>NW_024063533.1:15025000-16225000 GCF_006381635.1 Hibiscus syriacus
TGTTTCGATATAACAAATTAAGTGCTATTGAATTTTAAGATTTTTATAATCATTTTTAAAGTACATTTGATTAAATTATTCAAATATCAAAATATTACTCCAAGTTTTTCAAAGGTCAATTTTAATCCTTATTAAAGTGTAAAATTGAGTTTTAAACTTAGAATATTTTTGAAACAATTTTTACAAAGTATTTCAAACCAAAAAAGAGACAAAAATCACGTTTATAAAGGGATTTATTGATGCAGTCCTGGATGTATCGATGCATACCCTAATTGGAATATATTTTATGTACCGATACACAGACCATGCATTGATACACTCTTGGCTCTTTTGAAACATCGAATGCAATTACTGTATCGATGCACCCCAGGTGTATCGATGCACTAGGTCAACTAACGATCGAAATATTTGAATTTTACACATATTGTACCGATACACCCTTGAGAGTGTATCGATGCACTACGCTCCCAACCATATTTTTAAATGATAATTACATATTAACGGCTCTATTGACTTCACCAATGATACCCAAAGTTCAAAAGTGATCCAAGGTGTATTTAAACAAGCTTAGAAGCCATTTATCAACAACAATTTTGAGAGAAACAAAGAGAAAGCCTTAAACATCAAGTTTGAGCAATTCAAGCCAATTTTCATTCAATTTTCATTTTTTCTTTCAAGAACACTACTTGTACTCAATTGTATTATTCTTGAGTGTTCTTTCTTTGTTCTAGAATTGTGCATACATCTTGCCCAATGAGGTTTTTCTATAAGTTTGTGAAATTTGATTTCTTCTCTTTGGGACAGAGTGTTCTCAATAACTTGGGGTATAATTCTTGGGGGAGTTGTAAGGTTACTCTTTGTCCCCAAAAGAAAGAACAAATTAGTGAATTTGTTAGAAAATCCTTAGTGTGGATAGCTAAGGTAGTGGATGTAGACTTTGGTTGAGAAATTCGAACCACTCTAAATTATTGTGTAATTATTTTATATTTTCTGCAAAAGCTTCCACCAAAATTTTTATTACCAATTCACCCCCTCTTGGCTATTTCGTCAATCGATTAACTAAACAATTGGAATTAGAGCCTCACTTGTTTGAAGGTCTAATCTCCTCTTGAGTCGATTCGAGAAGAGTTATATTGATATTCAAGTCATCAACGGCCTCTACTTCAAACTTCGACTTTGGTCTTGATTCAATGCCCGTCAATAAGCCTCCTTTCTTCAATGGAGTTAATTATGCTTATTGGAAGAATAGAATGAGGTATTTCATTCAAGAAAGTGATATGAGAGAATGTAATATAATAGAAGATGGATATATCATACCTTCCACTCATTCAAGATTGTTGAGTGAAGGGGAGGCAAGAATGTTCCAGCTCAACTCAAAGGCCATCAATATTATTTTTTGTGCTCTTGAACCAGATGAATACGGGAGAGTTTCATCTTGTACAACCGCCAAGGAAATATGGGATAAACTACAAGTCATTCATGAAGGCACAAACGATGTAAAATAATCTAAAATCAGTATTCTAACTCGTAGCTATGAAAATTTTAGGATGAAACTGGGTGAAGACATCAAAGCTATGATGGATAGATTTTCCATGATTGTCAATGGTCTCAAATAATATGTAGAGATTATTCCAAATAACAAGCTTATGAGGAAGTTAGTTTACTCTCTTCCAAAAGCTTGGCAATCAAAGAAGGCGGCTATTATCGAGGCTAAAAACTTAAAATCCTTAACCCTTGATGAGCTAATTGGTTCTCTTCTCACGCATGAAATGATGCTTCAAGAAGAGGTAGACCTCGAAAAGATGGACAAAACAAAAAAAGGAGATTGAGAAGAAGAATAACGTTGGAGTTTTTCTCAAATCTACAAAAGATGAAAGTGATTCAGATGAAGATGACGATGACGAGGAAATGACATTATTTTCCAAGCAGTTCAGAAAACTGATGAAGCCCAACCGAGGAAGAAAATTAAAATGAAATGAAGGTTTCAAGAATGAACCAACGGAAAAAGACCCGATCATTTGCTACGAATGCAAAAAGCCAGTGCATGTCAAATACGATTGTCCAAAATTAAAGAAAAATGGTCAATCCAAGAAAAAACTCAAGGCACACGTGGCTACATTGAGCGATGATGAAGCTTCCGATGAAGAGGAACAAGAAGTAGCAAACTTGTGCTTGATGGCTTTCGAGGAGGATTCTTAGGGAAAGGAGCATTGCTACAAGGAATGAGAAACAAGTTCAAACTCATGGTACCTTGATAGTGGATGCTCAAGATATATGACAGGAGACAAGAGCCGATTCATATAGCTCAACGACAAAAATGGACGAGTGGTAACCTTTGGTGACAACTAAAAAGGTTACATTGAAGGTATATGTAGTATAAATAATACCTCTTCCATACAAATAGAAAAAGTATTATATGTAAAAGGGTTAAAGCATAATCTATTGAGTATTAGTCAATTTTGTGATAAAGGATACAATGTCTTATTTGAAACAAATGGTTATAAAGTCATTGACATTGCATCTAATCAGATTATGCTTGTTGGTCATAGAATAGGAAACATTTACATGGTGCATTTAGATTCCATAAATATGACTATTTTATGTCTGGCTGCCAAAGATGAGCATGATAGTTGGTTATGGCATAGGAGACTAGGACATACTAGCATGAGTGTTTTACAAAGACTAGTTCAAGGAGATTTAGTAAGAGGGTTGCCAAAGCTAAAATTTGATAAAGATAAAATCTGTGATGCTTGTGGTAAAGGAAAACATCAAAAAGCTTCCTTTAAGTCCATTAATGATGTATCAACTAGTAGAGTATTACAATTGATCCATATAGATCTTTTTGGGACAATTATAACTGTTAGCTTGGGTGTAAAACAAGTAGATAACTATTCTAGATATACTTGGGTTATATTCTTAAGTACTAAAGATGAAGCATTAGAAAAATTCATCACGTTTTCAAAAGTAATCCAAAATGAAAAAGGTTACTCCATAACTAGTGTTAGGAGTGATCATGGTACTGAATTTAAAAATCTTAGATTTACTAATTTTTGTAATTCTAATGGTATTAGCCATAATTTTTCAGCTTCGAGAACCCCTCAACAAAATCGAGTTGTTGAGAGGAAAAATCGAACTTTAGAAGAAATGGTTAAAACCATGCTTTGTGAAAATAATTTGCCAAAATATTTTTGGGCTGAAGCCACAAGTACCGTTTGTTATTTTATAAACCGAGTAATGATTAGGCCAATTTTAAAGAAAAATCCATATGAACTTTTCAAAAATAAAAAGCCTAACATTAGTTATTTTCATCCTTTTGGTTGTAAATGTTTTGTTTTAAACAACGGTAAAGAAAATCTTGACAAATTTGATGCTAAAAGTGATGAAGGAATTTTCTGGGTTATTCCTTAAATTCTAAAGCTTATCGAGTATTTAATAAAAGAACTTCAATGGTAGAAGAGTCTATACATGTTGTTTTCGATGATAATCCCCTTCCGAGGAAGGTTTCTTGTGTTGATGATGACGTATGTATTGTAAATACAAATGACATTGGAGAACCATCATCAAAGGAATAAATGAAAGATGAGGAAACTCACGATGCTCTTGAGAATTCAAGCATTGAAGAAAGGGAAGTCCCTTACCCAAGAGAATACAACTATATCAAGGATGGTGAGATAATAGGTGATCCATCCAAAGGGGTAACAACTCGATCTTCTCTTAGAAATATATGTAATTATGTTGTATTTATCTCATGCATAGAGCCTAAAAATATTAAAGAAGCATTAAATTATGAGCATTGAATTATGGCTACGCAAGAAGAATTAAATCAATCGGAGAGAAGTAAAGTATGGACATTAGTTGAAAGGCCTAGTAATAAATCTATTGTAGGTACTAGATGGGTATTTAGGAATAAGCTTGGTGAAAGTGGTAATATAGTGAGAAAAAAGGCTAGACTTGTTGCTCAAGGCTATACTAAATAAGAGGGTATATATTATTATGAAACATACGTTCCCATAGCTAGGATGGAAGAAATAAGAATGTTATTAGCATTTTCATGTTTCAATGAATTTAAATTATATCAAATGGATGTTAAAAGTGCTTTTTTAAATGGTTTTATAAAAGAAGAAGTGTATGTGGAACAACATCCTGGTTTTGAAGATTCAAAATTTCCATATCATGTTTTGAAATTGACAAAAGCTTTATATGGTTTAAAACAAGCTCCTAGAGCTTGGTATGAAAGATTGTCAAATTTTTTAATTGAAAAAGGTTTTTCAAAAGAGAAGGTTGACACTGCATTGTTTTTAAAACGAAAAGGTAAAGATTTATTAGTAGTTCAAATTTATGTTGATGATATAATATTTGGTTCTACTAATGATGTTCTTTGCCAAGAATTTTCTAAGCTAATGCATAGTGAATTTGATATGAGCATGATGGGGGAACTCTCATTTTTCTTAGGACTCCAAATCAAGCAAAAAAAAGATGGCATCTTCATCAATCAAGCAAAATACGTCAAAGATATGCTCAATAAATTTGGATTGGAAAATGGGAATCCTCATGCCACTCCAATGAGCTCTTCTACAAAGCTTGACAAAGATGAATGAGGTAAATGTGTGGATGTAAAATTGTATAGGTCAATAATTGGATCTTTGCTTTATCTAACCGCAAGTAGATCGGACATTATGTTTAGTGTTTGCTTATGTGCTAGGTTTCAATCATGCCCTAAGGAATCACATCTACTAGTCGTTAAGAGAATATTTAGATACCTTAAGGACACTCCTAGTTTAGGACTTTGGTATCTTATAGACTCTAGCTTTAGCTTACATTCCTTATCTGATGCGGATTATGGAGGATGCAAAATACATAGGAAAAGCACTTTCAGTACTTGTCAATTCCTAGGAAATATGATGATTTCATGGTTTTCAATGAAACAAAATTTTGTTGCATTATCTACCACTGAAGCGGAATACATTTCAGCTGATAGTTGTTGTGCACAAATTTTATAAATGAAACAACAACTTTTAGATTATGGAATTGAAGTAGGTACCATACCTATCAAGTGTGACAATACTAGTGTTATTTGTCTCACTAAAAATCCCATCCAATACTCTAGAACTAAGCATATTGAAATTAGACATCATTTCATTATAGATCATGTCACTAAAGGAGATATAGTTCTAGAATATGTTGATACTTTGCATCAGTTAGCAGATATTTTTACAAAACCTTTAGATAAAGAAAGATTTTGGACACTTAAGAGAGAATTAGGTTTGACCAATATACCTTGACTTAGTGTTTAAAATAATTTTAGCACTTTTAAATTAGTTTTGAAAAATGCTTATGATAATAATATTTTTTTATTCTTTACTATTAGTTAGGGGGAGTTTATGATCTTTAGAGAAAATTAATATTATGTTCAAATAAAATTTAATGATATATTTGATTGATTGAACATTGTTAATTTTTTATATATGAGTTGGAAATACCACGAGAGCTAATTAATTTAGTGTTTTGAGTGTTTAAAATGGATTTTAACATTTTTGTACACTATGCATCGTACACTATAAAAGTGTACCGATTCATCCCTTTAATATGCATCGATACACTATGAAAGTGCACCAATGCATTCTTTGAATGTGCATTGATACACTTTGTTGTGTATCGATACACTCATCGGGTTTTTGGGTTTTAATCCCTAATTTCTTCATTTTCCCAAACCCTCAAACTTAAACACTCTAACCATTCATCCCAAACTTAAACACTCTAGTCATTCTTCCCCTCTCTCAAACCCAATCTCCACATTGCTTCAAAATCAACGATTTATGTTAGAAATCACTAGTTTTTCAATTCCAAATCCTACTACAATCATCAAATACGTGTAAACATTATCCAATCTCTCTCAAATCCGAAAATCTTCAAGGTATTTTTCTAAAACTACTATTTTATAAATTTTGAACTTAGGACTAGTTTTAATTATTTCTAGGATGAACTATATATCATGCATTGATTATATAATGTTTCTAAACTAGATTCTACAACAAATTTTATCAAAAATACACAATTTTTCAAAATCTTTCAAAAATTTTGAAATAAAAAAATTGTTTTGATTTAACTGTTGTTTTTTTATTTAATTATGTTGTTTTCATAAAAACTATATGTATCATAATTTTTCAAACATTGTTTTCAAAATTATTTCAAACATTTCCCTTTAGGATTCGGTTTAGAGAACCTTGAATATTGCGGACTCTTATTGAGTTTTTGGATTGATTATATTGTATACATGTGTTTCAAATTTGCATGTTACCTTACCTATTCCAATCTTTAACCATGTCTAATCATAAACGTCCTAGGTCGTCATCGAGTCATTCAACTCAAAACTGACCTCCTATTCCTCCACCCAATCCAAACCCGAATGATCCTAATATGACCATTCTAAACTCTTATTTTAATATGTCTGGTTTTAGACAAGATCTCTACCATAGGTACCATAACTCTTTTGAGTCATATAAAATCCAGGAAGAGCGTATTCCCTCTATGGTTGATATGAATTTCGAATATCTTTCTACCCTTAAATACTGGAAATTTGATAAACTTTTTCACCTTAAACCGATTGTCTATCATTAACTAGTCCGCATTTTATACTCCAATGCAGTCTATGTCCAAAACGAGCGTCAAACTGAAACCATAGGGATTCGATCTTATCTTTTAGGTCAATTCCTTTATATTGACTCCGACACAATCACTTCCAACATTGGGTTAGATAATGCAGGTCTAGATAATGAAAAAGAGATTGTGGCTACACCCTATAAAGCTAAGGCTAGAATAAGTACCTTAAGAACTCATCACGAGCGATTCCTTCACTTGATCATCTCTTGGTGGTTTAGACCATCCAGAGGTAGGTACTCCTCTCTTAGAGTCTTAGATTTATGGTGGATACATTGTATCCAACATAACAAAAAAATAAATTTGCCACAAATCATTTTCGATGAATTAGTAGATACCGTAAACGTTGTCCCATCAAAAATGTCGAAACTTTAGTTTACGGTTGTCTCCTGAGTAATTTTTTATCAAACTCGAGCTTAAGGTTTTGCTTAAGTTAAAACAAGAAAATAAATTTTCTACAGATCATTTGGATGTTTGAATTTGATATGGATGTTTGGAAATGTTTGAACTTAAATGCTTATATTTATATATTTGGTTTGGTTGAATTTTTCTTTTAAGCTTAATGTTTATTAATTTTTGCATCATTTACATATTAGTTGAAATATGACCACTTACCATCTCATATTATGAATATTGATTTATGGAACTAATGGCTAATCTTTCTCTTGATTGTGATCTTAGCAGCTTAAGATTTAAATCTAAATATCAATTGGCTAAATTTTCAAAACCTTGTTTAAATTTTTTTATAGAGTCTTTTTGATTTAACAAAAAGGGCGAGAATACAGTAAGGGGAGTAATTCTCGAAATTAAAATTATTTTTCAAAAATGATTTTTCAAAAGCAAAATCTTAAAATTACTCAAATATTTTGTTATATCAAAAAGAGGGAGATTGTTGAAAACATTTTGATGTTTCAATATAACAAATTAAGTGTTATTGAATTTTAAGATTTTTATAATCATTTTTAAAGTATTTTCAATTAAATTATTCGAATATCAAAATATTACTCTAAGTTTTTCAAAGGTCAAATTTAATCCTTACTAAAGTGTAAAATTGTGTTTTAAACTTAAAATAGTTTTGAAACAATTTTTACAAAGTATTTCGAACCAAAAACGAGCCAAAAATCAAGTTTATAAAGGGATGTACCGATGCACTCCTTGATGTATCAATGCACACCCTAATTCGAATGCATTTTATGTACTAATGCACAGACCATGCATCGATACACTCCTGGCTCTTTTGAAACATCGAATGTAATTAGTGTACCGATACACCCCAGGTGTACCGATGCACTAGGTCAACTAACGGTCGAAATATTTGAATTTTACACATAATGTACTGATACACCCTTGAGAGTGTACCGATGCACCTAAGCTCCCAACTAGATTTTTAAATGATATTTACACAATAACGGCTCTATTGACTTCACCAATGACCCCCAACATTCAGAAGTGATCCAAGGTGTATTTAAACAAGCTTATAAGCCATTTATCAACAACAATTGTGAGAGAAACAAAGAGAAAGCCTTAAACATCAAGTTTGAGCAATTCAAGCCAATTTTCATTCAATATTCATTTTTGCTTTCAAGAAGACTACTTGTACTCAATTGTATTATTCTTGAGTGTTCTTTTTTTGTTCTAGAATTGTGCAAACATCTTGCCTAGTGAGGTTTTTTTGTAAATTTGCTAAATTTGTATTCTTCTCTTTGGGAAAAAGTGTTCTCAAGAATTTGGGGTATAATTCTTGAGGGAGTTGTAAGGCTACTCTTTTTCCTCAAAAGAAAGAACAAATTTGTGAATTTGTTGGAAAATCCTTAGTGTGGATAGCTAAGGTAGTGGACATAGACTTTGGTTGAGAAAGTCGAACCACTCTAAATCGCTATGCAATTATTTTCTATTTTCTCCAAAAGCTTCCACCAAATTTTTATTTCCAATTCACCCCCCTCTTGGCTATTTCATCGATCGATTAACTCAATATACCCTCATGCAATCTAGTTTGCATGATTATTCAAAAAATAAACCTAAATGCATGATCTCTTGGTCGCATACATTTACTCAAAAATTAAAATTAAAAGGCTCAAAAAGGTTTTTCCTTGTGTACTCTCCTCAAGGGATTCTTAAGGTTGGAGTACAACTCTATTTGGGTTCTAGGTTCACTAAATGTTGGGTTCGACTCTAAAGTAAAAGTTTCTCAAATCGTCCATGTCGGTACCCCTTTGGGTTAACAAACCCTGAATCCCAACCTATCACATGCTTTTTGATCGAGTTCAATTCGAGGAGTCACGCCTCCTTATGTCCATACAGAGGTGAAAACCATCACGAGGACCATAAGGAATGAGCCTCATGAGCGATTTACTATCCTGTACGGAGGTGAAAACCACACGATGGAGTAGTTTCTCAGTCCTACTTAAATAAGATACAGCGGGGTTTTAGCTCATGTTATGAAGATGCAGCTGTACAGTGTTTGAGGAAAAGAGAAAACAAATCAAACAAAACTAAATAGAAATCCCAAAAGCTTGAGCCATTATTTAATCTGAAAACACCAACAAACAAATCAGTACAACTATTTAGTGGTTGATTAAATTGCAAGAAAAAATTTATGTAAACCACACAAGGGATCAAAAACCAAATTAGAATGAACTTGTAATTTCCATTTGCAAAGACAATTAATTAATTTTATATCGTCCTGACTCTCTAAAAATAGTCCCCAACGGAGTTGCCAAGTTGTCGAAACAATTTTTTTAAAGGGCTCGTTTTCGAATGATTTGATGACCGGTTAATAATAAAACATGATTCAAGGAGTCGCCACCAGTCTTTAATTAGGGTGTGATTGGGCACTAGAAAAGGTATTTTCCATTTTAATAAAATATTAATTTTAATTAAAACAACAAATTTGTGGTCTACGTTACCAAAATTAGAGTTCAGAAGTCGGTTACGCGTGGGGAAGGATTAACACCCACACAACGCCCTAAATCCATACCTAGTCGATTAATTAGTTGTCTTTGCAATGAAATTTAATAATTTGAGTCTAATTTACTTTAAGATCCCAATCAAATAATATTCCATGAATTTTAGTATGAAACACAATAATATTTAATTATTTCCTATCGAGAAGAATCAACATCTCATGCCTTAAAGAAGTCAATTCTTACTACAATCGAAATAAGAAAATATTATAATTACATCATAAAGTTAATTATTAATTCAAAATAACAACACAAAATAATTCTAAGAGAGAAAACGATAATATCTAATGATTTTTAATCAAGAATAAATGACCTATCATGCCTTAAAGCAATCATTTATTACTCCAATCGAAATAACGAGATATCATTATTTCGTCTTAAAATTCAATATTGATTCGAGAGAAAATGATAATATCTAATTATTTCCAATTGAGAATAAATTACCTCTCATGCATTAAAACATTCATTTATTACTCCAATCGAAAAAGAGAGATATTACTATTTCGTCTTATAAATCAATATTGAGTTGAGAGAAAACGGTAATATCTAATTATTTCTGGTTGACAATAAATGACCTCTCATGCCTTAAAGCAGTCATTTATTACTCCAACAAAGATGGAAAGATATTACTATTTTCAATGTTAAGTGTTACTATTTTGAAATCCCATTGAAAAACACATGCAAAAATAAAACAAAATTAAAAGAATACATCAAACAAGTACAATTATTTATTTATTTTACCAACATTTAATGAGAATAAGGATGTTCAATTATTTAAATACATCGAGATGAGACCTTAGATTCGATCTAACAGTCTTTTCTTGGTGAACTTAATTAAAAGAACACGATTTTTTCCAAATCCATAAATTTTAAAATTAATTCAATTTAGTTCGTGTCACTTAATGGGGTAGACTTTCATTTTAAAACTATCGAAAGTAACTTTCTTATACGTTAAGATATTCACTTTACGACATTATTAAAATGAATGAATATTACCCTTAGTCAAATTATTTTGAATCAAGTCAAGAAATGCTTATGAGGGTATCATGCAAAACTAATTAATGACTAAAATGAAATAACATAAAAAGCGACATGCAAAAGTTATAATAAACAACTTGCAAATAAGACTAAAATAAAAACAAAATAAAATGCAAAAGTGACTAAAATAAGCATTTTTAATATTAAGTGCTAAAATTACAAAAGTTAAAAATAAATAAAACATAGGGACCGAATTAAAATAAAATAAATTGCATGGTCAAATTAAATTAAACAAAATATTGAAAACCGAAATAAAAACATGTTGAAACTACAAGTGCTATTTAATGATTATATCTTTGCCAAGTTTGGAAGAAGTCATAAATCGAGCCAAGGCTATTGAAAGAGCCCAATAGGAGACCATAGCTGCGGAGTAGAGTTTGCAGATGAGGAAAAGAGTGGGAATGCCTTTAACTCCCCATCATGTTAAAAGAGGCAAGGGCTCGAGTTCCAGATATTCTAATAGGGATAGTTCTGCGACAACTTCATAGAAAAATAGACAATCTTAGTCTTTTACTGCGAGCTCGGGTAGAGCATCTAGAGAAAGGACTACATGTAAAAAATGTGGTAAATTGCACCGAGTAGCATGTAGACTTCTCAGTGGAGCTTGTTTTTATTGTGGCGAGACTGGTCACTTTGCCCAAAAATGTCATAAAAATCTGCGGACAATTCGACACAATTTGAAAGATCGGTAGTAGCCTCAAATAGAAGTAGAGGAAGGGGTAGATCCAGGGGATAATCTGATTCAATGTATAGGCAAGAGACTCGGGAAGTCTCTAGAATTTACAACATTAAGACCAATGAGGACCAGGATGACCCCAAAATCATAACAAGTACTTTCCATCTTTTTGATGAACCTATATTTGTTTTAGTTTACCCTAGTTCTACACACTCATTCATTAGTATTGTTAGTGAGATGATAGCGGTAAAATCTATGGGTCACAGTGCGAGACTAACTCGGTTATGTAGAAAATGCCCTATAAAGATCCAAGGGATTGTGTTTCCGACAAACTTGATAGAGTTACCCTTTGATGAATTTGAAATCATTTTGGGCTTGGATTGGTTGTCTCCACATTATGAATGGGCGGATTTTTGCAATAAATGCTTGTTTCTAGAAGATGCAGATGGCAAAAAAACGTAGTAATTGGCGAAAAAGCAAAATCACCATCAAATGTGATTTCAACCATGACTGCAAGGAAAATGATGTCAAACAGATGGATAACTTTTCTAGCCAATCTATAGATACTCGAATATCAGATGTTAGAATATATGATATTCCCATAGTTAGGGAATTTTATTATATTTTTCCTGAGGAGTTATTGGGATTACATCCAGACCGAGAGGTGAAATTCATAATTACGGTTTATCCGGGTACGAACCTGTTTCTATGGCTCTATATCGAATGGCCCTGACCGAATTAAGAGAATTAAAAGCCCAACTACAAGAGTTACTCAATAAGGGATTTGTAAGGCCCAGTGTTTCTCCTTGGGAAGCATCTGTGTTGTCTGTGAAAAAGAAGGACGGCTCTATGCGACTATGCATCGATTACCACCAGCTAAATAAAGTAACGATAAATAAAAAGTATCATCTTTCGAGTATTGATGATCTGTTTAATCAATTGAAAGGTGTTGTGATGTTTTCTAAGAAGATCTAAGGTCAGGGTACCACCAATTAAAGATCAAAGAGTATGATATTTCAAAGATAACTTTTCGGACTCTGTATGGGCACTATGAATTTGTAGTGATGCCATTAGGATTGACAAATGCTCCTGCAGGATTTATGGACTTGATGAACCGAGTATTCCAACCTTACTTAGATCAATTTGTGGTGGTATTTATAGATGATATTATGATGTATTCCAAGTAAAAAATGAACATAATGCTCATCTTCGAGTGGTTATTCAGACACTTCGCGAGAAGAAGTTGTATGCCAAATTGTCCAAGCGTGAATTTTTGTTAGCCGAGATGGTCATATAGTTTCCAAAAAGGCATAAGAGTAGATCCTAAAAAGATTCGAGCTATAATGGATTGGCAACCCCCAAATAATGTCTCTAAGGTTAGAAGTTTCTTGGGGCTTGTTGGTTATTATAGACAGTGTGTGA
Organism: Hibiscus syriacus; assembly: GCF_006381635.1. Lineage (NCBI taxonomy): Eukaryota > Viridiplantae > Streptophyta > Magnoliopsida > Malvales > Malvaceae > Hibiscus > Hibiscus syriacus. The sequence continues at coordinate 15,037,757 of NW_024063533.1, forward strand.
AGAAATTTTCAATGTTAACTTTACCACTAACTAGGTTTTTACGAAAAATTTGTGCTTTTGTTTGGATGAAGAAATGCCAAGAAAATTTTGAAACGCTAAAGAGAATAGTAATAGAGGCCAATGTGCTTGTGCAACCTAAGCCAGGTAAATATTATATCATTTTCAATGATGCATCCCATAATGGAATGGGGTGTTTACTGATGCAAGATGGAAAAGTTGTTGCTTATACCTCAAGACAGTTGAAGAATCACTATAACAATTACCAGACACACGATTTAGAATTGACAACCGTTGTGTTTGCCTTGAAAATTTTGCATCATGATCAATATGGTGAGCAATACCATAATTATACGGATCATAAGAGTTTTCACTGACTTAGAAATAGATGAATTTGAGACAGACAAGATGGATTGAACTTCTGAAAGATTATGATTTGATCATTGATTACCATCCAAGAAAAGCTAATGTGGTAGCTGATGCACTCAGTTAGAAGACTTTTGTAGCTTTACGGGCTTTAGATGTGGATACGTATTTAAAGGAAGATGGTGCCTTGATTACTGAACTTAAATTAAAGTCGATGCTTTTGGATCGGGTAAAAGAGCTGCAAGGTCAAGACGAGAACTATTTGTCGAGGATAGCACAAATAGAAAAGGAAGAAACCAAAGACACAAAATGAGGGCTGATAGATGTTTATATTATCGGGGAAGACTTTGTATTCCCGATAATAAGGAATTGAAGAAAGATATTCTTTACGAGGCACACTATAGTCCTTTGACGATGCATCTAGGCAGGAATAAGATGTATCATGATTAAAAGAGTCGTTATTGGTGGCATGGTATGAAAAAAGATGTATCAGAGTTTGTTGCAAAATGTTTGGCATGTCAACAAGTGAAAGCTGGACATCAAGTGCCCTCCGGATTGCTACAACCGATATCCATTCCTGAGTGGAAGTGGAAATGTGTTACAATGGATTTTTTTTTCAGGATTACCCTTGTTACCAGTTAAAAAGGACTCAATATGGGTAATTATGGACAGACTAACTAAGAGGGGCTCATTTTATTCCAGTTCAAGTAGATTACTCGATGGATAAGTATGTAGAGTTAAATATAAAAGATATAGTCAGACTACAAGGAGTGCCTATAACAATAATGTCCGATCGAGACCCAAGGTTTACTTCAAGATTCTGGAATTCGTTACATGAGGCATTGGGTGCTCGATTGAACTTCAGCACAACTTTTCATCCGTAGACAGATGACCAGTCTGAACTATCTATTTAGATATTAGAGGATATGCTAAGGGCATGTGTAATTAAGTTTAAAGTGTCAAGGGAAAGGTATTTTCCTTTAGCGGAATTTTCTTATAACAGTTACCAATCGAGCATTAAAATGACCCCATATAAAGCTTTGTATGAGAGACAGTGCAGAAAACCATTAAATTGGTTTGAACTAAAAGATCGATACCTAGTGGGCTCGGATTTGATGAAAAAATGGAGGAGAAAGTGAAAGTTATCCAGGATAATCTAAAGATAGCCTCTAACTAAAAAAAACCTTATGATGATTTAAAATGAAAGGAAATTGAATTTTAAATGGGAGATATGGTGTTTATGAAAGTGTCACCTTGGAAGAAAGTATTACGATTTGGATGCAAAGGAAAGCTAAGTCCGAGGTTCATTGGACCTTATGAGATTTTGAAAAGGGTAGGATCTGTCGCTTAACAATTAGCTTTGCCTCTAGATATGGACAAGATTCACAATGTCTTCCACGTATCGATGCTCAGAAGATACCGATCAGATTCATCCCACATTATCACACCAGAGGAAATAGAAAACCAACCAGATTTAACTTATGAGGAAGAACCAATGAGGATCTTGGCTAAAGAAAAAAAGGAATTATGAAATAAGAAGATTCCCTTAGTTAAAGTACTCTGGTAGAATCATAAGATTGAAGAAGCTACTTTGGAAAGAGATAAAGATATGAGGGAGTAATTTCCATACCTATTTGTTTCAGGTACTTCATTAAATTCAAGGACGAATTTTTCTTAAGGGGGAGAATTGTAATACCCCAAATGGTAGACCAGTGACTAATTTAAAATAATTTAAAAATTTGAGGAATTAATTGTATAAATTTTAAATTATAAGGAATGATTTGAGTAAGACTAATTCGTAAGAAATAGATGATTGCATGGGAATTTTGGTCTTTTGGAATGAAATGAATTAAAAAAATCATTTTTTAAGGATATAAGAACGGGAAAGTTAAAGAAATAGGTTAAGTTATTTACTTCTCTTATTCTTCTTCCCATGGCTTTGTGTTCTTCTCCATAGAAAAGGTAAACTTTATTTAACTACTTTTTCCTTCCGATTCTAGTTTGCTCTTGTAATATTAAGTAATGTGTAAGCTTAAGAAAGGGTTAAAGAAGATTAAAACTAAGAGGTGGATGTTTTATATGAGATTTAAGGAAATTGATTTTTGAATGATATGTTGATATATTAGTTTTTATTGAGGTTTATTAGTATATTTGACTTATCAAATGAGTGAATAAGAGATTAGAAGCTTTGGATATGATTAAAAACATGTAAGAAAAAGTTATACGATTCTTGGGTTGAGATGTTCTTTAGAGATTTTAGATGTTATAATAGACTAAATGAAGGAAAGTTAGTTGGTTTAAGTAAATAAAAGTTTAATAGTATTGTTGGAGGTAAAAGTAACATATTAGAGGGAAAAGTTAGTAAAATTTTGGCTGAAATATGGTAAATCTGGGTAGGGGTATCGGAACTGGAAGAACAGTACCAATACTATAGGTTTAAAGTTGAAGAATTTTAATGAACAACATCGATATTGATGCAATTAGTATCGATACTGCTGGGGTATCAATACCAAAATAAAGGTATCGATACCAGGGAATTTTAAAATGTCAAATTGGTATTGATACTGAAAGGGAATATCGATAGCATAGTATAAAAATTTCGATACCATGGTAGAGGTACCGATACTATTGAGCTTGGAAATATAAGATAGGTTGAAATTGTAATAGAAATTGAAACTATACAAACATTTGGAATGGTACGTGTCTTTAATGGATGCTTGTGTAGATAATAACCAAGCTCTTGAAGAAGATTCATTGTATTTATTTGAGATGAAGAAGATTCATAATGATTCAAATTAGAATGTTTTAATTTAATGTATGTTTTACAGTATTTAATATGTTGTCATTATGTGTATGAAAATGATATTATGAATGAATATTAGAGTATGACTGCTCTAAAATGAATGAATAAATTAAATCCATAATGGTACCTTAATGACATGAAAGGATTCCATAAATGAAATGCATGACGTTGCATTAATTGCATGAAAGGATGCCATAAATTAAATGCATAACGTTGCATTAACGACATGAAAAGATGCAATAAATGAAATGCATAACGGTTCATTAACGCGTGAAAAGATGCCATAAATGATATCTATAACGTTGCATTAACGACATGAAAGGATACCATAAATGAAATGCATAACGGTCCATTAATGATATGAAAGGATGCCATAAATGAAATGTATAATTGTGCATTAACGGCATGAAAAGATGCCATAAATGAACTGCATAACGGTGCATTATAAGCATGAAAGGACGTTATAAATGAAAATAAAGGATAATTACTAAAGAGATAATGGGAAAAAGGAAAATATAAAGAAATATAGGTATGCTAAGCATACGAAGAATAATTCTGATGAATGTGTGAATGAAAATATGTTTAATTGAGGATGATTTATATGATCCTTAGGGAGTATAGGATTTAGTTTGAAACTAAATAACTATGATATACTTATGTATACATTAATGTTCCTTTACAATATTATGTCTCACTAAGTAAATGCTTAACATGTGTTGATTTTACGGTAGGTAAAAGAAGAGTTTAGCCGAGTAAGGAGTGCAGCAGTAGTAGCAGCTATCATCAATTAAGGTTGACTTTTAAGTAACAATATGACAATCTGGTTTATTTTGAAAGTTAGTGGCATGTAATTAAAGTAAGATAAAAATGTTTTGGAATGTATTTAAGTAGAATCTCGTAGTGGATTACAATGAATATTTTGATTTATATTAAAATGTTTTGTTACATAAAATTTTAAACAAAAAAATTTACGTGTTTTCAAATTAGTAAAGGTTTTAAAAGTGATGTGACATATGTATCTCGTATACAGAAAGGTATACGATATACGGGAGATGGGTGTTACATTTTTAGATCCTAAAATCAATTCGATATTATTCCTCTATCTCTTAACTTTCCAACACCTTTTGAATACCTCAATCCAACATCGAGCACTTGAGATATGATCATTTTACCGAATACAATACAGGCTGAAATTTCATTACGGGAAATGAATCCAAGTAAGTGCTTGAACCAAGGAGAGGCCATTTCACATTCTACAAGGAGACATACAATAAATTCCTTCTTAATTCTTACTTTGATGTCATTCAGGAAGGACAAATGGCATGAGGATGATCATGGAATTCCAAGAGTCACTTCCCCTTGTCTGCATAGTTGTCTTCATACATCAAGTGTCCACATTCATCCCCTTTCTTTCATGAATTAGCAAGAGAAAGAAGCCCAAGAGTCGTCCACTCATTTGGATGAAATAGTGTCACCATTGAGCCTTAAAAGTGTCCAAATTCATCTTATACTCTCTAGAATATTCAACCACTAAAGAAGAAACAATACATTCAAGAGCATTCATCACCATTAAGATAAAGCATTCATCTCCTTTGTGTGAGTTTCATATGCTTCATAGAAAAACTATAAATAGGTACCTTAGGTTCATTTGTAAACCCATAATTTGCTTATAAAATACTAATAAGATTGCTTTCATTCTAGTTCTTTTGATGAATTCTATCGACTTCAAGTTGGTCTTGTGGTCTTCATCCATTCATTTATTTATAATGTTAGGTCCTAGCTCTTCTATAGCTAGTGGCTCATGTTACACCCTCTACCACTTTGAATCCATCACTTTATATTGCTAGTTATTGACTCCAAATAGCTAGCGGGTTACAATCCATAATCATTTCCAAACCTATATAGCCCAAGCCACCACCACTATCATTCACTATCTTTCCATTATTTCATTTCACCATAATATCCATCATTATTCCATACTCTTAAACAACAACTATCAACCATTCATTCTTTCATTATTAATATTGTTATATCCTTTTCCATCTTACTTATTTGTTTATGCAATTACATAGTTCAAGCATTACAGAATTCGTTTCTTACTAGAACCACGATCGGGCAACAACATATATGACTCGAAACTTACAACCGGATTCATATCAAAGTTGTTAACTTCTCTAATCATGATTTCACTTGATTAGAATTTTCCATTTGAGATTATGTGTGATGCAAGTGATTACGTATTAGGAGCAATATTTAGGCAATGAATGAATAAAATTTTCCACACTATATACTATGCCAACTGAACATTGGTAGGGGCTTCGTTGAATTATATAACGACATAAAAGGAATTACTTGCTATTGTGTTTGTAGTAAATATATTCAAGCCATATTTAGTAAGGACAAAAGTTATAGTTCACACCAATTGTAATACCCCAAAAATTTAGATAATGACCAAAATGTAAATTTTGAAAATTTGATGGTCAAAATAAAAAATTGGGAAAAGTTTAAGGAATTAAGTGGTGATTTTCCCAAAAAGGATTTTATTCCATAAATGAATTTATTTGGTGACCAAATTATAAATTTGGTAAAGTTTGGTGATCAAAGTATAAACTTTAAAAAGTTTAGGGACCAAAATATAATTGTAAATAGTTGCATATGGGTCACGAAAATAAGTAAATAAAAATATTATTTTCATATTTTTAAAATGTTAGAAAATAATATTTAATGGTTTAATTCCATGTTTAATTTGAATCGTTTGATTAAAGTGATTGAATTGTAATTTTTGGAAAATTACATGGGCAAAACGGTAAAGTAGAAAAATATTTGTTCATCTTTGACTATTGAAAAATGATAAGGCTGATATTTTTCTGATTTGGATGATGACAAGGATAAGTATATAGGTTTTATGGTAATTATGAATTTCATTAAGGGTATATTGGTATTTTCTCAAGTTAATGAATTAAATATTATTTTAAAGGATGATAAGCATGATATCAATCTAAAATATCATGCCAAGATGTTCATCTTATCCAGAAATAGACGTGAGATAGCTTCCAATGTAAGAAAATATTTTATTTTCAAATTTTGAGCCAATTCCTTTGGAATTCGAGTTATGGCGTGAAATAGGAAAGTGATCTATGGGAAAAATGCTATCATTTGATACCAATATTGCTTTCTAATATTGCTGAATTTCAAAGATCCCAAGTCTAAGGGTTTATGTTCATGATAGGGTTCATGAAATTGATGATGAATCTTGATGTTTTTTGAAGTTGTAGATTCATATTCAAGATTGTATGATGATTATAACATGTTCAATCTTCATAGAAATAATTCTAAAAAAATTCGGCCAAACTATAAGTTGGAGAAACTTTGTGTTCTGATGAGAATTGATAAGGGATTTGATTGCAAAGATATTATAAGGTTGATTGAAAGTTGATTTCATGCTTGAATCGAATCAAAATCGAGCAAAATCATGAAAACCCTAGTTTTGGAATTTTAAACCATTTGGCCTTGGTCTTAAAAGATGTGAAAATTATGGGAAAATTTTATAAGGTTTGGAAATGATGTACAAAGTATTCTACAAGCCTTAGAAAAATTTGGGGACCATTTTTTATTTTTTTAAAAGTTAAGGGATCAATTCGATAAGTTTGAAAAAGTTGTAAATGGTTGTATAATTGTTTAATAGTTGATGTACTATGCTGAAAAATGCTATTTTGGAATTAAAATGAGTGTTTAAATGTGAAATATGACTATTTTGGAAGTTTGAAAAGATTAATGATTTAAGTACAACACTTGCATAGTTGGGGTACTTAAATGTAATTATGCCATTGTCAAAGCATTTGAATGGTAATCATTTCAATGCTGGGATTTTTGGTATTAGAATTTAAGTGATAAAATGGTTAAGGACCATTTTATTTAAATTGGAAAAGTTGGTTCCAATGTTACAAGGAATTATTAAGTGTTAAGTATGTTGATAGAAAATGAGTTTCAAATATATTATGGAGTTATTTTGGAATATGTTTATGTTAGTAAAAATACATATGTATCATTATGAATTTGTGATTTATACAGATTGTGATTGATTTTTCAATTGAAGCAAGTCAAGTATAAAAAGGGTTTATTGTGGACAATAGTGAGGCACAAATTTTGAAAGATATAAAGTGTCAAGGTGAGTGCAATACATGCATCACATTATACATAGATGTTTTATACATCATCAAGAAGACTTGTGATAAGTCGTCCTTGTTTATATCAGCATGAGATTATGTCATTTATTATAAATTGACATGACATTGATATGTCACAGGTTTATAATACACTTTGGTGTATATGGTGGGCACGACCTTATGTATAATACGCTTCGTTGTATATGGTGGGCACGACCTTATGTGTAATATACTTCGGAGTATATGGTGGGCATGACCTTTTGTGTAGCACTACGGTGCAAATATTACTCGAATACCCAAGGTCCACAGGGTGTTATATTGGGCTATGGCTATTGTCTGTGGATTATGGTTTATTGGTTAATAAATGGTAACCATGCAAATAAGCTTACGAACTTATGGAATAAATGAAAAGTATATTAGTAAAATAAGCTTACAAGCTTATGAATTGAATGGTAAGTATATTTGTAAAATAAGCTTACGAGCTTATGGAATAAATGGTAAGTATATTGGTAAAATAAGCTTATGAGCTTATAGGATTAATGATAAGAAATTTTATATCATTTTCATCATGATAAAATGTTGGACATGTGTGTAACATGATTTTATGGCATGTTGAATTTTTACATTGAAATTCATGCATGAATTGTATTGCACTGTTTATTTTTTTAATTGCCTCACTAAGTATATACTTAACATGTGATGATTTTCACGCGTAGGTAAAAAGTCAGTAGTGGAATAAAGAGTTCAAAGTGACATCAAGAATCAGGGAGTATATTTCAATACAGTAAGACATCCTATGATGAAATTTGACTTAGAAAGTGGCATGTAATTAACAATGTTCAATTTGCTTTATTGAATAATTTGGAAACAAAATAGCAATTTTATAGTGAATATGGTTAAGATTTTATGAGTTTTATATGTTTTACTGAAATTACTGTAGCAGTACAGCGGTACACATTTTAAGTTCGAAATTTTTGTGCATCAATACACTGTTCACGTTAATGTAGCAGTACATCAGTACATTGTTCACGGTACTATTCACTATTCATAAAAAATATTTTTCCTTAAATTTGTTATAATTAAAAAAATAATTCATATGATATTTTTATAATATCATTTATCATTTTAATAAAAAAAATTTTAAATCACATTTTGATTTGGAAATGGTTTTAGAAAAATTAAGGTGACATCTATAATATGTATAGGTATAATTATACGGGTTATTGGTGTTACACTGACCATGCTACATTCAAGTGTTAGAGTATGCCTAAAGACCAAACATGAGATCATTGTAATTCCATATTTATTTTACCTTGTTTTTTCAATGAAGATGTTGTACTTGTTATTTCAGTTATTTTTTTGTAAATAAATAAACTAAACTATAATAAATTCCTGAAAATAATATGATTATTCTTAAAAGGTCATTAGTAAAGTATTATTATGGGCTTGGATAACAATCATGCATTAAGACTAATGAGTAGTTGATTGATGACAATGTGTTGCCATTGACATGGAGATGTCAAAATCAATACATAGGTATGTGTTGGAGAACAACATGTCAGACTGAACCACTATGAGTATGTCTTTTGGATCATTATGTGACAATCACAACATTACTGATGGTGATAAATACATGTATGATCCTCAGACTTGAGATCATCATTATTCCAATATTGTGAGTCATAACTTTTAATGTAGACAAACGTGTGTCCTAACTGGTTACACCATAAAGGCTAATGTTGGACATGTCATGATCTATGTAGTGGGATATGGTTGATTAATATAGGATTTTTCCTTTCTACATAATGGGAGTAATATAGTAGGCCACTTGATTGAGTGAGACTATAGAATGCATTGCCATGCTCAAATATTTGGTACATAAAAGTAAATCACATAAATGTTATGTAGAACCACAACTTCTTGTAAGTTAGGTAGCGATGATATATTGCTAGATGTCACTCATTGTTTGAAATATTAGAATCGTTCTAGATTTTACTACTAAATTTACATGAACCTACAAGGGTTACACCCAATGGTTGAAATGAACAATTATAAAATTAATTACATGTTTAGAAACTAGTTGCACACAAATAAGATATTTAATAAAAATAATATGTTTATTTGATACATATAATATTTTAACCAAAATGAAATTATTATAATTATTGTAATTATAAATAAATATAAATATTTGAAAAGAAAATAATTATTGTAATTACCAAACCTTATTAAATATATATTTTTATCAGATAAAATCTAATCTCAGTTGAAATATATTTATATATTTTTACAATAGATCATTATTTTTATTGTCGTACTCTATTAAAATATATATTTATATGATAAAATCTTATATCATTTAAAATAGATATATATATTTAAAAGAAAGATAATTATTGTAGTTATCAAACTCTATTAATATATATATACATTATATGAGGTCAGATAAGTTTAAATATTTTAAAGAGTGATACTTATTTTAATTATCAAACTCTTTTAAATATAATATTCAATTTAAGATAATATATATGATAAAATCTAATTTGGGTTAAATTAGATTTTTGAGGGTTATATAAAGGCATAAGGTCTAGCAACCAAACTATTCATTTGGGTGTTTAAATTCTCTAACAGTTAGAGAATAAAAAATTGTTGTTCTAATGGGGTGGACTGAGTAGAGGTCGTGACACTATCGTGGCGACTTGAAATCGACATAATGTATAGGAAATCAACTTCACAACAACTCTGTAATTTTGGATTAAAAGTTTCCACATGAAATAAGGTAATATCTCGAAACATTCTTCCCAATTCATTCATCGTAGTTGGATCTCTGGAGGAGAATGTTGAATTAATTTTTTTCAACTGCACCATGGGGTGTACTGACAATTTCTACAGTGGTATACGAGCCACTTTTATGATACAAATTCAGGTTAAATTAATTTGGTGATACAATTGTATGAGATGCATGCTATTTATTTGATTTGTTTTATGAATATGTGATGTTTGTACTCAACGATTAAATCAATCGAGATTAATATATTAATCTGGTTAATATATGTTCGTATCAATTCATGGTTAAAGTGTTAATCGTCAAATTTTTTGCCTTTGATTTTATTTCTTTATTCATTAAATGATAATGAAATTGATTCTGACGATGTTGGCACATTTTTATTAAAAAAGGAACAATAGTCGTTTCAGGAAAAACCTCAAAGATTTGAACTCCCGAAAACATGATTTTATTGATAAAATTTATTAAATCGTGAGTTTTTCCACATGGATTGAGGGCTGGTTTTAAAATATCAATTTCGCCAAAACTTCATGTGTATGCAAAAAAGATTGTAGAAACAAAATGATAATCTTTAATAAAGATAAAACAAGTTGTATGTTATATTTGATATGCATGATGTTTGTAATGCATAGTTATAGTTGAATGAGCCCATTTAATTTTATTAGAAAAGGTTGTAATTTTATAAATACGACTTGTATGTCGTGCCTTTCTATTTTCCTATTGTAATTCTCTTCTCATCGTACTCCCTCATATATGAAACAATATTCTTAAGCTGTATGAAGTGTGGACCAAATACGAATAAGGAAAAGAGACGACTAAAACTGGAAACTTTATTGATAATCGACTTTCACTCATAGGATAACTTTCGGTTCTCCTATTGGTTTGGGATGGGCCACCTTAGTTTATGGGCTATAACTATTGCATTTATTCACTACTTTTACTTTTCATGTATTTGATTTCATGGATGATATGCTAGCATGCTAATGAATTGATAAAATCAAATAAAGAGATAAACAGTGAGATGATTATTAAACCCTCAATTAAAATAAAGATAATATAACCTTCCAAAATTTACACTCGTTAAAGCCTCGATCAATATTATGTGGTTTTGCCAAATTAGAACACATGTATATATATTGTTTAAACACAAAGAATAAGTAAGTGATATTCTTCGGTTAATTGGTTAATAACTTAGTTATGTTACTCTAATCGGATTAAAAACCTAGAGGTTAGATATTTTAATAATCATGAGGTGATTAAAACAAAAATGTTGTTCACCAAATAGAGGAGTTACATAAGTTGTAATTAGCAAGTGTTGCTTACCTAAATAACCATAATCTTGAGAGTAAAGCCAAAGTTAACTCAAGATAAAATGAAATGTGGATCCCTACCCAATAGGAAAACTTTATAGAAAATATTTATGAAATTAAAATATGAGGATTATTAATTATATTGAAGATAGTAGGAGATTCTTTTAAAGAACTATTAATGAATTTGGTAAACATACTCATAAATCATCGATTACTGGTTCTAAATTTTGAGGATTGCCCTCTAACAAGAACAAAAAATCATGATTCATCAAAGAACTCATTCTTAAAGAGCCAACAAAATATGCGTCCAAAAATGTTAAGACACCATATAAGAAGAACATGAATGAAATGTAGACATGGAGATGTCTAATGCTGGCCACCATGACTCGTGAGTTTCAGAAGCAACATGAGGACATGGTTGTCTATGATATGATAGAACACTTCAAACAATTGTATGAGGCATAAGCACTACAATATAGGTATAAGACCTCTAGAGATTTGTTTCGATGTAAATGAGAAATGGAGCTCCATTGGTAACTCACACTCTAAATATGGTAGGCTATATTGAAAGCCTTGAAAATTGATATTTCCCTTGAGTGATGAATTGGCCACCAGCATTATCCTACAATCGTTATCGAAAAAGTTTAGTCAATTTATCTTGAATTTCAATAGGCTAGATTTTTCCATCATTACTTAGTACTTTGTGAACAACTGGGAGTAACATGATAAAGGTTTGACACCTAAGGCCATGGAAAAGTCTAAAAGTAATGGCAAACTCAAGTCCAAAGGAAATCATGCATTGAAACAAAAAGGATAAATTTTTAAAGAAGGAAAATGTTTCCATTGTGATAAAATTGGACACTAGAAAAGGAATTGTCATGTATACATTGAAGAAGTCAAGAAGACAGAATAAAACAAAAAGTCTATTATAGGTATTTATGTTATTGATATTAATTTACCAACATCTACTTCTTGGGTATTTGATACCGGTTATTGTATTTATAACATCAAGACTAAAAGATCAAGATTAAATGAGTATAATAAAATTTGCCTTTGGTATTGTCGTTTTAGCCATATAAATAAAAAACACATATCAAAACTACATAAATATGGGTTTTTGGATTCATTTGTTTTTGAACAATTGATATATGTGAATCTTGCTATATGGGAAAACTGATATAAGCTCTTTTCAATAGTAAAAGTGAATGTGCAAGTGATTTTTTGGGACTAATAGATAGTTATATACGTGCACCAATGAATACACAAGACATATGTGGTTTCTAATACTTCATTACTTTCACTGATGGCTTTAGTCGATATACATTTACCTTGTGCATCATAACTCTAAATCCATTAAAAAGTTCAATGAATTTAGGAATGAAGTACAAAACCAATTAGGCAAGTGTATCAAAATACTTTGATTAGATCGAGGTGGAGAATACTTGAGCTTAGAGTTTGATGAATTGTTAAAACAATGTTGGATTGTTTCATAACTCACACATGATGGTAATTCATAATGTAATGGAGTTTCTAAGAGGAGAAATCAAACATTGTTTGACATAGTTCGATTAATGATGAGACAAGTTGATCTATCAACTTCTTTTTGGGAATGTGCACTTGAAATAGATGCCTTCACACTAAATCATGTTTTTATCTAAAATGGTTCAAAAGACAACATATAAAATATGGATTGGGAAACATATTAGTACAATTTTGTGTAGATTTCGGGTTACAAAACTTATGTTAAACATTATATGTTTACAAAGCTTGAACTCAAATCTCAAAAGTTTATCATTGTAGAATATTATAAAGAAAATAAATGATATTCTTTCTCAATCCTATCGAGAAGAAGTGTTTGTTACTTGAACATGAGTCTTCCTCAAAAGAGAATTTCACTCAAGAAAAGGAAGAGAAAGAAATATTGAACTCGAAGAAAATAAAGATCAATAGATCACTAAACTAGAGATTGAGCAAGAACAAGTTCCACAAGTTGTTGCGGAACAATCAATTTGTCGTTACGTCTTTTTTGACGAACGAATAATTTTTTGATGAAAACCCTAAATTATGACCTATTTAGGAAAATTGAATTTTTGTGTTTATTTTGATTAAATTGATTTGGTGTCTTCAACGACCTTTGGGTTAGGTAGGTCGAACACTGAAAAACGTCTTTTAAACAATTTTAAGAAAAAACATTTTTATGAAGAAAAAAACTTATAAGCTCTTGTCAAAGATTTATTTTAGGTTCGAGAATTGATTATGTGCAGGGAAGGGTTAGCACCCCCATAAACCCTAAAAGTTGGTACTTATTCGCGTATGCATTGTCATAAATGGTGGACATCGTAAATTTGAATTAATATTAAGTGCGATCCTTTTATTGAACATTGAATAATTTTTTCCAAACTAATTATTAGGGAAAATTCTTTAATTTTGTATAAAAAATCTCAGGATTCACACATCCTCCAACGGGAAAGCAATCCCATCTATTTCTAATATGTACAAGAATATTCCCTTCTCATTATTATGAAAAAACACAAATTTAATATATATTGAATTATTAATAATAGCATAAAATAACTTACTATTTAAAGAAACATGCATTGAATTATTAATTCTCATTACTATTTAAAGAAACATGCATTGCATCATTTGAATGTCGTGTCGAATCACACTACTTCTATCAAGCAGTGCCTTTCACACCCATTCTACGATGACTGTTCTTGAGAATATTCAAAATATATTTAAATATATTTAAAACGAATAAAGGGGTATAAAATAATAAAATTTTAAGTCTCGAATCAAATATTTATAAAAATATAATAAAGAAACAAAATATCATACGTAATGCACAAAATATGTTTATAGTGTAAAAGTAATCAGGTACATACCTTTATTATATATATAAGTATTTATATATTTATGTATGAAACTATAAATCGTTGTCGTAACCGTCTTTCGGTTGGACCTTGAAATTGGGCTTCAACTTAGAAAATGTGGATTGGAGTCGCCACCGACCATTTATTTAAAAATAAATAGGTTGACCGGATACCTTATTTCTTACCTGACCTGCGTCTCACCAAAGATGTGTCGGGTTCAGGAGTTGGTTAAATTCAAGGAAGGGTTAGCACCCTTGAACTGCCCTTTAGGTACTATATAATTCCCAGTTGTCTTTAATTAAGAAAATTGTAATTTTAAAATTGAAAGGTAAAATGACGATCCAAATTGCTTACCTCTGACGAATCTGAAATTGTACCCTCAAAAATTATTAGATTTAATTAAACAAATATAAAGGAAAAATAAGGATGGAAAACAAATAGAAATGAAAATAAAAAATATATACATACATATATAAATGTTAGAATAGGAAAAATATGTAAAACAATAGCTTACAATAAATAAAACAAATAAATAAAATTAATAAAAGTATATGCATATTTAACAATATTAATACTAAATGATTAAATTTTGGGGGGAAACAAATATTTATAATAGTATAGAAATAAGATAATAATAATAATAGTAACGTAAAAAAATAGTAAAAACAGATAAAACAAAATATAGAAAGGAATACATATATATATATATATATATAAAAGGTATGGTATTTAAATAAATAAATAATCAAATAAAATAATTAAAATAACTATATATAAATTAATAAAAATATACGTATATACACAACAAAATAAATAATAAAAATAATAGAAATCATGACATAAGGGTCGAATTTAATTTCAAACAAAGTTAGGTACCCAAATTAAAAGAAAATAAAGATTACGGGCTGAATTGAAATGAATTTAGGGTTGAAATAGGACCTTTTGTAACTAAAGAGGACTAAAAGTGGGATTTCCCTACTAATAAACGAAAACGCGCGGAACCTGCGAATGGAGTGGGTCGGCAAGCGGGTCTATCACGGGTTAGCGGGTCGCGAATATAAGTTAAAATTTTGTTTTATATTTCATTTTACTCCCCTCTCGCTGAAACACCCCTCCCTTATCTCTCCTTTTTCTCTGTAATGTTCATGTGACTTGATGAACAGGCGCCGTGAATCCCAGAACACTGTCGCCGCGCCGCCTCGCTGCCGCCGCCGTTGATCAGCGTCGGTCGCCATTCATCGGCGGCAAAGATCATTTTTTTTGTTTTACAAAAGCTCTTCCTACCCTCATTTCAGAAATCCAAACATTTTTAAAAAAAAAACAAGCCTCGAGGCTAGATCTACGGAAGTAGATCTTGAAAACGCCTTAGTTCATCGGCTGAAAATTATAGTTTAGGTGTTTTTAATCAAAGATGAAGAAGAGAGAACATAAACTACATGCAAGTCAAAAAAAAAAGTGAGTCTTTTTACCTTATTTCCTCTCGAAATATTGCTAAAAAAATGCCTTGAACGTTCTGTTGTTTTGGGTATGATTTGCTCAAAATCTTTGCTTGTATTTAGTATCCCCAAAAAATCTGTTGTTACAAGGGGTTCTGATTACATCCATTTATAGGAATAAAAATCCTATTTTTATGTGTTTACAATCGAATAAAACACTAATATTGTTGATGTATTGGTTGGTGACTCTCCATGCACGCCGAACGGTTCGGGGCTGGAGTCTCATACACTCACGATACTTGCTGTCGAGAAGGACAGGGATGTTGGATCTGTGAAGTGCGACTGAGGAAGGCGTGATGAACCAAGGGAATTCGCGAGCTTCTTGTGGCATAAAGGGGAGTAGGTTCAGGGTTTCAACAACCCTATCTGACATGGGTTATCCAGTGAGTCAGTTTGGGACTTGGGCTACATACTAGGCCACTTGTTATTTGGATATGTAGAGAATAAAAAAATGTAATAAAATAACATATAAATAAATAAATATATATATATATCATATAATATAAATGTGTGATATGAGGATGGGATGAAATAGTGTGTTCAAAGCTGCCCCTCTTTGCCCATTATCGTGTAACGAAAATAGGGCAAAGATTAAAAGACACAAATTTCATCCTCATCGAATGTCCTCCGTCGTGGAGTTGAAATTTGATATTTAAATTAAATCGTGAAATGACTCCCTCATTATGTGGTTGAGTTGAATTGAAAAATCTGAGCACGATATCCTTCATCGTAAAGTTAAAATCGAAAGTGGCTCCTGGATCGTCTTTTGGTTCAAGATACTTCGTCGTGAGGGTGAAACTTGACCTGAAGACTTCGGTATGGTTGTGTTACAGATGACTCCTTCGACGTGAAGTTGGGTCAATCTGTTAGTGAAGTTGGAATTTCATATGGCCCCTTCGTCGTGAAGCTGAGCCTGGGAATTGGATATCATTCGTCGTGAAGTTGAAATCCAATATAAGTTGCATTGTTTCGAGGCCAATATGCTCCGTCGTGAAGTTGAAATTAACTCTGAAACTGGAAAGTTTATTGACAGACACTCCTTCTTTAAGCTGGATATCATTCGTCTTGATCTTGATCCTGATAATTGGATATCCTTCGTCTTGAAGTTGAAATCCAAGTAAGTTGTATTGCTCCGAGTCTAATATCCCCTGTCGTGAAGTTGAAATTGGCTCTGGAACTGGGAAATTATTTGTTAACAGTCAACCGCCCCTTCGCTGTGAAGTTGAGCTTGTGTTGTCTCGAGTCTAATATCCTTCGTTGTGAAGTTGAAATTGACTCTGAAATTGGGAAATTATTCATTGACAGTCAGCCGCTCCTTCGCTGTGAAGTTGAGCTTGTGCTGTCTCGAGTCTAATATCCCTCGTTGTGAAGTTGAAATTGACTCTGAAATTGGGAAGTTATTTGTTGACAACCAGTCGTCCCTTCCTTGTGAAGTTGAACTTGTGTTGTCTTGAGTGGCATGATATCCTCTGTGGTGGAGTTGAATTCGTGGATGTGTGGGTACGATATCCTCCGTCGTGGAATTGAAATCGCAGGTGGTCTTTTATTGTGAAGTTTGGCTTCGAGATAGATATCCTTAATCGTGAAGTTGAAATCTACTCTCGAGCAAATTGTGTCGCTTCGAGTCCAATATCATTCGCTGCGAAGTTGAAATTGACTCTAGCTAAAACCTGAAAAAGTTATGCATATATATGATGCTATGAATGCAATGCTCTTAGGTGTGCCATATGTTATTTTGGGTTCTGGAGAGAAATCTCGATCTCCGATTGCATGTCTGAAATCTTGAAGTTCTGATCTTTGGTCTGGAATTCTTTCAGTGTTCAAATCTGATGTTTACTTTTTTTATCCTTGATCTGGGAAATGTCTCTCGACCATCTCAAGTATATGCATGAACCTTGATCGGCTTCTGAGTACCTTTACTTTTCAATAAATCTTTGTACTATAATATGTGAATATCTTTTGCATAAGTAAATAAATCATTAAGTTTAAGCTGAATCCAAGATGCTCAAAAGGAATTGGTTTAGAGAAAAATATTGTCTTTTATTCATGAGGAAAAAGGAACAAATAATACACATCAAATATTCTGGAAAATGAAGACACGATGAGGTGTAAATAAATGACTTAGATTTCAATAATGTGGGCACTTCTGAGCTGAAGAGCCGTTAGGTGACCTTGAATACAGCCTTTACCAAAGATCTTTGAGAATGCGACAACACAGGAGAGTGCAACCCTTCTCTGACTCGTTGAGTCTGTGGAAAATTCAGATGCCGGGGAGTTTCAACTGTCTGGATTACTTGGATTATCCAAATCGCCTTTTCGGGTTTTCAACTTGGACCCATCCTTGGTTGCAAGACGCCCTTTGTGGGTTTTCATCTTGAACCCACCTTTTTGTTCTTTCTCTTTTTCTTTTGTTCTTTTTTCTCTTTTTCAATTAAGGGCGCCCTTTCGGGTTTTCACCCTAAACGTTTTTCCTTTTTTTCAACTTAGGACGCCCTTTCAGATTTTCATCCTAAGTGAAGTACTTCTTGATTGCGTCTGAATTGATGGGATGTGGTAGGTCAGGTCCGTCCATTTCAGCTAGGACAAGGGCCCCTCCAGAAAAGGCCTTTTTCACGACATAAGGTCCTTCCCAATTTGGTGTCCATTTTCCTCGGAATTCTTTCTGAACTGGCAAAATTCTCTTTAGTACCAGATCTCCTTCACGGAATATTCTCGAGCGTACCTTATTGTCATGTGCTCGAATCATTCGTTTCTGATAGATTTGACCATGGTGAATGGCTTTCAATCTCTTTTCATCTATCAAATTAAGCTGATCGTATCTGGATTGCACCCATTCTACGTCATCTAGTTTGACTTTTGTCAGGACCCGTAGTGACGGAATTTCTACTTCAATGGGTAGCACTTCTTCCATTCTATACGCTAGTGAAAATGGAGTTTCCCCAGTCGAGGTTTGGTAAGCGAATAAAGCGAAAGGAAACTTCTCATGCCAGTATTTGTAGGTCTCAATCGTTTTCTCCACTATCTTTTTAATGTTTTTATTTGCTGCTTCTACTGCACCGTTCATCTTTGGTCTGTAGGTAGTAGAATTGTGATGCTTTATGTTGAATTACTCACAAGCAACCTTCATCATTTTATTGTTCAAGTTTGTAGCATTATTAGTAATGATTCTTTCAAGTAAACCATACAGACATATGTTCTCTTTCTTCAAAAACTTACAAATAACGGATTGAGTGACACTGACATATGAAGCAGCCTCTACCCACTTAGTGAAATGATCGATAGCTACAAGGATGAAACGATGACCATTCGAAGCCTTCGGATGGATTTGCCCAATTACATCCATACCCCACACAGAGAAAGGCCATGGTGACGTCATGAATTTAAGTGGATGTGGTTGAACATTTATTTTATCTACATAAATATCCGCATCTCATTATTTGTCTCAACATCATATGTCCATTTGCATGTGCTCCACAAACTCCATCATGTACTTCTTCCACTATCATTTTTGCCTCTTCAGCATCGACGCACCTTAACAGAACTTGATTATGACTTTTCTTGTACAAGACCTCTCTGTCAAGGATGTATCCAGCTGCCATCCTTCTAATGGTTCTTTTATCGGTTTCAGTGGCTTCCTCTGGATAGCTTCGATGCTTGATGTACTGCAAAATGTCGTAATACTAAGGCTTAGTGTCCTTTACTTCTTCAATCTGGTAGAAATGAGCCGGGTACTTATACGATTGCATGTCAATTGGCATCATTTTAGACTTCCCGTCAACTTTGAATACGGCTGCCAAAGTAGCCAAAGCGTCAGCCATTTGATTTTCTTCTCTTGGCATATAGTGGAATGTAACTTCAACGAATTCTTCGAGCAGATCCAGTATTAGCTTCTGGTATTCCATCAGTTTTGCATCTTTGGTTTACCATTCTCAACGGAGGTGATAGATTACTAATGCTGAATCCCCGTATATCCGCAAGGTCTTTATATTTTTCCCAGTGCAACTTGAATTCCCAAGACACAAGCTTCGTATTCTGCCATGTTGTTGGTGCAATCGAAGTTCAGTCTGCTGGTAAATGTGTAGTGTCTCCCTTCTGGAGAGATCAGTATTTCCCTGATACCATGTCCTAATGCGTTTGATGCCCCATCGAAATACATTCTCCAGGAACAGTCTATTAGGGTACTTGTTTCTTCTAAGGATAAAGACATCAAGTCTTCGTCTGAGAAATCAAAATCTAATGGCTCATAACTCTCATTAGTTCTGCTTGCTAATAAATCTGATATGACACTTCCTTTTATGGCTTTCTGGCTCACGTACTCAATGTCGAATTCAGACAATAACATCTACCATCGGGTTAACCTTCCATATAGAGCAAGTACACCCATCATGTATTTTAAAGGATCTAACTTGGAAATCAACCAAGTGGTGTGATACAACATGTATTGTCTAAGTCTTTTTGTAGCCCAGACTAGAGCACAACATACTTTCTCGATAGGAGGATATCTGTCCTCGTAATTGGTGAACTTCTTGCTCAGATAGTAGATGGCTCTTTCCTTTATTCCAGACTCATCATGTTGTCCCAGGACACACCCCATTGAGTTCTCAAATATGGATAGATACAAGAACAAAGGTTTTCCTGGGATGGGGGACATTAAGATAGGAGTACGAGACAAGTACTCTTTCACCTTCTCGAATGCAATCTGACAGTTTTCATCCCATGCTCTAGGACTTCTTTCGGAGAAGGCGAAATATTGGATCACACTTATAGGTTAATTGAGATATGAACTGAGCTATGTAATTCAATCTGCCTAGAAAACCTCGGACCTCTTTTTATGTTCGAGGTGGAGGTAGATTCTAGATAGCCTTAACATTGTCGGGATCAACCTCAATGCCTTTTTTGATGACCATGAAGCCTAACAATTTTTTGGATATCACCCCGAAAGTACACTTGCTAGGGTTTAGTCATAGCTGGAACTTCCTCAATCTCTGGAAGAGCTTTCTCAAATGCTCGACATGTTCATTCTCGGTCTGTGCCTTAACAATTATGTCGTCGACATAAACCTCAATTTCATTGTGCATCATGTCGTGGAACAAATTTACCATAGCTCTCTGATATGTTGCCCCAGCATTCTTTAATTCGAAAGGCATCACTTTGTAACAGAAAGTTCCCCACATTGTGACAAAAGTGGTATTCTCCATGTCTTCAGGGTGCATCTTGATCTGATTGTACCTCGAAAATCCATCCATGAATGAAAAGTAGTTGTTCCCGACTGTATTGTCTACCAGAGTGTCTATGTGTGGCAGAGGGAAGTTGTCCTTAGGACTTGCCTTGTTAAGGTCCCGGTAATCGACACACATGGGTACTTTCTCGTCCTTCTTCAGCACATGCACTATGTTGGCCACCCACTCCGGTATTTGGTCACTTGAAGAAAATCGGCATCAAATTGTTTCTTGATTTCTTCCTTGATCTTAAGGAGCATTTCTGGTCGCATTCTTCTCAGTTTTTGCTGCACGGGTTTGCATTCTGGTTTGATAGGCAGTTTGTGGACTACCATATCTGTGTCCAATCCCGGTATGTCTTGATATGACCAGGCGAACACCTCTATGTACTCCTGAAGTAAATCTATCAGGTTTTGTCTTGCTTCAGTCGAAAGAGTTGTACCAATTTTAACCTCCTTTCGATCTTCCTCAGTGCCCATATTTAAAATTTCGATTGTCTCTTTATGGGGCAATATTTTTTTATCTTCTCTTTTTACCATTCTCAACAATTCGGTTGGCAAGATACATTCCTCTTCAGTGTTGCATTCATCAAGTTCCCCAAGACAAATAGCTTATTCAAAATCCACCTCCGGATCAGGATCATTAGTGCCTACATTATCATTATCTGAGGATCTGAAAGAAGGGAAAATTTGCATGCATGAGGGGAAAATATCCCACACGAAAGAATTAATTTGAGAGAAAGCGGAAAAGAAGTATTGAAATGAATAAGATAGAAAATGAATTCAAAAAGAAACAAAGGAAAATTTGTTTGCCATGGGAAAAGAAAAATGCATCTTTTATTGAACTTAAACATAATGTTTATTAACCCTTACAAAAGGTCACCTATTGCCCCGGGTATAGGCAAATAGGGATAGTTCGAATATTACTCTGAAAGACTCTTGTAAACCACAGGTAGTTCTTCGACCGACCAACGGCTAGGCACAAACCCATGTGGCAAAGGGCACATCCCATATATATCTTCATTGTCAACATTTCCAGTGGTTACGACATTGATGCTCAAATATTGGAAAGCCATTTCTAAATCTAACAAGGTGGTCTCAAATACATAACCACCTGACCTGAATGTATGGTAAAGAGGCGGGAATGTCATAGATTCCCATTGAAGTTCACTTCCAATCAACCT
Organism: Hibiscus syriacus; assembly: GCF_006381635.1. NCBI lineage: Eukaryota > Viridiplantae > Streptophyta > Magnoliopsida > Malvales > Malvaceae > Hibiscus > Hibiscus syriacus. The sequence continues at coordinate 15,059,955 of NW_024063533.1, forward strand.
GGCTACTCTTCTCTCTCGGTTCATTTGAACTTCCTTTATCTTTTCATAGTAACTGGGCTGAAAGTCGAGCCCAAACTGGTTTGGCTTTGAAATAGGAAAGACTGGATCAATCTTCCCTTGTAGAAACTTCCCAAACCCTTTTCTAGTATTGGCACCTCGTCCTAATGTTTGCATGATCTCTATTCTGGTATACTTGAAAAGTCAGGGTCCAGGAATCTTTCTTCCTTCTGCCACAAAGGTGGCATTCACAAATTCTAAGGAGCGGAATGAACATTCCACCGCTTTCTCATATACTTCGATATATGGGGTCTCCGTGGTCACACTTTCCACAATATCCTCATCAGCATTGATAATTACTAAGGACCCGTCAATAACAAATTTAACTTTTTGGTGCAGCGTGGATGGTACTGCACCTGCTTGGTGAATCCATGGCCTTCCTAAAAGACAGTTATAAGAAGGCATGATATCCATCACCAGAAACTCGATATCATAGGTGGCAGGTCTGATGGTCAGCGACACCTCAATCTTGCCAACTACCTCTCTCTTGGTCCCGTCAAATGCTTGAACCACGTTCTGACAAGCTCTCATATAAGAGGTATCTATTGGTAGCCTTTTCAAAGTGACTAAAGGCATTACGTTTAGAGCTCAGCCGTTGTCAATCAATACACTTGGCAGAGCATGCCCCTTGCAGTAGGTAGTGATATGTAATGCCTTCGTTCGGCCTCTTTTTCATTTGGATGAAATCTCATCATCTAAAAATGAGATGAGATTATCAGCTTGAATATTATTTATCAGTCAATCCATCTTGCTGACTGGTATGTCTTGTGGCACGAATGTTTGATTCAGAACTTTCAACAGAGCGTCCCGATGTGCTTCTGAGCTTAATAAAAGTGCCAATATTGAAGTACGCGTTAGCAAGATGTGGAGTTGTTCTACGATACTATACTCATTATACTTCAAAAACTTGAGGAATTATTTAGCTTCTTCCTCCTTTATAGGTTCATTGATAGCCATCACATCTTCCTTGAAGGGCTCTAGTAATCTCTGCCCCACCTTGCTGTCACATTCTTTGGAAGTACTCACCTGGCATTCGTACTTCCAAGGAACTTGCCGACTATCCTTGTATTGAAAAGGTCAAGGTGCCGTAATCACCACCTTTGTTTATGGAGTTGTCGTTGTCATCTTTGCCTTAGGGGTAATGATCAAAGGACTACCCCTGCCGAGTCTTTTTTATGATGATTCTCCGGTAGCGTAAATGTCTGCTTCTGGGTAATCCTGAACTTCTTCGTAAAACTCCAACTCTTTCTGGTCCATCATGAGCTGGACTAATGTCCTGAATTCGGAGCATTCTTGCACTTTATGCCCCTCTTCGTTGTGGTAACAACAATAATTACCACCTTCATTCTTTGCTGCATATGACTGGGGTGCAAGAAGCAATGCCTTTACCATTTGGCTCCATACCCAAGCCAAAGGAGCCTTAACTTCCGAAACACTTGTTTTGATTCTCCTGTTGTTTTCAGTGGTGACTGCATTGATTTCGGTTTCCGGGTGATTAGGCAAGGGATTATGGGCGACATTCGGTGTTTCAGAGTCGAAAGTGATCCAATTCTTATTCCGTATTCATTGTACAAGCCTCTTGAATGCGAGACAACCTTCGATCGAATTCCCTTACACACCACCATGATATTCACAGTTCGCGTTCTCATCATACCATCTCGGATATAGGGGCATTAACGGATCCATTGGGTAAGGCGACACTGCGTGAGTGTCAAAGAGTTGTTGATATAACTCTTTACATGTAATGGGAATGGGACCAAACTGCTCCCATTCCCTTTCTTTCCTTGGTTCTTTATGATCTTGGTTAGAAATACCAGATGGTACAGCTGCAGTGGTTTTGAGCTTGAGACCGTAACACCCTTGTTGACGTTATAAGTATTGACATTGTAGATCTTTCGGTCTTTGTTCTTCATAAGAGGCTTTTTACTGGAGTCTCCTCCCTCAATTTTTCCTTGTTTAATGGCCAACTCAATCATTTCACCAGCCATGACTAAATCTGAGAAACCTCCATATGTAATTGCCACCAGGTGCCCGAAGTAAGGTGCCTTCAGGGTTTGTACAAACAACTTTCTAGTCTCTTTTTCATCCAAGGGTGGATGAACCTGCATAGACAAATCCCTCCATTGATGCGTATATTGTCGGAAACTCTCATTGTGCTTCTTTTCCAAGATTTGTAGCATAACCCGGTTTGGTCTCATATCGTTGATATGTTTATATTGTCCCAGGAAGGACTTGGCTAAGTCTTTCCATGTCCTGATATGAGTTTGGCTGAGCTGGTTGTACCAATGGATAGTTGAAACGGACAGGCTCTCTTGAAAGCAGTGGATCAGGAGTTGGTCATTCCCTCCATATCCTGTCATCTTTCGACAAAACATAGTGATATGGGCTGATGGGCAGCTGTTCCCATCAAACTTATCAAACTCAGGAACTTTAAACTTTGGTGGAAGTACCAAATCTGGAACCAGGCTCAGCTCCCTTGCGTCCACTCGATAATAATCATGGTCACCTTGGACCATCTTCATTCGATCTTCTAACATCTTGATCTTCCCTTCTATCTTTCTTGCTTTGTCATCTTCACTGAAATTTGAGATATTGTAATCATCCAGATGATTATCAGGATTAGTTGTGGAAGTTTGCAGCTTTACAGCAGATGATGCTTTTTCTTTGATAGAAGAAGAGTTTTCTTGTGGTTTGGGTAAGATCCCGGGTGAAATAATCACTTGTGGGGTTGGTGATATGGTTACCCCCTCGGAGGGACTTCTCCCTACTGCACTAGCTTGTTGTAATCCCGATAACTTGGCGACAATTTGGTCGACCAAGGACTCCTGGTTTTTCTTGATGGACTCCAGGGTGCTCTGATTGTTTTGAGCCATCTTATCTCTAGTTCTTTTTGCAGTCTTGCCATGTTCTCCTCGAGTTTTTCCATTCTGGCCTCCATTTGTCTCTTCTTTGCTCGAGTATTATGTGGATGATGCGTATTTAATACTTGCGGTGGTAAATTTGGTGTTTGCTCTTTCCCTTTCTGAGACATGTTCTGTTAGGTAATATGAATGTAAAAACATGGAAAATATAAAAATAAACATGAAATATAAAATACAAAGTATGCAATGCACAATGTATGCAATTTAGAGGCATTGACCCAGAAAAGTGTCTATTATTATAAATAATCCTTATTCAGACAGAAATGTTTTATCTTGTAAGAGACATAAAAAACAATCAAATGTACATTCAGACTAAATCCTCTAGACCCCGAACAGCTTCTAATAGGTTGACAAGTCTTCTGCCTTCATCTGTCATTGGTTGAATACCTTGTCGAACCTCTCCAGCTTCCCTTGCCAGGCCGTGAAGATGACGGGCTACTTTTTGCACTTGATCCAAGAAATTTCGGATGACTGAGACTCTAGCTTTCACCCTTTGTTGTGCTTGCTCCCAACGGAAACGCCACTGTACACTTCCGTTGAAGGGTACTATCTGAAGCTCGGCTACTTGCTTCTTGAATCCATCCACAATAACTTCTAACTCGGATATTGTTTTTCCATCTCTCTCATGTTGTTTTTCTAGGTCAGCCATCTAGATTCTCAAGTATTGATTTTGATGCTAACTGTCTGCTAAGCGCCTCTGAGTAGTTTTCAACTGTTCTTTCCAAGCTCTTTCATCAGACCCCTCAAACTTTCTTTTTAAGCTATGAACTTCGTCTTTCCAGTATTCAGAGGTTACTTTCAACTTGGAATTATCCTTAACTTTATCTTGATACCCTTTTCTCAAATCCTCGAGATCAAAACGGACTCTTTTCTGTTCTCTTTCCAGCTTGTCTGCTCTATCTTTATGAGATTCGGCATCTAGCTTCCATTGATAACGTTCAGCTTCCAGTTCTTTAACCTTCTATTCCAGCTTGTTATTCACAGCTTCAAACTCCGCCTTTGCTATCTCAAGTTCAGCAGGGACATGCCTGAGATGTTCCTCCATGGTCCGAGTGTCTTTACATTCTTGCACCGTGATGTTATCATTCTTTCTCAGTCTTTGCCACTCTACATAATCCGGAGTAAGCATGTCTCTACAGCCACAACATCCATCCGATATACTTTCTTCTACGAATCAGTTGCTTCCTTGATCCTCTTCTTATAACTGTCACCATTATACACAAACTCTGATCTAGCTAGTCCGCATGTTACCGGGGCAAACTGACGTGCCTCATACTGTCTAAGTGCTAACAATGAAATATACCCAACTGCACCCCAAAGTCCGAGTAAGGTCATAGTATCAGAATCCCCGCATCGGAAAAGAATGTCATCGAGGAACAACCAGGGGGCTCTCTAGGTAATATCCCGATCCTGAAGATGTGTACAAAATTTCATCCATTTTTCCTTTGAAGCACCTTCATGGCATTTCCTAATAATAAATTCTCCCAAAGGTGAATAGGTAGTGCTGAATCAGTGATAGACTACCCCATTAGTCTTCCAAAAGTGGCTGTGAATCCAGACTTGAAGGAGCTGAACACACCCAACGAACCTTTATCCGCCAGTTCTTCTGCAATGGTTGAGAGATCGAAAGGTTTCGGCTAAGATGGCCGGTGCCAAGTTGACTCACCTTGGAAGTTGTTTGAATAGCTCTACCACGGTTGCGTTGATGCAGCCCAAAGTCTTCGGAAAGATAACCAGACCATACAGACCTAGTACAAAAAGGTCTATAGTCTTCCATTCATCAGGGTGGTTCGTCATTAGTTGCCTTATGTGAATCCACTCGATTCCTTCCCCGTTACCTTTGTGTCGAAGTCGATCAGTCACCCATTTTTCATCAACCCCTGCAATCTTAACTAGTCCATTCTTGAAAGGCTGACTCTTGATGTGTTTGATATATGCCCTCTCTAGTCTGATGTTTTCATAGTGCAGTAGGGTAGTATACTCTTTAATTGTGGGCACCATATCCTCCCGGTTAAAGGTGAAACAACTATATCCCGGGTTCCAGAATTGAATTAATGCTCGGAGCAGGGGCTCATCAGTCTTAACATGGAGTAAGAGGGTAATATCACCATATCATTGGTTGAACTTCTATTTTTTGTCATTCCCCCAACTGTCCCAAATATTTCGTAGTTCTTGGACATCGTTTTGTTTCAGGCTGATAGATGCGTAACTAAAAAGCTCTGACACATAATTTCCCTGAAGACTGTCTCCCTTATCTTTTTGAGTCTTCTCGGACCATAGTCGTGCTTCAACATTTTTAATCTCTTTTATTACAACACCTTTGTCCATTAATTCAGATTTATTTTATGTTTAACAAACGCTTTTTAAGGATCAATAGCCTCTTGTTATGATGTAAATGCTAGAAAACAAACACAAGGGCAAAAGGATTAGTAAAATAAAAATAATAAAATAATAAAAAAATGACGAAAGAAAAAAAACACAAAAAAGAAAATGGTTAGGGTAAAAATATCCTAGGTTTTGGAATATGGTTTCGGGGTAGGCTCTAATTCTCCATGGTTTCCCAGTTTAGGTTCTAAAAATGGTACCCGAGTTCTCCTTGCCGGTGCCCCCATGGGCTTGCCAGACCCTTAGTCCTAAACCCATCACAAGCTTGTGTGGACTAAGTTAAACTCGAGAGGATACATTCCCTTATGCCCGCACGGTGAATAAATTCACACGAAGACATAAGGTATATGAATCCCGAAGCCTACTTGCTAGGCTTGCACGGTGAATAAATTCACACGAAGGCGTCGCTTTCACCCCCACTTAAGACATGGTTTGGAGCTCAGGTATAGAGGCTTAAATGAAAAAGATTTGAGGGTTGAAATCACGAGAAAATGATTAGTACAACTATTTACCCAAAAATATAATCAAAATTAAGTAAAAAAGGATCGAAATGTTACCTTATAATTTAAACTTACCCTTTTCGTTAAAAAGACAACTGGAAATTACCTTAGCCTGACTCACTTACCTGTCCCCAGTGGAGTCGCCAAGCTGTCGTAACCGTCTTTCAGTTAGGCCTCAAAATTGGGCTTCGACTTAGAAAATATGGATTTGAGTCGCCACCGACCATTTATTTAAAAATAAATTGGTTGACCGGATACCTTATTTCTTATCTGACCTGCGTCTCACCAAAGATGTGTCGGGTTTGGGAGTCAGTTACATTCAATGAAGGGTTAGCACCTTTGAACTACCCTTTCGGTACTATATAATTCCCAGTTGTCTTTAATTAAGAAAATTGTAATTTTAAAATTGAAAGGTAAAATGACGATACAAATTGCTTACCTCTGACGAATATGAAATTGTACCCTAAAAAAATATTAGATTTAATTAAACAAATATAAAGGAAAAATAAGGATGGAAAACAAATAAAAATGAAAATAAGAAATATATACATACATATATAAATGTTAGAATAGGAAAAATATGTAAAACAATAGCTTACATTAAATAAAACAAATAAATAAAATAAATAAAAGTATATGCATATTTTACAATATTAATACTAAATGATTAAATATTGGGGGGAAATAAATATTAATAATAGTATAGAAATAAGATAATAATAATAATAGTAACGTAAAAAAATAGTAAAAACAAATAAAACAAAATATAGAAAGGAATACATATATGTATATATAAATATAAGGTATGGTATTTAAATAAAGAAATAATCAAATAAAATAATTAAAATAACTATATATAAATTAATAAAAATATACGTATATACACAACAAAATAAATAATAAAAATAATAGTAATAATGACATAAGGGTCGAATTTAATTTCAAACAAAGTTAGGTTCTCAAACTAAAAGAAAATAAAGATTACGAGCTGAATTGAAATGAATTTAAGGTTGAAATAGGACCTTTTGTAACTAAAGAGGACTAAAAGTGGGATTTCCCTACTAATAAACGAAAACGCGCGGATCCTGCGCATGGAGTGGGTCGGCATGTGGGTTTATCACGGGTTGGCGGGTCACGAATATAAGTTAAAAATTTGTTTTATATTTCATTTTACTCTCCTCTCGCTGAAACACCCCCTCCATTATCTATCCTTTTTCTCTGTAATGTTCATGTGACTTGATGAACAGGCGCCGTGAATCCCAGAACACGGTCGTCGCACCGCCTTACCGCCGCCGTTGATCGATGTCGGTCGCCGTTCATCAGCGGAAAAAATCATTTTTTTTTGTTTTACAAAATATCTTCGTACCCTCTTTTCAGAAATCCGAACATTTAAAAAAAAGCCTCGGGGCTAGATCTACGAAAAAGGATCTTGAAAACGCCCCAATTCATCGGCTGAAAATTATAGTTTTGGTGTTTTTAATCAAAGATGAAGAGGAGAAAACATAAACTACATGCAAGCAAAAAAAAAGGTGAGTCATTTTACCTTATTTCCTCTCGAAATATTGCTAAAAAAATGCCTTGGACGTTATGTTGTTTTGGCTATGATTAGCTTAAAACCTTTTCTTGTATTTCGTATCCCCAAAAAAAACTGTTGTTACAATGGGTTCTGATTACATCAATTTATAAGAATAAAAATCCTATTTTTATGTGTTTACAATGAATAAAACACTAATATTGTTGTTGTGTTGGTTGGTGACTCTCTATGCACACCGGACGGTTTGGGGTTGGAGTCTCATACACTCATGATGCTTGATGCCGAGAAGGACGTGGATGTTGGATCCGTGAAGTGCGGCTGAGGAAGGCGTGATGAACCAGGGGATTTCGGGGGCTTCTTGCGACGTAGAGGGGAGTAGGTTCAAAGTTTCAACAACCCTAACTGACGCGGGTTATCCAGTGGGTCATTTCGGGACTTGGGCTACCTATTGGGCCACTTGTTATTTGGATATGTAGAGAAGAAAAAAATGAAATGAAATAAAAAATGAATAAATATATATCATGTATTATAAATGTGTGATATGAGGATGGGACGAAATATTGTGTTCACAATCGTAATATGGCCAGTTAATAAAATAATATTACAATCTGGACCAAAGTGCATATATACAAATTTGATAAACTAAAATATGAATAAAAAAGAAAAAAAATCACTACTTAGTAAATATGAATTAAATAATAAGAATAACAACTTTATAGGTTTAATAATGAACATATTAAAAATCATAGCTAATGTGCAAATATCATGTAACAGGAGTACTAAAGCAACAATAATAGGGACGAAATTATAACGTAAAATGAACTATACAAAACATGTATTTAATAAGTATAAATAAACTAATACACGATGACCTAAACTTGAATAAGTCCATAAAAGCATTTAAAAGCAAACAGGGACAAAATTATAACGTAAAATAAGATGGGGGCTCAAAGTAAAAGAAAACTATAGTTTCATTAGAGACCAAAGTGAAACTGTTACAAAAGTTTGGGACCCCGAGTGTAAATATCCCACATGTTGAAAACATACACCCCTCTCCCTAAAATGACACCCTTTTAGGCGTAATATATATGGGTCAAATAAGGCCAAAAATCTGCCATCAACCCCATTTTTCATTCACTCTTTTGTTTCTTTTTAGAGAGAGTGAAAACTCTCTCAACTCTCTCTTTTTCACCGTGAGAGACCGTCGACCATCGCCGTAGACTACGGTCGTCCATAGTAGTCGGTAACCAACCAAATATCTCAAGAGATTTCTCCTGTCATTATGAACCCCAATCTAAAGTCCTTTTCCCCAAAAATTGAATAGAGAACCCTAGATCTAGGATAATACCTTGTACTTTTTTGTGAGTGATCTATGAGTTAAGTACCTTTCTCCCTATATTCTTTTGGTTCAAAAATGGATATGGTTTTCTTTGCTCGAGTGGTATATATTTTTTAAAATCTTATTCATTTTTCAATATTTAGTCCACTATTTTTTTCGGTTCCCAAAAACTCTCTCTTTTCGAATTGGTTTTGAAATACCCCAAATTTTGGATAATGACCAAAATGTAAATTTTGAAACTTTGATGGTCAAAGTAGTAAATTGGAAAAAGTTTAAGGAAATTGAGTGATAAATTTCCTAAAAAGAATTTTATTTCATAAATAGATAATTTACTCTTAAGAGTGGGGTTTTATGGAAATTATATTTTGGATTTAGAATTTTAGTAAAGAAAAATTAGAAATGGTTAAAACCGGTAAGGAATCGGTATTTTCAGATTGAATTGGAATCTTAAAAAAATTTGAAGTATGTTATAAAATGATTGGAAATATTATTTTAATAGTTTGGATCAGAGAAATTTGGTCTGGAAATGTGTAATTTTTCATATTTAATCGAAACGGTGGAATTTAGTGACTAAAATGCAATTTTTGAAATTTCATGGTAATTTCGTAAAATCAAAGTCAAAATAATTCATCTTTGACTTTTAAAGATGATAAGGATGAGGTGTATAGGTTTTATGGTGAATATGGAGATTCAATAATGGCAAAAATGAAATTTCCTATTTATTTGAATAAAAAATGTCATTATGTGATATTATGTCATGTGATGGATTGTTTAATATTAGACTATCAATAATGGTAGAGCATTTTCAGCTTCTTCCTCATCCGAGCTTGTCGTGGGTTTTCTCCTAAGGTAAGAGAAAACTTCAACTCAATTTTCAAGTAATTTACTTAGGATTTTAAGTTGTAAATATAAAATTATTATACGCGAAAAACTCTATCTTTTGGTATCAATATTGCATGGTAATCTTGTTGGTGTTCAAAGATCCAAAATTTAAGGGTTTATGTTCATATAAGGGATCATGAAATTGATGATGGATTTTGATGTTTGTGAGGTAGTTGATTCATATTCAAGCATGTATAATGATTAGAACATGCTTGATTTTTCTAGAACTTGTTCTTTATGTTTTGGTCGTGGACTATTTGAGTGGGAAAAATTAAAGAAAAATATATATGGGTTGGAAATGATAAAGGAAGTATTTTACAAGTCTTAGAAAAATTTGAGGACTATTTTAAAAATTTTGAAAAGTTAGAGATCAATTCATAAATTCTGGAAAATTGAGGGGTTGTTGTATAAATGTTATATATTGATGAACTATGTTGGAATTATTGGTATTAAGAATGTATGTGATAAAATGGTGAAGGACCATTTTGTGTAAATTGGAAAAGTTGGTTCCAATGTTAAAAGGAATTATTAAGAGATAAGTATTTGATAGATAATGAGTCTCAAGTATGGAGTTATTATGGGATATGTTTATGTTAGTACAATACTAACATATGTATTATTATGAATTTGTGATTTATACAGATCGTGATTGAATTGTAACCAAAGCAAGTCAAATAGAAAACGGTTTATTGCGGACAATAGTGAGGCATATATATTTGGAAAATTATAAAGTGCCAAGGTGAGTGCAATACATGCATAAAATTATACATGGATGTTTTATACATCATTAGTAAGACTTGTGATAATTCGACCTTGTTTATATCAACATGGTATTATGTCATATTTTTATAAATTACATGACATTGATATGTAACAATATGAAAGTATAATGTTTTGATTATGGGAAATGTGATATTTTACCATGAATGTTGTTTCGGGTATGAACTACCCAATGTTAAATTATGATAATATACTTTGCCATGGATCGAATAAAATAGACTATATGCCCAAGTAAGTCATTGAGGAACATGGTATAGTTGGCATGCCATAGAGTATAGCAGTTGCAGATTTATATTAGCACTATAGTGTGTAAGGACACTAAGTGCAGGTTTATGTCCGGATTAGCACTATAGCGTAAGCATAGTGTAGGTGGTGGGCACGACCTTATGTGTATTGTCCGAATTAGCACTATGGCGTAAGCTTAGTGCATGTTTAGCACTACGGTGCATGTATTTTACTCGTATACCCAGGGTCCTCAGGGTTGTATATTGTGCTATTGTCTATGGTTTTATAGATTATTAGTTAAGAAATGGTAAGCATGAAATTAAGCTTACGAGCTTAAGGAAATAATGACAAGTATATTGGTAAGGAATTTTATACTCAGTTATATTATTTTCATCATGGTAAATTATTGGATATGCTGATAATATGATTTTAAGGTATTTGGTTTTTATAATGAAATTATGCATGAATTGTATTGCACAGTTTATTGTTTTAATTGCCTCACTAAGTATATACTTAGCGTGTGATGATTTTCACGCGTAGGTAAAAAGTGAGTAGTGGAATAAGGAGTACAAAGTGACATCAAGCATCAAGAAGTATATTTCTATATTAGTACGACATCCTAAGATGTAATGTTGACTTTATTAGTGGCATGTAACTATTAATTTTTTTAATTACTTTGTTGAACATATTTAGAAACAAAATTGTAACTTTATAGTGATGAAATGATAAGTTTTATGAATGTTAATGATATATATTTTGCTGAAAAATACTGTAGCAGTCACTGTAGTGCATCGATGCACTATTGTAGTGCATCGATGCACATTTTAGGTTCAAAGTTTTGTGCATCGATGCACTGTTCACATTATTGTTGTAGTGCATCAGTACATTGTTCACTATTCACGGCACTATTTAAAAAATCTTTTGAATTAAATTTGTTATAGCGAAATATAAATTATATGATATGATATTTTTATAATATCAGTTACCATTTTAAGAAAATAAATTTTAAATCGTTCCAGAAATGATAAAATGGTTTTAGAAATTCGAGTGACATCTATAATCTGTATAGGTATAATTATACGGGTTATGGGTGTTACATTTATTAGTATCAGAGCTACAGATTTAGCCGATTATAGGACTAAACTGAGTTTCTTTTGAATTAAAAAATGTATACATGCCACTAGGATGTCAAAAGTTACTGATAATTGTATATATATTGTGATGATGCTTATTAGGAGTAAAGTTACTCTTTACTAAAGTATGATGATTTTGACTGTGTTCAGATGTCAGATCATCAAGAATCGAGTAGGGCAGGCGACCATATTAGTCCTGTACAGAGTGGGAGTAATGAGATGAATCAGAATCTACCCAATGCTCACCCGAATGTAGAACCATCTAATCTGAATCAACAGGATATGCATGTTCAGGATCGGGAATTGTTCTTACAAGCTCTCGACACCATTATTAACCGACAAACCCTAGTGTCTGTTCCGAAAGAACTAATAAAGATGAGAGCACCTGAATTTCGAGGTGATTCAGATGCTAATCCAATGGTTGTTGACTTTGGGTTGAATGATGTCAAGAATATGCTAAACAGGATTCCTTGTGATGATCAAGGAAAATTGGAAGGGGTTGTGTCTCTACTGATGGAGCAAGCCAGTGTGTGGTGGAATACAGTCGTCGCACGAGTTTCCAGTGAGCATATTACATGGGAATTCAAGGAAAAGAATATTAGGGACGTGTTTGTTAATGAAATGATGCAATAGTTCCTAAATTTAAAGCAATCCGGCAGAACAGTTATGAGTACGAATGTGAATTTCACATGCTGAGTCGATTTGCTGCGGAGTTTATTCCGACTGAGAAATCTAGAATTGATAGATTTATTTTTGGATTGGATTCTCAGTATAAGAGAATTATGGTTTCTCATCATTTTCTACTGTTCAAGAAGCGGTAAATAAGGTTAAAGCTATGGAAAACGTTGATCTTGAAGATATAGAGGCGAAGAAGGCTCAGACAAATAAAAGGTTTGGAAGCTCATACTATGAACCTGCACCCTTTTCCAAATCCAACAAGGGCCAGCAACAGAAAAATTATGCTTCCTCAGTATTCACACGAAGAACAAGATTTTCTTGAGGAAAGTCCAAACAGACATAGGAAACTTCAATGGGTACTCAAGGCTCGGTATTCCCTCCTATTACTGAATGTAAGATTTGTGGGAGAAAACATTCGGGTCAATGCTGGTTTGATGAAGGGAAATGCTTCCATTGTGGTAAAGCTGGGTATTTTAAAAGAAACTGCCCAAAACTTCATCCAGATCAGACAGTATCGGGACCCCAGAGGGGTACATGTGGCAAAATGGGTAAACCTGGTACATCTGGGACTTCATCTAATCATGAAGGCAGAACTACTGCAAGAGTTTATCACATCAAGAATAATGATGACAGAGATGCTCCTGAGATTGTAGCATGCACCTTTTATCCCTTTGATGAAGTTGTTTTTGTATTGATTGATCCTGGTTCTACATACTCATATATAAGTACAAAACTGGTAAGAGATAGGGGAATATTTTTAGAACCTAATTCTAGGGATATTGTGGCAATTAATCCATTGGGCCATATTGCGAAAATTTTTCGGATTAGTAACAAATGTCCAATAAAGATACAAGGAGTGGAATTTCCTACAAACATATTAGAATTGCCTTTTTAGGAATTCAGGATAATCTTAGCATGGATTGGCTATCTTTCGACTTTGGTTGGGTAGATTGTCATTTAAAGACATTGTTTTTAAAGGATACAATGGGTTCAGAGATAATATTTGTTGGAGAAAGATTAAATCCCTTATCCAATTTGATTTCAGCTTTTACTGCTAATAAATTGTTGTCACGGGGATGTCAAGCAATTTTAGCAAATGTGTTGGATACGAGAACTACTGAAGTTAAGTTGCAAGGTATTCCAACTGTACGAGAGTATCCAGAGGTGTTTCTAGATGAATTACTTGGATTACCCCCAGATAGAGAGGTGGAGTTTGGGATTGATGTACTCCCAGGTACAACACCTATTTCAATGGCTCCTTATCGAATGACCCCAAAAGAGTTGATTTTGGTGGTCGGGTATGAAAAGATCCATTTTTGAGTTTGTGGCTACATGTTTGATGTGTCAGCGAGTGAAAGCTAAATATCAGGTGCCTTCGGGATTGTTACAACCAATTTTTATTCCAGAATGGAAATGGAAGAGAGTTATTATCGATTTTGTTACAGGGCTTGCATTGACATCAAATAAGAAGGATTCCATTTGGGTGATAGTTGACTGGTTAACTAAATCAGCACATTTCATTCTGGTGCGAATGGACTATGCCTTGGATAAATATGCAGAGTTGTATATCAAAGAGATAGTTCGGCTACATGGAGTACCAGTATCAATCATATCTGATAGGGATTCAAGGTTTACTTCAAGATTTTGGAATTCTTTACATAAAGCATTGGGTACTCGATTGAATTTCAGTACGACATTTCATCCGCAGACGGATGGTCAGTCTGAGCGGACTATCCAGACATTGGAGGATATGTTGAGGGCATGTGTGATTGAGTTCGAAGGATCTTGGTAAAAGTATTTGCCTTTAGCAGAATTTGGTTACAATAACAACTATTAAACGAGCATTAAGATGGCTCCTTACGAAGCTTTATACTAGAGAAAGTTTCGGACACCATTAAGTTGGTTTGAGTTAAGAGATCATAATTTGGTTGGCCCTGATTTATTGAAGGAGGTTGAGGATAAAGTGAGAATAATTCAAGATAATATCAATATTTTAGCTGATCGTCAAAAGTCTTATGCAGATTTGTAGCGAAAAGAGATTGAATTCTATTAAGGCAATAAAGTTTTTCTTAAAATATCACATTGGAAAAAATATTTAGTTTTGGGCGCAAAGGAAAATTAAGTCCAAGATTCATTGGACCTTATGAGATAATAAAGAGAGTTAGACCAGTGGCATATCAGTTAGCATTACCTCCAGAATTGGATAAGGTTCATAATGTGTTTCATGTGTCGATGCTTAGGAAGTATCGATCAGATCCTTCACATGTCATTGCACTAGAGAAAATTACAATTCGCCCATATTTGACTTATGAAGAATAAGCAGTTCAGATCTTAGCTCGAGAAATCAAAGAATTACATAGCAAGACAATTCCCCTTGTTAAAGTACTTTGGCGAAATCATAAAGTCGAGGAAGCTACGTGGGAAAGAGAAGAGGACATCAGGAAGCAATATCCTCATATGTTTTCATCATAAAAGTATTAAAAATTTGAGGAAAAATTTTATTTAAGGAGGAGAGAATTGTAAAACCCCAAATTTTAGATAATGACCAAAATGTAAATTTTGAAAGTTTTATGGTTAAAGTAGTAAATTGGGAAAAGTTTGAGGAAATTAAGTGATAAAGTTCCTAAAAAGAATTTTATTTAATAAATAGATAGTTTACTCTTAAGAGTGGGGTTTTATGGAAATTATATTTTGGATTTGGAATTTTAGTAGAGAAAAATTAGAAATGGTTAAAACCGGTAAGGAATCAGTAATTTCAGATTGAATTGGAATCTTACAAAAATTTAAAGGATGTTATAAAAATGATTGGAAATATTATTTTAATATTTTGGATCAGAGAAATTTGGTATGGAAATGTGCAATTTTTCAGATTTAATCGAAATAGTGGAATTTAGTGACTAAAACGCAATTTTTGAATTTCATGGGAATTTTCGTAAAATTAAAGTCTAAATATTTCATCTTTGACTTTGAAAGATAATAAGGATGAGGTTTATAGGTTTTATGGTGAATATAGAGATTCAATAATGGCAAAAATGGAATTTCCTATTTATTTGAATAAAAAAAATTCCATTATGTGATATTATGCCATGTGATGGATTGTTTAATATTAGACTATCAATAATGGTGGAGCATTTTCAGCTTCTTCCTCGTCCAATCTTGCCGTGGGTTTTCTCCTAAGGTAAGAGAAAACTTCAACTCAATTTTCAAGTAATTTACTTCGGATTTAGAGTAAGTTGTAAATAGAAAATTATTATTTGCGAAAAAATCTATCTTTTGGTATCAATATTGCATGGTAATCTTGTTGGTGTTCAAAGATCCCAAATTTAAGGGGTTTTGTTCATATAAGGGATCATGAAATTGATGATGGATTTTGTTGTTTGTGAGGTAGTTGATTCATATTCAAGCATGTATAATGATTAGAACATGTTTGATTTTTCTAGAACTTGTTCTTTAAGTTTTGGTCATGGATTATTTGAGTGGGAAAATTATAGAAAAATTATATATGGGTTGGAAATGATGAAGGAAGTATTTTACAAGTCTTAGAAAAATTTGAGGACCATTTTGAAAATTTTGAAAAGTTAGAGATCAATTAATAATTTCTGGAAAATTGAGGGGTTGTTGTATAAGTGTTATATATTGATGTACTATGTTGGAATTATTGATATTAATAATATATGTGATAAAATGGTGAAGGACCATTTTGTGTAAATTGGAAAAGTTGGTTCCAATGTTAAAAGGAATTATTAAGAGATAAGTATTTTGATAGATAATGAGTTTCAAGTATATTCTGGAGTTATTAAGGGATATGTTTATGTTAGTACAATACTAACATATGTATCATTATGAATTTGTGATTTATATAGATCGTGATTGTATTGTAACCAAAACAAGTCAAATAGAAAAGGGTTTATTGTGGACAATAGTGAGGCATATATATTTTGAAAGTTATAAAGTGTCAAGGTGAGTGCAATACATGAATAAAATTAGACATGGATGTTTTATACATCATTAGGAAGACTTGTGATAAGTCGACCTTGTTTATATCAGCATGGTATTATGTCATATTTTTATAAATTACATGACATTGATATGTCACAGTATGAAATTATAATGTTTTGATTATGGGAAATGTGATATTTTACCATGAATGTTATTTCGAGTATGAACTATCGAATGTTAAATTATGATAATATACTTTGCCATGGATGGATCGAATAAAATAGACTATATGCCCAAGTAAGTCATTGAGGGACAAGGTATAGTTGGCATGCCATAGAGTATAGAAGATGTTGATTTATATTAGCACTATAGTGTGTAAGGACACTAAGTGCAGGTTTATGTCCGGATTAGCACTATAGCGTAAGCTTAGTGTAGGTGGTGGGCACAACCTTATGTGTATTGTCCGAATTAGCACTATGGAGTAAGCTTAGTGCATGTTTAGAACTACGGTGCAGGTATTTTACTCGTATACCCAGGGTCCTCAGGGTTTTATATTGGGCTATTGACTATGGTTTTATAGATTATTGGTTAATAAATGGTAAGCATGAAATTAAGCTTACGAGCTTAAGGAAATAATGGCAAGTATATTTGTAAGGAATTTTATACTTAGTTATATTATTTTGATTATGGTAAATTATTGGATATGCTGAAAATATGATTTTAAGGTATTTGGTTTTTATAATGAAATTATGCATGAATTGTATTACACTGTTTATTGTTTTAATTACCTCACTAAGTATATACTTAGCGTGTGATGATTTTCACACGTAGGTAAAAAGCCAATAGTGGAATAAGGAGTACAAAGCGACAACAAGCATGAAGAAGTATATTTCTATATCAGTAAGACATCCTAAGATGTAATGTTGACTTTATTAGTGGCATGTAACTATTAATGTTTTAATTAATTTGTCGAACATATTTAGAAACAAAATTATAACTTTATAGTGATGAAATGTTATGTTTTATGAATTTTAAAGATATATATTTTGCTGAAAAATACTGTAGCAGTCACTGTAGTGCATCGATGAATTATAGCAGTGCATCGATACACATTTTAGGTTCGAAGTTTTGTGCATCGATGCACTATTCATGTTACTGTAGCAGTGCATCAGTATACTGTACACTGTTCACTATTCACATCACTATTTAAAAAAACTTTTGAATTAAATTTGTTATAGCGAAATATAAATTATATGATATGATATTTTTATGATATCAGTTACCATTTTAAGAAAATAAATTTTAAATCGTTCCAGAAATCATAAAATGGTTTTAGAAATCCAGGTGAGATCTATAATCTGTATAGGTATAATTATACGGGTTATGGGTGTTACATTTATTGGTATCAGAGCTATAGGTTTAGCCGATTATAGGACTAAATTGAGTTTGTTTTGAATTAAAAAGTGTATACATGCCACTAGGATGTCAAAAGTTACTAATAGTTGTATATATAATGTGATGATGCTTATTAGGAGTAAAGTTACTCTTTACTAAAGTACGATGATTTTGATTGTGTTCAGATGTCAGATCATCAAGAATCGAGTAGGGCATATGAGCATGTTACTCCTGTATAGAATGAGTGTAATGAGGTGAATCAGAATCCACCCAATGCTCAGCCAAATGTAGAACCGTCTAATCTGAATCAACTGGATATGCCTGTTCAGGATCGATAATTGTTCTTACAAGCTTTAGACATCATTATTAACTGTCGAACCCCAATGTAGTTCTAAAAGAACTAAGAAATATGAGAGAACTTAAATTTCGAGGTGATTCGAATGCTAATCTGATGGCTGCTGACTTTTGGTTGAATGATGTCAATAATATGCTAAACATGATTCCTTGTGATGATCAAGGAAAACTAGAAGGGGTTGTGTCTCTACTGATGGAGTAAGCAGTGTGTGGTGGAATACAGTCGTCGTATGAGTTTCCACTGAACATATTACATTGGGATTCTTTCTGAGGGAATTCAAGAAAAAGTATATTAGGGACGTGTTTGTTAATGAGATGATGTAACAGTTTCTAAATTTAAAGCAATCCGACAGAATAGATTACGAGTACGAATGTGAATTTCACAAGCTGAGTTGATTTGATGCGGAGTTTATTCCGACTGAGAAATCTATAATTGATATATTTATTTATGGATTGGATTCTCAATATAAGATAATTCTGGTTTTTCAACAATTTACTTCTTTTCAAGAAGAGGTAAACAAGGTTAAAGATATGGAAAAAGTTGATCTTGAAGATATAGAGGCGAAGAAAGCTCAGACAAACAAAAAGTTTCGAAGCTCATACTCTACACCTGTACCCTTTTCCAAACGCAACAAGGGCCAGCAATGGAAAAATTATGCTTCCTCAGTATCCACAGGAAGATAAGGATTTTTTGGAGGAAAGTCTAAACAGGCACATGCAACTTCAGTGGGTACTCAAGGTTCAAGATTTCGTCCTATTACTGAATGTAAGATTTGTGGGAGAAAACATTCTGGTCAATATTGGTTTGATGAAGGGAAATGCTTCCATTATGGTAAAGCTGGGCATTTTAAAAGGAACTGCCCAAAACTTCATCCAAATCAGACAGTATCGGGACCCAAAGGGGTAGAGGTGGCAAAACGGGTAAACCTGGTACATTTGAGACTGCATCTAATCATGAAGGCAGAACTACTACAAGAGTTTATCACATCAAGACTAATGATGGAAGAGATGCTCCTGAGATTGTAGTAGGTACCTTTTATCTCTTTGATGAACCTGTTTTTGTATTGATTGATCCCGGTTCTACATACTCGTATATAAGTACAAAACTGGTAAGAGATAGGGGAATCTTTTTAGACCTATTTCTAGCGATATTGTGGCAATTAATCCATTGGGCCATAGTGCGAAAATTTGTCGGATTAGTAACAAATGTCTGATAAAGATACAAGGAGAGGAATTTCTTGCAAACCTATTAGAATTGCCTTTTGAGGAATTCAAGATAATCTTAGCCATGGATTGGCTATCTTTCTACTATGGTTGGGTAGATTGTTATTTAAATAGATTAATTTTAAAGGATATAATGGGTCTAGAGATAATATTTGTTGGAGAAAGGTTAAATCCCTTATCCAATGTGATTTCAGCTTTTAATGCTAAGAAATTGTTGTCATGGGGATGTCAAGCAATTTTAGCAAATGTGTTGGATACGAAAACTACTGAAGTTAAGTTGGAAGGTATTCCAACTGTACGATAGTATCCAGAGGTGTTTCCGGATGAATTACCTGGATTACCTCTAGATAGAGAGGTGGAGTTTGGCATTGATGTATTCCCAGGTACAACACCTATTTTGATGGCTCCTTATCGAATGACCCCAACAGAGTTAAGAGAATTAAAGGCTCAATTGAAAGAGCTACTGGATCAAGGATTTATAAGACCAAGTATTTCACCTTGGGGTGCACCGTTGTTGTTCGTGAAAAAGAAAGATGGATCAATGCATTTGTACATAGATTATCGACAGTTGAACAAGGTGACTATAAATAACAAGTATCCTCTTCCAAGGATTGATGATTTGTTTGATCAACTTTAGGGAGCAACTGTTTCCTCTAAGATTGATCTTAGATCGGGATATCACCAATTAAAGATTAAAGAGGAATATGTTCAAAAGACAGCTTTCAGAACACAATATGGATTTGATGAATCGAGTATTTCAACCTTATTTAGATCAATTTGTGGTGGTCTTTATTTGATGAATCGAGGATGATTTGTTTGATCAATTATGCATGAATTATATTGTACTGTTTATCGTTTTAATTGCCATACTAAGTATATACTTAGCGTGTGATGATTTTCACGCGTAGGTAAAAATCCAGTAGTGGAATAAGGAGTGTAAAGTGACATCAAGAATCAAGAACTATATTTCTATATCAGTAAGACATCATAAGATGTAATGTTGACTTTATTAGTGGCATGTAACTATTAATGTTTTAATTACTTTGTCGAACATATTTAGAAACAAATTTGTAACTTTATAGTGATGAAATGTTAAGTTTTATGAATTTTAAAGATATATATTTTGAATAGTCACTGTAGTGCATCGATGCATTGTTGCAGTGCAGTGCATCGATACACATTTTAGGTTCGAAGTTTTGTGCATCGATGCACTGTTCACGTTGCTGTAGCAGTGCATCATTACACTGTACACCGTTCACTACTCACATCACTATTTAAAAAATCTTTTGAATTAAATTTGTTATAGCGAAATATAAATTATATGATATGATATTTTTATGATATCAGTTACCATTTTAAGAAAATAAATTTTAAATCATTCCAGAAATGATAAAATGGTTTTAGAAATCTAGGTGACATCTATAATCTGTATAGGTATAATTATACGGGTTATAGGTGTTACATTTATTAGTATCAGAGCTATAGGTTTAGCTGATTCTAGGACTAAACTAAGTTTGTTTTGAATTAAAAAGTGTATACATGCAACTAGGATGTCAAAAGTTACTGATAGTTGTATATATAATGTGATGATGCTTATTAGGAGTAAAGTTACTCTTTACTAAAGTACGATGATTTTGATTGTGTTCAGATGTCAGATCATCAAGAATCGAGTAGGGCAGACGAGCATGTTACTTCTGTACAGAGTGAGAGTAATGAGGTGAATCAGAATCCACCCAATTCTCAGCCGAATGTAGAACCGTCTAATCTGAATCAACAAGATATGCTTGTTCAGGATCAAGAATTGTTCTTACAAGCTTTAGACACCATTATTAACCGTCAAACCCCAATGTCAGTTCCAAAAGAACTAAGAAATATGAGAGCACTTTAATTTTGAGGTGATTCGAATGCTAATCCGATGGCTACTGACTTTTGGTTGAATGATGTCAATAATATGCTAAACATGATTCCTTGTGATGATTAAGGAAAATTAGAAGGGGTTGTGTCTCTACTGATGGAGCAAGCTAGTGTGTGGTGGAATACAATCGTCGCATGAGTTTCCACTGAACATATTACATTGGGATTCTTTCTCAAGGAATTCAAGGAAAAGTATATTGGGTACGTGTCTGTTAATGAGATGATGCAACAATTTCTAAATTTAAAGCAATCCGACACAATAAATTATGAGTACGAATGTGAATTTCACAAGCTGAGTTGATTTGCTGCGGAGTTTATTCCGACTGAGAAATCTAGAATTGATATATTTATTTATGGATTGGATTCTCAATATAAGATAATGCTGGTTTTTCATCATTTTACTGCATTTCAAGAAGATGTAAACAAGGTTAATGCTATGGAAAAAGTTGATCTTGAAGATATAGAGGCGAAGAAGGCTTAGACAAACAAAACGTTTCGAAGCTCATACTCTACACCTGCACCCTTTTCCAAACGCAACAAGGGCTAGCAATTGAAAATTATGCTTCCTTAGTATCCACAGGAAGAAAAGGATTTTCTGGAGGAAAGTCCAAACAGTCACAAGCAACTTTAATGGGTACTCAAGGCTCGAGATTTCGTCCTATTACTGAATGTAAGATTTATGGGAGAAAACATTCGGATCAATGTTGGTTTGATGAAGGTAAATGCTTCCATTATGGTAAAGCTGGGCATTTTAAAAGGAACTGCCCAAAACTTCATCCAAATCAGACAATATCGAGACCCAAAGGGGTAGAGGTGGCAAAATGGGTAAACCTGGTACATCTGAGACTGCATCTAATCATGAAGGCATAACTACTGCAAAAGTTTATTACATCAAGACTAATGATGGCAGAGATGCTCCTGAGATTGTAGTAGGTACCTTTTATCTCTTTGATGAACCTGTTTTTGTATTGATTGATCCCGGTTCTACATACTCGTATATAAGTACAAAACTGGTAAGAGATAGGGGAATCTTTTTAGAACCTATTTATAGGGATATTATGGTAATTAATCCATTGGGCCATAGTGCGAAAATTTGTCAGATTAGTAACAAATGTCTGATAAAGAGACAAGGAGTGGAATTTCCTATAAACCTATTAGAATTGCCTTTTGAGGAATTCGGGATAATCTTAGGCATGGATTGGCTATCTTTATACTATGGTTGGGTAGATTGTTATTTAAATAGATTGTTTTTAAAGGATAGAATGGGTTTAGAGATAATATTTGTTGGAGAAGGGTTAAATCCCTTATCCAATGTGATTTCAGCTTTTACTGCTAAGAAATTGTTGTCATGGGGATGTCAAGCAATTTTAGCGAATGTGTTGGATACGAAAACTACTGAAGTTAAGTTGGAAGGTATTCTAACTGTACGATAGTATCCAGAGGTGTTTCCGGATGAATTACCTGAATTACCTCCAGATAGAGAGGTGGAGTTTGGGATTTATGTATTCCCAGGTACAACACCTATTTTGATGGCTCCTTATCGAATGACCCCAACAGAGTTAAGAGAACTAAAGGCTCAATTGCAAGAGCTACTGGATCGAGGATTTATAAGACCAAGTATTTCACCTTGGGGTGCACCGTTGTTGTTCGTGAAAAAGAAAGATGGATTAATGCGTTTGTACATGGATTATCGACAGTTGAACAAGGTGACTATAAATAAAAAATATCCTCTTCCGAGGATTGATGATTTGTTTGATCAACTTAAGGGAGTAGCTGTTTTCTCTAAGATTGATCTTAGATCGGGACATCACCAATTAAAGATTAAAGAGGAAGATGTTCCAAAGACAGCTTTCAGAACACGGTATGGATTTGATGAATGGAGTATTTCAACCTTATTTAGATCAATTTGTGGTGGTCTTTATTTGATGAATCGAGGATGATTTGTTTGATCAATTATACATGAATTGTATTACACTGTTTATTGTTTTAATTGCCTCACTAAGTATATACTTAGCATATGATGATTTTCACGCGTAGGTAAAAAGCCAGTAGTGGAATAAGGAGTGTAAAGTGACATCAAGTATCAAGAACTATATTTCTATATGAGTAAGACATCCTAAGATGTAATGTTGACTTTATTAGTGGCATGTAACTATTAATGTTTTAATTACTTTGTCGAACATATTTAGAAACAAAATTGTAACTTTATAGTGATGAAATGTTATGTTTTATGAATTTTAAAGATATATATTTTGCTTAAAAATACTGTAGCAGTCACTGTAGTGCATCGATGCATTGTAGCAGTGCATCGATACACATTTTAGGTTCGAAGTTTTTGTGCATCGATGCACTGTTCACGTTGCTGTATTAGTGAATCAGTACACTGTTAACTGTTCACTATTCACATCACTATTTAAAAAATCTTTTGAATTAAATTTGTTATAGCGAAATATAAATTATATGATATGATATTTTTATGATATCAGTTACCATTTTAAGAAAATAAATTTTAAATCGTTCCAGAAATGATAAAATGGTTTTAGTAATCCAGGTGACATCTATAATCTGTATAGGTATAATTATACGGGTTATGGGTTTTATACGTTCCCCCTCCTTGTATATAGGTGCATGACATTTTCAAATCATGTTTTTGTGTGTTTGGCGAAGCTATGAAATAGAGGCGATGATGTTGAGCAATGGGTTTATTGTTGGGATCCTGGATTTTTCCGATATGGTCCCTATATTTTTTGGGATATTGAGATTTAATATTATTTTATTTTGGTGGATTTTTCAGGAATAGGAGCGTTCGTATCGAGATTGACGACGGTGGCGGCGTGGAGCTCTGATGGTGACAAAGACGTGCTTTGGCGACACTACTCTTATTCTCCTTTGTTGTGATTGGTAACAATTTAGGGGATATGGTTTAAAAACCCTAGTTGGATGGGTCGAGTCAACGATAACTAGGTCATTTGCATTGTATTTGGGCTGTAGTGTAATTGATGCGGGATTCATCCTTGAGGGTTGTGGGTCTCCTTGGATCTGTCCATAAAGAAAACAAAATAATATTAATATTTTATTTATGATAATAATAATAATAATAATAATTAATAATAATAATACTCAATATTAATTAATTTTGGATAAAATTAAGTGTCTATAGTTACCCTCATTTGTCCATTATCGTGTAATGGGACAAATAATAAAGACATTAATTTTATTCTGCCATGAAATCCAATTAAAATTTGGAGGTTGAATTTAACGTTTGAAGATGAAAAACTTGATCCTAACATTTTTCCTTCATGTTGAGTATTCTTGGTCATATCTTATTATCTCTTTCTCTCATTCGAAGACAAAAATATTGAAAACGACACTGCCCATTCACGTTTAAGAGATATGGTCACTTTCAAGTAAATTGTTTGCTGAAGATGATGTTGTTCCTTCTTGTTGAGGAAGTTGGGTCAATCTGGAGTTAATTTGGTGTTGAAGACTACATTGGTCATCCATGTTGAAGAGTTGTGGCCATTTTCATATGACGATGTTCCTTCACGTTGAGGAAGTCGGGTAAATATGGAGATAATATGGTGTTGAAGATGATGCTCATCATTCATGTTGAAGAGTTCTGACCGCTTTCATATGACACTGCTCCTTCTCATTGAGGAAGTCGGGTCAATGGAAGACATTGTTCCTTCGTGTCGAGGACCTCTAGCTATATTTTGAAATAACCTTGTTTATTTGGGATGACAATACTCCTTTGTGTTGAGGAGATCTGGTTGGCGGACAACATTGTTCCTTCGTGTTGAGGACATCTAGTCGTACTTTAACGGTTTGATTCGACATGGTTCTCTCTTGGTGAGGAAAACTAGTCGTTCTTAAAGGATTGTGAATATGAAAACAATGTTGTGCCTTCTTGCTGAGGAAGTCTAATTGTTTGAAAATAGTTTAACTTTGAAAATGACATCGCTCTTTCATGTTGAGGAGAACTAATCGATGCTCGGTGTCAAATCTAATGATGATATTGCTCCTTCTCGTTGACGAGATCAAGTCATAGTTGCCAATGATAGATGTGGAATGAAATTCTCTGCTAACTCTTTAAATTCCTATCAAATATTCAACATTTGAGTGAAATAAAGTGAGTGGAAAGAAATTTGTTTATAGAGAAGTTATCTCAGGTGATATAAAATTTTGTTTCGAGTGAACAAATTTCAAAATTTTCATTTCAAGGGAAGATTATCTCAAGAGAGAAGAAATTTGTTTTTAAGGAAAACAATCTCAAGTGAGATTAATTTTGTTTCAAGTGAAATATTTCAAAATTTGTGTTTCGAGGGAAAACTGTCTCAAGCGAGATGAAATTTGTTTTAAGAGAACAATCTCAAGTGAGATCAATTTTGTTTCAATTGAAACAATTTAAAATTTATGTTTCGAGGGAAAATTATCTCAAGCGAGACGAAATTTGTTTATAGGAAAACGATATGAAAGGCTTATGTTTCAAAAGAAACTGTTTCAAGTGAGACAAAAATTTGTTTGGAGAGAAACAATCTCAAAGTTTTATGTTTCAAGAGAAAATATCTCAAGCAAGATGAAACTTTGTTTTGAGAAAAATAATCTCAAAGGTGGCATATAGTTTGCTCCTGCATGTTGAGAAGATCTAGCTGCTTTAATAATTTATTCTCTCGAGAAATCTAAAAATGACACCGTTTCTTCGTGTTGAGGATGTTTGGTCACATTTGGATGGCTTAATTTGACATGGTTCATTCTCAATGAGGACGACTAGTCATTTTTAGTCTAGAGACAACATTGTTCCTTCCTGCTGAGGAAGTCTAGTTATATGGAGATAACATGTTTTTGAAAACGACATTGCTCTTCGTGTTGAGGAGAACTAATCGTTGCTCGATGTCAAATCCAATGATGATATTGCTCCATCTTGTTGAGGAGGTCTAATCACCTTTAGAAAATCTGATCATTTACTTCAGGACGTTAAATCTGTGAACAATGTTGTTCCTTTATGTTAAGGACGTCTAGCCATCACCAAACTTTTCTTTCCTGAAAGATCTATATAAAAAAGATGCATATGTGAATGACTATCTTGGATCTTTTTATGGATGTTAAGATGAAATTTATTTCATGTATTTGATTTGATTTTTATTTTAATAAAAAATGACTTTTTGAATTTGTACCCTGGAGGTGATAATGATCATGATAAAATAATATTATAAAATGTCCTCGTGAGAGTAAAAAATGGCCTTTAAGAAAAATTAAATAAGGATTTCAGGGAGAAAGAATGTTAATAAAGATTATATTGATGAGATGAACAATCTTGAGAAAGACAAAATTAGTTTCTCAGAAGCAATTATAAAAGCATCCTTACAAGAATGGAAAAAACTTTTTTATTGCATGCGATGATGAATGTATGATGCAAAGGTAAAAATTCATGTGATATATATGTTTATGTTAATGCATGTTTTCTTGATCTGTGATGTGAATGGTTGCATGGGCAGTCTTCATTCTATCCCTGATTTGATTATCTTTACTATTTGTTTGCACCAATGTGTATCCTTGAAATTCTTGACTCGTGTTAATTACTTATTTCCCTAGCAAATTTTTTCCCTTGATAAAATTGGCTTTCTCTGTCTGAACTTGTGTAGAAATCTAATAGAGCTTTCATTCTTGCTTTGAAAAAATAATCCATCATTTCAAGCTTTGAAAACTAGGTATGGGCTGTTACTTTATGATGGAAAATCAATAGCCACTGTCTAGAGCTAGCCACCATAGTAAATGATGGGACATCCATATCCCCGATGATGGTAGTTAGAGCTATAAAGGTAATCAAAATTGAAATTGAAGGTGTTTGCTCAATTGATAACTTTAAATTAATCTCTTCAAGCTTTATTTTTATTTTTTTCAAAGTTTTGTCGCCCATTTAGAGGAAAGGGAACTTGCCCATTATCCGCTTTTGATCTTGGAAGATGTTCACTGGTATGATGGAGTAGCTTATATGCTCATCTATTGGAAGTGTTCTCCGGTTATCAGCTCTCATGAGCACATTCAGGTTGTGCGATGTCTTATCAAGGGATTTGTGAGATCGTCTCTTATACAACAGCTGCATAATTTTTATATTCAAGCCACCTTTTCAGGTTTTCAAATCGAATATTCCTTTGGTTTCAAGACGTTTAAAATTATACGTCTTGAACCCCCTTTGTCATTTTTTTCTTTATCATGAATTAAAGATTTCAGAAAACCTTTTGTAAATAAAATATTAATCATGATGGGAAAGATGAAATCTAAATATAGTCTCTTATGTTTAAAAACCCATGTATGATTAGAAGGGACCTTTTTATGCACGTAATGTAGGCTATAGTTCATGGTTATGAAATAAAGAGATAAATAGGCCTAAATAAATGTTTAAGGGTTATCGAACCAAGAATCAATTTGTTTTGTTGTCTTCAATATTGCCTTACTCAATTTGAATTTGTTCGTATGTGTCTTTTACTTTTTCTTGATGTTCCATGATATTTTCGTGAATTGATTATGGATCTTTGAACCAGTTGTACTTGTGCAATATTGTGACTTGAAGCTCGATTAGTCCCTTATTTTTAAATACTTGATTCATTTTCTTTATTTTACCTTTCTCTTCTTTTTTATATTTTCCTTTTTTTCTCTTTTTGGTTTTTTTGTGTTCTCTCCTTAATTTGATCTTTATACCATTTGATCTACTTTGCGGTTCCTTGTGTGGAGAATGATCCTTGGTTAGGGTTGAATCAAAAGAAAAAAAATTCAGACTGAAATAGGGACAACAAGGGATATATTTTCTCTTTTTGTGAAGGGATAAAAAAAATCGTTCATCATTTCATACATGAAAGTCCATGCAGAAGAGGTATCCCATGTGGGATAAAAATTCAGGATTAACTTTTATTAATATGAAAACAATGTAACTAATGCATGGTAGAATTATTTCAAACCATCTCATTCATTTTTTCTTCTTGCTTCTAGCCTATCCCAATTGTTCAGACTCATCTTCAGAAAATTGATTCAAGATGCTCCATCTTGTTTCTCATATAACTAAACATCTTGTACTCATTGCTATCAGGTTTTATTGGTAGAAAAATGTTAGTTTTGTGCCTCAAAAGACAAGGAAGTGACTTTATTATCTCAACGAAAGGTAAGGGTGTGACTTTTTGTGTCTCGAAAAAGATTAAGGTAATATTTTAAAATCTCAAAGAGAGGTAATGTCAAAATTTGGACTTTTGATAGTGACCATGAATTATTACAGGTAAAGAATCGTGAGGTTTTATTTTTTGTTTTATATTGTATAAGAAAGGTTTAATCTTTCCATATGTAACAAATATACAATTCTTGAAGAAATAAAAGAATTTTTGATTCATTCCATATTCAATACAAGATTAAAATTTGTTCAATTGTTCACAACCTTAAAAGGTAGCATAAGTTTAATTATCAAGAGATTTAAGCAAATATTAAAGACGGAACAAAAACAAGTTCAAACAAAACAATGCTCTTAAGGCAAGTGCAAGAAAGCTTCATGATAGATACAATGACTTCTCAATCCACATTAGAATGCCCCATCATTCTTTGAATATACATGCCCTTGAATCAATCAAATTTTGTATCTTGCGCTTCAGTGCCTTACTATTCTCAATAGAATGTCCTAAACTTTCTATGAGATAGATGCATATAGCATCAACATTGTAGTCCTCAGGATATGGGGACATTTTTGACTTGGACTGGATTAGAGTCACAAGATTGTTCTCAACTATCGTTTGAAGTAATTCCCTATAGGTTATTGGAATTGGATCAAATTGACTATTTTATCGGATCATCTATAAGGCTCAGCCCTACGACTAGTTGAATAGACTCTCACTGTACTTATTTCAGCTTCTTCCTTTAATTATTTGAATCTTTCTTTTATTCTTAATGCGGTGTCACGTGTCTAGGACCATTGCCATCAAATTATCCATAAATCAATTCCATGTTTTTATGAATGATGCATGTGAAAATGCTTAAATAAATGCAGTGTAGAATATAAATATGCAAATGCAAATGCAAAAAGTGTTGATCCCAACAATGAATATCATAGAATAATTTTCATCAGAGATATAAAGTCTTCACATCACAAGATAGTCCATTTTACAAACATGTTTTTACTTAGACGCCGGTCTAAAATGGGTAAATACTTCATCCTTGAAAATTATACCCCTCAAACACTCTATAACCTATCTTAGTTAATGTCCATGTAGTGCTAGAATCATCCGGCACACCCTGATGATTAATGGTGGAATAGTTGTAAGCCAAATATTTACCATTACTTTACCTTCTCGGATAAAGGGGTCACCTTTTGAGTCTTCGAGATTGTTCTATCAGTAAACTCTAGAGAACAATCTTCAAGAATTTTTCTTCCTCATTACCAATCAGTGCATGTATGTGTATGCGACTGCTTGATTGAAAACTTTTTTCTCTACTTATAAAAATTTTTCACTTAAATATTCTCTTGCGAATCAACATTTGCGCATTATGTTATGATGATGCAATGTAAAAAAATATGAAAAATGACATAAAATTAGGGGGGGAAATGTGTTAGTGCAAGTAAGATAATCGGTACAGATAATTGGTACAGATAAAATTGTTATTCAGAGATGAATATAATACCTACTCTATCTTGGTATCTACTCGAGCATGCTTTATTAAATAACAATCCTATCCGGACATGCTTTCTACCCATAATGAATTAATTCAAGAAATTAATCATATCTGCATGGTATCTAATTCACATTTTTCAAAAGAAATATATTCTATGAATTTAAAGCAAAATGTAAAGGTTTAGAGTCGTTCCTCCTTCGTGTACACTTATTTCGGTGCCTACTAATGGACAAAGTTATGTATGGCTCTACGCAGGGTAACCATTCCATGGTTTACTACATGCATGGTTTTAGCTATAACAGGGAAAGGTACTCGAATTGTCCTTGTTATCGGTGCCCCATTAAGTTGCCAAACCCTTAATCCTCACCCATTATAGGCTTAAACAGATCAAGTTCAGTTCGAGGGGATTCATTTCCTTATACCCATAAGAGGAATAAATGCCTACGAATGTATAAGGCATGTGTACCCCATAGTTTATTTCCTAAGGCTCATACGAAGAATAAATTCTTACAAGAGCAAAGCATTCACCCCTACTTACTTGGGACAAAGTTCGAGTATAGAGCTTATGTCATGAAAATGCATGTGAGATGTTTGAGGAGGAACCTACAAACCTTTGACCCAAAAAGAAGAAAAAACTCTTGATAAAAGGCTTCACAAAGCTGAAAATATAGATTAAAACGTTAGTATGATAAAAAGAAAGAATTTAGAAAAAAATCAATAAATGGATCATAAGTTAACTATAGGCTCAAACTTATAATTTCCACCACTACGACAATATATAAGCGACTTACAGCCTGACTCTCTAAAGTGTCCCCAGTGGAGTCACCAAGCGTCTGTAACGTCTTTTTTACGAACAAATAATTTTTCGATTAAAACCCTAAATTACAACTTATTTAGGAAAATTGATTTTTTGTGTTTATTTTGATTAAATTGATTTGGATTCACCATCGACCTTTGGGTTAGGTGGGTCAAACACCTAAAAACTTATTTTAAAATTTTTTAAGAAAAATCATTTTTAAGACAAAAAACTGATATGCACATGTCAAAGATTTATTTTAGGATCGGGAATCGACTACATGTGGGTATAGGTTAGCACCCCCCACAACGCAAAAAAAATGGTACTTAGTCCCCTATACGTTGTTGTAAAAGGTGGACATCGAAAATTCGAATCAATATTTAAAGTACGATCCTTTTATTGAATATTGAATAATTCATTCCAAACTAATTATTAGGGAACTTTTTTTTAATTCTGCATAAGAAATCTCGGGATTCGCACATCCTCCAACGGGAAGGCTACCCGATCTATTTCTCATATATACGAGAATATTTCCCTCTCGTTATTATAAAAATCAAAAATTGAATATTAATAGTAGCATAAAATAACTTACTATTTAAAGAAACATGCATTACATCATTTGATTTAAAATAAAATGAATTAATTATCATTTTATAAAAATAAACTCGACTTATTTCAAGTTCACTTTGTTTTCGAATGTCGTATCGAATCACACTACTTTGATCAAGCAGCGCTTTTTACGTCCATTCTACGAGTGTTATTTAAAATGTTCAAAAATATATTAAAATATATTTGAAACAAATAAAGGAGTATAAAATAATAAAATTTTAATTCTCGAATCGAATATTTATAGAAATATAATAAAGAAACAATATATCATACGTAATGCACAAAAATATGTTGATGATAGTGTAAACGTAATCAGTTACATACATTTAATATATATATAAGTATTCATATATTTATGTATGAAACTATAAATCGTAATATGGACAATTAATAAAATACTATTACAATATGTACCAAAGTGCATATATTCAAACATGATAAACTAAAATACAAATAAAGAAAATAATTGGTTAGTAAATATGGATTAAATAATAATAACATTAAATTTAGAGGTATAATAATGAACATATTATCGCTCGTGTGAAAATATCATGTAACAGAAGTACTAAAGCAACAATAAATCCAAAGCAACATGCCAGACCAAAATGAAAAGAGATAAAATATCATGCCACCAACAACAATTTAATCAAAAACACAATAATAAGAAAAGGTGACTAAAATGAACTATACAAAACAACATATATTACTTAAGTATAAATAAACTAATACACAGTGACTAGAACTTGAATAAGACCATGAAAGCATTTAAAAGCATATAGGGATGAAATTATAACGTAAAACAAGATGGGGGCTCAAAGTAAAAGAAAACTAAAGTTTCATTGGTGACCAAAGTGAAACTATTACAAAAGTTTGGGAACCCCGAGTGTAAATATCCCACGTATTGAAAACACACACCCTCTCCTTAAAACAATGTCATTCCATGTGTAATATATAGGGGTAAAATATGGCTGAAAATCAGCCATCAACCATATTTCTTATTCATTCTTTTCTTTCTTTTTAGAGAGAATGAAAACATTTCTCAATTATCGCATTTATTGCAATTGGATGAAATAGAAGAGTTTAGAGCCATGGTATATGAAAATGCTTATTTATACAAGGAACGAGCTAAGAGATGACATGATAAGCGCAATTTACCACGACAATTTGAGAAGGGACATGTGTTATTTTATAATTCTCATCTTAAGTTGTTTCCTAGAAAATTAAAGTCTCTATGGCCAAGGGCTTTTGTCGCATAAAGTTTTCTTCATGGTACGATAGTAATTACAGATGATCAAGGGCATGAGTACAAGGTTAATGGGTATAGACTAAAGCATTATTTCGGTGGTAATTTTGATACTGTTGTTGACGTGGTGTATATGGACACCACTTGTTCATAAAATTATTTTCTTTTATTTTGGTTTTAGTTACTTTATATATTTCTTTCTATTTTTTAGTTTAGTTTGAATTTGATTAGTTGTTTCAAAAAATCTGCAAAGTTGCTACTACAAATTAAATGTGATAATGCAGTGACAGGTTGTTAAGAGAGCTCATGGCTCGTGTGTTTAACAAACAGTTTAGAAGTGAAAGATACTATTCCTCTTTGTCTTCCATCATCCTTTTACATGCTATATATAGCTATCAATATTAACTATAACTGCCTACTCTAACAAGACTCAACTGACTAACAACATGAACTGCTACATATTCAATAGCAGTAACCTATAGCACCTGTGACTAGAACGTTCCATGCATGTTAGCCAGTAATCAACCATGTATGAGCGTACCAGCATGAATCTTCAGCATATTACAACATTCTTCCTGCTTTCTCTCCTCTCCTTCTTCTCAACACAACTTCACATAAAACTTTGCATGAAATTCTTCAAATGTATTTCGAGGCAATGGCTTAGTTAGTCCATCAGCAACCTGATGAGCAGTAGGTACATAATTGACTCTCATCAGCTTGGCTGCAACCTTATCACGTACAAAGTGTATGTCAAGATCGACATGTTTAGTGTGAGCATGGTAAACAGGGTTTATGCTTAGAGCCACATCATTGGTGTTGTCGCACCACATGATAGACTCTTCTTTGTGATAGACACCAAGTTCATTCAGCAAGGCTCCAACCCACACCACATCTGCTGCAGTATCAACAACACTCTTGTAATCATCCTATATTGTATAGCGCGAAACAAACTTTTGCTTCTCGAGCTCCAGGCAATCAAATTATTGCCAACGCACAAGCTATGTCTAGACACTAACGTTCTATCATCAAGATTACCACCCCAATCTGCATCATCAAAGACAACCACCTTTACATCAGTTCCAGCAGCAGTGAACACCAAACTAAAATTCACTGTAACAACCAAATATAGCAGGATTCATTTAACTGCAGCTATATGTGACTGTCGTAGAGCATGCATGAACTGGGCAACTTTGTTTACAGAAAATGCAATGCCAGACCTTGTATGATACACAAACAGCAGCCCTCCAACAATGCTATGATAGAAGTGTGCATCAATAACAGGGTCTCCATCATCATATCGTAACTTAGTGGCTGCTACCACTGGAGTTGGTGTACGAGTGGCTTTCAACATGTTAGCTTTCTCAAGGAGTTCCATGACAAATTTCTTCTGAGACAGTGCTAGATATTCACTGATTCGTTTAACCTCGATTCTGAGAAAGTACGAGAGTTACCCCAAGTCCTTTAATGAGAACTTGTCACTCAAAAAGCGAACCACTTCATCCACTTCAGCACTCGAGTATCCTGTGATGATGATATCATCAACATATACTAGTAGGTATACATATTGCAATCCCCCATTTTATTAAACAATGATAGATATGCTCTTGATTCATTAAAACCAATACTCAACAAGGTGTCTTGCAGCTTGGTATGCCAACTCCTAGGTGCTTGCCTCAACCCATATAACGCCTTTTTTCAAACAACACACCAGTTTACTTCCATCAGGAGCATTTTGTTCAAAACCTGGTGGTTGTTGCATGAAGACCACCTCCTGAAGATCACCATTCAAGAATGAACTATTCACATCGACTTGCCTTAGGGTCCAGTTATTGGTTACAACCAATGACAGGATGACATTCAAGGAATTGAACCTGACTACAGGGCTGAATGTGTCTCTATGGTCATACGTAGAAATCTGCGAGAATCCTTTAGCCACCAACTGTGCCTTGTAATGGTGGATTGTATCATCAGGGTTTCTCTTGATTTTAAATAGCCATTTATAGCCTATCACATTCCTTTATTCTGGTAGCTTAGTTAGTTCCCAAGTCCCATTGCGTTGTAAAGTGTTGTACTCTTCATAAATTGTTGCCTTCCAAAATAGAAATTTGAGCGCTTCATACACACTGCATGGAACTTCATCACCAGTAATTCCCGAATATGCTTTTGGTTTAAACACCCCGCATTTGATCCGAGTCATCATCTAATGATTATTGATAGGACTGACTTTAACTTCAGTACCCTCATTTATGGTTGAGCTTTGCACATATTGTTATGAGTTTATTTCATGTTGTTCATATTCATGAGTATCGACTCTAGACACCTCAGGAGCAGCCTTAGTTTCCACCATATCGTGACTAGAAGTTGTACCTTGCATGCTGCCTGATGGATTGATGCTCCTTGTACCTGGGGACAACTTGTTATTTTCACGTTACGAAGAATCCAACCTTGCGACATCATTAATCAGCTTAAGAGATTGAGATGTCCTTCCACTCTAGGTATCAATTAGACTTCTGCCAGAGCTGTCTGCAAAAGGAAAACTATTTTCATTAAATTCCACGTGTCTGAAAACGTAAACGCGACCATTGCTTGCTAAGAACTGAAAGCCCTTGTGTTTGTTATAGTTTGAGTGAGGAGTTAGCGTTGGTGGTCACATGATTTGTTGCACCAAAGTAAATTACCCACTGATCTTGACCAGCAGACACTGCATGTGCTTGACCTTTCCCAGTACTTATGTTGTCATCATGATACGTGCTACTGTGATTAAAGCAAGCATATGCATTTTCATTTTTTCCATTTGTAGCATAGTAAAATTTTGAGGATTCAAGACTAGCCATGTGATCATCAATTATTATGCCAGAAAAATCCTCATCGAATCTGTGCCAATATTGGCTGACAAGATGACCAATCTTGCCACATAGTTGCCACTGAACTCTAGGCCATGTTCTTCCTCTTCCACGGGATCTCCCACGCATGTACGATGAGTGGTTTGATCGAGGCTGCTAGTTTTCCCGATTCTTGTAAGAGTCAGCCTTCCCTTGTGCAAGATTGACACTAATAGGAAATGAATCAGGCTGATAATCGTATCCTTCAAGCTGAGTTTCAGCATTAACAAGCATTGTAAATATGCTATCAATTGACAGCGTGTCACGCATGGCATATATAACTTCTATGAAGGGTTGATATTCCCTTGTAAGGCCTTTAAGAATGCTTGCCCCATGCTCAACTACTGATATTGGACTTCCACAAGAATTCAATGCATTAGTAATCTCTTTTACTTTTATGAGATAAGTTCTCATGCTATCTCCTCCTTTCTTGAGGGATTGGAGCTAGTAATGCAAGCTCATAATGGCTATGGCAGAGCGATTAGCAAAGAACTGCAAGACCTTGTTCCATACCTGGGCAGACGTTTCAGCACCAACGAACTGTGGAAGCAAATGATGACTAACCGTTGAAAGCAACCAAAAAGCCAACACACTTCCTTGAGCCAGTAATTCATGTTCTTCATTGACAACTGCAACTCCATCTTCGCCAAACACTATCTCTGAAGACGGCAACATTATACCATTCAGTATTCTTTCAAGACGATGGCTCTTATAGTGAGTAGAACTTGTTGTTTCCATAGAAAGAAGTTTGTTTCATCAAGAACCACATTCACCCTTTTATTGGTGAATATTTTAGTGTTTCTTGATGAGAATTCCATTGACGAGGCTGTTGAGAGAATCTCATGGCTTGTGTGTTTAACAAAATAGTTTAGAAGTGAAAGATGCACTTCCTCCTTGTCTTCCATCATTCTTTTACATGTTATATATAGCTATCAAGATTACAAGAGCTTAACTGAACTATAACTGCCTACTTTAACAAGAATCAACTGAGTAACAACATTAACTTCTCCATCTTCAAGAGCAGTAACCTATAGCACCTGTGACCAGAACGTTCCATGCACGTTAGCCAGTAATTAGCCATGCACGAGCGCACCAGCATGCATCCTCAACATATCAACATGCATCTTTAGCATATTCCAACACAGGTAATACATGTACGTAGAAGGAATTGAATGGTTGCTCAGTATTTGTTGATTGAGTTATGTTCCCCAATAGTAATTGCAGCTACATTTGTGCTGTAAAATTTCCGTTGAGTTTAACCTAGCAGTGGGAACAATTTCATCCTTTCGTCTCTTTTGGGGGATTATATAACAA
Organism: Hibiscus syriacus; assembly: GCF_006381635.1. Classification (NCBI taxonomy): domain Eukaryota; kingdom Viridiplantae; phylum Streptophyta; class Magnoliopsida; order Malvales; family Malvaceae; genus Hibiscus; species Hibiscus syriacus. The sequence goes on from NW_024063533.1 coordinate 15,096,708, forward strand.
ATTGATAATGTCATTTTTGTCAAATAAATAATTCATATTTCTTAAGTAAAATAAATATAAAGGTTGTATAAAACATATGGTCGATCTGTAGGGACTAAGGTGTTTTCAATATCGATTTGTTCGATCTTGATTCAACAAATAATAAAATTAAAAGGGGGTTTTAGAATAAAATAGTGAAAATCGAAAAAGAATGATAAATAAATTAAATTAAATTTAGAAAAGAATTTGATGAGATGAAAATATCCTCAAGCTTTGCATAGCCTCAATTTACAATTAATCATTGAAACAAATTTTACTTCCGGATACATACTAGTTACAGTCTACAAGGCCCTTGGCTAAATGAAAATTTAGTTTAGCATGATCGGAATCATACATAGAATTTTTTAAAAATAAAATTAAAATTAAAAACAAAATATGGAAGATATAAAAAAAATTCAAAATATTTCAAAATATTCAAAATATCTCAAGCTTCACCATAAGGGTATTTATAGCTTAGAGAGTCACATGAGATAAATCATCCTAAAAATATTTCAAAATATTCAATATAAAATATCATAGTAAATAGATTTATCCAAAATACTTATCTAAAAATTCAAAGTTTGAATTTCGTTATATAATTACGGTTGTCCACCTTCCAAAAGGTGCTGAGTGGATTTTCTTCTAGAAGCTCCTACTGATTGGACGATCCAAATTTGTCTGGTCAGAAAATGTTGAGGCCAGGTTTTGCTCATGACTCTAGCCACAATTCTAGAAAATAAAAATTAAAAAATTCACCCTATTACTATTGGTTTTGGGAACTAAGTTCCTTCACGAAAACAAGTTAAAATATAATCAAATCAACAATATCAAATCAAAAACAAGGGATAATTATCAATAAAATATATATACAAATTCGATCACTCATCATGAATGCTTCGGAGGAGGCTATTGTAACTTATCGCTTGTGAATGTATATGCTAAGGCAAGCTAATCTGTGCAAGTATACACAATCGATGCAAGTAATATAGTAGTGAGTGAGTATCGTCTCCACATGGATTGAATTAGAAATATATTTTCACCACAACTAGAACTAATGCCACAAATTAATCCTACTAAGTATTAAAGCTAAGAACAAATATCAAGGAGTTAAGAATAATGATTCAATGATTTTAGACAAGTGTGGTCAAGAAAAAGAAAATATGCAGACAGATAAAACAAAACAAAACAAGTATTGGATTAAATAAAATGCAAACAACCTCACATATTCAGACGTGTCACAGAGCACTGACGCTAAACTATTATCTCGCAACAATTATTTTAAGCACATAGTGAATTATTATGTCTCACTAAACTGCCCAACAGGATTACTAGGTATTCTTAGACGATTGCTATTGCAATACCTCTCGACGTTAACTATACACGTTGTCTTAACCTACTCGAGCCTTTATCCCTTTTAGTCATTTGAAACTCAATCCTTATCTCTAAGGTAGACAAGTTAGAACTTCACAATCCTGGATTCATTCCTTTTCTCAAGTTGATCTCTCTTAATTCTCTCGAATTCAAGAATCACTTTCTAGAAAAAAAGGCTATCTCTCGATGCTCTTACAATGCCCAGATATGTTTTACCGAAACCCCACGTGATCTCTTGATGCTCTTATAGTGTTAATGCAAAATATTTAAACTATGAGCAAAACAGTCATAAGCAAACATAATTCATCATTCATAAACATAAAAATATTGTTAAGGAAAACAAAGTTTAACACCAAGTAAACCATTCATGGTGTTATCAAAGATCATCCGTGATTAAATCATTTAATACAACCCCAAATAGAATTATAGTTTAGGAACAAATGAAGAACGACTCCCAAAGCTAGGACTCTATCGCGACAATCCTGATCAGCACCACGCCTGCCATGGTGATCACCTTCTCTCGAGGCCTGATCACCGCTCTGCTATCGTCTGGCTATGGAGGACACCAAGGAAGACTGTGGGGTAGACGAAGGAAAAGCACTGCAACTGCTTGCTCACGCCTAAGGTAAAGCTCTTATTTCTTCTTCCTTTTCTCCTTCTATTTGCAGCTACGACTGGTAATTAAAAGGAGAATCTCCAAGGGCTTTGCATGCTTTTGGAGTTTCCTTAATTAGCCGTTATTAATTTCCCAAACTTAAAAAGGAAAGGTGGCTGGCAGCTGTCAGAATAATCAAGGCTTGCTTGCACGTGAAGTAGGTCATCCAGCTGGCATGTGACATAGGCAGTTTCTCCACATGTGCTTTATTCTTCTTCAGATAAATCTTGCCTCGGCGACATAAATCAGCTCCTCACGTTCTCATCTACTCCATTAGCCTTTGCAACTTCTCATTGTCACGACTGAACTGTTATTCCTCTGTAGAGTTCCTGCACAAACACGACTCAAATAACCCCTTCTCCTCAGCAGCATCAGTTAAGCCAAGTAAATCTTGCCTAGGTAAAATTTATCCACCACAAGCAAATATAACCTATATGCAACTAAATAAAACTAAAAATGCAATGCGTACTTTGTTTAGAAGAGCAATAACTTAAGAGAAAAGACTATAAATTAAGTCTTTTTATGGAGTTATCACACCCCAAAACTTAAGCTATTTTTTGTCCTCAAGCAATGGATAAAACCTAGAAGAAAATTAAAATTATCATGGCAAAGTAGTATCAAAATCATCATCAGGTTTGAGATTTCAGCCCTCAACAAAAATATGTGGCCTCAACATGTTCGACAATCATATTAGTCAAGTTCCCTCATTAGTCACGATCATTTGTTATTGTGTGTGCATGATTGTAACTAGTCTATGCATTGAGGTAATTAGAAAACTTAAAGTAAGCACTTATAGGTTGTCAAGGCAACAAATTATTCATCAGGCTTAGTTTATACTCATAGTTATTTATCAAATTTTATTTTCTTTATTCATATTTTTTATATATAGGGGAGTCAGCTCATCACAACTAATGTTCCACACTCTAGGTGAAAGGGAGCATACCTTCCACCCCCAAGCTAGTCTGGTAGAGTCATCCTATGACTACTTTTATTCACTCATATGCCTTGGCTACCTTAATTTCTTTTGGAGTTTTTATTATTCATGCATTTGCACTTAGGAGTGTCCCTTTGTATTTTTTGAGTATTCATGTTTTTAAACACCAATGAGTTTTTACCTTACCCTTAGAATTTTTTTGAAGTCTCGATAATTAGAAAGTTTTTTCCCTAAAATTTTACAGATTACCTAGAGGAAAGACCAAAATTTTCAACCAATTAAAAGCAATTACTATTTAACAAAGTGTGGCAGAATGGACAACACCTCCCCCAAACTTGAGGGATGCATTATCCTCAATGCATGAAAACTACACTAAATGCTATTATATGTAAATGCGAAAATAAAAATAGAAACGAAGACTAAAAAAACTTACTGTGGTGGTATGTCTTGACTTGACAACCTCGTGCGGCATCGTTTGGGAGGGAAAGGGCTCTCGGATCCCAAGTCTAATGCTTATGGCTGAGAAGGAGATAGTTGAACTATACGACCCATCGTTCTCTTATATCGCTTCTTGTTGATCAAAGCGTGGACTGGAGTGACTGTTCGGTCGCGGGAGTTGGTTTTGCAGGAACTAGTGGTAGACTAGGAGCTACTATTGGGGCTGGTGGTGTCGATTGAACTGGGGATGCAATGGGATCCTGCTCAGGCTACTTTGGTACTGGCATGAAATTTTCATCAGTGAAGAAGTGGGGTGGAGTATCACTGCTACTTTCGGTGGTGGAGAAGGAAGAGGATCTCCTCGGTGTCGCCGTGGCTTTCTTCTGGTACGGATGAGACATGGGTTGCCAATAGTGGCACATTAGTGGGCACCCCTGGTAGAACGTCTAGAGGGACATAAGATGTCGAGGTATGGAATGTGCTACCGCCCGCATTGTAGTTGAGGATGACACTAGGGAAGGTTGGCAGTCTGATCATTGTGGTTAGGAGCAATTCCTTGATGAAGGCGATGAATTGCATGTCCTTTGCCTTGGAGTATTGAAAGTAAATGTTCATGTGGTCCTCTAGGCACCCGATTTTTTCACGCGCGTGTGTAACCACAACAGTCATTCTAGCCGCGGCAACCGATTTTGCACTTGCTCTAAATACTCCTTTGGGATGTCATCATTGAAACTCATCAACTCGGGGACCTTTTTCGTTGTAATACCCTCCTTGGGTTTGATGAAGTCTTTGAATGGGTCATGAGGAACCTTTTTCTTTCTGTACAGCGCGGCTATAAGGTTTGGGAACAGTAGGTTGCCACGGTTCCTCTTGGCACAGTCATGGATCTTCTCAAAGATGATTTCACCCACATCGATCGTTCTGCTATATATGATCGAGTGCAACAACATCAACCGCTTGACGAGGATAATGGTATTGTGGGACGTTGGCATCAACTTGCCTTTAAGAAAATGGTTCCATAATTTCACATGACGCTTGAGGGCTCGGCGATCTACTCGCTTTCTTGTGGTGGCATTCCCTTCGAACTTGGCCAACCCAAAACATAAATCATGTAGAACTCCACTATACATTTCTTGATCTGCCTCGACCACAAATTTTTTATGCCGATCATTCACCTTCCCCAATTTAAAGTATTTATTAAGTACATAAGGGAAAAAGTGAATGAGTTTTCCTCGAACATATACCGTGTGGTTAGAGGTGTCTGCAAGGTGGGCATAGAACTCCCTCACCATTGCCGGTGCTACGGCGTTAGGATTACGAGCAAACTTCTCCGAGTTATGCTTCTTTATGACATCCATCACCTCAGGGCCAAACTGCTCTTCTCCCTCGGCTGGAAAAACGAATCCATCTTCCAAATAGACTTGGCATTGCTGAATAGTTTTGATGCGTGCCTCTGCTTCGGCTGTTTGGAAATGTTCGAAACTCTGTCTGGGGGTGGAGTCGATCTCGATCTCACCATTTTTCATGGTTGATTTTAGTGGTGGCGATGGGGAGGTATTTTTTAGAGAATGAAAATATATTTTCTAGTTTGTAGAGAAAGATGGAAACACGATGAAGAAGTAGAAGAGTGGGTAGTTTTTTCTTGAAAAGTGATGGTTGGTTCCAATAGTCTTCTTTCTCCAACAAGCTGAGCATCCATGTTTATCTTTTTGATGGCCCAATATGCTTTGTGTTCGAGTTCAACCGGTAGATGACATTCCTTTTCATAGACTACCTTGAACGGGGACATTCCCAGTGAAGTATTGAATGCTTGCGATAGGCCCATAGTGTTTCATCTAGCTTCGGCGACCAATATTTTCTACTTAGGTTGACCACTTTTTTGAGGATATACTTGATTTCTTGGTTAGATACTTCGGCTTGTCCATTCGTTGGAGGGTGATACGCCATAGTAATTTTATGTCGTACTTCATATATTTTCAGTGCCTTGACAATCAATTTATTATCAAAATGTGTCCCTTCATCGCTAATGAGAGCTCGTTGTGTCCTAGAGCGGGTGAATATATTTTTTTGCAAAAAAATTCAACACCGTCTTGGAATTGTTCTTAGGTGTTGCAGTGGCTTCAACCCATTTTGATACGTAATCCACTGCCAAGAGAATGTACATTTCTCCGAATGATGTTGGAAACGGTCCCATGAAATCTATGCCCTATACGTCGAAAAGTTCGATCTCTATAATGTTTTGCCATGGCATCTCATGCCGTTTTGAGATGTTCCTGTTCGTTGGCATCTCTCACATTACTTGTAGAATTCATGCGCGTCTTTGAACAGGGTTGGCCAATAAAATCCCGACTAAAGCATCTTTAATGCTGTTCTCATCCACCAAAATGCCCTCCATATGGTGATGAGTGGCATTGGAGTAGGATATCTTGCTGCTCTTCTTCTGGAATGCACCTTCGGATTATTTGGTCTCCGCACTGCTTGAATAGAAATGGTTCGCCCTAGTAGTAATGTCGCAAATTGTCAAAATTTCCGTTTGCCCTGGCTAGATAAATCAAGAGGAACAATACCACTAACAAGAAAATTAACGATGTCAGCATACCACGGTGCAACCGTGACAAATAATAATTTTTTATTAGGGAAATCCTCTTTAATATCTGTGATGTCAGGATAATCAAGTTTGTTATCTAGCCTAGACAAATGGTCTGTTACGTGATTTTCTATACTTTTTCTAACCTTGATCTCTAAATAAAATTCTTACAGTAATAATATCCATCGAATTAGTTCAGGCTTTGCATCTTTTTTATTAATCAGATATTTAATAGCTGAGTGATATGTGTGCACAATTACGTTAGTACCTTTTAGATATGGCCTAAACTTATCGAATGCAAATACTACTGCTAAGAGTTCCTTTTCAGTGGTGGTATAGTTCACTTGAGCATCATTAATCGTTCAACTTGCATAGTAGATAACATGAAAAAATTTACTTTTTCCTTTCCCTAGCACTGCTCCAACTGCATAGTCACTAGCGTCGTACACAAATGGTTCGTTCCAGTCTGGTGGGATAAATATTTGCACTGCTAAAAGTTTTTTCTTCAAATTTGTGAAGGCATTCAAACAATCATTAGTAAACTTAAATGGATGATTTTGTTGAAGCAAAAGACATAAAGGTTTAGAGATTTGAGAAAAGTCTTTTATGAACCGCCTATAAAATCCTGCTTGTCCAAGGAAACTACGTACACCTTACACATTAATGGGTGGGTGAAGATTTGCAATTGCATCCACCTTGGCTTTGTCGACTTCGATGCCATGGCATAAAATTTTGTGTCCCAACACTATTCTTTCAGTAAACATAAAATGGCATTTCTCCTAATTCAATACTAGGTTGGCTTCTTTACAACGTTTCAACACCTTGGATAAGTTGTCGAGGCATGGGTCAAAGTCATCACCCGAAATGGAGAAGTCATCCATAAATATTTCCATGCACTCTTCCACTATTTCTGAAAAGATTGCCATCATGCATCGTTGGAATGTAACTGGAGCATTACACAGTCCAAACGACATTCGCCTAAATGCATAGGTACCATACGGGCATGTGAATGTTGATTTCACTTTGTCTTCGAGTGCTATGGCAATTTGATTATACCCCTAGTATCCATCGAGGAAGTAATAAAATACATTTCATGCTAATCTATCCAACATTTGATTAATAAAAGGGAGGGGAAAATGATCATTCTTTGTCTGTTCTCGTGGTGAGTAACTCATCATGCTCGCTTTTAACCACGGTTACACCACCTTTTTTTGGCACACATTGGACTGGGCTAACCCATAAACTATTAGATATAGGATAAATCACTCCCGCATCCATCCATTTTATTATTTCCTTCATGGCAACCTTCTTCATGATCGGGTTGAGTTATCTTTGGGGTTATACCTAGGTGCTATGGCTATCTTCAAGATTGATTTTGTGCATTCATATAGTTATACTGATTCCTTTCAATTCTGCCATGGTCCATCCTATAACTTTTTTGTGTTGTGACAAAACATACAACAAACTCTTCTCCTGTTCGGAAGTTAGACTGACAGAGATTATCACTGGTAAAGCTTCATCAACCCCTAGATCAACATATTTCAACTGTGATGGTAAAGTCTTAAGCTCCAATTTCAATGCACGTTGTGAAGATGACTCTTGAGATTTAACTTCACAATAATCTAAAGGTTCGAATTTCATACCTGACCTATTAAGAAATCTCAATTGGTCATTTTTCTTTCCTTTGTGTTTTGCATTGTCATCATTTTCAGGGTGTTCATTGTGCAGAATTTTGTTGTTGACGTCAAAACAGAGTCTCCACCCAAACATTAAACACAATGCGACAAATCCAATCAAATTTGAGCTCAATAATCAAACACCATCACCTGAAAAGTAAGCCTAGCAATAAATTTCACTATTCTCCAATCAACTTACAACTCGAAAAACTAATAACAATATTGGCTTTCCCTAAATGATACGAAATAAATGACCATAATTCTTCAACAACTCGATTTAACACTTCCATATCAAGTCTAAATCCGTCTAGGTGATCAAAGTAATCACGACAGTAACTAACCTTGAATTATGCATCAAGAAATTACACTCTTGTGATCTCACCTACCTCACATATACATGACCACCTTAACATGAAACATTTACATGCAACCACAACCTAGAACTGAAATATCACAAACACCATGAAATCACCTCAAATTAAGTTGAATCAACAATGAAAATCTAATCAACTCAAACTTAAGTTTCTAACACTACATTGCATCTTATCGATTCACTCGAACTGGGCATTCCTTCTAAGCAATTTCAAAAAAATGAGTTGTAATGATAGAAAACTCTTCAATAACTCAATGATAAAAACTGACCAACTCAAGCAAGGTACGAACCTCGATAACACTCCTTAGAGACTTCCAAATCACTTTAGCTTAAATCTCCTTTGAACCAACATGAATACCTTCAGCTACAACATCATAACCTAGAAATGCCTTTCATCAATATCAAAACTCACAATGCAAAACTTCATATCCAACTATTTCCTACACAAACTTGAATAACATTTTAGAGAAACAAATTATGATCTTCTTCGATATGAAAGTACACAAGATTATCATTTATGAACTCCACCAAAAATTGAGCAAAATACAGATGTAACGCATAACTCATAAAATCCACGCAAGTATTAGGAACATTTATCAAATTGAATGGCATCACTAAGAACTCATAATGACCATAATATGTTCTACGAGAAATATTCACTACACTTAGCTCACTAACTTCCAATTGATAATAACTATAACTCCAAATCAATCTTCAAAAATATCTTAACAACTCAAGACTAAGTAAACAAGTCATCAATCCTTGGAAGACGATATCGATTCAAGATCATTAGCTTGTTCAATAGATGATGGTCAATCCACTTAAACATATAATCATCCTCGTCTTTCACAATCATCGTAGTAGCACCTTACTTATACAACAGAACATTGATCACCAACTTTTTTCATGGGCACACACTTCAGAAAATACTTGACAAAATAAAATCTTAGTCTAACAAATCTTTCAACTGGCTATCATTTCTTCCAACTCCTTAGAAACCATGCGACATGAAGCAATATATGCCAAAGCTAGATTAAAACAATTCTCGATACAAAACTCAATTTTATTGTCGAAACAGTCTTCGCCGGGCTTTTTAGGGCTTATTTCGGGAATCGATTCGACTTAATATGGGGAACATGTCGGGTTTTAAAATAGACAAATTTGAAGTCGCCATCGACTTTTGAGTTAGGTAAGTCGAATACCTAAAAATACCTTTTAAAATAATTTTAAGAAAAATAACTTTAAAAGATAAAATTTGATCTGCGAATGACGAAAGATTCATTTTGAAAAGGGTTCGAGAGTCGGTTACGTGTGGGGAAGGATTAGCACCCCCACAACGCCCAAAATTGGTACTTACGATTATATGTCATATAATTATTAAAATTGACAAATTCAAATAATATTTAAATTATGATAAAAATGAAAATGGAATATTATTTTATATGAATAATCATTGAAAATGCCTTCCTAGAAAGTTAAGGAGATATTTTTATAATTTACTCGAATAAAACAACATTTAAAAATATTATAATTACAAAAATTGATAAATATGTAAATAAAATATTAAAAAGTAAAATTAGTGATTAAATTATAAAACTACAAAAGTTTAAGGCAATAATGGTAAATACTTAATATATCAGGTACTACAATTATAAATAAGCCTATAATATTATTTAAAATTAAAATATTAATGGTCAAGGATTAAATTACAAAACATCAAAATTAATGGCTATAATTCAAACATCATAAGAGCTTGGTACTGATAGTGTAATTTAACCATAATAAATTATTCAAGACAAAAATATAAATTATTAAAATTATAGGGATTATATCGATATTTACCCTAAATATATATAAACATAATTAGTGACTAAAATAAAACTAAATGTAACACCCCAATATAAGGGTTATGTTTTTTTTTCTATATTAAATATGAAATTGGTTGGAAAAAATTGTTTTATTAGACCATTATTTTATTAAACAAAAGGACGATAATAGAGTAGGTAGAAGTGGAAAAATTGTTGGTTGTGATGGGATTAAATCAATGATAATGACATTGCCTCCAGCTTTAACTTTTGGCCAGTATCCACCAAAGGCTTATCTTAAAGCTTAAACTCCCCAAACAACCAACGTTTGAGCTGGCAGGAAAAAACTATACCGAATTATTTGCTCAATGGCAATTTTTGGTTTTTCATCATTTTCCTCTCTTAGCTTCACTTGTTCTTTCCCTTCCCTCCTCCTTGGAAATTTTGAAGTACGTCACTTCTCAGTTGGTAGCACCGCGCGAGCAAGGGATGACAAAGATCCATGCAAAGTTCTCAACCAGGGCATAAACTACTCCAAACTTCTCAAATCCATGCTCTCCACCGGCTTTCTCCTTATCCTAGCTGGCTTAGTCCTTATCATTTGGCTATCTCAGTCAAGGTTGAGAGTTGGTAATGGAAATAATAATAATAAATGAAGAAAGAAGTAAAGAAAGTATGGGTGAAATAAAGTCTGAAGTGAAGAAATAACGAAGCACGTGGGTTGTGGGGAATTGTTGATAACATGAAAAAAGGGGTAAACCACATGGTATGTCATCCAAGTTTGGTGAGATCTTTACCTTGTCTCTTAGTTCCCAAGTGGTTATAGTTATGACATAATAGTTTTTACAAGATCAATTTAGTCCATGATGTTAGTAATTAAATATTACTGGCTCTTCAAGATTTTAGTTATGCAAATTGGGTTTCCAAATTATTAATTAGATTCTAATAAGTTATTTTTTATGGCAAGGAAAATTATTGGAAGTCGTATTTGTACGACAAATTATCCGTGTTCGTTAGAAAAAGATTGGAAGTTAGAAATCAAGTTGGTGAGCTGGAATTTAAGACTAATGTTTTGGGTTTTGTTAATGTTCTGATTTTCAGGTCTGTTTCACCAAATTCAAACCCGGTAAGCTATTTTTCACTGATTAATCACCCGATTCGATCCGTTTTTTAGAATTAAGCCCCGTTTTTTTTGAAATTTTTATTGTTATGTATTTGAGGAATTATTGGAAGTTGAATTAAAGACTAAGGGCATTTAAATGGAATTTATTTGGTCGATCAGTATAGTATAAAAATAGAGGTAATACTTTACTACCTCTTTATGCTTATTGGAATATGTTGATATTGGTAAATGCATGAATAAGATAATATTTGTCGCATATGTGTAGTTAATTAATTTCTACACTCTATCTGAACACGATAAAAATTCTGTAACTGATTATGGTTCAGATGACTTTTATAAGAAATTGAGGGATTGTTAGAATTAAAATTACAAGTTCTATGTTTAGTGATGAAGGAATCAACTTGGATCTGTAACATATAATTTATTTCATCAAAGGTACTTGGATGGGAAATTATGAGAATGCTCTGGTAGGGTAAAATTATGAAAATACCCTTATGTTGTAAGAGGACAATAATTGTCTCTGGAAGTTGGTTAATAACTCTGAAAAGACATATTGATCTGGTAAAATTACAGATGTGCATAAGAAATGCTAGTTTTGTTTAGAAGATATGGATAACTGGTTTTTAACCCCAAAAGGGTTTGTGCAAGATATTAGAAGTCTGTTAAGGAATCATTTCAAGATCAGAGAATATTCGGGAAAGCAGTTGACCATAGGTTCTCTAAATTATGATTATTTTCGTTAAAAGATAATATTGAAACTGTCAGTTTAAGAAATTACAAAAATGCCATTGAGAAGTAAAAATAGTCCAAGTTAACCCTGAAGGAGAAAGTACTTTAAGGATTCGTTCTTAACCCGATAAATTACAAGTTTAATTGTTAAAATCCTATCTTTATACAGAAAATTCTTGATAACCTATTGGTAACTTCTGAGGAGATAATTGACCTGAAAAACTACGAGTTAAGAATAGATTATCGAGGATGCTCGTTTGTCAGAATTGTTTGAAAGGACTGGAAATGATGATACGTTTAAATTAAATAATAAGATCATAAGGAAGGAAAGGATTGAAATACACCAGATTTGTAAAATTACCTAAATACCTTTGTAATGGAAATGACCCAAGAATAGCACTAAGCTCAGGAATGATTGGATATCCTCGAGCTTTATAATGAATGGAATAAAATTGAACACCAAATAACCAAAATACCCTTATGGCCTATACTAAGTAAATGTCTTGTATTAATTAAGGAGTCCATATAAGCATATGTGTTGGACTACCTTTAAAAGTTATGGAACAAAGCTTAAGTGAGTTGATCAATCTTAATGATATGTCAGTACCTGAACGACATAGATATTACTTGAATGTGTGTTCGTATTCTCAAGTATGGCTCAATGATAATTTTGGAAGTATTCAGCTCAACTCAACTCGAGATCATAATCAGTACTAAGAATTTTATATTTGTTAGACAAATTAACCACGAAGATCCAATTGAATTGAACGGAAGTACATTATGTATCCGAAATTCAGAAACGTCTAGATTACCCTGGAAAACCCCAAAGTAACTAGAATAGACTTAAATGCTAAATGAATTAATTAACCCCAAGGACTGAGGATTAAGTAAGTGATTTGGAATAAGTTTGGAAACTCGGATGAACTTACATGATGTATCATCCCTATGGGTTATGAACCATAAATCAAGTACATCGACATTTTATGATATCGTGGAAATGAAATAAAGAATATTGGAAGACCTATTCAACGATGATTCCGAAGATGATCTATGGATAAGAAGTTTTGGTATTAAAGAGCAAATACCCTGGAAGGACAATGAATTGACCAGTCTACTAGTATTAGTTATGGGAACTATTCATCTAAGAGTTATTCGATAATCCGATCAATCTACATAGATTGTACATATCCTGGACCTTTATTTCTTCCTTAACAGCTCATGGCTCATTCTAAATAATTGATGATTTTGTTAGTTAGTGAACTCTTCTAATAGTGATTCTAAATTTTGATATTCTATCGGTATACCGAAGATCTGTGTTTCTCTGCCTGCCAAGATTATCCAGTACCTCAATAATATCTATAAACTCTGGTGTGTTCCCTAATCACTTAAATATTCTATCTAATTTTCGATTTGAATTCTGTTATGATACCTGACATGGATTCTGATCTGATACTTGACATGAATTCTAATGTGATACTTGACTTGAATTATGTTTTGATTTTGATATATCCGTTTATGGACGAAACATGTATTATTTGGGGGGTATTGTTGGAGGAAGTATACTTGGAGGCTCCTCGGCTTTGTGCTCAGGGCCTTACTTATCAGCTCCTCAACATTGTGCTCAGGGTCTTACTTACCAGCTCCTCGGATATGTGCTTACGGCCTTACTGGACTTAACGGTGGGTGTATGGTTCTGGGGAACCTACACATTTTGGACTTGACAGATGGGGGTAGTGTTCATGTTTTTAAAACATGTTACATAAACCGATTTTACTGAAATATTTTATTTGTATCTTTTCACTGGTTTTATGGAAACACACTAGATAACCTATTATAATATCCTGAACTTAGTCATCGGAAACACTTCTCTGAACTGAAAGCTCATTGTCTGTCACTACCTGAAATATCAGTAGGATCTCTGCTCAAAATAAAGATTTGTAGGTGTCTGAACCGATAAGGAAATATATGTTTATCTGTATCTGCACGTTCTTCAGTATCATATGGTAGTTTTGTATTACTGAGCTTTCTGAAGCTCACTCTATTACTCACCATTGCAGGTTAAAAGAATTGTACCATTGCAGTTATCGACTTCAGTAAAGGAGTTTTTCCGGCGTTGCTTGCAGAGTATGGTACATGTAATTAGGGGGCATGTAATTGTATTTTGTTTTATATACGAGTCTGAAAATTTGTTTTATTTTTAAATAGTGACAAATGATTTTATGAGTTTACATGTTTTAGTAAAAGTTTTAAATTTTCCGTTATTTTTACCTTGGGTCTCTCCGGTGGTCCTAATGTGACTTCCCAGATTGGATCGGGTTATTGCATCGTTCTGAGGGGGTTACATTTAGTGGTATGAGAGTTATGGTTTGAGTCAAAATTTTCATGATAGACCGGTCGGTCGATTGTCAAATGATGTATGATCAGTACATGCCCCTATACTACAATCGTACTTCTCTGCGCCGGAACTCCAAGGTTGAGTCTTTATCTGTAATGAGTAAACCTAAGTTTCTATCCGTTAGGACTCTACCATTGTATAAAGGAATACCAATAACGTATGTCTAAACTCTATAAAGTACCTTACGAGCCATGTGAGAGTTACTGACCTGAGAAATTCTGACCCGACTCCGGAAATGGAATTGGGAAATACTACTGCTCTATGAGACTATTATCGTGACCATGACTGAATTGATTTCACGAGGAAATTTTATTTTGGATTCTTTGATTGAAATGAGGAAATGTTCTAATAAGAATGTATGCTCAACTAGTTAAGGATTCGTGGTTGATCCGTATTTCTATAAAATCTACTTGAAGATACGAAAGAACTGATAGAAGTTTCATTTCTGCAATTTTGTGACATTAATGAATTTCGAGGATGAAATTATTTTAAGGAGGGGAGAATTGTAACACCCCAATATAGGGGTTATGTTTTTTTCTATATTAAATATGAAATTGGATGGAAAACGTTTTTTATTAGACCATTATTTTATTAAACAAATGGAGGATAGTAGAGTAGGTAGAAGTGGACAAATTGTTGGTTGTGATGGGATTAAATTAATGATAATTTGCCTCCAGCTTTCAATTTCGGTCAGTATCCACCAAAGCCTTATCTTCAAGCTTAAAACCCCCAAACAACCAACATTTCTGGCATGAAAAACTGTACCAAATTATTTGCTCAATGGCTATTATTGGTTTTTTATCATTTTGCTCTCTTAGTTTAACTTGTTCTTTCTCTTCCCTCCACCTGGGAAATTTCGAAATCTGTCACTTCTCAGTTGGTAGCACCGCACGAGCAAGGGATGACAAAGATCCATGGAAAGTACTCAACCCCAGGGCGTAAACTACTCCAAACTTCTCAAATCCATGCTCTCCACCAGCTTTCTCCTTATCTTAGCTGGTTTAGTGCTTATCATATAGCTATCTCAATCAAGGTTGAGAGTTGGTAATGGAAATAATAATAAATGAAGAAATAAGTAAAGAAAGTATGGGTGAAAGAAAGTCTGAAGTGAAGAAATAGCAAAGCACGTGGGTTGTGGGGAATTGTTGATAACAGGATAAAAGGGGTAGACCACAAGGTATGTCATCCAAGTTTGGTGAGATCTTTACCTTGTCTCTTAGTTTCCAAGTGGTTATAGTTATGATATAATAGTTTTTACAAGATATTATTAATTAGATTCTAATAAGTTATTTTTTATGGCAAGGAAAATTATTGGAAGTCGTATTTGTACAATAAATTATCCGTGTTCGTTAGAAAAAGATTGGAAGCTAGAAATCAAGTTGGTGTGCTGGAATTTAAGACTTATATTTTGGGTTCTGTTGATGTTCTGATTTTGAGGTCTGTTTCGCCAAATTCAAACCCGATAAGCTGTTTTTCACTGATTAATCACCCGATTCGATCTGTTTTTCAAAATTAAGCCCTATTTTTTATGAAATTTTTATTGTTATTCATTTGAGTAATTATTGGAAGTTGAATTAAAGATCGAGGGCATTCAAATGGAATTTATTAGATCGATCAATATGGTACAAAAATTGAGGTAATACTTTACTACCTCTTTATTCCTATTGGAATATGTTGATATTAGTAAATGCATGAATAAGATAATATTGATCTCATATGTGTAGTTAATTAATTTCTACACTCGATCTGAATACAATAAAAATTCTATAACTGATTATGGTTCAGATGACTTTTATAAGAAATTGATGGATTTTTAAAATTAAAATTAAAATTTCTATGTTTAGTGATAAAAGAATCAGCTTGGATATGTAAGATATAATTTATTTCATCAAAGGTACTTGGATGGGAAATTATGAGAATACTCTAGTAAGGTAAAATTACAAAAAATACCCTTATGTTGTAAGATGACAATAATTGTCTCTGGAAGTTGATTAATAACTCTGAAAAGACATATTGATCTGGTAAAATTATAGCTGTGAATAAGAATTTCTAGTTTTGTTTAGAAGATTTGGATAACTAGTTTTTAACCCCAATAGGGTTTGTGCAAGATACTAGTAGCCTGTTAAGGAATTATTTCAAGATCAGAGAATGTTCGGGAAATCAATTGACCATAGGATCTCTAAATTATGATTATTTTCGTTAAGAGTTAATATTGAAACTATAATATTAATAAATTACGAAAATGCCATTGAGAAGTAAAAATAGTCCGAGTTCACCCTGAATGAGAAAGTACTTTGAGGATTCGTACTTAACCCGATAAATGACAAGTTTAATTGTTATAATCCTGTCTTTATACAGAAAATTCATGATAACCTATTGTTAACTTCTGAGGAGACAATTGACCTGAAAAACTCTGAGTTATGAATAGATTCTCGAGGATGCTCGTTTGTGAGAATTGTTTGAAAGGACTGGAAAAGATGATACGTTTAAATTAAATAATAAGATCATAAGAAAAGAAATGATTGAAATACACAAGATTTGTAAAATGACCAAAATACCTTTGTAATTGAAATGACCCAAGAATAGCACTAAGCTCAGGAATGATTGGATATCCTCGAGCTTTGTAGTGAATGGAATAAACTGAACACCAAAATGACCAAAATACACTTATGGCATATACTAAGTAAATGTCTTGGATTAATTAAGGAATCCAAATAAGCATTGGTGTTGGACTACCTTTAAAAGTTATGGAACACAACTTAAGTGAGTTAATCAATCTTAATGATATGTCAGTACCTGAACGACATATATATTACTTGAATGCGTGTTCGTATTCTCAAGTATGGCTCAATGATAATTTTGGAAGTATTCAGCTCAGCTCAACTTAACTCTAGATCGTATTATGTACTAAGAATTTGATATTTGTTAGACAAATTAACCACGAAGACCAAATTGAATTGAACAAAGTACACTATGTATCTGAAATTCAGAAACGTATGGATTACCCTGGAAAACCACAAAGTAACTGAATAGACTTGACTGCTAAGTGAATTAAGTAACCTGAAGGACTGAGGATTAAGTAAGGTGGTGTTTGTTTTTTAAGAGGTAAAAGGTCTGCAGTCGGCGGAACACATCTGCAGCAGAAGAGGTAGACCTAAAGTCTGCAGTCGGCAAGAAGAAGATTGTTTATTTTTTTAACGTATGCAAACTGCTAAAATAAACTGATTTTTTTAACTTAAAAGAGTTTTGCAATACTGAAAATTAAATCATTTTAGTTTTAAAATACTGAAATTTAAATAATCCATACAACTGCAATAATAATATTTTTAAAATAAATCAAGTCATATTTTAAAATAAATCAATCCATACTTTAAAATAAATCAATCCATATTTTAAAATAAATTTTTCCATATTTTAAAATAAATCAATTCATATTTTAAAATAATTTTTTCATATTTTAAAATAAATCAATCCATATTTTAAAATACATCAATCCATATTTTAAAATAAAATTTTCCATAATTTAAAATAAATCAATCCATATTTTAAAATAAATCAATCCATATTTTAAAATAAAATTTTCCATATTTTAAAATAAATCAATCCATATTTTAAAATAAAATTTTTCATATTTGAAAATAAATCAATCCATATTTTAAAATAAAATTTTCCATATTTTAAAATAAATCAATCCATATTTTAAAATAAATCAATCTATATTTTAAAATAAATTAATACATATTTTAAAATAAATTTTTCATATTTTAAAATAAATTAATTCATATTTTAAAATAAAATTTTTCATATTTTAAAATAAATCAATCCATATTTTAAAATAAATCAATCTATATTTTAAAATAAATCAATCCATATTTTAAAATAATTTTCCCATATTTAAAATAAATCAATCCATATTTTAAAATAAATTTTTCCATATTTTAAAATAAATCAATCCATATTTTAAAATAAATTTTTCCATATTTTAAAATAAATCAATACATATTTTAAAATAAATTTTTCCATATTTTAAAATAAATCAATCCATATTTTAAAATAAATCAATTCATATTTTAAAATAAATCAATATATATTTTAAAATAAATTTTAAAATAGATTTAAATGATTTTAATTTTCCCGCGGACCTTTGAAGACATAAAACCATGTCTGCACCAAGAAGAGCTCGCGCAGGCGTTTGAAGAACTTCTGTCTTCTAAAAAACAAACGGTCTGCGAAGCCTAATGTCTGTGCGTGTTCTGCGCGGTGCAGACATAAAAGGTTTGAAGATGTTGCACAGTAAAAACAAACACCACCTAAGTGATTTGGAATAAATCTGGAAACTCGGATGAACTAACATGATGTTTCATCCCTATGGGTTATGAACCACAAATCAAGTACATGAACATTTAATGATATCGTGCAAGCGTGGAAATTAAATAAAGAATATTGAAAGATCTATTCAACGATGATTCCGAAGATGATATGTGGATAAGAATATTTTGTATTAAAGATCAAATACCCTGGAAGGACAATCAATTGACCAATCGACTAGTATTAGTTATGGAAAATACTCATCTAAGAGTTATTCGATAATCCGATCAATCGACATAGATTGTGCGTATCCTGAACCTTCATTTATTCTTTATCAACTCAAGTCTCATTCTGAATAATTGATGATTCCGTCAGTTAGTGAACTCTTCCAATTGTGATTCTAAATTCTGATATTCTATCGATATACTAAAGATTCATGTTTATCTGCCTACCAAGATTATCCAGTACCTCAATAATATCTGTAAACTCTGGTGTGTTCTCTAATCACTTGAATATTCTATCTAATTTCTGACTTGAATTCTGTTATGATACCTGACATGGATTCTAATATGATACTTGGCATGAATTCTGATGCGATACTTGACCTGAATTATGTTTTGATTTTGATATATTCGTTTACGGACGGAACATGTTTTATTTAGGAGTATTATTGAAGGAAGTATACTTTGAGGCTCATCGGCTTTCTGCTCAGGGCCTTACTTACCGCTCCTCAGCTGTGTGCTCTGGGCCTTACTGGACTTGTCGGTGGGTGTATGGTTCTGGGGAACCTACACATTTTGGACTTGACGGATGGGGGTAGTGTTCATGTTTTTAAAACATGTTAAATAAACCGATTTTACTAAAATATTTTATATGTATCTTTTCACTGGTTTTATGGGAATACACTAGATAACCTATTATGATCTCCTGAACTTAGTCATCCAAAACACTTCTCTGAACTGAAAGCTCATTGTCTGTTACTACCTAAAATATCAGTAGGATCTCTGCTCAACATAAAGATTTATAGATGTTTGAACCGATAAGGAAATATATGTTTATCTGTATCTGCACGTTCTTCAGCATCATCTGGTAGTTCTGTATTACTGAGCTTTCCGAAGTTCACTCTATTGCTCACCATTGTAAGTTAAAATAATTATACTAGTACAGCTATCGACTTCAGTAAAGGAGTTCTTACAGCGTTGCTTGCAGAGTATGGTACATGTAATTAGGGGGCATGTAATTGTATTTTGTTTTATATACGAGTCTGAAAATCTGTTTTATTTTTAAATAGAGACAAATGATTTTATGAGTTTACATGTTTTAATAAAAGTTTTAAAATTTCTGCTATTTTTACAGTGGGTCACTCTGGTGGCCCTAATGTGACTTCCCAGATCGGATCGGGTTACCGCATCGGTCTGAGGGGGTTACACTAAATAAAATTTGTAAGCAAAAATAAAATATTCCGAAATTAATTTTCACTGATTAAATTAGAATTTTACAAAACCTGAGGGATTACGAACGGGGTTTACCCATTTACTATAATTACAAAACCCCCTCAAAACGATGTCATTCGAGTAGGGGTATTTATACCCAAATTAATTCCTTAGGGGCCTTATCCCTTCTCATTTTTCATTTTCATTCTCTCTCTAAACGGACTGAAGGATGAGATGCTCTGGCATCTCTCTAAAATCCTTCACCGAAGGGAATCCGGCCATCGGTCGGTCAATGACGACCGTCGTACTCAGACGATTCTGGCCACCGCCGACGGTGACCGTCGACCCAAAAATTTCCTAAAATAACCTTTTTTCGTCTACCAAAATACAATATTCAATCCTCCTAAAATTGCACCAAAAACTTTAGATCTAGATATTTTACCTTCGGTTAACGACGGTTTTTGGCAATTTTTGGGGTCCTCAGTAAGTTTCTCCTCTCTTTATTTTCATTTTTTTCGTTCTATTTGTTGCTCGTTGTTGGTTGTTGTTATTTGCTTCGTGGTTTTTTGGTTGCTCGTTCCTGGTTCGAATGGTTTTCCCTTTTATTCTTTGTTGTTGGATTTTTTTTCGTATCGATGCTTCTCTGTCTGTTCTTCGTTCCTTGCAAGTGAGGGATTTTTATAGCCCCTTATTACATTATTTTATCTGGTTAAAAGGGTAAACCCAGTGAGTCACTATGGCTATGTTAGTGACTCACTAGAGGGGCGGTTGGGTACATTAAATGCACCCAAATCTTCTAGATCCAGCAGTGAGGTGGTGGTGGCATGGAAACTTCTGGTTGGAGTACTTGGAGGCGGTGACGGCGAGTTCATCATTGACCTATGGCGGCGGCTGAAATAGACCTAGGGTTGTAATGAAACCATAGGGTTTCTTCTGTTATCAACTAGGCCGTTGGATCTTTACAGATCCAACGATTAAGGGAGCTGGCGACTGGAGATGAAAACCCTAAACAGGTTCGGCTTTCTGGGTCATCTGGTACTGGGCCAGGTTCTGGATCTACTAGGTTTAATCTACCTGAATCGGCCTGGGTGTATTGGGCTTTGGTTGTAATTGGGCCCTGGGTTTTTTACTTTAACTGGGACATCTGGGTCAGATTTTGTAAATGGGCTCTTATAATAAATTTATTATTTAATAATAATTATAATAATATAATTATAGTATAATAATAATAAGATAATAATAAAATAAGGGGACAAAAATAACCGTCTACAGTTGCCCCTCTTTGTTCATTTTTGTGATAACAAGAATAAAACAAATATAACAAGACATGGAGTTTTTGTCTAGTTAACTTTATTCTTTGATGGGAAATCTGATCCATTCTTCTTTCAAGGGAAAACGAACTTTGATCTTTTCCTCTTTTTCGGGTTGTCAGATCTAAAGGATGACGGGTATGTTTCACTATTCATTCAAGGAAGATTAGACTTTATATATGCCTCTTTTTCAGGTATTCAGATCAATTTTGGAAGACATGTCTGCTCCACTATTCATTCAAGGGATATCACACTCAATATGTGCCTCTTTCTACGGTAGTCAGATTAATTTTTTTAAGATGTGTCTGCTCCACTATCCATTCAGGGGTTATCAGACTGGATCTGTGCCTCTTCTTCGGGTAGTCAGATAAATATTTTTAAGATGTTTCTGCTCCACTATCCATTCAAGGGATATCAGATTGGATCTGTGCCTCTTCTTTCGGTAGTCAGATAAATTTTTGAAGATGTGTCTGCTCTACTATTCATACAGGGGAGATCAGACTTGATCTGCGCCTCTTTTTTGGGTAGTTAGAACAATTTTTGAAGACGTGTTTGCCACACTTTTCATTTAGGGGATATCAAACTAGATATGTGCCTCTTTTTTGGGTATACAGGTCAATTTTGAAAGACATGTCGACCCCACTATTCATTAGGGGATATCAGACTGGATTTGTGCCTCTTCTTCGGGTAGTCAAATCAATTTTTAAAGATGTGTTTGCTCCCCTATGCATTCATGGGAGATCAGACTTGATTTGTGCCTCTTTTTCGGGTAGTCAGATCAATTTTTAAAGACGTGTCTGCCCTACTATTCATTCAAAGGAGATCAAACTTGATCTTTAGATATCCCTTTTTTATGGATTTTGAATTAGTTACTCTTATCTTGGAGTTTTGATATCTTCAGCCTTTAGTTTTCTTTTGGGAAAGCTGTAGATATCATATTACATTTGTTATCATGCATTTATGATCCTATTTATGCCTAAAATGTGTGCAATGACAAAATTTTAGGGCATTTTATCTTTTGAATGAGGACCATCTCTAATTATCAATCTTTGACTTGATTACTTTTTGGGCACATCAAACTTGACCAGTTTACCCCAGCTGAACATCTTGATATCATATTCTTTGGTCGAACACGATCTTAGTTTTCGTTCTTCTTGGACCTCTCCAGTACGATTGACCAACCACTTGATTAGTGACAAATATCTCGGATTATCCTCAAATGTCTGAAATTTTCTATGTATTTCAATATTTATTTTCCATGTATCATGTCATCACATAAGCTTACATGTTAAAATCATTGTCACCTTCAGAATACATGCACTTTTCAAAAACTTTTTGTACAATAATACACTATGATTTCATGTACTTCAAGTTAAACTACATGTTTTCAATTTTCAAAGCAAGATGCTTGCAAAAATGAGAGTTAACAAGGAAATAAATCTTTTTTATTTATATAAATGTAAAGAGTTTTTAAGTAACTACATGACAAACTTTTGCTGAAAATGTAAAAGTAAAAGAAGTAGGCATCTTCAAATATCAATAGCACAAATGCTTTTGAACTGTCACGCCATAAAATGACTCAAGTGTTGCTTCTGTCAAATGGATCTCGAGAGTCGTAATAATACGTAAGGGTGTGAAGTCTCTTCTTGACTGCCAAATTTCCCGATGTTGGATACTATCAACCAGTACTGAATATTATATCTTCAATCATAATAGTGATCAACACTTGATGGTGTTACCCAAACTAGGAACCTCTCAATTTATGCAACATATCCAGGACTTTCAACAGGCATGAATCCTGAATTATACCACTCAAGCCACCCTTTGCGGATTTTCAACTTGAGACCTTCTTTAGTTTCAAGATGTCCTTTTTGGATTTTCATCTTGAACCCTCTTTTTTTTATTAAGACAAAATACCTTTTAACTGCATCTAAACTCACTGGGTAGGGTAATTCTGGTCCATCCATATTAGCGATAACCAAAGCTCCTCCAGAAAAGGCTTTTATTACAATATAAGGTCCTTCCCAGTTTTACATCCATTTCCCTCGGAAGTCCTTTTGAATAGGGAAGATCTTTTTAAGTACTAGGTCTCATTCAAGAAACTTTCGGAGATGAACTTTCTTATCATGGGCTTGTACCATACGTTTTTTGTACATCTGACCATAACAAATAGCTTTCAATCTCTTTTCTTCAATCAAATTCAATTGGTCATATATGGCTTGTACCCATTCTACCTCACCTAGGTTCACCTCTGATAAAACTCGAAGTGAGGGAATTTCTACCTCAATAGGTAGGACAACTTCATACTATAGGCTAAATAAAATAGAGTGGCCCCAGTCGATGATCGTACTGAAGTTTGATTAGCCAACAGAGAAATGTCAATTTCTCATGCCAGTCCTTGTAAGTCTTAGTCATCTTTTCTATAAGTTTCTTTATGTTATTATTAGCCGCCTCTACTGCCTCATTCATCTTCGGGTGATAAGTGAGGGGTATTATGTTTTTTTATCTTGAACTGCTCACAGCCTGATTTCATCATTTTGTTGTTTAAATTTAAAGCATTATCAGTAATAATCCTCTCAGGTAGTCCATATCCACAAATGATGTCATTTTTCAATAATTTATAGACTGTGGACTGAGTGACGTTTGTATAGGAAACTGCTTCTACCCATTTGGTAAAATAGTCTATTGCTACCAAAATGAAACAATGGTCATTTGAAGCTTTAAGAAAAATTTATCCAATAACATCTATGTCCTACATAGAGAATGGTCACGGAGCTGTCATCACTTGCAATGGATGAGGAGACGTATATATTCTGTCTCCAAAAATCTGACACTTGTAAGATTTTCGGGCATAATTGATACAATCAGTTTCCATGGTTGACCAATAGTATCCAAATCTCATAATTTGTCTAGCCATTGTATGCCCATTAGCATGAGTACCACATACTCATTCATGCACCTCTATGAGAATTATTTTAGCCTATTTGATGTCCATGCATCTTAATATGACCTGATCTAGGCTCTTTTTTTTTATAAGATTTCACCATCAAGTACATACCATGATGCCATTCTTCTGATAGTTCTTTTATCATTCTCGGTTTCTTGTTCAAGATAACTCTAATATATGATGTATTACAAAATAACATAGTACCAAGGGTCCCATCTTCTTCTCCCTCAATACTAAAACAATGGGTTGGATATTCATAAGTATGTATTTCAATAGGCATCATGTTTGAATGCTCATCTACCTTAAATGTGGATGCCAGAGTGGCCAAGGCATATGTCATTTGATTCTATTTTTTGGGGAGGTAGTTGAAGGTTACTTCTTCAAATTATTCGATAAGTTCCTAGACTTATTTACGGTATTCTAAAATCTTGGGATCCTTTGTCTTCCATTCCCCTAATTTGGTCCCAAGTTTGCTCTAAAATGTCCTCCAGAAATGACTGAGGAACTTGACATCTCGATCAAAAACAATAGTCCTTGGTATGCCATGCAATCTCACCACTTTCTTGAAGAATAGATTAGCCACGCGAGTTGCATCATTGGTTTTGTGACATGCTATAAAATGGGCCATTTTGGAAAACTGATCAACCACAAAAAATATGAAATCTCGCCCATTTATTATTTTTGGTAGTCCCATCACGAAATCCATGGAAATATCAACCCATGGTGCTATAGGAATGGGAAGAGGTTTATAAATTCCATGAGGCATAACTTTTGACTTAGCCTTTTTGCAAACGATGCACCTTTCACAAACCCGTTCAATGCCTCTTTTCATCTTAGGCTAATAGAGATGTTATTTCAAAATTTCCAATGTCTTGCTTATCCCAAAATGTCCTATAAGTCCTCTTTCATATGCTTCTTGTACCAATACTTCTCGGATTGATCCTTGAGGGATACTTAGCCTTTCTTTTTTGAATAGATACATGTCATGTATATAGAACTTCTCAACTGCACCTTTTTCACAAGACTTGTATTTCTCTCCAAAATCATGATCATTAGCATAATAATCTTTAATGAAAGAAAAACCAAGTAACTTAGAGTCTAAGGTGTTAAGAAACGCATACCTTCGTGAAAGGGCATATGCAACGATATTCTCTTTACCTTTATCGTAGTGAATGACGTATGGAAAGTATTCAAGAAACTATACCCATTTAGCATGTCGCTTGTTGAGTTTGTGTTGGCCTTTAATATGCTTCAATGCCTCGTGATCAATATGAATAACAAACTCCTTGGGCCATAGATAATGTTTCCATGTTTCTAGTGCCCGTATAAGAGAATACATCTCTTTATCATAAGAGGGATAGTATAGTGAAGCACCACTTAACTTTTCACTAAAATACGCAACTGGTAGTCCTTCTTGAGTCAAAACGGCACCTATACCAATTCTAGAAGCATCATATTCTATTTCAAAAGTTTTCTCAAAATTAGGTAGTACCAGTAGTGGCGTTTTAGTAAAGCATTCTTTGATTACTGAAAATACTTCCTCTTGTTCTTTTCCCCATATAAAGATTGAATTCTTTTTAATTACCTCGGTTAAGGTAGATGCAATAGAACTAAAATTGGGCACAAACCTCCTGTAAAAGCTTGCAAGTCCATGGAAACTTCTGACTTGGCTAATTGATGTAGGTCTTGGCCAATCCTGTGAACTTACAATAAATCTTACGAATGAAAGCATGTTACTGCAAAAAGAGCATTTTTGAAAGTTGGCATAAAGTTTCTCCTTCTGAAGAGTATCAAGTACCGACCTTAGATGTTGCACATGATCATCCAAAGTATGGTTATAAATCATAATATCATCGAAATATACCACACAAAACTTATCGATAAATGGACAAAGTACATGGTTCATTAACCTCATAAAAGTACTAGGGGTGTTGGTTAATCAAAAGGGCATAACCAACCATTTGTACAATCCTTGCTTTGTTTCGAAAATGATTTTCCATTAATCTCATTCTCGCATCTTAATCCGATGATATCCACTTTTAAGGTCAATTTTGGAGAATATAGTGGCACTACTTAGTTCATCTAGCATATCGTCAAGCCTTGGAATATGATGTCGATATTTGATGGTTATTTGATTAATTGCTCGGTAATCTACACACATTCTCCACGAAGCATCCTTCTTTGGTACAAGTAAAACTGGAACAACACATGGACTTAAGCTTTCTCTAATGTACCCTTTTTCCATCAACTCACTTACCTATTTTTGAAGTTTCTTTGTTTCCTCCGGATTGCTTCTATATGCTGGTTTATTTGGAATTGTAGCACCAGGAATGAAATCAATTTGATGTTCGATTCCTCAAAGGGGTGGAAGACCTTTTGGTATATCTTCTGGGAATAGTACTTCAAATTCCTACAAAAGAGAAACAACAGAAGAAGCAAGCCTTCTTGGAGATTAGTTAAAAGTAGACTCTCCTTGTAAATTAGTACAATTAAAGCCTTGTGTGACAACAAGTGTTTCTGAATCTCCTTTCTTCTAGCATATATGTTCAATGGCTTAGTCATTTCTTTTTCAACGTTTTCGTATGACTCCATGTTTTTCTTCAAATGAATCTGGTCTTCATTCACTTGATTAGGAGAAAGTGGCGTCAAAGTGAATTTCTTACCATTATGGGTGATAGAATATTTGTTTGTAAACCCATCATGTATTGCTCGTCTATCAAATTTCCATGGTTTTCCCAAAAGTTCATGTCCAACATCCAATGGTAGAACATCACAAAGAACTTCATATTGGTATTTTCTAATTGAAAATGGGATGACAACTTGCTTTGTGATCCTTACTTCTCCTATGTCATTTAACCATTGAAGTTTATATAGATTCAGATGCTTAGAGGTCTTCAAGCAAAACTTTTCTACCGTAAGGGTACTTGCAACGTTAGTACAACTTCCTCTACTGATGATAATGAAAAAACTTTGTTATTTACATGATAACGAGTATTAAAGATATTTTCTCTTTGGCCATCTTCTAGAGTTTGAGTGCTTAAAGCCTTTTTAATGACAAGCACTTGTCTTGAAGCTGTATGACAATAAAGCAACTCTTGTTACAAGGTTAGTGAAATAAAATAAATTAAAAACCTTACTAGCACGCTCACAAAAGCCTCACTTGGTCACTCCAAAGAAAATTAACACTTCACTCCACTCACACTCATGTTTGCACTCGGGGATATGTTCTTGGCTTTTTTTATCCCCATTTTGATTTCACCCTCTCGCTTGCCTTTTTCTGCTCAATTCTCTATTGTGGGTCCTTTAGATAACTAACTCAAGATTGAGCAAGTTTCCTTGTTTGTTGCGTTGGCTATAGGAAAAGGTTAGGGTATAAAAATGGATATGGTAAAAGTAGGATAGAATGGGTAAGAAGAGATAAGGTAATGAAAATGATGAAAGCAAAGGAAATGAAGTAAAGAGAATGATGAAGATAACTTACAACCCAAGTTGCAACACTTACTATCTTCCTTCACAAGAAACAACAAGGATACATCCTTCAAGTTTGATGTTGGACAGACTGTAATGTGCTTCCTTTTGATTGTATTTGCAACTTTTATTCACTTTTTCTTTTGCTTTTGAATTTCTTTTTTTTGTAATCCAAATTTGATGTAGGGGTTATTTTTCTTTTCTTTTTCTTTTTTTCTTCTTTCTTTTTCTTTTTGTTACACCACTTTGATTGTCAATCCAACTAAGATCTGAATACCACTTGATGCAAGGATATCCAAGCTTCTTCAATAATGGAGAAGTTGACAGCCTTGTTATTTCCCGATCTAGGAGAGACACCAAATGCCACACTTGAACTAATAAGCAATCTGCATAAATAATGGAAAGAAATGATTAATGGAATAAGAAACGAATGAAAGAAAAGAAATGAAAATAAAATGAATGAATAGAGATGTTATCAAAGGTAGGTTGTGGAAGTGTTGAAGAAATATCCTTCAATGGATCATGAATTCGACCTTCAAATATTGTTGCTGGATGCTTGCCTTGATGATAAATGAAGGATATCTTTATGGTGATGGAATGGAATTGGAAATGATGATGTTATAGGCGTCTGGGTGGCATGACATTAATTGGGCAACAACTTGTTATGAAATGTCACATTGTGAGTAAGTTAACCTTTCATCAATTAAGCTACTTCCCATGTGTATGAGCTAAATATGAGCCGGCCATAGATCAAGGACATGTAGGTGAGTCTTTGGACAACTCCTTGTGGAAAGGCACCTCTTGGAATGACAACTCTTCGTGAAAATGTACAAATCCAAAAAAATTGACCTAGGCCATATTTGAAGTACTCTATGTGGTGGTGGTGATGGTGCAACTCTCTAGATGAAATTAGATGTCTAGCTAGCTGAAAGTCCAACTCATGTCAGCTATGAGCTCGGAAGGTAGCTGGCAACTTTGACCCAAAATGTTCTTGAGCTATCCCAAAGTTGTCATAATCATTTTTCCATAGCTCTTAGACTCCAATGCTAGCTTTAAGTTAGCTCCCATCATGTGTCTACCTATGCACCTACAAAAGAAAGTATTAAATAAGCGAACTAATATAAGAAATAAACTTATAAATATATGGTTCATAGATTATATTATATGATAACAAGAAACATAGTATATAATCTATTGTTTGGGGATGCATTTTTAAATGATTCAAAGATTTTAATGCATTTGGATGTAAGAGCTTCCCTGAACAGTTTAGCCCTTAATCGAGTGATTGGTCCTTGTGGCATCACTTCTATGTCATTTGAAAATGGTGTTGGTATGCTCACATCAATAACATTGTTCCATATACAAATACTTATTTAAATCCTTCCAAACATATCATCTTCATATATTCCGTTTTCATTTCTATCTTACCATGTTACTCATTCATATTTAACCGTTTTCTTTAAAGCTTTCTTATTTCAGGAACACTAACTTCCTTCCTAGATCCTACAATCAAAGTGCAAGTCTTACCTCACCAAGTGGATTAGGGTATGCTTGTATCAACATTATCAGCCTTCATCTGGTGCACAATGCTGATCCACAAGGCTGCCTAGAACCCCCATATGCATTCCATATGACCAAGAAGGCATGTGTCGTGCATGTGACTTCCCCTATGCATGCCAAGCATTCAACCACATCACCATTCAGCCAAGCACTCCCTCATCTTCAACTTGGCACCAAGATGAATAGCCAAAGGAACTCATTCGACCAAGGATTATTTCTCTTCTTCAAGGTCAAATCATCATCTATTTTTAACAATTAATTATGTCATTTTAAAGGGACAAAAGGGCTAGCTGAAACACCATGTAACCACTCGACCATGCCCCTTCAAAGCATATAAATAGGTTGCATATTTCATTTGTAAACACACCTTTCACATATTTTATTCATGTGAGATTTCTCTATTTTCTCAAGTCCTTGGTGACTTTTATCGACTTATCCAGTATTTCTATACTTGTGGTGTCCATCTTTTTCGTTTGATACTTGTGGTTCTAAAATTATTATCTAGTGGGTCCAAGTCCATTTCAACCACACATTAATTAGACTTGTAAGGATGTGTCTTTGCTCTCTTATAGCACTGGTCCTTCCTTAGTCTATTAAGATAATATCCTACCCATTTCCATTATTTCTTAACCTAAACCATTGATATTAGAACAACTATTCTGTAAATAATCTCATAACTGAAATAACCTTCCATTTTCACCTATATCAATAAACAAGCCACTCTGTTTGAGCCATTCACTTATTTGTAGTATGTTTTACTTCTTTCCTAGATCTACAACTAATTGAAGGTATAATTACCTTACAAAAAGGTAGGTTACAAGGTGAGTGAGATGATGATAAGCTGACCATTGATGCTCCTTTATGTGTTGGTTCATGTGGCAACTCCTCGTGAAAAGGTTTGACCCGAAAAGGTAACTCTTCATGAAAAGGTACGATTCGAGAAAAACCTTTCACAAATATAATTTCTTTGTTTATAGATGATGTTGGTGCATCTCCTGAGCTGAATTGAATTCTCTTTATGGCTTAAATCTTCAGCTCAATCCAGCTATGGGCTTACTTGGCAATGAACAACTTTTCACCATTTGATCTTCATGCTCTTCTGAATAATCATATGTAAGTCTTCATAACTCTTTATCCATTGTTAAGTTGTATGAACAAATATAAATTAGCAATGTGTATAATATAAAGATGTGGACTATAGGTTATAATAATAATTAAAATTCATAATATAATGAATTAAAGATTATTATTATAACCGTAGATAAAATATTTGTGTATATATATATATGAACATATCCATATATATAATATATACATTAATATTCCTTTACAATATTATGTCTCACTAAGTAAATGCTTAATGTTTTTTGATTTCACGCGTAGGTAAAAATAGAGTTTAGCCGAATAAGGAGTGTAACTATCATCAATTAAGGTTGGCTCTTCAGTAACAATAGGACAATCTGGTTTATTTTGAATGTTAGTGGAACGTAATTAAATATAGAAATGCTCTGGAATGTATTTAAGTAAAACCTCGTAGTTGATTACAATGAATATTTTGATTTATATTAAAATTTTTTGTTACATAAAATTTGAGATAAAAAAATCTACGGGTTTTCAAATGAGTAAAGGTTTTAAAAGTGATATGGTATCTGTATCTCGTATATAGAAAGGTATACGAGAGATGGGTGTTACATTTATTGGTATCAAAGCTATATGTTTTACCGATTCTCGATCGAAACTGGTTTTTATTTAAAATTAGGAAAAGGGATTACATGCCATTAAGATTGTTAATGTTACTGATATGGTGTCATTAGGGTGTGATTGATGACACTCCTTCCTAATTGTAGTGTTATTATTATGTATGTCATAATAGATGTCGAAATATTTGAACTCACGAAGAGCGTGGGAACAAGAGATTATAGAAGGAATGGGTAACGAAAACTACGAGGCTAATAGTGAACAGCTGATCCCATCTAAACATGCTAGTGCACCTGCACATCAGGGGATTTTGGTGCATGAGTTTGGAACTTCTATGCAAACTTTTGACGCCATACTGACTCGATTATAACATCCCCCTTGATACGATCCAAACTAGCTCCAACTTTCTCCATGACTTGATTACACTATGGATGTTTTTCATTGCTATTTCTAATGGAGTTCTTTCTTACCCTATCTTTTATTATATCATTTATACATTCTATTCTAACATAACCATGCATTCACATGTTAGTATAAATTATCATATTATTATTACCATCATATGCTTAATTGATTATATAATTAAAATATATGTTATGATTACATATCATTTCTTAGGATATTATTATTATATGTTTCCATTTATCATTTATTATAAAAAACATGTTAAATGATATTCATGCATACAAACATATATCTATATCTATATCTTTATATTATTTGGTGCACAAAGTTATTTCAAGCATGTAAAGTATGCTATATTAGTCTTGCATTCATTTAAGTATGATTTAATTCATTCATGAAATGGCAGCATGCTTTATCATTCGTTATATTAGCTCATATGCATTCCTTTTAGCTCTTAGGCTTTAAACATTAGCTCACATATATTATATGATGATATATTTAGCTAATGACATTCAATCATAGCTCACAATACCATAATCATGCATGACAACAAGGTATTTAGCTCATATCAGCTCAATGCCATGGAATTACCTTGTTTCCTTGCACATATAGTTATATTGGAGCATGACACACATTTGGGGTAACTTGGTGGGTTATTTAGACATAATATGCAACTCATAAACAACTCACAAAGTACATGGCAGCTCGTGAAACACTAAGGAACGCTCAACTTAGCAAGAGGAGCCCAAGGCTAGCTAAACTCAATTAGTTAGACTATTTGGAGCTGAGTTACCAAAAGTGATATCAATGGTAGCTGAATATAGCTGAACATGTTGTTATGAAGCTTACAAGGTCTCAGATAGGAAGCTTATTCACAAAATAACCCTTGCTTGCTAGCTAACTACACACTCAATCAAGCTTGGAGGAAGACACGTGCACGTCCAAGATAGTGCACATGACCAGCCTTCATCCCACGCATAAGGTTGCACCACAAGGCTCCCTATAAGACCCATGTGCATGACATATGACCATCCCTCATATGCCTTGCATGTGGTCTCATTTAGGCGCCATGATGAATAACCATCTAACCATTTGGCCAAGCATCATTTCCTCTCCTATTTGGCGCCAACTTGAAGGGACACAAGAGCTATTCGGCCAAGGGTTTCCATCTAACCATTTGGCCAAGCATCATTTCCTCTCCCATTTGACGACAACTTAAAGGGACACAAGAGTTATTTGACCAAGGGTTATTTCCATTCATCTAGGGTCAAAACATCATCTCATTTAGCATTAAGTTATGTCATTATAAAGAGGCACAAGGCCTGGCCGAAACCCCTTGTAATCATTCAGCCACGCCTCTCTATTTCCTATAAATAGGCTATCATAATTCATTTGTAAGCAGACCTTTTTTGATTGATTTAAGTGAGAATTTCTCTTTGCTTAAGTCCGGTGACTTTTATCTACTTATCAAGTATTTTAATACTTGTGTCATCAACCCCTTTCCTTGATACTTGTGGTTCCTATCTCCATATAGATAGTGGGTCCAAGTGCTTAATACCACCCCTTAAAGAAGAAATATAAAGTATGGGTCTTTGCTCTCTATAACATTGGTTCTTCTTTGAGTCTTCATTAAGATACTATCCTCACAACCATTCCTTTGTTCATCAACCAAAACCATAGCCAATTCAACATCATTCCTTACCATCTCTCAAATTATAAATAGCCTACCTATTCACGTTTACGTTTACCACCCTTAACCACCTGTTTTGAGCCATTCACTTATGCACGTTGTTTTGCTTCCTTCCTAGATCCATAATCAATTGAAGAGGTAGAATTACCTTACATCACCCCTTCTCTCCAGCATCGAGGATGCAGATTCCAAAAGAGCTGAAGAGCTTGGGAGCTCTAGAGTTTCGAGGAGAAGAGGGTGAGGGTCCTATAGAACCCTACTTATGGCTAAATGATATTATTATAATGCTCAAAAGTCTTCATTGTTAGGATCCAAAAAAGTTGGGTGGAGATGTGTCTTTACTTAGAGGATCAGCTTTAGTATGGCGGTCAAATACTACGATGTATGCACCCCCGGAGAAAGTGACCTGGAAATTCTTCTTGGAAGAATTCAAGAACAGGTATGTGGGTGAGCAGTTCAGAAAGGCAATGCTGTTAAAGTTCCTTAATTTAAAATAAGGTGATTGAGTTGTACATGAGTTCGAGGCTGAGTACAACAAGCTAAGTCATTTTTGTATGGAAGTAGTTCCCAATGATAAATTATGATGTGACTGGTTTATGGAGGGTTTGAGGCCAAAGTTGAAAGAGATGATGTTGGCTTTGAACTTGCCAAGTTTGCAAGAAGTCATAAATTGATCCAAGTCTATTGAAAGAGCCCAAGAGGAGACCTTAGCTATGGAGTAGAGTTTGCAGATGAGGAAAAGAGTGGTAATGCCTTCAACTCCCCATCAAGTTAAAATAGGCAAGGGCTCGAGTTCTAGATATACTGATAGATATAGTTCTGCAACAGCT
Organism: Hibiscus syriacus; assembly: GCF_006381635.1. NCBI lineage: Eukaryota > Viridiplantae > Streptophyta > Magnoliopsida > Malvales > Malvaceae > Hibiscus > Hibiscus syriacus. The sequence goes on from NW_024063533.1 coordinate 15,130,461, forward strand.
TTACAAAAAAATAGACAATCTCAGCCTTTTACTGTCAGCTCGGGTAGAGCATCTAGCGAAAGGACTCGATGTCAAAAATGTGGTAAATTACACCGAGGAGCATGTAGACTTTCAGTGGAGCTTGTTTCCAATGTGGCGAGATTCGTCACTTTACCCGAAAATGTCCTAAAAAATATGGGGACAATTCGACACAATTTGAAAGATCGATAGTAGCCTCAAATAGAAGAAGATGAAGAGGTAGATCCAGGGGATAATCTGATTAAATGTATAAACAATAGACTCGATAAGTCACTAGAATTTACAACATTAAGACCAACGAGGATCAGGATGACCCAAAAATCATAACAGACACTTTCCATCTTTTTGATAAACCTATATTTGTTTTAGTTGACCCTAGTTCTATACACTCATACATTAGTATTGTTAGTGAGATGATAGTGGTAAACATATGGGTCACAGTGCAAGACTAACTCGGTTATTTAAAAAATGCCCTGTAAAGATCTAAGGGATTCTGTTTCTGACAAACTTGATGGAGTTTCCCTTTGATGAATTTGAAATCATTTTAGGCATGGATTAGTTGTCTCCACATTATGGATGGGTCGATTGTCACAAGAAATGATTGTTTCTAAAAGATGCATAAGGCTAAAAAATCGTAATAATTGGCGAAAAAATGAAATCACCATCAAATGTGATATCAACCATGACTGCAAGGAAAATAATGTCAAACAAATGTATAGCTTTTCTAGCAAATTTTATAGACACTCAAATATCGGATGTTAAAATATATGATATTCCCACAGTTAGGGAATTTCTGTATATTTTTCCTGAGGAGTTATCGAGATTACCTCCAGACCGAGAGGTAAAATTTAGAATTGAGGTTTATTCGGGTACCGAACCTGTTTCTATGGCTCCATATTGGATGGCTCTGACTGAATTAAGAAAATTAAAAGCCCAACTACAATAGGTACTCGATAAGGTAATTATAAGGCCCAGTGTTTCTCCTTGGGGAGCACCTGTGTTGTTTATGAAAAAGAAGGACGGGTCTATGCGACTATGCATCGATTACCACCAGCTAAATGAAGTAACGATAAATAACAAGTATCATCTTTCGATTAGTGATGATCTCTTTAATCAACTAAAAGGCACTGTGATGTTTTCTAAGATAGATATAAGGTCGCGGTACCACCAATTAAAGATCAAAGAGAATGATATTTCAAAGACTAGTTTTCAGACTCGGTATGAGCACTATGAATTTGTAGTGATGCCATTAGGATTGGCAAATGCTCCTATAAGATTTATGGACTTGATGAACCAAGTATTCCAACCTTACTTGGATCAATTCATGGTGGTATTTATAGATGATATTTTGGTGTATTCCAAGTCAAAAGAGGAACATAATGCTCATCTTCTAGTGGTTCTACGGATACTTCGCGAGAAGAAGTTGTATGCCAAATTGTCCAAGTGTGAATTTTGGTTACCCGAGATTGCTTTCCTTGGTCATATAGTTTCCAAAAAAGGCATAAGAGTAGATCCTAAAAGGATTCGAGCCATAGTGGATTGGCAACCCCCAAATAATATCTCTGAAGTTAGAAGTTTCTTTGGGCTTGCTGGTTATTATAGATAGTTTGTGAAGAACTTTTCAATGTTAGCTTTACCGCTAACTAGGTTGTTGCAGAAAAGATGTGTCTTTTATTTGGATGAATAAATGCCAAGAAAGTTTTGAAATGCTAAAAAGAATAGTAACATAGGTCCCTAAGCTTGTGCAACCTGAGTCGGGTAAAGATTATATCGTTTTCAGTGTTGCATCCCATAATAGACTGGGTGTGTACTAATGCAAGATGGAAAATTTGTGGCTTATACCTCATGGCAGTTGAAGAATCACGAGAAAAATTACCACACACACAATTTAGAATTGGCAACCGTTGTGTTTGCCTTGAAAATCTGGCGTCATTATATATATGGTGAGCAATACAATATTTATACCGATTATAATAGTTTAAAGTACTCACTGACTTAGAAATAGATGAATTTGAGAAAAATAAGATGGATTGAGCTTTTGAAAGATTATGATTTGATTATTGATTAACGTCCAGGAAAAGCTAATGTGGTAGCTGATGCACTCAGTTGGAAGACTTTTGTAGCTTTACGGGCTTTAGATGTGCATATGTATTTAAAGGAAGATGGTGCCTTAATTGTTGAACTTAAATTAAAATTGATGCTTTTGGATTGGGTAAAAGAGATGCAAGGTCAAGACGAGAACTATTTGTCGAGGATGGCACAAGTAGAAAAAGAAGAAACCAAAGACACAAAATGGGGGCTGATAGATGTTTATATTATCGGGAAAGACTTTGTATTCCCGGTAATGAGGAATTGAAGAAAGATATTATTTACGAGGCACATATAGTCCTTTTACGATACATACAGGCGGGAATAAGATGTATCACGATTTAAAGAGTCGTTATTGGTGGCCTGGTACGAAAAGAGTTGTATCGAAGTTTGTTACAAAATGTTTGACATGTCAACAAGTGAAAGCTAAACATCAGGTGCCTTCCGGATTGATACAACCGATATCCATTCCTGAGTGGAAGTGGGAATGTGTTACAATGGATTTTTTTTCCGAGATTACCCTTGTCACCAGGTAAAAAGGACTCAATATGGGTAATTATGGAGAGACTAACTAAGATGTCTCATTTTTACCAGTTCGAGTAGATTACTCGATGGATAACTATGCAGAGTTAAATATAAAAGATATAGTCAGACTGTAAGTAGTGCCTATATCAATAGTATCTGATCGAGACCCAAGGTTTACTTCAAGATTCTGGAAGTCGTTACATGAGGCATTGGGTACTCGATTGAACTTCATCACAACTTTTCATCTGCAGACAGATGGTCAGTTTGAATGAACTATTTACATATTAGAGGATATGCTAAGGGCATGTGTACTTGAGTTTAAAGGGTCATGGGAAAGGTATTTGCCCTTAGCAGAATTTACTTATAATATTAGTTATCAATCGAGCAATAAGATGGCCCCATATGAAGCTTTGTATGAGAGACAGTGTAAAAAACTATTAAATCGGTTTGAACTAAAAGATCGAGACCGAGTTGGCTCAGATTTTATGAAAGAAATAGAGGAGAAAGTGAAAGTTATCCAGGATAATCTAAAGATAGCGTCTGACCGACAAAAACATTATGCTGATTTGAAAAGAAAGGAAATTGAAGTTCAAGTGGGAGATAAGGTGTTTATGAAAGTGTCACCTTGGAAGAAAGTATTACGGTTTGGATGTAAATGAAAGCTAAGTTTGAGGTTTATTGGACCTTATAAGATTTTGAAAAGGGTAGGACCCGTCGTTTATCAATTAGCTTTACCTCCGAATATGGACAAGATTCACAATGTCTTCCACGTATCGATGCTCAGAAGATACCAATCATATTCATAACACATTATCACACCATAGGAAATAGAAATCCAACCAGTTTTAACTTATGAGGAAGAACCAATAAGGATCACGGCTAGAGAAAAAAACGAATTGTGAAATAAGAATATTCCCTTAGTTAAAGTACTCTGGTATAATCATAATATTGAATAAGCTACTTGGGAAAGAGAGGATGACATGAGGGAGCAATTTCCATACCTATTCATTTCAAGGACTTCTTTAAATTCGAGGACGCTTTTTTCTTAAGGGGGAGAATTGTAATACCCCAAATGGTAGACCAATGACTATTTTGAAAGAGTTTAAAAATTTGAGGAATTAATTGTATAAATGTAAAATTATAACGAATGATTTGAGTTAGACTAATTAGTAAGAAATGGGCGATTGGATGTGCATTTTAGTCTTTTCAAATGAAATGAATTAAAAACTCATTTTTATTAAGGATATAAGAATGGGAAAGGTATAGAAATAGGTTAAGTTATTTACTTCTCTTCTTCTTCTTCCCATGGCTTTGTGTTTTTCTCCATAGAAAAGGTAAACTTCATTTAACTAGTTTTTCCTTCCGATTCTGGTTTGCTATTGTAATATTAAGTAATGTGTAAGCTTAAGAAAGGGTTAAAGAAGATTAAAACTAAGAGGTGGATGTTTTATATGAGATTTAAGGAAATCGGTTTCTGAATGATATGTTTATATATTAGTTTTTTTTAGGTTTATTAGTATATTTGACTTGTCAAATAAGTGAATAAGAGATTAGAAGCATTGGATATGTTTAAGAACATGTTAGAAAAAGTGATACGATTATTGGGTTGAGATGTTCCCTAGAGATTTTAGATGTTATAAGAGACTAAATGAAGGAAAGTTAGTTGGTTTAATTAAAGAAAATTTTAATAGTATTGTTGGAGGTAAAAGTAAGATATTATAGGGATATCAGTACTGGAAGAACTGTACCGATACTATAGGTTTAAATTTGAAGAATTTTAATGAACATTATTGATTCTGATGCAGTTAGTATCGATACTACTGAGGTATCAATACCAAAAGAAAGGTATCGATACCAGGGAATTTCAGAATGTAAAAATGGTATTGATATTGAAAGGGAATATCGGTAGCATAGTATAGAAGTATCGATACCATGGTAGGGATACTGATACTATTGAGCCTGGAAATATAAGATAGGTTGAAATTGTAATAGAAATTGAAATTATAGTACTATTGACTATTATTAACGTATAAATGTTAGACTATACTAACATTTGGTATGGCCTGTGTCTTTAATGGATGCTTGTGTAGATCATAACCAAGCTCCTGAGTCTAGCAAGAAAAAGGGTAAAGATAAATTTGTTGAATAGCCAGACAACACTACATCTTATTAGAGAGGATTTCCAAGTGAGTACATTTATTGTATTTATTTGAGATGAAGAAGATTCATAATGATTCGAATTATAATGCTTTAATTTAATGTATGTTTTACAGTATTTAATATGTTGTCATTATGTGTATGAAAATGATATTATGAATGAATCTTAGAGTACGACTACTCTAAAATGAATGAATAAATGAAATCCATAACGATACCTTAACGGCATGAAAGGATTCCATAAATGAAATGCATAACGTTGCATTAACTGTATGAAAGGATGCCATAAATGAAATGCATAACATTGCATTAACAACATGAAAGGATGCCATAAATTAAATGCATAACGGTGCATTAACAACATGAAAGGATGCCATAAATGAAATCCATAACATTGCATTAACAACATGAAAGGATGCCATAAATGAAATGCATAACGGTGCATTAACGATATGAAAGGATGCCATAAATGAAATGTATAATGGTGCATTAACGGTATGAAGGGATGCCATAAATGAAATGCATAACGGTGCATTATAAGCATGAAAGGAAGTTATAAATGAAAATAAAGGATAATTACAAAAGAGATAATGGGAAAAAGAAAATATAAAGAAATATAGGTATGCTAAGCATGCAAAGAATAATTCTGATGATTGAGTGAATTAAAATATGTTTAATTGAGGAGGATTTATATGATATACTTATGTATACATTTATGTTCATTTACAATATTTTGTCTCAATATGTAAATGCTTAACGTGTGTTGATTTCACGCGAAGGTAAAAGGTGAGTTTAGTCGAGTAAGGAGTGGAACAGTAGCAACAAATATCATCAATTAAGGTTGACTTTTAAGTAACAATAGGAAAATCTGGTTTATTTTGAAAGTTAGTGGCATGTAATTAAAGTAAGATAAAAATGTTCTGGAATGTATTTAAGTAGAAACTCGTATTGGATTACAATGAATATTTTGATTTATTGTAAAAAGTTTTGTTACATAAAATTTGAAACAAAAAATTATGTGTTTTCAAATTAGTAAAGGTTTTAAAAGTGATATGACATATGTATCTCGTATACATAAAGGTATATGGGAGATGGGTGTTACATCGTTGGATCCTAAAATCAATTCGATATTATTCCTCTATCTCTTAACTTTTAAACGCCTTTTGAATACCTCAATCCAACATCGAGTACTTGAGATATGATAATTTTATCGAATACAGTATAGGCTGAAATTTTATTACAGGAAATACATTCAAGGAAGTGCTTGAACCAAGGAGAGGTAATTTCTCATTCTACAAGGAGAAATACAATAAATTCATTCTTAATTCTTACTTTTATGTCATTCAAGAAGGATAAATGGCATGAGGATGATCATGGAATTCCAAAAGACATTTCCCCTTGTCTGCATAGTTGTCTTCATACATCAAGTGTCCACATTCACCCCCTTTCTTTCATGAATTAGCAAGCGAAAGAAGCCCAAGAGTCATCCACTCATTTGGACGAAATAATTTCACCGTTGAGCCTTAAAAGTGTCCAAATTCATCTTATACTCTCTAGAATATTCAACCACTAAAGAAGAAAAGAAGAAGCAATGCATTCATTAGCATTCATCACCATTAAGATGAAACATTCATCTCCTTTGTGTGAGTTTTCATATGCTTCATAGAAAACTATAAATTGACACCTTAGGTTCATTTGTAAACCCATAATTTGCTTATAAAATACTTATAAGAGTGCTTTCATTCTAGTTCTTTTGAAGAATTCTATCGACTTCATGTTGGTCTTGTGGTCTTCATTCATTCATTTATTTATAATGTTGATTCCTAGCTCTTATATAGCTAGTGGCTCATGTTACACCCTCTACCACTTCGAATCCATCACTTTATATTACTAGTTCCTAACTCCAAATAGCTAGCGGGTTACAATCCATCATCCTTTGCAAACCTACATTGCCCAAGCCACCACCACTATCATTCACCATCATTCCATTATTTCATTTCACTATAATATCCATCATTCTTCCATACTCTTAAACAACAACTATCAACCATTCATTCTTTCATTACTAATATTGTTATATCATTTTCCATCTTACTTATTTGTTTATGCAATTACATAGTTCAAACATTACAGAATTCGTTTCTTACTAGAATCACGATCGGGAAACAACATATATGACTCGAAACTTACAACCGGATTCATAACAAAGATGGTAACTTCTCTAATCATTATTTCACTTGATTAGAATTTTCCATTTGATATTATGTGTGATGCAAGTTATTACGTATTAGGAGTAGTATTTAGTCAATGAATGAATAAAATGTTCCACTCTATATACTATGCCAACTGAACATTGGTGGGGCTTATTTGAATTATATAACGACATAAAAGGGATTACTTGCTATTGTGTTTACATTAAATATATTCAAGCCATATTTAGTAAGGACCAAAGTTATAGTCCACACCGACCATGCTACATTCAAGTGTTAGAGTATGCCCAAAGACCAAACATGAGATAATTGTAATGCCATATTTATTTTACCTTGTTTATTTAATGAAGACATTGTACTTGTTATTTCAATTACTTTTCTGTATATAAATAAACTAAACTATAATAAATTACTGAGAATAATATGATTATTCTTAAAAGGTAATTAGTCAAGTATTATTAGACAACAATCATGCATTTGTTCGGACCGTCGGCGCACCCCATGGCGCAGCGGAAACAAAACTCGACGTTCTCACCAGCGATCCAAGTACGAAAAAGTGAAATCAGGAGGAAGAGATGCGAATACTTACAGCGGGTTCCTTGAAAAACAACAAGGAAATCAGATAATTCTGGTGGTGTAGATCGGTTCGAATCGTAAGCCTCCACGAAATCACGTCTCAGCCTCTACTCAGTTCACCCGATTGAGAGCAATTTTGTTTTCCCCCAAAATAGTTTTGAGAGAAAGTGGCTGAAGGTTTTGTGTGTGTTCTCCCCAAAACGGCTGCTAGACCTAACACACCCTTTTATAGCCAAGTTACCCTAGTCATAGTAGGGTTTTTATTATTTCAAATTAATTAAATCTATATTTAATTAATTAGAATTTAATAATCCTTTTATATCCAAGTTACCCTAATCATATCAGGGATTTTATTATTTCAAATTAATTAAATCTATATTTAATTAATTGAAATTTAATATTCGGGATTATTAAAATATATATATTTAATTAACTCTAGATATATTTTAGTAACGTACAACACATTGTACATTTTTGCTCGTTTCAATCTTAGGGTGTAACCCTGTAGGTTCTTGTAACATTAGAAGTAATTATTAGAACAATTCTAATATTACATACAATGAGTGACATCTAGCAATATATCATTGTCACCTAAGTTACAAGAAAATATGATTCGATATATCATCTTGGTGATTAACTATTTTATGTATTATATCCTTATGTCCTTTATATCTGTAATATGCACAAGTCTTGGAATAGTCACACTTGTATAGCCCATCTATTGTTTCTTGATTTCTAGAGTAGACTTTAATTAATGAATAGTTTATGATATCTCATATCAACTTATTCGAGCATGGCCATGCATTTCTAGTCTTACTCAATCAAGTGGCCTATGATATATTTCCTATTATGTAGGAAGGACATATCCTATCTTAATCATACACACCCACTACATATATTGAGATATATTCAATAACAGTCTTTATAGAGCAACCAGTTACGGAGCTTGTGTAGCTGCATCAAAACATACAACAATATATGTTGGGATAGTATTGATCTCAAGTCCGAGGATCATACATATAGTCATCACCATGAGCAATGTTATGACTGTCACATAATAATCCAAGACATATGCTCATGGTGGGTCAATCCAATACATTGTTCTCTAACAATATAATCATGTATTAATTCTGACATCTCTATGTCAATGACAACTCGTTGATCAATAACATGTTAGTCTTGAGCCTATTATTATTGTCCATGCCCATAATAATACTTGACTAGGGATCTTTTAATAATAACAATTATGTCATTATATGGACTTTATTATCTTCTAGTTTATGTTAAACACATATATATAACTGAAAATAATAGCGGCAATGCCTTTATTCAATAAAATCGGTAAATAAAAGTATTATTACAATCATCATATGATTGGTATTTGGGCATACTCTAACAATCTCCCACTAGCACTAAGACCAATCACTCACATATCTAATACCGAGTGAATCCGTCTGACGATCATGCCTATACTGTGTAAAAGGCTTCGTCAAGGGATCAACAATGTTATCATCCGTGTGTACTCTACATATTTCCACATCTCCTTGATCAATGATCTCTTGAATGAGATGAAAGCGCCTAAGAATTTGTTTGGATCGTTGATGAGATCTGGGTTCCTTTGCTTGTGCAATGGCTCCATTATTGTCACAACGGAGTTCTACAGCATCTGATATGCTGGGAACAACCCCTAATTCCATTATAAATTTCTTGATCCAAACAGCCTATTTTGTTACTTCACTAGCTGCAATGTATTCAGCCTCCGTTGTAGAATTAGTTACTGTGTCTTGCTTCGAACTTTTCCATCTCACAGCACCTCCATTAAGACAAAACACAAAACCCGATTGCGATCGTGAGTCATCCTTGTCAGTTTGGAAGCTGGCATCAATATAACCTTTTATATAAAGCTCTTCCTCTCCTCCATAGACAAGAAATTTATCCTTAGTTCTTCTTAAGTACTTAAGGATATTTTTAACCGCAACCCAATGATTTTCACCAGGGTTCACTTGATACCAACTTGTCATGCTTAAATCATACGATACATCTGGTCGAGTATATATCATGGCATACATGATAGAACCAATAGCCAAAGCATATGGAATCTTATTCATCCGTTCTCTTTCTTGTGGAGTTGAAGGACATATTTCCTTCGAAAGAGAAATGCCATGTCTCATAGGCAAAAATCCTTTCTTGGATTGTTCCATACCGAACCTTTTCAGCACTTTGTCTATATATGTACTTTGACTTAGACCTAGAAGTCGTCTTGATCTATCTCTATAGATCTTAACTCCTAAGATATACGCTGCCTCACCCAAATCTTTCATAGAAAAACAACAACTTAACCAAGTCTTAATAGACTGTAAAGTAGGTATATCATCTCCTATGATGAGTATGTCGTCTACATACAAGATTAGGAAAGAAACAATGCTCCCACTAGCCTTCTTATAAACACAAGGCTCATCTTCATTTATGATAAAACCAAACTCTTTGACTGCATCATTGAAACGAAGATTCCAGCTTCGAGAAGCTTGCTTTAGTCCATAAATAGACCTCTGTAGCTTACAAACTTTTCCAGTATTTCCTGGAAAGACAAAACCTTCTGGTTGTGTCATATGCACATCCTCTTCAAGTTTTCCATTAAGGAAGGCGGTTTTGACGTCCATTTGCCAGATTTCATAATCATGGAATGCAGCTATTGCTAGCAGGATCCGGATGGACTTAAACATAGCTACAGGGGAGAATGTTTCGTCATAGTCTACACCATGAACTTGTCAAAAACCTTTAGCGACTAATCGCCCCTTGTATGTTTGTACATTACCATCTATGTCATTTTTCTTCTTGAAAACCCATTTACACCCAATAGGCTTGACCCCTTCAGGTGGTTCAACCAACGTCCATATTTGGTTTACTGACATATAATCCATCTCAGATCTCATGGCTTCAAGCCATTTCTTAGAGTCTGGGCTAGACACTGCCTCTTGATAAGTCATGGGCTCATCTTGATCCATAAGAAGAACATCTCCATGTGTCGTAAGGAGAAATCCAAATCTCTCAGGTGCACGATGTTCTCTTGTGGATCTACGCAATGATTGTATTTCTAAATCTGTTGAATGCTCCTTAACAACTTGTGAAACATGCTCAACTTCAGGTTTATTTATTTGTTGTTCTTGAACTTCTCCAAGTTCAATATTTCTACCATTCCCTTTCTTTGAGAGAAATTCTCTTTCGAGAAAAACTCATGTTCGAGCAACAAACACTTTGTTCTCGTTAGGGTTAAAGAAATAGTATCCCTTAGTTTCTTTAGGATATCCAACAAATATACACTTATGAGATTTAGGTTCGAGCTTTGTAGACATCTGATGTTTTATATAAGCTTCACAACCCAAAATCTTCACAAAAGACATACTGAGACGTTTCCCAGTCCATATCTCGTATGGTGTCTTTTGAACCGATTTAGATGGAACACGATTTAGTGTGAAAGTGGATGTTTCAAGTGCATGTCCCCAAAAAGAAGTTAGAAGATCACTATGACTCATCATCGATCGAACCATGTCTAACAGTGTTCGATTTCTTCTTTCAGAAAATCCATTCCACTGTGGCGTACCAGGTGGTGTAAGCTGTGAGACAATCCCACATTCTTTTAGTAGTTCATCAAACTCTATGCTTAAGTATCTCCACCTCGATCTGATCGGAGTGCCTTAATAGTCTTTCCTAGTTGATTTTGTACTTCATTTTTAAATCCTTAAACTTTTCAAGGGATTCAAATTTGGGCATAAGATAAATATACCCATACCGACTGAAGTCATCAGTAAAAGTGAAGTAATGGAATCCACCTCTGGCTTGTGTATTCATTGGTCCACATACATCACTATGTATTAACCCTAATAACACTTGCTCGCTCACCTTTACTATTAAAAGGAGCTTTAGTAATTTTTCCCAGCAGGCAAGATTTGCATACATCATATTGTTCGAAAACAAATGAATCTAAGAATCCATCTTTATGGAGTTTTGATATGCGTCTCTCACTTATATGGCCTAAACGACAATCCAAAGATAAGTTTGATTCGAGTCATTTGTTTTTGATCTCTTAGTATTTATGTTGTAAATAGTGTTATCTTGATCCAAAATATATAGACCATTAACCAATTGTGCCAAACCATAAAAGACACTATCGAGATAAAAAGAACAACAATTATTCTTAAAATAATCTCAAAAGCCAATCTTGTCCAAACAAGAATTAGAAATAATGTTCTTAGTCAAACTAGGCACATAATAACAATCCTCTAATTTAAATCAAGTCCAATAGGCAAAGATAAAAATATGTTCCTATAGATAATGTAGCAACTCTGCTCCATTCCCACTCGTAGGTCCACGTCTCCTTTAGCCAGATTCTTCTCTTTGCAGTCCCTGTTAGAAGTACAATATGAAACCAAACCGGATCTAATACCAAGAAGTAGATGTTGACAAATTAACATCAATACATAAATACCTGAAAAAAATGTCCGTTTGCTTTTGCCTTATTGACTTCTTCAAGGTAAACAGGGCAGTTTTTCCAGTGTCCGGTCTTACGAAATGGAAACATTTTCTTCTTTTCTAACCCCCCTTGGGTTTCAATTCATTTTCCATTTTGGTTTGGTCTTACAATTCCCTTAGACTTTGCACTACCTTTTCTTTCCCTTCCTTGCCCTTGTGGACCATCAGAATGGGCTTAGGTCCAACCTTTTTCATGTTACTTTCAGCAGTTCGTAACATGCCAAGTAACTGTGGCAAAGTTTTGTTAATTTCATTCATGTTGAAATTAGGACAAATTGGCTAAAGCTATCTGGGAAACGATTGCATGATAACATCGGTAGCCAATCATCTTTGAGAGGAAATCCAACTTTTCCAACGTTTGGAGTAGCCCATCATCTTGATGACATGAGCTCCTACAGGAGTTCCCTCTGCCATTTTGCATTGAAATAGAGCTTTAGAGGTCTCATATCTCTCTTGACGTGCTTGCCCTTCATATATTTATTTGAGATTTTGAATCATCTCATATGTAACCATGTCCTCATGTTGCTTCTGAAGCTCAGGAGTCATGGTGGCAAACATTAGACATCCAACATCTAACATATCATCCATATGTTTCTTGAATTTATCATTGTCAGCTTTTGAAGCATTAGTTGCCGGTTCATCAGGAACAGGTTCCTCAATGACATATTCATTCATTTCCTGTTTGAGAACAATTCTCAAATTATGAAACCAGTCAAGGAAGTTTATGCCATTAAGTTTATCCTTCTGAAGGAGTGATCACAGTGATAAAGTGTTGTTTGCCATTAAATCTACAACAATGGAAATATTAAAGTAAGTAAATTTACCGAATTAAAATTTATAAATAGGACTTTATTTACAAATTACTCCCACTATTTTATTCAAAAATTAAAAACCCTTTTTGTTTTAATTTCAGAAAAATTCAACGAAAATTTTTCTAGTGGGTGAGGATCCATAATACATCAATTTCCTAAATCAGCTTTGGCTTTTCTTTTAGGATAGTGATTATTTATGTAAGTAACACTTGATTAGTTACATATCATGTAACTCCTCATTTTTTGGTGAATAACTTTTGTTCAAGGCATCTCATGACTTATCCAAATATTTAACCTCTAGGTTTCTATTCCTATTAGAATAACCTAGCTAAGTTATTACCAATATTTCAACCGGTGAATATCACTTGCTTATTGTTCGCGTTTAACCAAGATAGATTTATGTGCCAATGCTTTGGCAAAGCCCACACAATATCGATCAAAGCCTTAATGAAGATAAATATTGGATGGTTAAGTTAACTTAGATTATAAATAGGGATTTGCGTAATTATCTCATCATTGTTCGTTTTAATATTAGGCCCTTATTGATCTCATCATATTTATTCTTATTATATCATTTGATGCATTGCATACATAACAAATATAACAATAAATAAGATGCAATGGTTATAGCCCAAAACAATGACTAAGGTGGCCCATCCCAAGCCAATGGGAGAACCAAGAACCCTAAAGCCTAAGACTACTCTCTAGGCATCTTCTCGCCATTCTTCTGCTCCTTGTGAATCTTCATAGATTTACGATTTTAAAAGAAAATCGTTTTACATATGAGGGAGTAAGATGAGAAGAGAAATACAACAGAGATATAGAAAGGCACGGCTCGCAGATCGTATTTCAAAATAAACCATTGTGAATTGAACAAGGGCTATAACCATGCATATCAAACACCGTGCAAAACAAACATATCATATATATATACACGTTGTTACGCTTTTGTTAAAATATTAATATAGGCACGGCTTCTGTTTCCATGGAAAAACTTCACGATTTGACAATTATCAATAGAATCGTTCTTTTGGGATTTTCAATCCCGAAGCTTTTCTGCATCGGAACAACCATTGTTCCACTGCTAAACGCGATCTGCTATCGCACTCCCATAGATCATCCAGTAACAAATCGATTGATAAAAATATTAACAAATTAATCGTTATGGGTATCGATTCGAACAATGATATTAACATATTTACCGAAATCGATAAAACTATAACATGCATCTCATACAGATCGCATCAACCAAAAATTTAACCAAAAATCAGATCTTTCAAGTAGCTCTGATGCCACCGTTAGGACCATCGACGCACCCCATGGCGCAGCGAAAACAAAACTCGACGGTCTCATAAGCGATCCAAGTACGAAAAACTAAAATCGGGAGGAAGAGATGCGAATACTTACAGTGGGTTCCTTGAAAAATAGCAAGGAATGCAGTGAATTCTGGTGGTGTAGATCGGTTCGAATCGTAAGCCTCCATGAAATCACGTCTCGGGCTCTACTCAGTTCACCCGATTGAGAGCAATTTTGTTTTCCCCCAAAATAGTTTTGAGAGAAAGTGGCTGAAGGTTTTGTGTGTGTTCTCCCCAAAACGGCTGCTAGACCTAACACACCCTTTTATAGCCAGGTTACCCTAGTCATATTAGGGTTTTTATTATTTCAAATTAATTAAATCTATATTTAATTAATTAGAATTAATAATCCTTTTATATCTAAGTTACCCTAATCATATCAGGGATTTTATTATTTCAAATTAATTAAATCTATATTTAATTAATTGAAATTAAATATTCGGGATTATTAAAATATATATACTTAATTAACTCTAGATATATTTTACTAACGTACAACAAATTGTACAATTTTGCTCGTTTCAATCTTAGGGTGTGACCCCGTAGGTTCTTGTAAGATTAGAAGTAATTATTAGAACAATTCTAATATTACATACAATGAGTGACATCTAGCAATATATCATTGTCACCTAAGTTACAAGAAAATAAGATTTGATATATCATCTTGGTGATTAACTCTTTTATGTATTATATCCTTATGTCCTTTATATCTAGAATAAGCACAAGTCTTGTAATAGTCACACTTGTAGAGCCCATCTATTGTTTCTTGAGTTATAGAGTAGACTTTAATTAACGAATAGTTTATGATATCTCATATCAACTTATTCAAGCATGGCCATGCATTTCTAGTCTTACTCAATCAAGTGGCCTATTATATATTATCTATTATGTAGGAAGGACATATCCTATCTTAATCATACACACCCACTACATATATTGAGATATATTCAATAACAGTCTTTATAGAGCAACCAGTTACGGAGCTTGTTTAGCTGTATCAAAACATACAACAATATATGTTTGGATAAAAACCCTATTTCTTCCTCATTTTATCAAAACACTCTTAAAACTCTCTCTTGGCCGCCGTTCCTCTCTCTCTCTCCTTACTATCAAAATTACTCCAAATCCTTGGTTTTTTTATCGCAATCTTCGAGCTTTTCAACTCCTTATCCTGCTCTTATCATCAAATCGTGCAACACAACTTCTCATTCTCACAAAATCTGAAATTTTCAAGGTACTTTTCTAAAATCCCCTATTTTATTGAATCTTCATCTTATGACTAGTTTTATTTAGTTCTATGGTGAACATTATATCGAGAATTGATTGTTTGACGATTACAAACTAGATTTTACAACTAATTTCATCAAAAACTCACAAATTTTCAATAAATTTTTGAATTTTTGAAATAAAAAAATTATTCGAAAATATGAATTTAATTTTTAATTTTGATGTTTTTTATTTAATTATTTTGTTTTCATATACATATTACGATTTTTCAAAAATTATTTTTCAAATGTTTTTTCAAAACCTTGCCCATTAGGATTTGATTTAGAGAACCTTGATTTATTGAGGACTCAATTTAGTTTTGGGATTGATTTATTTGCATACATGTGTTTCAATTTGCAAGTTATATTCCTTTTTCCGATTCCTAAACCATATCTAATCCCAAACACCCTAGAACGTCATCGAGTCGTTCTCGTTCAAACCAACCTCCAAATCCCGTTCCTCCTCCACCTAATAGTCTAATAGAATCCTATTTTGATATGCCTGAACATCGTAGAGACAAATTTTACTCTAGGTGCAAAAATTCTTTCCAATCCTATAGAATACGTGAAGAGTGTATTCCTTCTCTTCAAGCCATGATTGATACTGACTTCGAATACCTTCTGATTCATAAAACTTAGAAGTTTGATAAATTGTTTCACTTCAAACCTATCGTCTATCAACAGTTAGTCCGCATCTTCTACTCCAATGCGGTATGCATTCAAAACCATACTCAATGTGGGACTATAGCCATTAGATCCTATCTTTTAGGCCAATATATTAATATTCACCCCGAGACTATAGATTTCCATTTTGGGTTAGATGATAATGGGTTATATAATGAGAATGAAAATGTTGAATATCCCTATGTTCCAAACTCTAGTGTTAGTACTCTACGATCTCATCATGATCGTTTTCTTCATTTAGTGATCTATTAGTGGTTTAGACAATCTGGAGGTAGGTACTCCACTCTTCGTACTAGGGATTTATGGTGGATGCACTATATTAAGAATAAGATCAAAATAAATCTTCCCCACATTATATTTAGTCAACTAGTGGACATCATAAACATTGTTCCTTCAAAACATGTCGAAATATTGATTTATGGATGTCTTCTTAGTAACTTTTTTATCAAACTCGGTCTAATTGTCTCTCTCGACAATCCTATCCCTCTCCAAAATCAAATCAATCTCACCTCATTAAAAGAAAGCGAATTGGAAAGAAGACGAGGAAATCGGTTTTTGGGTTTTTCGACCCGATAAGCAAACCCCGAGAGCTAGTTATTCACGAGCTGCTCCTAGCCCTTCTCGTGCTCCTCCTCCTCTGGCACCAGCTGCTGACGATGATCCCGAGTTTCAACAACTTATGCAAGATATCGATGATCATGTACCAGAGGATGAGCCTACACCGGAACCAACACGACAAGAAGATCAAACGCCACCCTATTTTCGATCTTTCTTAGAGCGTTTGATCTGAGGTTTGCCTCCATGGAGTCTTAGATTACTGAGTTTCAGTAGGAGATGCGTGAACGTATGGACGCTCTCACTCTTGAAGTTCGAGCTCATTATCCTCCTCCTCCCAAACCTCCGATGGAGTGAATTTGTTTTCTTGTTATGTTTTCTTGGATTTTCAAACTTGGACTGATTTTGATGTTTCTGGATGTTTAAATTTGATGGTTGTTGACTTATTTGTTGTTTTATGGATTTTTGAACTTAATATTTATATATTTTGTTTGATTTTAACTTTATTATTTTGAGCTTAATGTTTCTCAAATTTTGCATTATATTAGTTCATTATGACCAATTATGCCATTTCACATTTGATAATGAATATTGATTATGAAACTAATGGCTAATCTCTCTTTTGATCTTTGATCTTAGCAGTTTAAGCTATATATATATATATCAATTGGCTATGATTTTCAAAACCTTGTTTAAATCAATTTTTAAGTCTTTTTGATTTAACAAAAAGGGGGAGAAATGTTAGAGTGTTAAAATATTTTAAAGGGGAGAAGTGTTAAAGTAAGGGGGAGTAATTTCAAACATAATTTTTTTATTTTCAAAGAAAATCTTAAAATTACACACATGGTTTGTTATATCAAAAAAGAGGAGATTGTTGAAAACATTTTGGTGTTTCGATATAACAAATTAAATATAAATAAATTTTAAGATTTTACAAATGATTTTCTATGTATATTCGATTTAATTAATCGAATATCAAATTATTACTCCAAGTCTTCAAGGTCAATTTCAAACCTTACTAAATGTGTAAAATTGTGTTTTATACTTAATATATTTTTGAAACAATTTCACAAAGTATTTTGAACCAAAATCAAGCCTCAAATCAAATTTTCAAAGTGATGCACCGATGCACCAATCCATGCATCGATGCACCATGGAATAAATTGAACGTCGAATGCATTTCATGCATCGATGCACATACTATGCATCGATGCAGTCAAAGTTTTATGAAAACATCGAATGCATTTAATGCATCGATGCACCAGCCATGCATCGATGCACTCAGGCTATTTTGAAAAATCTAATGCATTTCATGCATCGATGCACTCTTAGTGCACCGATGCACTAAGGGTCCAACGGTCAAAATATTTGAATTTTACACTTGATGCACCGATGCACCGATGCACCTTGGGTATGAATCGATGCACTGACGCTCCCAACTGATTTTATTAATTGTTTTTACACTTAAACAGCTTTATTGACTCCACTAATCATCCTCAACGTTCAGAATCATTTGAAGGTGTATTTAAACAAGATTAGAAGCCATTGATCAACATCAAGAAAACACAAGAAATAAGAATCAAGATAAAATCAAAGAGAAAGCATCAAACCTAAAGTTTTAGCATTTCAAGCCTATTTTTCATTCAATATTCATTTTCTTTCAAGAGCACTACTTGTACTCAATTGTATTCATTTTTAGTGTTATTTTCTCTGTTCTAGAATTGTGCAAACAATCTACCTTGTGAGGATTTCCTTGTAAGTTTGCAAATTTGTAATGTTCTCTTTGAGAAAGAGTGTTCTCAAGAATTGGGGTATATTCTTGAGGGTGTTGTAAGGTTATCTCTTTGGTCTCAAAAGAAAGAACAAATTAGTGAATTTGTTGGAAAATCTTTTCAATTTTCTCAAAAGCTTCCACCAAAATTTTAATTTCCAAGTCACCCCCCTCTTGGCCAATTTCATCGATCGATTAACTCAATATTAGGGGATAGGGTTTAAAAACCCTAGTTGGATGGGTCGGGTTAGCTGTAACTTGGCCATTTGTATTGTATTTGGGGTGTATTGTAATTGATGTGGGATTCATCCTTGAGGGTTGTGGCAGTGGGCCAATATTTGGTTATTTGTAATGGGTCTCGATTGGATATGTCCATAAACAAAACAAAACAATATTAATATTTTATTTATTATAATAATAATAATTAATAATAATAATTATTATTATTATACTTAATATTAATTAATTTTGGATAAAACTAGGTGTCTATTGTGACCCCTTTGTCCTTTATCGTGTAATGGGACAAATAATAAAGACATTAATTTTATCTTGCCATGAAATCCAACTCAAATTTGGAGGTTGAATTTAACGTCTGAAGATGAAAAAGTTGATCCTAACATTGTTCATTCTTGTTGAGTATTATTGCTCATATCTTAGTATCTTTCTCTCGTTTGAAGACAAAAATATTGAAAACAACAGTACCCATTCACGTTTAAGAGATCTAGTCATTTTAAAGTAAATTATTTGCTGAAGATGATGTTGTTCCTTCTTGCTGAGGAAGTCGGGTAAATCTAGAGATAATATGGTGTTGAAGACGACACTTCTCATTCATGTTGAAGAGTCCTGGCCGCTTTCATATGACACTGCTTCTTCTCATTGAGGAAGTCGGGTCAATGGAAGACATTGTTCCTTCATGTCGAGGACCTCTAGTTGTATTTGGAAATAACCTTGTTCCTTCGAGATGACATTACTCTTTTGTGTTGAGGAGATCTGGCTGGCGGACGATATTATTCCTTCGTGTTAAGGACGTCTAGTCGTACTTTAACGGTTTGATTCGACATGTTTCTTTCTTGGTGAGTAAAACTAGTCGTTCTTAAAGGATTGTGAATCTGAAGACAATGTTGTGCCTTCTTGCTGAGGAAGTCTAATTGTTTGAAAATGTTGTGCCTGCAGGTTGAGGAGATCTAGATGCTTTAATAATTTATTCTCTCAAGAAATCTGAAAATGACATCGTTCCTTCGCGTTGAGGACGTCTAGTCATATTTGGACGGCTCAATTTGACATGGTTCCTTCTCGATGAGGATGACTAGTCATTTTTAGTCTAGAGACTACATTGTTCATTCTTACTAAGTAAGTCTAGTTATATGGAGATAACTTGTTTTTGAAAACGACATTGTTATTTCGTGTTGAAGAGAACTAATCATTGCTCGATGTCAAATTCAATGATGATATTTCTCCTTCTTGTTGAGGAGGTCTAATCACCTTTAGAATATGTGATCATTTACTTCATGACGTCAAATCAGCGAACAACGGTGTTCCTTCATGATAAGGATGTCTAGTCATCACCAAACTTTTCTTTCCTGAAAGATCTATATAAAAAAGATGCATGTGTGAACGACTATCTTGGATCTTTTTATGGATGTTAAGATGAAATTTATTTCATGTATTTGATTTAATTTTTATTTTAATTAAAAATGACTTTTGAATTTGTACCCTAGGAGGAGATAATGATCATGATAAAGAATATTATAAAATGTCCTCGTGAGTGTAAAAAAATGGCCTTAAGAAAAATTAAATAAGGATTTTCAGAGAAACAATATTAATAAATATTAGATTGATTTCTTAGACGAACAATCTTGAAAAAGGCAAAATTTGTTTCTCAAAAGCAATTATAAAAGCATCCTTACAAGAAGAGAAAAACCTTTTTCATTGCATGCGATGATGAATGAATGATGCAAAGGTGAAAATTCATGTGACGTATATGTTTATGTTAATGCATGTTTTCTTGATCGGTGATGAGAATGGTTACATGAGTAGTCTTCATTCTATCCCTGATTTGGTTATCTTTACTCTTTGTTTGCACCAACATGTATCCTTTCAATTCTTGACTCATGTTTATTACTTGCTTCCCTAGCAAATTTTTTCCCTTGATAGAATTGGCTTTCATTATTTCTTTGAAAAGAGAATCCATCATTTCAAGCTTTGGAGACTGTGTATGTGATGTTACTTTATGATGGAAATCAATAGCACTATAAGAACTAGCCACCGTAGTAATTGATGGGACATCCATGTCCCCGATAAGCTCTACGATACATCTATGCCAATGATGGTACTTGGAGATATAGAGGCAATCAAAATCGAATTTGAAGGTGTTTTCACAATTGATAACAACAAATTCAGCTCTTCATGCTTCGTGTTGAAGAGAACTAATCATTGCTCGATGTCAAATTCAATGATGATATTTCTCCTTCTTGTTGAGGAGGTCTAATCACCTTTAGAATATGTGATCATTTACTTCATGACGTCAAATCAGCGAACAACGGTGTTCCTTCATGATAAGGATGTCTAGTCATCACCAAACTTTTCTTTCCTGAAAGATCTATATAAAAAAGATGCATGTGTGAACGACTATCTTGGATCTTTTTATGGATGTTAAGATGAAATTTATTTCATGTATTTGATTTAATTTTTATTTTAATTAAAAATGACTTTTTGAATTTGTACCCTAGGAGGAGATAATGATCATGATAAAAGAATATTATAAAATGTCCTCGTGAGTGTAAAAAAATGGCCTTTAAGAAAAATTAAATAAGGATTTCAGGGAGAAACAATATTAATAAATATTAGATTGATTTTCTTAGACGAACAATCTTGAAAAAGGCAAAATTTGTTTCTCAAAAGCAATTATAAAAGCATCCTTACAAGAAGAGAAAAACCTTTTTCATTGCATGCGATGATGAATGAATGATGCAAAGGTGAAATTCATGTGACGTATAGTTTATGTTAATGCATGTTTTCTTGATCGGTGATGAGAATGGTTACATGAGTAGTCTTCATTCTATCCCTGATTTGGTTATCTTTACTCTTTGTTTGCACCAACATGTATCCTTTCAATTCTTGACTCATGTTTATTACTTGCTTCCCTAGCAAATTTTTTCCCTTGATAGAATTGGCTTTCATTATTTCTTTGAAAAGAGAATCCATCATTTCAAGCTTTGGAGACTGTGTATGTGATGTTACTTTATGATGGAAAATCAATAGCCACTATATAGAACTAGCCACCGTAGTAATTGATGGGACATCCATGTCCCCGATAAGCTCTACGATACATCTATGCCAATGATGGTACTTGGAGATATAGAGGCAATCAAAATCGAATTTGAAGGTGTTTTCACAATTGATAACAACAAATTCAGCTCTTCATGCTTTGTTTTTTATTTTTTCAAAGTTGTGTCTCCCATTTAGAGGAAATATAACTTCCCCATTATCCGCTTTTGATCTTGGTGCAGACAGAACATGAACTCCAATTGGGTTTTAGAAACCCCTTATGAACTCAATATTGGCTCAACTTATAACTACTGGTACATACAATATTTATTATTTGTGGCTTCAATATTACGACATGACAAATCATCAGCATGATACAATTGTATGTTGTGATGGTTGACAAAACATTCATATATAGTAAGATCCATTGTCTCTGCTTCACCATTTTCAGTCCTCACACCTTTTTGTCTCATTCAAAAGAAATCTCTGCTCAATTCAATTATCTTGCATTTCTGGATGATATGGGACTTCAATAATGCCCCAAAATTTATCATTTCTTGCTCCAACGTTGATTCTAAGCATTAGCTTCCGTGTTCGGGAGATACATGTCACTTACCAAGATCTACTCTATCGAGATTGTATTGTTTGAAAATGTTTTTCATCTTCTTTTATTTTCAAATTTTGAAAAAAAAATCAATTAAAAGAATTTTAGGTAATGTTTATTTACAAATTTTGAAAAAAACCATTGCCCTTTTCTAGGTTTCACAATTGAGACAAATCATAAAAGAAGATTTTATTGGATATCAAACAATTAATTACACTTTTAATTCTTCAAAAAATTATAGTTATTTGACAAGTGTAAAAAATAATGTTAATTTTGAAGTAGTGTTAAGTAAGGAAAGGATAAGGTGTTTCGGGTTGTTATATTTGGTCAATATCTGACATTCTCTTTTCTTCGATATTCACTGATATGATGGAGTAGCTTATATACTCATCTATTGGAAGTGTTCTCCGGTTATCAGCTCTCATGAGCACATTTGGGTTGTACGATGTCTTGTCAAGGGATTTGTGAGATCATCTCCTATACAACAGCTGCATAACTTTCATATTCAAGCCACTTTTTCAGGTTTTCAAATCGAATCTTCCATTGGTTTCAAGACGTTGTTTAAAATTTTACGTCTTGAACCCCCCTTTGTTATTTTTTCTTTATCATGCATTAAAGATTTCAGAAAACATTTTGTAAATAAAAGATTAATCATGACGGACAGGATGAAATCTGAATATAGTCTATTATGTTTAGAAACCCATGTATAATTAGAAGGGACTTTTTATGCATGTAATGTAGGCTATAGTTCATGGTTATGAAAAAAGAGATAAATAGGCCCAAATAAATGTTTAAGGGTTATCGAACCAAGAATCAATTTGTCTTGTTCTCTTCAATATTGTCTTACTCAATTTGAATTTGTTTGTATGTGTCTTTTACTTTTTCTTGATGTTCAATGATATTTTCATGAATTGATTCTGGATCTTTGAACCATTTGTACTTGTTTAATCTTGTGACTTGAAGCTCCCTTAGTCCCTTGTTTTGAAATACTTAATTCATTTTCTTTATTTTCCCTTTCTCTTCTTTTTTATCTTTTCCTTTTTTCTTTGTTCTTTTTTTCTTTTTGCTTTTTGTGTTCTCATCTTGATTTGATATTCGCACTTTACATTTGATCTACTTTGTGATTCCTTGTTATTTTTCACTTTGTTTCACAAAGACATGAATTAATGGTCTTCACTCCTGCGAGCAAATTTCCTTTACCTTTTCCCCTTGTGTGGAGAGTGATCCTTGGTTAGGGTTGAATCAAAAGAAAAATAATTCAGACTCAAATGGTGACAACAAGGGATATATTTTCTCTTTTTATGAAGGGATAAATAAAAGAAAGTCATTCATCATTTTATCCACGGAACTCCTTGCATAAGAGGTATCCCAAGTGGGATAGATATTTAGGATTAACTTTTATTCACATGAAAACCATATAACTAATGCATGGTAGAATTATTTCAAACCATTTCATTCATTTTTCTTCTTGCTTCTAGCCTATCCCAATTGTTCAGGCTCATCTTTAGAAAATTGATTCAAGATGCTTCATCTTGTTTCCCATGAAGAACCATTCTCATGTAAGTAAACATCTTATACTCATTGCTTTCATGTTTTATTGGTAGAAAAATGTCAGTTTTGTGCCTCAAAAGACAAGGAAGTGACTTTATTGTCTCAACGAAAGGTAAGGGTGTGACTTTTTGTGTCTCGAAAAAGATTAAGGTAATATTTCAAAATCTCAAAGAGTGGTAATGTCAAAATTTGGTCTTTTTATAGTGACCATGAATTATTCCAGGTAAAGAATCGTGAGGTTTTATTTTTTGTTTTGGATGGTATAAGAAAGGTTTTACATTTCCATATGTACAAAATCTACAATTCTTGAAGAAATAAAAGAATCCGAGATTCACTGGATATTCAATACAAGATTAAAACTCGTTCAATTGTTCACAACCTTAAAAGGTAGCATAAGTTCAATTATCAAAAGATTTAAAAAAAAAATTAAGCAAATATTGAAGACATAACAAAAACGAGTTCAAACAAAACAATGCTCTTAACGAAAGTGCAAGAAAGCTTAATGATAGATACAATGACTTCTTAATCCACATTAGAATGCCCCATCATTCTTTGAAGATACATGCCCATAAATCAATCAAATTCTGTATCTTGCGCATCAATGCCTCATTGTTCTCAATGAAATGTCCTAAACTTCCTATGTGATAGATGCATATGACATCACCATTGTAGCCCTCAGGATATGGGGACACTTTTGGCTTGGACTGGATTGGAATCACAAGATTCTTCTCAACCATCGTTGGAAGTAATTCCTCATAGGTCGTTGGAATTGGATCAAATTGACTATTTTCTCGGATCATCCTATAAGGCTCAGCCCTACGACCAGTTGAATAGGCTCCCACTCTACTAATTTCAGATTCTTCCTTTAATTGTTCGAATCTTGCTTTTATTCTTAATGCGGTGTCACGTGACTAGGACCATTGTCACATGACTAGGACCATTGTCATTGAATTATCCATAAATTAATTGCATGTTTTTATGAATGATGCATGTGAAAATGCTTAAATAAATGCAGTGTAAAATGTAAATATGCAAATGCAAAAAGTATTGATCCCAACAATGAATATCATAGAATAATTTTCATCAGAGATATAAAGTCTTCATAGCACAAGATAGTCCATTTTACAAACATGTTTTTACTTAGACGCGGGTCTAAAATGGGTCAATACTTTATCCTTGAAAATTATACCCCTCAAATGCTCTATACCATATCTCAGTTAATGTCCATATAGTGAAAGAATCATGTGGCACACCCTGATGATTAATGGTGGAATAGTTGTAAGCGAAATATCTACCATTACTTTACCTTCTCGGATAAAGGGGTCACATTTTGAGTCTTTGAGATTGTTCTATCAGTTAACTCTAGTGTACAATCTTCAAGAAATTTTCTTCCTCATTAACAATCAATGCATGTCTGTGTATGAGACTGCTTGATTAAAAACTTTTTTATCTACTTAAGAAAATTTTCACTTAAATATTCTCTTGCGAATCAACATTTCCGCATTATGTTATGATGATGCAATGTAAAAAATACGAAAAATGACACAAAAAATTATAGGGAAAATAAGTTAGTACAAGTAAGATAATTGATACAGATAAAAGTGTTATTTAGAGATGAATATAACACCTACCCTATCTCGGTATCTACCCAAGCATGCTTTATTAAATAACAATCCTATCCAGACATGTTTTCTACCCAAAAAGATTTAATTCAAGACATTAATCCTATCTGCATGGTATATAATTCATATCTTTCAAAAGAAATATATTCTATGAATTTAAAGCAAAATGTAAAGTTTTAGAGTCGTTCCTCCTTCGTGTAGACTTATTTCGGTGCCTACTAACGAACAGAGTTATGTATGGCTATACGTAGGGTAACCATTATATGGTTTACTACATGCATGGTTTCAGCTCTAACAGTAAAAGGTACTCAAATTGTCTTTTTTATTAGTACCCCATTAGGCTGTCAAGCCCTCAATCCTTACCCATGATAGGCTTAAACGGATCAAGTTCAATTCGAGGGGATTCACTTCCTTATACCCATACAAGGAATAAATCCCTATGAATGTATAAGGCATGTGTACCCCATAGGTTATTTGCTAAGGCTCATACAAATAATAAATTCTTACAAGAGCAAAGCATTTACCCCCTACTTACTTGGGACGAAGTTCGAGTATAGAGCTTATGTCATGGAAATGCATGTGAAATGTGTGAGGAGGAACATACAAACCTTTGACCCAAAAAGAAGAAAAAACACTTGATAAAGTCCTTCACAAAGCTAAAAATATAGATTAAAATGTAGTATGATAAAAAAGAAAGAATTTAGAAAAAAATCAATAAATGGATCATAAGTTAACTATAGACTCAAACTCATAATTTCCACCACTACGACAATGTATAAGCGACTTACAGCCTGACTCTCTAAAGTGTCCCCAGTGGAGTCACTAAGCTTTTGTAACATCCTTTTTTACGAACAAATAATTTTTTGATGAAAACCCTAAATTACAACATATTTGGGAAAATGGGTTTTTTGTGTTTATTTTGATTAAATTGATTTGGATTTGCCATCGACCTTTGGGTTAGGTGGGTTAAACACCTAAAAACTTCTTTTTAAACAATTTTAAGAAAAATCATTTTTAAGACAAAAAACTGATATGCACATGTGAAAGATTTATTTTAGGTTCAGGGATTGACTACGCGTGGGGAAAGGTTAGCACCCCCACAACGCCAAAAAATTTGTACTTAGTTGCGTATACGTTGTCGTAAATGGTGGACATCGAAAATTCGAATCAATATTTAAAGTACGATCCTTTTATTGAATATTGAATAATTCATTCCAAACTAATTATTAGGGAAAATTCTATAATTTTGCATAAGAAATCTCGGGATTCGCACATCCTCCAATGGGAAGTCTATCCCATGTATTTCTCCTATATACAAGAATATTTCATTCTCATTATATCAAGTAACAAAAATTGAATATTAACAATAACATAAAATAACTTACTATTTAAAGAAACATGCATTCCATCATTTGATTTAAAATAAAATGAATTAATTATCATTTATATAAAAATAAACTCGACTTATTTCAAGTTCACTTTGTGTTCAAATGTTGTATCGAATCACACTACTTCGATAAATCAGTGCTTTTCACGCCCATTCTACGAGTGTTCTTGAAAATGTTAAAAAATATATTAAAATATATTTAAAACGAATAAAGGAGTATAAAATAATAAAAATTTAAGTCTCGAATCGAATATTTATAGAAATATAATAAAGAAACAAAATAGCATACGTAATGCACAAATTATGTTGATTATAGTGTAAACGTAATCAGTTACAGACATTTAATATATATATATATATATATATATATATATATAAGTATTTATATATTTTTGTATGAAACTATAAATCGTAATATGGACAATTAATAAAATAATATTACAATCTGGACCAAAGTGCATATATACAAACATGATAAACTAAAGTACAAATAAAAAAATCATTGCTTAGTAAATAAGGATTAAATAATAAGCACATCAAATTTAGAGGTATAATTATGAACATATTAAAAATCATAGTTCGTGTGAAAATATCATGTAACATGAGTACTAAAGCAACAATAAATCCAAAATAAGAAAATGTGACTAAAATGAACTATACAAAACATATATTACTTAAGTATAAATAAACTAATACACGATGACCAGAACTTGAATAAGACCATAAAAGCATTTAAAAGCATATAGGGATGAAATTATAACGTAAAAGATGGGGGCTCAAAGTAAAAGAAAACTAAAGTTTCATTGGTGACCAAAGTGAAACTATTACAAAAGTTTGGGAACCCCGAGTGTAAATATCCCACGCATTGAAGATACACACCCCTCTCCTTAAAACGACGTCATTCCAAGAGTAATATAAAGGGGTAAAATATGGTTGAAAATCAGCCATCAACCACATTTCTCATTCACTATTTTCTTTCTTTTTAGAGAGAATGAAAACATTTCTCAATTATCGCATTTATTGGAATTGGATGAAATGGAAGAATTTACACCCATGGAATATGAAAAAGCTTATTTATACAAGGAATGATCTAAGCAATGACATGATAAGCGCATTTTACCACGACAATTTGAGAAGGGACATATGTTATTTTATATTTCTCATCTTAAGTTATTTCATATAAAATTAAAGTCTCGATGTCCAAGGGCTTATGTCGCATAAATTTTTCATCATGGTACAATAGCAATTACAAATGATCAAGGGCATGAGTTGAAGGTTAATGGATATAGACTAAAACATTATTTGGGTGGTAATTTTGATATTGTGGTTGACGTGGTGTATCTAGACACCACTTATTCATAAAATTCTTTTATTTTATTTTGTTTTTAGTTACTTTTTTATATTTCTTTCTATTTTTTAGTTTAGTTTGAATTTGATTAGTTGTTTAAAAAAATTGGCAAAGTTGCTACTACAGATTAAATGTGCTAGTGCAGTGGCAGGTTGTTGGGAGAGCTCATGGCTCGTGTGTTTAACAAAACAGTTTAGAATTGAAAGATGCTCTTCCTCCTTGTCTTCCATCATCCTTTTACATACTATATATAATTATTAAGATTACAAGAGCTTAACTGAACAATAACTGCCTACTCTAACAAAACTCAACCGACTAACAACATTAACTACTACATCTTCAATAGCAGTAACTTGTAGCACCTGTGACTAGAACGTTCCATGCACGTTACCTAGTAATCAACCATGCACGAGCGTACCAGCATCCATCCTTAACATACCAGCATGCATCTTCAACATATTCCAACATTCTTCCTGTTTTCTCTCATTCTTCTCATCACAACTTCACACATAACTTTGCATGAAATTCTTTAAATGCATTTTGAGGCATTGGCATAGTTAGTCCATCTGCAACCTGATGAGAAACAAGTACCTAATTGACTCTCATCAGCTTGGCTGCAACCTTCTCGCACACAAATTGTATGTCAAGATCGACATGTTTAGCGTGAGCATGGTAAACAGGTTTACGCTTATAACCATAATAATGGTGTTATCGCACCATATGACAGGCTTCTCTTTCTAACACACACCAAGTTTAGTCAGCAAGGCTCCAACCCACACCACATCTGCTACAGTGTCAGCAACACTCTTGTTTTCGGCCTCCATTGTAGAGCGTGACACAAACTTTTGCTTCTTCAAGCTCCAGGCAACCAAATTGTTACCAATGAACACGCTGTGTCTAGACACTGACCTTCTATCATCAAGATTACCACCCCAATCTGCATAAGCAAAGGTAACCACCTTCACACCAGTTCCAGCAACAGTGAACACCAAACCAAAATTCACTATACCAACCAAATATAGCAGGATTCGTTTAACTGTAGCCATATGCGATTGTCGTGGAGCATGCATGAACTAGGCAACTTTGTTAACACAAAATGAAATGTTAGGCCTTGTATGGCACACATACAACAGTCCTCAACAATGCTATGATGGAAGTGTGCATCAGCAATAGGGTCTCTATCATCACATCGTAACTTGGTGGTTGCTACCATGGGAGTCAGTGTAATAGTGGCTTTCAACATGTTAGCTTTCTCAAGGAGTTCCATGACATTTTTTCTGAGACAGTGCTAGATATTCACTTGTTCGTTTAACCTCGATTTCCATAAAGTATGAGAGTTTCCCCTAGTCCTTTAGTGAGAACTTGTCACTCAAAACTTGAACCACTTCATCCACTTTAGTACTCGAGTGTCCTGTGATGATTATATCATCAACATATACTAGCAGGTATACATAGTGCAAGCCCTCCTTCTTAATAAACAGGGGCACACATGCTTTTTATTCTTTAAAACCAATACTCAACAAGCTGTCTGACATCTTGGTATGCCAACTCCTAAGTGCTTGCCTCAACCCATATAACGCCTTTTTCAAACAACACACTGGCTTACTTCCATCATGATTATTTTTTTTAAACATGGTGGTTGTTGCATGAAGACCACCTCCTGAAGATCATAATTCAAGAAAGCATTGTTCACATTTACTTACCTTAGGGTCCATTTGTTGGTTACAGCCAATGACAGGATGACATTCAAGGTATTAAACCTGACTACAGGGCTGAATGTGTGTCTAAAGTCATAGCTAGGAATATGCGAGAATCCTTTAGCCATCATCCGTGCCTTGTAACGATAGATGGTACCATCAGGGTTTCTCTCGATTCTAAATAGCTATTTACATGTTATCACATTCCTTCCTTCTGGTAGCTTAGTTAGTTCCCAAGTCCCTTTGCGTTATAAAGCGTTGTACTCTTCATAAACTGTTACCTTCCAATCTTGAAATTTAAGTGCTTCATACACATTGCATGGAACATTATCACCAGCATGTCCTAAATATGCTTTGGGTTTAAATACCACACATTTACTCCGAGTCATCATCGGATGATTATTGATACGACTGACTTCAACTTCAGTACCCTCATTTTTGGTTGAGCTTTGTACATGTTGTTCTGAGTGTATTTTATGTTGTTCATATTTATGAGTATCGACTCCAGGAACCTCAAGAGAAGCCTCAGTTTCCACCATATCATGACTAGCAGCTTTACCTTGTAAGTTACCCGATGGATTGTTGCTACTTGTACCTGGAGACAACCTGTTATTTTCACGTTGCAAAGACTCCAATCTTATGACATCAATAACCAACTTAAGTGATTAAGATGTCCTTCCACTCGAGGTAGCAATTAGATTTCGACCAGAGCTATCTGCCAAAGGAAAAATATTTTCATTAAATACCACGTATCTGGAAATGTAAACGCGACCATTGTTTTCTAAACACTAAAAGCCCTCATGTTGCGTGTTGTATCCTAAGAAGGTACTCATGTGGGATCTAAATTCAAGCTTATGCTACAAGAACAGTCTAGGATGTGGAAAACATCAGCATACAAACACCCGCAGCCTGTTGTAGTCTGGTATTTTACCATGTAGCATCTTAAATGGAGATTTGTCATGTAGCACCTTTGATGGCATCCTATTAATGAGGTGCACAGTGGTGAATGGCATATGACCAGTATTTAATGGGCATGGAGGATTGTGTAAGTGATACTAAGGCCATTTCAAGCAAGTGTCTATGCTTTCATTCTACCACTCCATTATTCTCATATGTGTGGGGGCAAGTGAGGCGATGAATAACTCCAGCTTTGCTTAATTCATCAATCAGATGTCGAAATTCTCCTTCCCAATCAGTTTGGAGAACTTTCATTGTTCCTCTGAATTATGTAATAACTAATTTATGAAACAAGTGAAAAGCAGTTATGGCTTTATCCTTCGTTCTTAGTAGATATAACCATGTTAATCGAGTGGCAACATCAACAAAGGATACATAAAATCTAAAGCCATTAGATGATATACATGGGGGGTCCCAATAAATCAGAGTACACAAGCTCGAATCGTTCGTTATGGATAGTGTATAAGCGAGGGAAGGGCAACTTGTGGCTTTTACCCAAATGGCAGGCAATAAAATCTTTATTAACATCATAGAACATTTTTACATTGATTTGTTTACAAATTTTAGCAAGGGTATCATAACCTGGATGACCCATTCTTCTTTTTCAGGTCTCTGAAGTTGTGGAAGAAGCCATGTCAGTCTGTACTTCAGCCACACCATTTTTGCATCGAGTTCTACTTGCTTTGAAGGTGTACAGTCCATTACACTCTTCACCTTGCAACAAAACTACCTTGGAGGCTTTATCTCGAACATAACACGTTTTGGCAAGAAATTCAACCCTAGCAAGCTTTGAGACAGAAAGCAGATTTTTAGTTATTGAAGGAACATGGAGAATGTTACTTAAGGACAAGGTTCGAGATGAAGTAGGCAACTTAGCCTTGCTAACCAAATGAACTGGTAGATAGTCACCACTTTATACCATCAACTTACCAGGATTGTTACAGTTTGAGTGAGGAGAGATTGAGCCTGCGTTGGCGGTCACATGGTGTGTTGCACCGGAGTCAATTACCCACTGATCTTGACCAGTAGACACTGCATGTGCTTGACCTTTCATAGTACTCCTGTCGTCATCATGATACGTGCTACTGTGATTACAGTAAGCACACACATTTTCATTGTTTCCATTTGTAGTATAGTAAGATTTTGAGGATTCAAGACCAGCCGTGTGATCATCAATTGTTATGCCAGAAAAATCCTCAACGAATCTGTGCCAATATTTCCATAGAGTTGGCACTGAACTCTAGGTCATGTTCGTCATCTGCCATGAGATATCCCACACATGTATGATGAGTGGTTTGATCGAGGCTACTACGTTTCTATGTCCTTGTAAGAGTCAGCCTCAACATTTCCTTGTGCAAGATTGGCACAAACAGAGAAGGAATCAGGCTGATAATCGAATCCTTCAAGCTAAATTTTAGCATCAACAAGCATTGTACATCTGTTATCAAGTGATAGTGTGTCACGTATGGTATATATAACTGCTATTAAGGGTTGATATTCCCTTGTAAGGCCTTTGAGAATGCCTGGCACATGCTCAACTACTGATATTGGACTTCCACAAGAATTCAATGCATCAATAATCTTTTTTACTTTTATGAGATAAGTTCTCATTCTATCTTCTCCTTGCTTGAGGGATTGGAGCTCGTAATGCTAGCTCATAATGGCAGTGGCAGAGAGATTAGCAAAGAACTGCAAGACCTTGTTCCATACCTGGGAAGACGTTTCAACACCAACGAACTGTGGAAACAAATAAGGACTAACAGTTGAAAGAATCCAAGAAGCCAACGCACTGTCTTGAGCCAAGAATTCTTCATGTTCTTCATTGACAACTGCAACTCCATCTTTGCCAAGCATTATCTCTAGAGGTGGCAGCATTGTACCATTCAATATTCTTTCAAGACGATGGCTCCTTACGGGAGTAGATCTTGTTGTTTCCATAGCAAGAAGTTTTTTCATCAAGAACCACGTTCACCCTTTTATTGGTGAATATTTTAGTGTTTCTTGATGAGAATTCCACTTACGTGGTTGTAGATGAATCACTATGATCCATAACAAAATGAACAACGAAAGCACACCCTAGGACGTAGTAACGAATAATAAAATAAAAAGGGGGTTTTAGAATAAAATAGTGAAAATAGAAAATGAATGATAAATAAATTAAATTAAATTTAGAAAAGAATATGATGAGATGAAAATATCCTAAATCTTTGCTTAGCCTCAATTTACAATTAATCATTGAAACAAATTTTACTTTCGGATACATGCTAGTTACAGTCTACAAGGCCCAACCCTTTCGACTAAATTATGTTTCTAGTAAACTAATTTTCCCAGTTATATTTCTGGAATTCAGTTCTTGCTAGACTAACCTTGGCTATAGTTGTTCGCACCAATACAACTTTAAGCGTTGGAAAAGCCCGACTCAGGTTTGGATGTCTCACTAAGAATTAAACCCGATCTCGAATCACCTTACCAAACCACTACTAAGTTTGTTCGCATGAAGTTGAATTACAATCAATCGATTATTCCTCTGAACACTAAATGAAAACACCCTTCAAATCAACGACGTCTTTTTGAAGTGAATGAGTCGTGATAATTAAAGGAATGGCTGATTGTCAATCCAAGTTTTTAGAAAATCAATAATGTTATTTGAAGATATTAAGTTCTTTTCAGTTCTTGCAATATGAACCAATTCAATGCAACATCCCTTGGCTTAATGAAAATTTAGTTAAGCATGATTGGAATCATACTTACAAATTTTTTTAAAAAAAATTAAAATTAAAATAAAAAATAAAAGATGGAAGATATAAAAGAATTTTAATAAAATAACCCCAATAGAGTTAAAGAAATAAAGTACATTCTCGAGCTTCACCATGAGGGTATTTATAGCTTAGAGAGTCACACGAGATAAAACATCCTAAATATATTTCAAAATATTCTAAATAAAATATCCTAATAAATAGATTTATCCAAAGTACTTATCTAAAAATTCAATGTTTGAATTTCTTTATATAATTTTGTCTATCCAACTTCGAAAAGATGCTGAGTGGATTTTCTTCTAGAAGCTCCTACTGACTGGACGATCCAAATTTGTGAGGTCAGAAAATGTCGAGGCCAGGTCATGCTCATGACTCTAGCAACAATTCTAGAAAACAAAAATTACAAAATTCATCCTATTACTATTGGTTTTGGGAACTAAGTTCCTTCACGAAATTTGGGAACTAAGTTCCTTCACGAAACCAAATCAAAATATAACCAAATCAGTAATATCAAATCAACAATGATGAATAATTATCAATAAAATATATACAAATTCGATCACTCATCATGAATGCTTCGGAGGAGGCTATTGTAACCCCTGGACCGACCTGTGCGTTACGACTAGATCTAGCAGATTACGATAAAAAAATTTCCAAAGACATTCTTTAATAACTTAAAATTTGAATTATAATTAAAAATCTTTAAAAATATAATTTATAGCAGCAAAGTTCAAATTCAGTAAATTAAATATGTAAAAATAAAATATTTCAAAATAAGTATTGAGGAAAATCTAACTTCAGTAACAAAAGTACTATTTCCAAAACATAGGCACATGTCACCCAAATTAAATGTAGTTTAGAAGATAAAACATTACAACAAAAAGTCATTGTACGAATGTGTAGATCCTCCAAGTGCTAGGTACGAGTCACCTATCCAAAAAATATCTGAAAGGGGGTAAAATTGTTTGAAAAGTGAGATAGGGCTCAGTGTGTTCCAACAGTGCAGAAATAAAAACATACGATTGTGTTTTTAAAATTAGTGCAGATCACAGTTATTAAAACATCTTAAGAGTTTTTAGTTTAAACATTTTGGAATCGTCCTCTAACCGAACAACATATGTAGTTCCCTAGAACTGCATAACCTAAAGAAGTACCTTGGGGCATGAGAGCCTACCCAAGAAAGTTCTCGGGGCTACAGAGGCTTACCCAAAAAAATCTCAGGGCTGAAGAGCTTACCCAAGTGTCGCCTTACATCCATAAGGAATTATCAGTCGGTGCTGAACATATCCAAGGAATTACCAACAGTGATTGAACTTGCAGAGTCTACATACCAGATCCCAGAGTGTCCTGAATAAAAAAAAAAGATAGTAACAAGGGGTAACAATAAATCAGAGTTCAGACATATAATCAATTCAGTAAAATAGTAACCAGAAATCATAAGTCAGGCAATCATGCTTTACATTTCAGTAAAACAGGAATCAGGTTTCAAATCAGATAAATTATACAATAGATCAATCCGAAAGATCTATCGAGCACATGCTTCACTAGGCTCTTCGACTAAACAGGAACCTAAGTTATGTAAGAACAGGGTCATATACAGAATAATATTCTAAATGGAATATCTATTAGGGTTACAAAACTATACAAGTATTAATGGGCTCTCGTGGATGAGTGGATTAGGAGGAACCAGGTCGAACAGTCAGGAGATCCCCGAGTACCTTAAACATACGATAACAATAATTAGTCCTTGACTCTTCAATTAAATTATTTGAATAAAATCTCTTAAATAAATATGCATTTTTTGGGTTTACGGGTCAATTTAGAGGATTTTGGGTTTAAATTTGGAAAAATGGACTTCGAAATCATACTCAGGACATCAAAAACATAAAATAGGGCTTTTCAAAAATTTTGACTTTTTCGGTCAAAGTCAACGGTTAGACAGGTCAATAGCTCAGGTCATGTCAATAGTTTGGGTCTTGTTGGGCCGACTAGAAGGATCCAGAGCTGGGGACAAACCCCACATGTATGCGGCGACGCGTGGGGTGCGTGAGCTGGCAAAAAGGGGTATGGTCTACGATCGATTATTCCCATAACCTCGATTAACCAATTACATGCAATAACTAGGCAAAAATCAGTTAAAATATAACTCGAGATTATACACGCCAACGGTGAGGAAAACGACAATGATGAGCAATGGCTTTAGTCGGGTTTTGAGCGCTCGGCGATGAGGAATCTAACGGATTAGGCAGTGAGGCTAGCTGACGATCGAGGTGGCTGAAAATCGAT
Organism: Hibiscus syriacus; assembly: GCF_006381635.1. NCBI lineage: Eukaryota > Viridiplantae > Streptophyta > Magnoliopsida > Malvales > Malvaceae > Hibiscus > Hibiscus syriacus. Next base: position 15,166,482 of record NW_024063533.1, read on the forward strand.
GCTTTGATGAGGTTTCAATTGATGATTCACGGCGTTCTACGATGGTTCACGTTGAGTGGCCGGTGGGATTTTGGTCACGGGAGGTTGTCGGTCACGTTGTTGGTGACAACACACGCAGATGACGGCCGGATCGGAGTGAAATGTGGAGGAAAGACGGTGAAGACTAGGTTAATCTTTGGGGGAAACGGGGTTGAAACACAAGAAAAAAGAATGGGAATCTAGTTTTGGTAGTTTAAAACCCGAAATAAAAAAATATATAAAATTTATTATTTAAACCCAAATAGGGGCAAGGTCGGTTGGTAGTGGCATGGATGGCCATACCCTAGGTTATGGGTTCGAGCAAGGCTAGACCCCCTATCTCACATTTTTTTATTTTAGCCGACATACAAGGATGGATAGATTATAAGACTTTTCCCTTAATTTCCCAAACTTTTGAATTAGGTTAGAAGTTTAAAAAATTTGAAATTTAGTCCGAAAAAACAATTAATTAATTTTAAAGAAATTTTTGGGGTATGACATGTATGTTGACACTTTGCTATATTACTCCATTTCCTTCATTTTGTTGTGCTAGGAATTGCTTACCTTTTCTTCGTCTTTTTTGAAATTAGTTCATACTTGGGGAACCACGCCATCATGGACTTTAGTCCATGTAGAGCCATTGTCAATGATGATTCGTGAAGGCTTTATAAATACTACAACATTTGCATGCTATTAGACGAAATTCTCCAAACATGTTTTCAACCACCAGTTAGGATTCGTGTTCGAGGATTCCCTCCCTTGGGCCAGCCAAAATTTATTGCACCCGTCATCCTGCAACATAAGTGGCACAAGTTATATTCTTATCTTAACAATGCAGTGCCCAAACTCTTGCGTGAGTTTTACTTTCACCTTAGCACACGATATCAAATGTTTCTTTATTGTCGTGGCATTCATGTTGTTTTCACGCTTGTGGTCATCAACAAGTGGTTTGAAGTAAAAAATGTCATGGAAAAATATGACCAGTTCTATAAAGCCATGATGGATGAGAAATTCAAAGTGCTATTCTATAATCTTTTCCATGATGAGGCTAAGTGGAATGATGCTACTAAATCGATTAACAATAAGTATTTGAAGCTTGATGCAAATGTATTTTACCATTTTAATAAGGGAGTTCGTGTCCCTCTACTCATGGGACAACTTCGTTTCGAGGGCGTGTGTTGTTTTTGGATTATGTATTAAAGGGTCGTAGCATCAATATTGGCTAGAAAATTTTCGACGACATCCAACATTATGTTGAACTCAAAATGGGGGGTCTTTCATTTTCCACATTAATTATTGTATTATGTTTGAAGTCTGGGATCAGAAGGAAGCGGAGGAGGATGTCTTAAAAGTAAAGTGACCATTACATCTGTCATTTTGAACCGTTTCATGAAGAATAAGGTAAAAAAGCTTGATGTTGCGACAGAAGGGTCTACCTCGAAGGCCACAACAAAGGAGAAAAAGAAGTCTAATTCTAGGCGTACCCTTTCCATGATGCGGGCTATGACCTTTACGCATCTATTTTCTCATCGATTGACAACTTTGATGTAATACCCTATATCTGGTCACGTAGGATGACCCAAGTAATTTGAGTACACATTAGATTCTCAAATCAACCCTAATCTTGCATAAAAAAAGGAATTTGTTTTAATTATCATTCATCATGCAAAACATAGTAGCGGAACATAAATCATAATGCTTCTAACAATTGGACAATCACACATCACAAATTTATCGCATTACACTATATATGGGTAAAATAATCATGTTACACATGATCATCAAATCAATGTCAAAAATAGAAATTAATCTTACTAATATTCATTAATAATCCTTAATTAGTTACATTCCAAATTTTAGTTTTATCAGACTTCGCTTAAGAACCTAATTGAGCATGTTTATCTAATGACTAAAACATAAACAATTAAAAACATGCTTAGAACCAACAAACATTAAATTGACCATTCCATTATATAATTTGGTACACCAAAGGGTGATAGAAAAAAAAATCTAAGCCAAATCTAATTTATAATCAAGTATTAATTAAACATGTTCTAGGCCATTTTGATCTCATAGAAACATTATGGGGTCAGAGTGTTACTAAGTGTACACTTAGGACATTTAAATAAACCAAAATTTACCAATTTTCGGAAAGCCAAAACACAAGCGATTGATCCTAGGCAAAACAAAATCAATGGATCGATAATTTAGGAGATGGATCGATCCATTCCCTGAAGGGATTGATCATTTTTTTTTTGGAAAAATGTATAAATGCATATGAATATGCAATAACATTCCACCAAACTTTAATGCAATCGATCTTATGGTCTATAATCATTCTTGAACATACTTAAACCACTTAAAACATGTCATAACACATCTGTAACATGCTTCATAACATCAATTAACATACAACACATGCATTTAGAATTCCAAGTCGAGATTTGAATAAAAAGTCAACTTAACCCCAAGTCACCAAGTCACCAAACCATTTTGTGCATTATTTTTCATTTCATTCACCCTAAACGACTAACACATTATGTTCACTTATTGTCACATGACTAAATGATCAAAACACTTGCTTATGGAACATAGCAACATTTGGTCACTTGAGAAATTCTTAAACACGTTGTATAACATGTATTTCAACATCAACAATTATCAACTCATTGTTTATTCAAGAATCAAAGTTCAATATAGATTATTAGTGGTCAATTATGCATTAGCAAAGAGTTAAAAGGGTAAATCAGCAAGCATCCCAATTAAGGATCCCCCATTGCCTAAAAAAAATTAAGGTTCAAAATAACTTAAAAACTGCATCCTTGCCTTGATCACAACATAGTGCCTTGCATACCAAGCTCCCAAATTAGCAAGTAATGTTCTAAAAAATGTTAAACAATGAGTGTGAGCTTAAGGCTTAATAAATGACTAAACATTTAAGAATGACACACATGTCAAGGCTAAAGGAAAGCATCATATATGCCATGAAACCTCACTTGTTCTTACCTCCATGATCATACATCATTTCCATGTTATCATATTCATGTAATGCACCTTTCATACATAAAAATCATAATATAAACATGCTTACATCATCATAAACATGGCTACCAATGACATAGAGTCATTACCTTTACTTGTATTGTCCGCATACAAAATATAAAAGTTCCCATTTAAGATCATTGACACTTTTTTCAAAATACAACATACACATTTGATAAATGGACTCCATACAACTCCCATTTTATTGGGGGACTCGCAGTAGATCCCAAAAGCATAATGTTCAGAGCAAAGCTCAACGCACCAACCTTACAACTTAATCTTCTTAGAGAAAATCTCGACAAACCAACCAAACCACGTGATTTCCCCATTACACACATAATGAAAGCATAAAGTACTCTTTCCTAAATGTGTTTTTTATATACAAAGAATCTTATTAAGAATAATTTCCCAATAATCCATGTTCATCAAAAGTATTTGTTGTTTGATGCATAACATATACATACATATTCCCAAAACATAGTTTGAGCACAATTAATGTTAGTTTTCATGATAAACCTATTTTGGACAGTGACTTGCTCATACATCCTCTTTTTGGACAACGACTTTCTCGCTCATCCATGGATAGTAGAGTTGTTCCACTTATATATATATATATAATTTCCAAGTAGTTTTTCCAAATCATTTATACATCAAACTAGTAACAGCATTGAACATTCCATATATCTCATACTTTGAAATGTTCACATTCTTCCGATGTATCATCATTCATAATCAACATATCTTGGAATACATGCTTACAATGATCACATGCTTCCAATGCATCTTAACCAACATTCAATATATCACTATACACATGCTTGCAATAATCATATACCTCCAATGCATCATAACTCATATCATAAGATACATGCTTACATTGATCTCATACTTTAATAAACACATCATAAATTCATATCATCAATTACCAAAGGATAATCTATTTACTCTAGGGTCTTAGACTAAGAGATCACTCTTATCTAAACCCTCATTCAACATTGAAAATGTTCATCATCAATGAATGGACGGCCACTCACCTCAATGATGAAACCACACGATTCGACTCGAAACACTCACTGACTCGTTGCTGAATAATGGTGCATTATTTTTACCATTCAATACACTTATTGAACACCTTAGAAAACACATCTAAGTATCATTAAGCTATCAAAAATAGAGTATAAATTTTTCTACCAAAACAGAATCAAAAGTCAATTGAATGAATACAACGCTTACCGATCTAGCGATTCTAACTTCCTAACTCAATGACACTCCCTTCCATTGGCTCAAGATGATAAAAAGTCATCAAAATAAAAATTTGTAAGCTAAATAACCCCTCAAAAAACGGCAGCAACTAAGAGCATTCCCAGATTTATGAAAACTCACTAAAATCAACATTATTTACTTAAAACATTTTGCATCTTAACTCCAATTGAAAAACTGATTTAATATCATCATAATCATCCTTAAAACAACTTAGATTCATCACAAAAAATAAAGATAATTACCTCAAATAATTGTTTCGAAAACCATTATTTTACCTTTGCAAAATTCTTTGAATGATCATTAAGCCAATTAAAGAGAATATCATTATTTCCTTAAAGTTACACAATAAAGAGAATTATCTTGCTATAGTTTTGGAAAGAAAACCTTAAATGATGATCTTGAAAACAAGAAGAGGAAAGATGCTTGAAAATCATTTGAGAAAGCTTGTAGAAATCGACAATGGAGAAGAAGAATTCTAGAAGGAAATCAATGGGTAATTTTGTTGAAATGGAAGAAAGGTAATGAAGATTTGAGAGATAATCTTCAGCTTCCAAATATAAACAAAGGAGATAAAAAATGAAGAGAAAAACAGTAGTTTTTGGCTAAAATGAATTAGAAATAAAAGGTAGTTACAATTAAATTGAAAATTGATTATAATACCAATTAACATGAAAATGAAACCAAGGCGTTTTGTGAATAAAACTCACGAAAAGAATGATTGAAAAATGGCAGAGAAATTGATCTTAGATATACTGCTTCGTGGATTTATTAATTTTAAACTTTTTACAGTTTAGTCACTAAAATTCCAATTTTAACAAAATTCAATATAGTCATTTAGTAAAAATCAAATTATACTTTATTAAAATAATATTTAATATTCCAAAATCATATTTTATAAATTTCAAAATACGTTCCACATTTAATTTTAAAAATTCAATTTTACCGGAAATCTTAAAAATTACCCCGTTACCGACTCAATTCTACTAACTAAAATTTTGGGACGTTACAACTCTAACCTCTTTAAAAAAATTCTTCCTCGAAATTAACTTAGAAGAGCAGACACAAACATCGCAAATACAACACTCTATCAAACTCATAAGCAGCTTACCCAGCGTTGTGGGTACACCATAATAACACACCAAAGAAACCTTCTTTTCCAAAGGACCTCTCCTACATGGGCTACAACTTTAACAAACTCCATCTGGAAAGAAAAATGGACACAAACCTCAATCACAACCATAGAAGCAATCGTGAAAAAATCAAGACAATTCTATTAACAGCGATTCATTGAAAATATCACAGATATAACAAAACTCAAAACACCAACAAAGACCACAAGCAACGAAAACCAATATACTCAACAATCTCATATGAACCAATAAACCTCTTCTCTAAGCTTCCACTCTTGACTCGCATCACAAACCTTCTTTCACAACAAAACCTTATTGAAAATAGAACCACTGCCCCGTTACACTATCCAACAACATTGCAAATTGACATGTGATTACTGACAGTCAAACACAACTTTTAACCAACGTGAAAAATAACATCACTTATCTTTAACTGCACGAATCAAATTTAAACCAACAATACACCTCCCACTAACGTTCGATACAATACAACATAATATAACACCTTTAACTTACAAAACCTCAAATGAAACCACCAAAACAGTCAGCTAGAAACCATTAAAATCATTAACACAAATATGAAGTATACCTTTCGAAACTTGTTTCACAAGCTCGAACTGATCAATAGCTCTCAGAATATAAAACATGCCTAGTAGGAATGGTAATGGGTCGGGTCAGGCCAAATTTTTACCAACTCTAACTCGACAAAGTAAAATTATAACTCGGGTTCGATATGACTCTATCTTTAATATAATTTAACCTGATTCGATTCTGACTTTGACTCCAAAAATAAAACATAAACCCAAGTTCGAACCGATTAGACCCAATTGGACTAGACATATATTATTGAAAATAAAATAAAAAACTAAAAATACATGAAAATTTGTCAAATGTGTTTTTGTAATGTGTTTTAGAACTGATTCATCAAAAACTACAAATCTACACTAAAATCCTAGAAACCAAAGAATCTTTTATAACATAAACTCATAAACTAAAAAGAAACACCAAAAGTAATTTTTTATAAACAAAAAATATATTACAAAGAAATTTGAATAAAAATAGAAAAGAAAAGAAAAAATGGTTGAAAAGACTAATAAACTAAAAAATATCCAAACCTTTAAATAAAATAGATCTAGAAATTTATATTTTTCTTTTAACAAAAGAAAAAGGTGTAAAAATTGAAAAGGAAGATGCATGATCATCTAGATTTAATGAAACAAAAAATAATGTTCTAAATTTTTTATCTTTAAAATATTCGAGTGGGGGGAGATAGAATTTGAGGAGTGGAAAAAAAGATCTGAGAGGAAGATTGGAAGCTGCAGTAAAAGAAAAGGAAAAATGAAATGGGAGAAACCCTAAAGCATCATATATATATAAGGTGACATTTTTGTAAATAAGTTAAACTATATAATATAATTAAAAAAAATATTCAGGTCAGGTCGAGTCATAGATTTTTAACCCTAAACCCAACTCGAAACAAATCCAAAAATTTTGTACTCTAAATCCGACCTGAATCGACGTAAACCCAAAATTTAAAATAAAAAACATGCTCCTATCAGACCAGATCGGGTCGAGACCCGTCAAAGCCGGGTTAAATTTCCATCCCTAATGCTGAGTTTAACCTCAAACCAAAAGCTAGTTTCAAACCATACCAAAAACCCCACACAAAAACAAATTATAATATGGAAAAATCGAAAATGAAATGTCATGCATATAAACAATCTCAAACATGCAAAACTTGGCTTTGACTACATGTGCTTATGATGCACCACTATGATAAATCTCATGAATTCCACAATACACCTTATCAAATTAACCATTAGCTCCCCCTTTATATGTCGTATCCCAATTCAAAATTATGATACACACAATCTATCGTAGAGGCTCAAAACACCATCAATGTCAAAACAGAGACACCACCTTGAACATTAAACACAATACGACAAATCCAATCAAATTTGAGCTCAATAATCAAACACCATCACCTGAAAACTAAGCCTAGTAATAAATTTCCCTATTCTCCCATCAACTACAACTCAAAAAACTGATAACAACATTGGATTTCCCTAAATGATACGAAATAAATGACTATAATTCTTCAACAACTCGATTCAACACTTCCATCTCAAGTCTAAATCCTTCTATGTGATCAAAGCAATCAATATAGTAACTAACCTTGAATTATGCATCAGGAAATTACACTATTGTGATCTCACCTACCTCACATATACATGACCACCTTAACATCAAACATTTACACGTAACCACAACCTAGAACCGAAACATCACAAACACCATGAAATCACCTCAAATTAATTTGAATCAACAATGAAACTCTAATAAACTCAAACTTAAGCTTCCCAACACTACATTGCATCTTATTGATTCACTCGAACTGGGCTTTCCTTCGAAGCAATTTCAAAAAAAGGAGTTGTAATGATAGAAAACTCTTCAATAACTCAATGATAAAAACTGACCAACTCAAGCAAGCTACGAACTTCGATAACACTCCTTGGAGACTTCGAAATCACTTTAGCTTAAATCCCCTTCGAACCAACATGAATACCTTCAGTTGTAACATCACAACCTAGAAATACCTTTCCTTAATATCAACTCGGCTAGACGAGCTAAAGGCTAGCTAATCTCAGTTAATTGGACTATTTGAAGATAAGTTGCTAAAGGTGAGATCAATTGTAGCTGAATGTAGTTGAAATTGCTGCTATGAAGCTTGGGAGGTCACGACTAAGGAATTCATTCACCACCAGCCTTTACATTGTTAGCTAGCTAAACACATGCAAGCTTGAAGGTAGCTCAACCACTCCCAAGGATGTGTCCCATGCTTGTTCTTTATCCTATCCATAAGGTTGCACCACAAACATCTTAGAGAGCCATGTGCACGCCTTTTGACCATCCAGGCCATGCGTTATGCGTGTGACTCCATTTAGACTCCAATATGAATGGCCTCTTATCCATTTGGCCAAGCATTATTCCTTCTCCTATTTGGCACCAACTTGAAGGGCTTCAAGTGCTATTCGGCCATGAGACATGTCCCTCCATTCCAATCGAAACAACACCTAATTTTTCATGTTATTTATTAATTAAATTATGTCATTATAAAGAGATAGATTGGCTTGCCAAACCACCATGTACCCATTCGACCAAGTAATTTATCGGCTTATCAATTAAATTGAGCTTATTCTCTTTGCTTAAGTCCTTATGACTTTTATCGACTTATCAAGTAATTTATTTACTTGTGGCGTCAACCTCTTCTTCCCTTGATACTTATTGTTACTATCTCTATATAGATAGTGGGTCCAAGTCGTTGTTACTACCCCTTAGAAAGGATTTATAAGGTTGGGTCTTTGCTCTCTATAGCACTGGTTCTTCCTTGGTCATTTCTAAGATATTATCCTCACAACCTTCCATTGTTTCATCAACCATACCATAGCCATAACAATATACTTCCGCTACTATTTCTCTTAACTTAAATAGCCTACCATTTCACCATTACATCTACCACAAAACCATCTATTTTAGCCATTCACTTATGCAAGTTGTTTTTCTTCCTTCCTATATCTACAATCAATTAAAAGGTAGAAGTCCCTTACATCAAGCGATACTAAGAGATTTAGGAAAAGAAATAACGTGCAACAATAACAAAAACAATATACAAAAAGAAATGAAAAGTAAAATGCAAGTGAAAGAAATAAAAATCAGTAAAGAAATTGAATCACTCAAAAGAAGAAAATTGCAAGCACTCAAAAAGAAAAAAAGGAAAAGAAAAGAAAGAAAAGTTGAAAGCACAGAACAATAATTCTCATCACCAAGCCATTCAAGTAGGCCTTTATAATTGATTATGGTGATAGAAGGTTGTGAATTGACTTTGTGTATGTAACCCCTTCAATCTTATTTCACTAATCATGTCTCAGAGTCCAGGACGAACCCCTAAAAGAGAAACCCCTAACTTGCAAACTCAAACAATTATGCATGAGATGACAAGATTGTTGAAACTAGAGTTGGAGCCTTTGCATGATCGAATAGATCAATTTGAATAATCTTTGGGTAACCGAAGGATAATTCGCCCTAGAATGGATAAAGAATTTGAGGAGGAGGTTGAAGTAACCCCATAAACAAGAAGAGATGTCCATAGAAATCAAAATGATAACTTCAGCAACATTAAGGTAACCATTCCTCCATTTCAAGGACGAACTGATCTTGAAGCCTATATTGACTGGGTAATCAAGATCGATCATAGTTTTGAATGCCAAAACTACACGGAGCAAATGAAAGTAAGGCTTGCAGCTTTAGAATTTATGGACTACACCCTAGTTTTGTGGGATCAATTACTAAGTTCAAGAAGACGAAATGGTGAACGCCCAATCAATACTTGGGAAGAAATTAAGGCCATTATCATGAAAAGGTTTGTGCCTACTCACTATCACCGAGATCTTTATCATAAGCTTCAAAATATTAAACAAAGAAACATGAGAGTTGAAGATTATTTCAAGAAGATTGAGATAACCAGATTCGATCCAATATTGACGAAGACAGGGAAGCAACCATGGCGAGGTTTTTATCTGGCTTAAATCCTGAAATTGCTAACCTTGTTGAACTGCAGCATTACGTAGAGATTCAGGAGATGGTACATATGTCCATGAAAATCGAACAACAAATTAAAAGGAAGGTCTTCAACCGGAGTAGCCCAAATTTGTCCACCAAATAGAAACAAGAGCCTAATACTTTCCAGAAGCCAACCCTAGTCCAAGCAAAATATCATGTTGAGGTAACCAAAACTATACAAGTGGGTGAATCCAACAAGGGTAAAGAAAAGCAAACCAACACTTTTCAGAGGTCCAGAGATATAATATGTTTTTAAGTGTTTTGGAAAAGGACATGTTGCCAGCCAATGTCCCAACTGAAATGCTATGATAGTACTTGACAATAGAGATGTTGTCTCAGATTCTGAAGAACCTATCTATGATGAGGAACCTGAAGCAATCCATGATGAATAACTTATATAAGGTATTTTCACCTTTTTGATTGATTGCGGATCTAGGAAGAAAGCAATACAACATGTATAAGTGAATGACTACAAATAGATGGTTTGGTAGTAGATGTAAAGGTAAAATGGTAGGTTTTTTATGATAAGAGAAATGGTAGCGAAAGTATATTGTTATGGCTTTGGTAAGGTTGATGAAACAAAGGAAGATGGTGAGGATAGTATCTTAGAAATGACCAAGGAAGAACCAATGCTATAGAGAGCAAAGAACCAGCCTTACAAATCTTTCCTAAGGGGTGGTAACAAGGACTTGGACCCACTATCTATATAGAGATAGGAACCATAAGTATCAAGGGAAAAAAAGTGTTGACGCCACAAGTAAATAAATTACTTGATAAGTAGATAAAAGTCACAAAGACTTAAGCAAAGAGAATAATCTCACTTTAATTGATAAGAAAGGCGTCTGTAAAAATATGTACAAACGAAATAGGAGTAGCCTATTTATAGTTTTTTAAGGGACTTGGCCGAATGGGTACATGGTGGTTTGGCCAGCCCTTGTGTCTCTCTATAATGACATAATTTAATTAATAAATAACATGGAAAATTAGGTGTTGGTTTGGTTGGAATGAAGGGACATGTCTCATGGCCGAATAACTCTTGAAGCCCTTCAAGTTGGCGCCAAATAGGAGGAGGAATAATGCTTGGCCAAATGGATAGGTGGCCATTCATCTTGGCGCCTAAATGGAGTCACACGTATAACACATGGCCTGGTTGGTCACAAGGCATGCACATGGATCTCTACGAAGTTTGTTGTGTAACCTTATGAATAGGATGAAGTCTAAGCATGGGCAGCAGCCTTGGGCGTGAGTTGAGTTACCTTAAAGCTTGCATGTGATTAGCTAGCTAACAATGTAAAGGCTGTGGTGAATTAACTCCTTAACCATGACCTCCCAAGCTTCATAATAGCAACTTTAACTACATTCAACTACAATTGATGTCACCTTTAGCAACTTATCTTTAAATATTCCAACTAACTGAGATTAGCTAGCTTTGAGCTCCTCCAACTGAGTTGAGCTTTCCTTAGTGTTCCACCAGCTACCATGATGTATGTGAGATAATTGTGTGCTGCTTATGGCTTATAAATACTCCATCAAACTGTCCCAATGTGTGTCATGCTTCAATGTACGTGCAAAGAAAACAAGGTAATTTAATGGTATTGAGCTTGTGTGAGCTAATTACCTTGTAGTCGTGCATGATCATGGTCTTGTGAGCTATTAAAGTCATGACATGAGCTAAGTATATCATCATATGATATATGCAAGCTAATGTATAAGGTCTAAGAGCTAAAATCAATGCATATGAGCTAATTAAATGAATGATAAGTATGCTGCCATTTCATTAGTGTAATGAATCATGCTTAAATAGACGCAAGATTAACATACTTATAACATTGTGTATCAATCATAAAGATGTGGGTATATGTTGTATGGATGAATATCATATAACATGGTATTCATAATAAATGACAAATGGAAACATGTAATAATAATATCCTAAGAAAAGATATGTAATTATAGCATATATTTGAATGATATGAAATACATGATCAACTAAGCATAGGATGGAAATAATAATATGATTATTTATACAAACATGTGAATTCATGCTTATGATAGAATAAAATGTATAAGTGATATAATATAAGATAGGGTAATGAAGAACTCCCCTAGAAACAGCAGTGAAAAACGTCCATGGAATAATCAACTTATGGAGAATGTTGGTCATGATTATGCATGTATCATCCCCCACTAATTAAGGCGATTTATCCTCAAATCGAAGCTCTTCTCCATTGATTGCTTCTTTTATGGAGAAATGAATGAATCTACTCCATGTAGAACATTCAACTCATATTCTCCCCTTGCATAAGCACAAGTCTCTTGAAAACCTCTATTGTGTCATTTTGAATCATTATGCATGTTTGAAAATTCATCACCCTTGGGGATAGGACATAATCCTTGAAAGTTTTCCTTTGAACTATCATGTGCCATTTGATGAATCTCTAACTCTTCAATGGGATCATCTCCTTTATGGGTGAATAACCTTACCCTTTTTGTTTGAAACAACAAGTTTGATTGAAAAGGGACAAGCCAATTATGATCCCTCTTTAGAAACATGATGTCTTTTTGGAATAGGACTTGCCCTTTGGATTAATCCTTTAAACTTTGTACCTTTCCAAATGATGGTTTTTAGTTGGTGGATAATGTTCGATTCAACTCTTCGAATTGTTCAACATAAGTGAAAAGAACTCCATAGATATGAATCTTTTCACTACAAATAAACCAAAGTTAGAACATGAATAAACAAGATGAATGGAAATAGCAAACCGGGGTGGATGTTTAATAGCCGTATGGAAAACTCCATTGGTTGCTAAATTCTCTTCAATAGTTATATTGTACTTGTAGCCTCAATGTTCACAACTCGTGGCACTTCAAGTGACACATCTTTTTGAACTTCAAGTGGCATAACTGTTGGAACGTCAAATGACATGTCTTATGGATTACCAAAGGCCACACCTATTGGTTCTTTAAAAGACATGTTTCTTGAATCTTCAGCTTGAAAAGATATATCTCTTTGAATATCTTGCATGGAAAATGAAACAGTAGAAGAAGATTTGTTAGGCAAAATTAATCATTCACTCTGTTTATCTTCTCTACATTGATCCTTTTCAAATTTTCCACTCTTAGCTTGCTCCGCTACTTGCAAAAATATCCTTTTCAACTCCAACAGATTCATTTCCAATTATTTTTCTCTCCTCAAAACGTTCTTCTTCAAAGCTTCTTTTTATGGCCTTTATTTTCTCCCATTATTCTATACGTGACTTAAGGGTCAATTGACATTCATGGACTTGACTTGGAAGCATAGGCACCAATATGATTTCCTTATTTGATGTTGAAAGGAATACTCATTGGAAAATCCATCATGAGTAGCCTTCTTGTCAAATTGCCAAGGTCGACCTAATATAATGTGGCTAGCACTCATGGGCACCACATTACAAAGAACTTCATCCTTGTATCTTCCAATTGAGAAAGGGACAACAACTTGTTTGGTTACCTTTTCTTTCCCCACATCATTGAGCCACTGAAGTTTGTAAAGTTGAGGATGCTTGGAAGTCTTTAGGACCATCTTTTCCACCATGTGAGTACTTGCTACATTTCTACAACTTCCTCCATCAATGATCACAACAATAGCTTTATCTCCCATATGACATTTTGTATGGAAGACATTCTCTATTTGTTCATCTTCATGACTTTGAATGTTCAAAGTCCTTTTAACTACAAAGATGTTGGATGGAAGAGACATGTTAGCAAATTAAGAAAATGAAATGTGTATAGGACCTTACCAAATAATGCTCTAACAAAACCTCACGAGTTCACTCCAAGGAAACTTAAATGTCACTCAATTCACTCGTGTTTGTACTCTAGGACTTCAAGGCTTTTACTAGTCCTCTTCTAGTCTCCCAGACTCAAGACGTTTTCCTCTCAATATCTTTATCTCAAGTTCTAAGTAACTTTATTCAAAATTGTACTAATTAAAGTTCACTTGTTGTGCGTCGGCTGTAAAAGGGTTAGTAAGAATACAAAGAAGAGAATAAAGCGGTTACTTGCACAAAGTCACTTCACAACCTTCTATCACCACAATCAATTTTAAAGGCTTACTATAATGGCTTGGTGATGAGAATTGTAGTTGTGTGCTTTCAACATTTCTTTCTTTTCTTTTATTTTTCTTCTTTTTGAGTGCTTGTAATTTTCTTCTTTTGAGTACTTCAATTTGTTTGTTGATTTTTGATTTATTTCACTTCCACTTCTTTTTGGATTTTATTTTTTGTTGTTGTTGGAAGTTCCTTCTTCCACCAAGGCTCTGAATACCGTTTGATGTAAGGTATTTCTACCTTTTTGATTGATTGTGGATCGAAGAAGGAAGCAAAACAACATGCATAAGTGAATGACTCGAATAGATGGTTTGGTAGTAGATGTAAAGGTGAAATGGTGGGTTTTTTATGATAAGAGAAATGGTAGCAAAAGTATATTGTTATGGCTTTGGTATGGTTAATGAAATAAAGACCAACCTTACAAATCTTTCCTAATGGGTGGTAACAAGGACTTGGACCCACTATCTATGTTGAGATAAGAACCACAAGTATCAATGAAAAAAAGGGGTTGACGCCACAAGTAAATAAATTATTTGATAAGTCAATAAAAGTCACAAGGACTTAAGCAAAGAGAATAATGTCACTTTAATTGATAAGAAATGTGTGTGTAAAAATGAAATAGGACTAGACTATTTATAGTTTTTGAAGGGACTTGGCCGAATGGATACATGGTAGTTCGGTTAGCCCTTGTGTTTCTCTATAATGACATAATTTAATTAATAAATTATATGAAAAATTAGGTGTTGGTTCAGTTGGAATGGAAGGGTAGGTCTCATGTCTGAATAGCACTTGATTCCCTTCAAGCTGGCGCCAAATAGGAGGAGGAATGATGCTTGGCCAAATAGATAGATGGTCATTCATCCTAGCGCCTAAATGGAGTCACACACATAACACATAGCTTGGTTTTTCACAAGGTATGTGCATGGATCTCTAGGATGCTTGTGGTACAACCTTACGCATTGGATGAAGACCAAGCATGGGCAACAGCCTTGGGCATGAGTTGAGTTACCTTAAAGCATGCATGTGCTTAGCTAGCTAACAATGTAAAGGTTGGTGGTGAATGAACTCCTTAGCCATGACCTCCCAAGCTTCATAGCAGAAACTTCAGCTACATTCAACTACAATTGATGTCACCTTTAGCAACTTATCTTCAAATAGTCCAACTAGTTGAGATTAGCTAGCCTTGAGCTCCTGCAGCTAAGTTGAGCTTTCCTTAGTGTTCCACGAGCTGCCATGATGTTTGTGAGTTGATTGTGAGCTGGATATGGCTTCCAAATACTCCATCAAGCTTTTCCAATGTGTTTCATGCTTCAATGTCCTACATGTGCAAAGAAAACAAGGTAATTCAATGGTATTGAGCTTGCATGAGCTAATTACCTTGCTATCGTGCATTATCATGGTCTTGTGAGCTATGTAGGCATGACATGAGCTAAGTATATCATCATATGATATATGTAAGCTAATGTATAAGGTCTAAGAGCTAAAATAAATACATATGAGCTAATCAAATTAATAAAAAGTATGTTGTCATTTCATAAATGTAATGAATCATGTTTAAATGGATGCAAGATTAATCTAACATACTTATAACATTGTGTATCAATCATAAAAATGTGGGTATATATTGTATGCATGAATATCATATAATAGGGTATTAATAATAAATGTTAAATAGAAACATGTAATAATAATATCCTAAGCAATGATATGTAATCATAGCATATATTTGAATGATATGAAAAACATGATCAACTAAGCATAGGATGTAAATAGTAATTTGATAATTTATACTAACATGTGAATGCATGCTTATGATAGAATAGAATGTGTAAATGATATAATATAATATAGGGTTATAAAGAACTCCCTTAGAAATAACAGTGAAAAACGTCTATGGAATAATCAACTTATGGAGAATGTTGGTCATGATCATGCATGTATCAAGAACCAAAAGAGAATGTAGATCATGGAGAAATGATTGTTTTAAAAAGGTGCCTCTAATCACAATCATCTAAAGAGGATCTACAAAGAAACAACATTTTTCATATAAGGTGCCATGTCAAGGACAAAGTTTACACAATGATTATTAATGGAGGGAGTTGCAAAAACGTAGCCATCACTCTTATGGTTGAAAAACTTGGTTTGACCACATCAAAGCATCCCACTCCATATAAACTCCAATGGCTCAATGAAAGAGGTGAGTTAAACGTTACTAAACAGGTTTTAATTCCTTTTTCAGTTGGTTGGTACAAGGGTGATGTACTTTGTGACATTGTCCCTATGCATGCTAGCCACATTCTACTTGGTAGGCCATGGAAGTATGACAAAAGAGGTATTCATGATTGTTATCACAACCAATATTCCTTTAAGCATGAATGACGAAAGGTAATTTTGGTACCTTTGACACCTAAATAAGTTCAACAAGATCAATTGTATATGCAAAAAAGTTTCCAAGCTTGGCGGAAAGACAAACTACCAATGAAAAATGAAGATGGACGAAACATGAAACCAAACTTCTTCATGAAAAACATGATGGCTCATTGCTGGAAAATGAAGGGACTCTTACGAAAAATGGTGATGGTTGGGATTCAAAGTCACAACTATTCACCAAGGGTCTTAATCTTCAAAAGGTAAGTACCCATTCGTTTGAAACCTCATATCTCTTCACTTTTCAAGACCAACCAAATGAAAGGTCACTTCCAAAAGGGATATCCTTAGAAGAAGATCATTCCCAAAAGGTACCTGTTGGTAATTTGTATTCCAAAGAAAGGCCTAAAAGGAGATCTTATGAAATGATACCTATTGGAAGAAAAAATTCATTCAAAAGATGCTTTCTTTTAGAAAAGGGATTTGAAGCTATGCAATGACATAATGATAAACACTTCAGATGTTTCAATTAGAGGACAAATCACCCTAAAGAAGGGGGGATGATGCAAGCACGTTTTCACGTACAAAGGGAGTATTCTTGAACCTTTCTATGTTATATTTACTTTATAATATTTTGATCATATATGCAATTATAATACATCTCATGTCAAGGTTACTAGTTATACAACTAACAAATAACTTAGCATGAACACATATTTATAATTGATGCACATTGTTATTTAATTATGTTATGCATGTTAGAATAGTCTTGCATTCATATTAAGCATGATTCATTACATTTATGAAATGACAACATACTTATCATTCATTTGTTAGTTCATGTGCAATCAGTTTAGCTCTTAGACCTTATACATTAGCTTACATGTATAATATGATGATATACTTAGCTCATGTCATGCATTCATAGCTCACAAGACTATGATCATGAACGACAACAAGATAATTAGCTCATACAAGCTCAATACCATTAAATTACATTGATTTCTTTGCACATGTAGGTACATTAAAGAATGGTATTATTATTTTAGTCATTAGTTATTTAGGACC
Organism: Hibiscus syriacus; assembly: GCF_006381635.1. Classification (NCBI taxonomy): domain Eukaryota; kingdom Viridiplantae; phylum Streptophyta; class Magnoliopsida; order Malvales; family Malvaceae; genus Hibiscus; species Hibiscus syriacus. The sequence goes on from NW_024063533.1 coordinate 15,184,078, forward strand.
TTTAGAACTAAGCCCCTATATAAAAGAGGCTTATTCAACTTTTTAAGACATATTTCTTTTATTAATAATACAACGAGAGTTCATTTTTGCAAGTACTGATTGCCTTGTGTCTTCGAAGCTTCTTCTCTTGGAGTTTTTCAAGTTCTTGTGAAGGAGATTAATCTTCACACTCCAATTTTCCTTTTCATCGTGATTAGGAGGGTTGGTTAGAGCCATTAATCGAGGTTTCCTTTTCATTGCTACTATGAGTGTTCGATAGGACACATATCCATCTATTTTCCACAAATCCATCCACACCATCAATCATCTTTACCATCCACCTTCATAAGGGAGATGTTTTGATTTCTTTATTATCTTACCTTATTTTCAATTTCTTTTATCTTTTTGTTATTTTATTCTAATCTTATTGCCTTGATTCTAGTACCTCAAAAAAACCCTAAAGAATTATAGCTACTGCTACCATCTTCCCCTATTCACCCCCTTTGTTCTTCATCGAGTCTATAGCTTTCTAGGTTTGAATCTTCAACAAGAGCAACGTTCTTTAACCTACCACCTCTTCCTTATCATAAGTTGATGAAATTGACCAACTGCCCAGATGAATATAACTAGAAGATATGCTAATAAACCAAAGAGGTCTCGGCTAGAACAACAAATCATAATAGCCTCACTTGCTTGCTAACTACATACATGCCTATGCTAGCTTGGGGGAGGACTCACACGTGGCCAAGGATATGCACATGACCAGCCTTCATCCCATGCACAAAGCTACACCACAAGCATCCCTAGAACTCCCATGTGCACGCCCATGTGCTTAGCAATTATGTGTAATACGTATGACCCTCTTGGGCGCATAAAACACCAAGGGATTTCACCATTCGGTCAAGGTACATAACCATCCAGTTTGGCGTCAATCTAAAGAGTTGCAAGCATTATTTGGTTAAGGCTTATGAATCCTCATTCTAACCGAATCATCACCTTTATTTTCATCATAATTTTTCAATTAATTATGTACTTTCAAAGAGATATAAAGGTTGGTCTAACCACTATGTACTTATTCAACTATTTCTCTTCAATTCTATAAATAGGCTAGTCCTATTTATTTGTAAGCACACCTTTAATATAATTTAAAGTGAGATTATTCTCTTTTCTCAAGTCCTTGGTAACTTTTATATACTTATCAAGTAAATCCTTACTAGTGGCATCAACCCTTCTATTTCCATTGATACTTATGGTTCCTATCTCCATTATAGATAGTGGGTCCAATTCCTTTTTTACCACCCCTTAGTGAGATTTATAAGGTTGGGTCTTTTCTCCATATAGCATTGGCTCTTCCATGGTCTTTCTAAGATACTACCTACACTATCATTTCTTTCATAAGTCTAACCATAGCCAAACACTTAAACCATATTTTGCATGTCTAAATTAATTATAAATAGCCCTCCATTTTACCCTTACATCAACTACCAAGCCATCTATTTGAGTTATACACTTATTGCAGGTTGTTTTACTTATTTCTTATCTATATTGTTAGGTCCTTTCAAAAAATATAACTAAAGATTAAAAAACATTTTTTATCTCTTGTGTATGTCGGCTGTAATTTAAGGTTAGGATAAAAATAAGACAAAAATAAAGGAAATGGTTTAGGAAAAGAAATGAAAATAAGACAAAATGGAAATCTTACAATGCAAGAACAATATTTACTACACCCTTTCTCGAGACACAATAATGATATCTCCTTCAAGTATGGTTGATGTAGATATGCCACCATTGTTTTGGTATTGAAATCATAATGAACCTTATTTTGTTTTTTCTTTTCTTTTCTTTACATGAATTTCTTCTTTTTATGCTTTTCTTTTGTGTTTGTACTCATTTGTGTGTTATAGGAGTCTTGTATTTGATTCGTACTTCTTTATTGTTATTTTTGATATGTTTTACGCCAATGGAACTTCTTTGTGTAAATCAAACTATGTTCTGAATACCGTTTGATGTAAGGTGAATCTACACACTTCAGGAATAAAGGAATATATAGCCTTATTGTGTTCCCGATTTAGGAGAGACAACAAATGATGCCATTGAATCATAAGTATGGCTACAACAAAAGAAAGTTAAAGGAATTGTTATAAATTGAAATGATATAAACTTAAATGAATGAAATAGAAATAAAGTAATGAAAGAGTTGGTAGTGGAAGAAACATGATGATGAGGATGGTATTCAATATTATTGATGAGGATGGTAGAAGTTGATGAAAGTGGACGGCTATGGTAATGAAAAGTATCTCAAACTTGCTGAAGAAGAACCAATGATAAGAAGCAAAGCCCCGTTCTTTATAAACTTGCTCGAGGGATGATAGAAGTGTCTTAAATCCACTAGTTATTAAACCTATAAATTATAAGAGTCAAAGTGAATATAATGACACCACAAATATATAAATATACTTGCTTAATGGATATAGTTCTTAAAGAACTTGAAAGAGAGATTTAACTTGCAATAAATTTGATTAGAAAATGAGATTCTTACAATTGAAATCATAAAGCCTATTTATAGGCTAGCTGATATAAGGTAGCTTGTTAAATAAGACCCCCTTCGACTGTAACAGATCTAGAACGAAGTAAGGAATTCCCTTGCAGAAAGTTTACAAAAACAAATGATGATGTTGCTAGTTTTATGGTTAAGGTTATGGATGAAATTGATTAATCAAAGGATGAAGAAATAATGAAGAAAAGAAGGGATTAGGTTGCTCAAAATTTTAGAATGGTGTAAGAGTGAAGAGATATTCTTGGTGAAGATGATAATGGTGGAAAAAAAAAGAAATCTGAAAATTTTTGGTTAATAAACAAAGAACAAGGAAGAACCTATAATAAATAGTCTAAACCCAAACCTTACACGTTCAATGTTCAAAGTACTTGAACCCGTTAGATAGTAATCTAAGAACCTGAAGTATCACAAGTTTGACGCAATAAGAACAAACTTAAAATGTCAAGAAATAGTTCTAAGAAGAACCAACATTGAGAGAAAAACCTTACAATAATTTGTACTCATAAAATGTGTATCGTTGTACTTACAAAGTTGCAAAATATATAGAGAAAATAAGAGATATGATTATCCACCATTTGCGACTACAAATATTTAATGTTTAAATTTAAAACTAAAATGAAAAACTAAAATTAACTTATTATGTAGTTTGAATCTATACTCTTCAATGGAAGTGAATAGATAGCCTTATTGTTGTCTTGATCTAGGAATGACAAGTACTGATGTCCTTGAGTTATAAGGTTGGCTACAACAAAGATAAGAAAGAAATGAGATTAGTAATGGAATAAGAAATGGATAAATAATATAATTGATGGAATGAAAGATATGAAAAGAGTTGGCTGCGAAATTATATATAAAGATGTTGGTGGCCTTGATGGAAGATGGTTGATGGTGTTGATGTTGAACGGAAGATGGTGGTGATGTTGTATCTTAAACACGCCAAAGAATAAGTTATTATAGAAAGAACAACCCCGATCTTCACAAACTTGCATGAGGGGTGGTAATGGTGTTTTCAATCCACTAGATATAAAATCTAAGAATTTAGGAATCAAGATTAAGGAATAACGCCATAGGTTTAAGAAATATACTTGCTTAATCGATAAAGTTCTCAAAGAACTTTGAAGAGAGATTTAACTCACAAAAGTTTGTTTATATTGTGAATTGATATCATTGCAAATGAAGGCAAGTCTCTCAATTTATAGGAAATAAGATGACTTGGCTGAATAGTCACCTAATGTTTCGGCTAGATACATGACTCTTATAAAAGTACATAATTAATTAAGTGAATGGATATATCCATAATCTTGGTGTTGGTTTGGTTAATCCTTCAAAAAGGGGCATGATGTTTCGACCATGCATGAATCAACCTCCCTTTGGCCGAAGGTGGTGTGCTTGTTCATCTTGGTCCCAAAGTCATCCACCTTGGCCGAATAATGATGTACTGGTTCATTTTGGTGCCCAAAGCTCTCTTGTGCAAGGAATGTGGATAGTGGCCGAATAGACATTGTGTTTTATCTCATGTATCTTCATGATTTAGTCCTCCAATGGATATAATATCTTTACCAACATGCACCTTTATGAAAGGGCATCTTCATGGACATCATCATTCATGAAAGGTCACAATTGTTGGAAGACAACCTTTCATGTTTGAGCTAGTTCTAGGGTGAATGAGCTGGAGGTGAGCTGGCCATAGGTGAGTTGTAACATGATGAACATTATGGCATCTCCTTGTGGAAAAGTACCTCTTGAGTTGGCAACTATTCGCGAAAAGGTACAATTTCACAAAAATTGACTTTGGACATATTTGAAGTGTCCTAAGTGGTGATGATGATAGTGCAGCTCCCCAGCTGAATTGAAGTCATCTTGTTGTTGCTTCCAACATTTAGCTCGAAGATAGCCCCTAAGTTTTGGCCTAATGTACCTACACACATAACATAAATAATAAGTTAAGTATATGAACTATATCAATGTGTATAGGATAAAGATGCATACTATAGGTTATTTAATAATCAACTTGTAATATATTAAACAACCTATTATTTAATGGTTCTTTTTCATTAAAATATTTAAAAGCATGAATACACTTATTAGAAAGTACATCCCTGAATTGTTTTGCCTTTGCACAAGTGATAGGTTCTTTAGGCATGACTTTAGGATATATTGATGTGGTTATGATCGCATAATCCTCCCATTCTTTTGAGCGATTTGTCCTCAAATCATTGTTATCTTCAAATGGAGAAAGATCTAAAACATTAAAAGTTGCAGTTACATTGTTTTCACCAGGTATATCTAATTAGTATGCATTATCATTGATCTTTTTGATGATTTTGAACGGTCTATCTGCTCTTCGTAGCAACTTGGATTTTCTTGGTGAAGGAAACCGTTCTTTTCTTAAATGCACCCAAACCCAATCATTTTCCTCCAACTTTAGATGCTTGTGCCCCTTATTTGCTTGTTGTTCATATTACCTCGTTCGCTAATCTATGTTGTCTCAAACTTGTTGTTGAAGCTTTTTAATGATCTCAGCCTTATTCTTGCCTTATTTGTTGACTATGTGTTTCTAAGGCAAAGGAAGAAGGTCTAAAGGTGTTAAAGGATTATATCCATACACTACCTCAAATGTTGACATCATGGTCATTGAATGGACTGTCTGATTGTATGCATACTCAATGTGTGGAAAGCACTTTTCCCATGCCTTGATATTCTTCTTGACGACAGATCTCAACAATGTTGATAGCACTCAGTTCACCACTTCGGTTTGCCCATCTGTTTGAGGGAGACATGTTATGAAGAATAGCAATTTTGTCCTAATCTTACTCCATAATGTCCTCTAAAAATGGCTAAGAAATTTGACATCTCTATCGGAAAGCAATTTTGCCACATGTGTTGCATCGTCAATCTTGTGGCATGGTATGAATTGTGTCATTTGGAAAAATAGTCCACTACAACAAATATTGAGTATCACCCATTCTTTGTCGTTGGAAACCCCATTACAAAAGACATTTATATGTCAACCCATGGCTCTTATGGAATAGGTAAAGGCATGTAAGGACCATGAGGCATAACCTTTGATTTAGACTTTTTACAAGTAATACATCTCTCAAATACTCTTTCAACATCCCTCTTCATTTTAGGCCTATAGAGGTAATGTGATCCTGTCTAGCACCAAGTTTCTTCATGACATAGTCACATCATTGAAGATCCATCAAGTTCAATATAAGGGAGTTCTACCTTACATCATGTTATATTTACTCATTTATGCACTATATATTACTATGAGCATGCATTTTCATATTAGACTATACTTGAATTATCATAACATGTGCATTCATTCATTATGTCCTATGGTTTGCATCATTGATTGATATTCATGCATATAATCTATAGTTATAATAATAATATTCATTCATTATCTTATGATGCATGAGTTATTATTATATACTATAGTCCATATTTTTTTCTTATACACATTAATATAGTTCATATACTTAACTTATGATTTATTTTATGTGTGTAGGTACATTCGACCACAACTTGGGAGCTATCTTGGAGTTAAATGGAGAAAACAACAATAGGGAAACTTGCATGGGGTCATTTAGGAGAGCATAAGGAATAATTGGTGAAAAGTTATATGGAGACCCGTAAGCTCATAGATTGATTGAGCTAAAGATTTGAATGTCAAGATGACTTGAATTCAGCTGGGGAGATACACCATCATCATCATCACTTAGGACACTTCAAATATGTCCTAAGTCAAATTTTTTGAAATCGTACCTTTTCACGAATAGTTGCCACCTCAAGAGGTACTGATGTAAGGCTATCCAAGCTTCTTAAATGATAGAGAAGTAGAAGCCTTGTTATTTCCTGATCTACGAGAGACACCAAATGCTACACTTTGAAATGATAAGTAATCTGCATAATTAAAGCAAGAACTGATTAAGGGATTGATAATTAAGAATGAAAAAATTGAAAATGGAAAGAAATGATAGTGATAGAAATGTTATCAAATGTTGGCTATGAAAGTGTTGTTGAATTGTCCTTCAAATGCAATAGGATTCGACCTCCAATGGCAATGATGGACGCTTGCCTTGATGAAGATTGATGGATGATTTTATGGTGATGGAATGATAATGGAAGTGAAGATGTTGTAGGGGTGAAGGTGATGGAAGATGATGATGGTTAGATCGTATCTTAAAGAAAACTCAAAGAATAACCAATATTAAAGAACAAGGACCCATACATTATATTACTTATTTAAGGGGTGGTAAACAAGGAATTGAACCCACTAGTTATAAGAACTAGGAACTCAAAGTATCTATGGAAGGCATGACGCCATAAACTTAAGAAAGCTTGATTAATCGATATAGTTCTAAAAAGAACTTGAAGAGAGAATAATATCACAAAGAGTTTGTATTATCAAAAGGATTGAGTACAAATGAAAAGCCAAAGCCCTATTTATAGGCTTGCAAAGGTTTGGCCAAATAATTTTGTCCATTCGACTAGATACATGACTTTTAAATGGAAATACATGTTGTTTTAATGAAGGGAGATGTCCTTGGCCGAATAGTCTCCTTGTTGTTCATCTTAGCGCCAACTTTGAAGCAACACCATGCTTTGGCCGAATAGGAGAAGTCTATTCACTTTGGTTCCCAATTCATCTACACTGATGGCACATGTGTGGGTTGGTCATGAGGCACTCACATAAGTGGCATAGGATGCTTATGGTGTGTCTCCTCCATGGCGTGTAGAAAAGTAACAAGTTAGGCATGACTTGGCATCCAACATGTATCTAAATGACATGTCATTAACTGGGCAATAACTTGTTATGAAAGGTCGCATTTGTATAATGTAACCTTTCATCATTTGAGCCACTTTCCATGTGTTTGAGCTGAAAATGAGATGGCCATAGTGAAGGAATGTAGGTGAGTCTTAGGATAACTCCTTGTGAAAACGCACCTCTTGGAATGACAACTCTTTGTGAAAAGGTAGGAATCCACAAAAATCGACCTAAATAATATTTGTAGTGCTCTGTGTGGTGGTGGTGATGGTGTAACTCTCTAGTTGAAATGAGGTCTATAGCTAGCTCAAAAGTCTAGCTCAAGTCACCTATGAGCTCGGGGGTTAGCTGGAAACTTTGTCCCAAAATGTTATTAAGTTATCCCGGAGTTGTCCTAGTCAAGTTTATGTAGCTCGTGGACTCCAATACTAGCTTTAAGTTAGCTCCCATCATGTTGTCGAATATGCACCTACATGAGAAAACATATTATAAGCTAAATAATATAAGATATAAATGTATACTATATGTGGTTCATAATAGTAATTTCATACATTACATAATATCATCATCATAACTATAAATGTAATGTATGTAAACTATTATAATAACTACGGTATACAGAAAAAATAAGTTAGAGAAAATCCCCCTTTTATCGTTGTGAAAGGTTGGAGATGAAAGTACATTTATGTTGCTAATTTGGTTCACATCATCCCCCTTTCATTAAAGTGATTTGTCTTTAAATCGAAAGGTGGTTTCTTTTCAATATTCCACTATCCTATAGTTGTTGTTTTGTCAAAAGTGGGGATCCCCTCAATAGACATTCGAGTGAGATATGCCCACGTAGTTTTTCTTTGAAAGTTTATGTCCCTTGATATCCCAAAAGTGGTGTCCCATAATTCTCCAATAGGCATGATCATTGAGTCCTCATAGGTCACGTGCATTGGTCCTCCTAAGGACATGTTCTTTGAATGAAAATTTGTGTCCTTTTACTATTCAATGGTCACATCTTTTGGGTTCTCGAAGGTTACGTCTCCCAAACCTTCATTTTGACAAATGGTGCCTCTTGGTACATCCTTCAAGTTAAAGAAAAAAGCTGCATGTTCAAATTTAGAATAATCATCTTCAACCTTCCATTTTTTTAATAGGCATTCTCGTATCAAGCACTTTGAAGATTAGGCAATTGTTTTTGTATCAGTTTCCTCCGCTATTGATGATGCTTTTCCTTTCCTTATAGCCTCAACAATCTGTTTCATTTTGGCTTGATCATTCTGAACTTGTTCCATCGTTAAAGGAGTAAGGATAATCTTCTTCCCTTTATGGTTGAACGAGTATTGATTGGTAAAACAATCATGAATAGTTATCTTGTCATATTGCCATGGCCTTCCAATGAGTAGATGGCTAGTGTGTATAGGGACAATATCACACATCACCTCATCCTTGTATTTTTCAATTGAAAAAGGAACAATCACCTGTTTGCTAACCTTGAGCTCCCCTCGTTCATTGAGCCATTGTAGCTTATAGGGATTTGGGTGTTTCATTGTTTTCAAAACATACCTTTTTATTTATATGGCACCGGGTGTGAAAAATGTTTTCTCACTGTGCATTGTCCTGCGTGACTTGAATGTTCAGACTTCTTTTTATTACCAAAGTTTATCCTCTATCACTGAGATCTGCAAGAGTTATTTCTTCATTGACTTTAGTGGGTGCCTCTTCTTCTTCTTCAGATTCAGATTATATTTCACTATTTCCAAGTAAAAGCATGGTGTTCTGGTTAGGACACTGTGTAGATACGTGGCCCCTCCCAAGACATTTAAAGCACCTAATATCTCTTGAACGTTCAGTGGTTTATTTCCCTGGGTTGGGGTATTTACTTACTTGACGAGTCTTTGAAGATTCGGCTTGTGTTTTGACAGGAGAAGGATTAGGCTTTCCGATGTTGCTTGGACTACATTTATATGGTATGGGCTCAATATTGTGAGATGTATGTCTCCTCTTTAGTTTCCTTTCAATCTTCATTTCCATTTTCACCATCTCATCTATTTAAGTGTAATGGTACAACTCTAAGGTGTTGGCAATTTCAGGATTAATACCGGAAATGAATATAGCCATAGTTGCTTATCCTCCTCAATGTTGACTCAGATCATTGCCACTTCCATCTCTTTGTAGTAGTCATCCACACTCCTCTGGCCTTGTTTGAGATTCTGTAACTTCTGAAACAAGTCTCAGTAATAATGAACAAGAATGAATCATTTCTGCATAATACCTTTCATTCCATGCCAAGTTGGGACTGGTCATTCTCCATTCCTCCTTTTGTTAAGTGTAAGTTGATTCCACTATATTAAAGCATAGTCTATGAACTCCATGGTTGCCAATCTCACTTTCATTATCTTAGAATAATGGTGGCAACTAAAAACATGTTCCACCTTGCTTTCTCATTCGTGATAGGCTTCAGGATCAGTCTTTCCTTGGAATTGAGGAATTTTGATCTTGATATTGCTCAGATTGTCATCAACAGTAGCACGTCTAGGCCTTGGAATGCTTCTTGTTCTCCATCGTTAATATTTTCTTAAACATTTTCTTCTGGAGGTGGTGGTGGTTTTTATCTCCTAGGTACTCTATTATTCCAGGATGGTGGTAGATCCTGACGTTGATCTATATTTTCATGAAGAACATCTAACTCTTCACAAAACATTCTCATTATTTCGCCAGTGAGTGCTTGCATTTGTAAGTTTGGTGTTCCTGCACTTTCTCTGGGGCTATAAGACACGATTAGTGCAATAAAAATAAATTAAAACCTTACTAGCAAACTCACAATGCCTCACTTGATCACTCCAAAGAAAGTTCAGATTGTACTCCACTCACACTCATGTTTGTACTGGGGGATATGTTCTTGGCTTTTTCTGATCCCCCTTCTAATCTCACCCTCTCGTTTGCCTTTACCGCTTAATTCTGTATTATGGGTCCTTTATAGAACTAACTCAAGATTGAGCAAGTTTTTATGTTTGTTGCGTCGACTATAGAAATGGTTAGGGTATAGAAATGGATATGGTAGGATAGAAAGGTTAAGAAAAGATAAGGTAATGAAATAAGAAAAGATGAAAGAAAGGGAAATGAAATAATGAGAAAATGAAGATAACTTACAACTCATGTTACAACACTTAATATTTTCCTTCACAATAAACAAAAAGGAGACCTCCTTCAAGTTTGATGTTGGGAAGATTGTAATGTGCTTCTCTTTGAGTGTATTTTGCAACTTTGCTTCACTTTTTCTTTGCTTTTGATTATTATTTTTCTTTATTTTCTTTTTGCACTCCAATTTTGATGTAGGAGTCTTTTTCTTTTCTTTTTTGTTTTTCTTCTTTTTTTTATGCAACACTTGATTGTCAATCTAACTAAGCTCTGATACTGCTTGATGTAAGGCTATCCAAGCTTCTTTAATGATGGAGAAGTCGCAACCTTTTATTTCCCGATCTAGGAGAGACACCAAATGCTACACTTTGAATTCATAAGTAATCTGCATAATTAAAGAAAGAAATGATTAAGGGATTGATAATTAAGAATGAAAAAATGAAAATGCAAAGAAATGATAGCGATATAAAATGTTATCAAATTTTGATTGCGGAAGTGTTGTTGAATTATCCTTCAAATACAATAGGATTCGATCTTCAATGGTGATGATGGTTGTTTGCCTTGATGAAGATTGTTGGATGATTTTATGGTAATGGAATGGTGATAGAATGGTGATGGAAGTGAAGATGTTGTAGGCATGAAGGTGATGGAAGATGATGATGGCTAGATAATATCTTAAAGAAGACTCAAAGAAGAACCAATATTAAAGAACAAAGACCCAGACTCTATATTGCTTCTTTAAGGGGTGGTAAACAAGGACTTGAGCCCACTAGTTATAAGAACTAGGAACTCGAAGTATCTATGGAATGAATGATGCCACAAACTTAAGAAATCTTGCTTAATCGATATAGTTCAAAAAATAACTTGAAGAGGGAATAATTTGACAAAGTGTATGTATTATAAAAAGGGTTGAGTACAAATAAAATGCCAAAGCCTTATTTATAGGCTTCCAAAGGTTTGGCCGAATAATTATGTGTTCATTCGACTAGATAAATGCCTTTTAAATGGAAATACAAGTTTTTTTAATGAAGGGAGATGTCCTTGGTTGAAAGGTCTCCATGTTGTTCATCTTGGCGCCAACTTTGAAGTAACACCATGCTTTGGTCGAATAGGGAGAAGTCTCTTTACTTTGGCGTCCATTTCATCCACATGCATGGCACATGTGTGAGCTGGTCATGAGGCACTCACATGGGTGGCATAGGATGTTTATGTTGTGGCTCCTCCATGGCGTGCAGTTAAGTAGCAAGTTAGGCGTGACTTAGCATCCAACATGTGTCTAAGTGACATGTCATCAATTGGGCAACAACTTGTTATGAAAGGTTATATTTGTAGAAGGTAACCTTTCATCATTTGAGTCACTTTCCATGTGTTTGAGTTGAAGTTGAGCTGGACATAGATGAAGGACATGTAGGTTAATCTTAGGACATCTCCTTATGAAAAGGAACCTATTGGAATGACAACTATTTACGAAAAGGTGCAAATCCACAAAAATTAACCTAGACCATATTTGAAGTGCTCCGTGTGGTGATGGTGATGGTGCAACTCTCAAGCTGAAATGAGGTCTCTAGCTAGCTCAAAAGTCCAGCTCAAGTCAGCTATGAGCTCGGGGTCAGCTGACAACTTTGTCCCAAAATGTTCTTGAGCTGTCCCGGAGTTGTCCTAGTCAAGTTTCCATAGCTAATGGACTCCAATGCTAGCTTTAAATTAGCTCCCATCATGTGGCCAAATATGCACCTACAAAAGAAAACATATTATAAGCTAAATAATATAAGATATAAATGTATAATATATGTGGCTCATAATAGTTATTTCATACATTACATAATATCATCATCATAATTATAAATGTAATGTATGTAAACTATTACTATAACTATGGTATAAAAAAATAAGTTAGAGAAAATCCCCCTTTGATTGTTGTGAAAGGTTTGATATGCAAGTCCATTTATGTTGCTGATTTGGATCACATCAGGTACCTTTTCACAAGGAGCAGCCATAATGTTCATCATCCTACAACTCACCTATGGCCAGCTCACATCCAGCTCATTCACACTAGAACTAGCTCAAACATGAAAGGTTACCTTCCAACAATTGTGACCTTTCTTGAATGATGCTGCCCATGAAGATGCCCTTTCATCAAGGTGTAGTGAAAAGATTACATCCACTAGAGGCCTAAATCATGAAGAGACATGAGACAAATCACCAAAGTTATTCAGACACCATCCACTTGCCTTGCACATGAGAGTTTTGGGAGCCAAAATGAACGAGCACATCACCATTCGGCCAAGGGAGATGTCTTTGGAGCCAAGATGAACAAGAATGTACCATTCGGCCAAAGGAGATGTATCCTCATCCTGGCCAAAACATCATGATCCCTTTGAAGAGGTAGCCGAACCATCACCAAGCCAAGGGACTTCTTCTTTTATTTTAAAGCATTATGTACTTTCATAAGAGTCATGTATCTAGCCGAAACCTTATGTGACTATTTGGCCAAGCCCTCTCATTTCCTATAAATTGAGAGGCTTGCCATCGTTTGTAATCATCTCATTCATATTATGAACAAACTTTTCTGAGTAAATTCTCTCGTCAAAGTTATTTGTGAACTTTATCGATTAAGCAAGTATATTTCTTATACTTGTGTTGTCATTCCTTCACCTTGATTCCTAGATTCCTAGATTTTATATATAGTGGGTTAAAGACATTGTCACCACCCCTCAAGCAAGTTTGTGAAGATTGAGATTATGCTTTCTAGCATAGTTTCCTCTTTGGCATTTTTGAGATAGAACATCACCATCATCTTCCATTCAACATCAACACCATCAATATCTTCCATCAAGGCCATCAAAATCTTCATAATTCCGCAGCCAACGCTATTCATTTCTTTCATTTCAATACTTATCTTATTTATCCATTTATTAATCCTATTTATTTATTATCTTTATTGCTGCCAAACTTATAATTCAAGGACATTAGTACTTGTCATTCCTAGATCGGGACAACAATAAGGCTATTTACTCACTTCCATTGAATAGTTTAGATTGAGCCTACATCAAGTGGTATTCAGAGCATAGTTGGATTGATAACTAAAGTGTCATTGGCATGCAACAACAAAAGGAAAAAAAAGTTAAAAAATGAAATCAAAAGCTCCTATAACAAACAAAGGAGTTCAAAAACAAAAAAGAAAAAGAAGAAAAAGAATTTAAAAAAAAGCAAAGCTAAGGAAAAGTGTTCTACCATTATAAGTCAATTAAGGAGGCATATCTACACTAGAGAGGATAACCTTATTGTGTATTGTGAAAGGGTACAGTAAGTGTTGTTTCTTGGGTTGTAAGTCACCTCTTCCTTTTCTATACTTTCATTTTCCTTGTCTTCAACCTTTTCATTCTTTTCATTACCTTTGAATCCTATCTTCTACCTTTCCATTTCTTATTTTTCTTTCTACACTAACCTGTTTTGCAGCCGACGCACACAAGAGGAGAATTAACTTGTCTAATCTTGAGTTAGTTCAGCAAAGGACCTAAGGAGGGAGATAGAATAGAAAAAGGCATATTGAGTGAGTGAGATCAGAAGGGGAATTGTTAAAAGCCAAATCACATTCCTGAGAGTAAACACGAGTGTTGAGTAGAGTGATCTTATCTTTTTCTTTGGAGTAAAGTTTGTGAGACTTTGAGAGTGTGCTAGTAAGGCTTACTTTGTTTTATTTATTTACTAACCATGTCTCAAGTTTCAGGACAAGTTTTGGTAGTGAAAAGAGCATTAACTATTCAATCCATTGAGGATAATCAAAGAGAGAATATTTTTCACACTCGTTGTCATGTAAACAACAAAATTTGTTTTATGATTATCGATGGAGAAAGCTGTACAAACGTTGCAAGTACTTTAATGGTGGCCAAACTCGAACTCAAGACGACTAAACATCCCACAGCATACAAGTTACAATGGCTAAATGATGGGGGAGAAGTCAAGGTCACCCAGTAAGTCACCATTTCATTTTCAATCGGAAAATACCAAGACCATGTTCTTTGTGATGTTGTTCCAATAAATGCGTGCCATATACTTCTAGGAAGGCCTTGGCAATTTGATAAAAGGGTTGTTCATGATGGTTTCACAAATCGATATTCTTTCTTTAACAATGAAAGGAAATTTATCTTGACTCCATTATCTCCTAACCTTACTCTTTCATCTATTCTTCCTATCGTTTTACATGATAATTGAAGATATGTATCTTTTCAGGAAGATGATTCAAGAATCATAACTTTTGGAGAAATAAAAGATGTGACCTTTGAAGAACCAATAGGCGTGACTTTTGGTGATCCACAAAACAAGTCTCTTGATATTTCAAAGGAAGTGCCACTTGAAGTACCAAGAGTTGTCGCCGTTGACATTACAAATACATTGCACATATTGAAGGGAATTAAACAACCAATGGAGTTCTCCATCATTAAGCAACCAACTCCCATTAAAATCCACCTTGGTTTGATATTTATATTCATTTTGTAATTTTTTATATTCTAACATTGATTTAATTTGCAGGAAATCAATTCATATACATGGTATTATCCTACCAAACGTTGTTGGCAAGATCATTTGTCATTGTGAGATTGATTGATGCATTGAACTAAACCATTTCAAGAGTATAATGTGACATTGTACTCAAGAGCCTATCATTTGGAAAGCAGCATCAAGCATGAAGGAAACTATTCAAAAAACAAGGGCTTATTCATCTTAGTGCTTGATAGGAGAATGCTTTTTGTCAATACTCAAGATTGAGAACAATTATTCTAACCTTTAAAATGCAGAATTTTTCATTGATTTACAGGGTGATTCAAAGGACCCTACTTGTCAAGGGAGAGAGCCAAGAGGAGTGATTCATAAAGGCTTAAAGGACATGACTATTCAAGAACCTAAGGTTGTGACTCTTCAATCAAAGGACATGATCCTTGGAGGACCAAAGAACATATATTTTAGAGTGCCAAAACTTATGAACATTCAAAGAAACATATCTTATGATTCAAAAGACATCACTCTTGGCCATCCAAAAGATGTGAACAGGGAGTATACATTTAACCTAACAATGATTCATAATTCCCTTACTTATGAAAGCCATTTTTCTTTTTAGGACAAGGACGTTCAAGGTACTTATTCAAGGTTAATGACTTTTTACAAGGATCCTTTCATAGATCGTTTCGAAAGGGAATGTCTTAAACAAGTTGCTATTTAATGGATATATATTTGAAGAAAAATCAACAATGTTTGAATGGAAAAACAGTAAAGAGAAGTTACCTTTCGATTTGAGGACAAATCGCCTAAAAAATGGGGAGGATGATGTGATCCTCTCTATCACCAAGTTTATTCATGACAGACTCACATCATTGAAGATCCATCAAGTTCAATATAAGGGAGTTCTACCTTACTTTGTATTATATTTACTTATTTATACACTATATATTATTATGAGCATGCATTTCCATATTAAACTATACTTGAATTGTCATAACATGTGCATTCATTCATTATGTCCTATGGTTTGCATCATTGATTGATATTCATGCGTTTAATCTATGGTTGTAATAATAATATTCATTCATTATCATTTGATGCATGAGTTATTATTATATACTATAGTCCACTTTTTTTATCTTATACACATTGATATAGTTCACATGCTTAACTTATTCTTTATGTTATGTGTGTAGGTACATTCAACCACAACATGGGAGCTATCTTGGAGCTAAATGGAGAAAGCAACAACAATAAAACCTATATGGGGATATTTAGGAGAGCATAAGGAACATTTGATGAAAAGTTATCCGGAGACCTATGAGCTCATAGCTGGATTGAGCAGAAGCTTTGAGCTGCAAGATGACTTCAATTCAGCTAGGCAGTTGCACCATCATCATCACCACTTAGGACACTTCAAATATGTCCTAAGTCAAAATTTGCAAAATCTTACTTTTTCGTGAATAGTTGCCACCTCAAGAGGTACCTTTTTCTAATGAGCAACCATAATGTTCTTCATGCTACAACTCACCTATGGCCAGCTCACCTCCAGCTCATTCACACTAGAAATAGCTCAAACATGAAAGGTTACCTTCCAACAATTGTGACCATTCATGAATAATGTTGCCCATGAAGATGCCCTTTCATCAAGGTGCACGTTGGTGAAGAGATTACATACATTGGAGGTTTAAATCATGAAGAGACATGAGACAAAGCACCATGCTTATTCGGCTACCATCCACATGCCTTGTACATGAGAGTTTTGGGTGCCAAAATGAACCACCACATCACCATTCGGACAAGGGAGATGTCTTTGGCACCAAGACGAACAAGCATGTACCATTGAGCCAAGGGAGATGTATCCTCATCCTTGCTAAAACATCATGATCCCTTTGAAGAGGTAGCCAAACCATCACCAAGCCAAGGAACTTCTCCTTTCATTTTAAAGCATTATATACTTTCACAAGAGTCATGTATCTAGCCAAAACCTTTGTGACTATTCAGCCAAGTCCTCTCATTTCATATAAATTGAGAGGCTTGCCATCATTTATCATCAACAAATTCATATTATAAAAAAACCTTTGTGAGTTAATTATCTCTTCAAAGTTCTTTATGAACTTTATTGATTAAGCAAGTATATTTCTTATACTTGTCGCGTCATTCCTTCACCTTGATTCCTAAATTCCTATATTTTATATCTAATGGGTTGAAGACACTATCACCACCCCTCAAGCAAGTTTGTGAAGATCAGGATTGTGATTTAAAGCATAGTTTCCTCTTTGGCGTGTTTGATATACAACATCACTATCATCTTCCATTCAACTTCAACACCATCAACATTTTACAACAAGGCCATCAACATCTTCATAATTCCGTAGCCAACTCTATTCATTTTTTTCATTTTAGTACTTATATTATTTATCCATTTCTTATTCCATTATTAATCCTATTTCTTTCTTATCTTTGTTGTAGCCAAACTTATAACTCAAGGACATCAATACTTGTCATTCCTAGATCGGGACAATAATAAGGCTATCTACTCACTTCCATTGAAGAGTGTAGATTTAGCATAAATCAAGAGGTGTTACTTCAAAATTTTAAAGATTTTACGTACTAGAAAATGACCCATGAGACCTCCTTCATATGTTTCTTGAACAATTACTTCTTGAAGAGACCATTGAGGAATAAATAGACTCCCTTCTTTGAATAGATACCCTTCGTGCCTATAAAACTTATCATGTGTATCCTTTTCACAAGCCTTATACTTTTCTTCAATGTCATGGTCTGTAGCATAACAATCTTTGAATCAATAGTGCTAATGAGTACATACCTTATAGAGAGAGCATCGGCTACAATGTTTACCTTTCTTGTAATGAATAACGTATGGAAATGACTCGAAAAACTCTACTCATTTGGTATGACTCTTGTTCAACTTGTGTTGGCCCTTGATATGTTTTAAGGCTTCATGGTTGGTGTGTATGACAAACTCCTTTGGTAAAAGATATCAAGTGTCCTTATGAAATAATACATCTCTTTGTCATAAGTTGGATAGTTTAGCAAAGCACCATTCAATTTTTCATGAAAGTAAGCAATGGGCCATCATTCTTGAGTCAAAACAGCCCTAATTTCGATTCCAAATGCATAACATAACATTCCACTTCAAAAGTCTTATCAAAGTTAGGTAGTGCAAGTAAAGGTGCCTTTGTTAAACATCCCTTCATTTCATTGAAGGCATCTTCTTGTTCTTTTTCCCATGAAAAGATAGAGTTGTTTTTAATGATCCCTGTTAAGGGGAAAACAATAGAACTGAAATTAGGGACAAACATCCTATAAAAACTTGCAAGACCATGAAAACTTCTGACTTGACTGATTGAAGTGGGCTTTGGCCACTCTTGAATGGCTTTAATATTTTCAGGGTCAACTTCAAGTCCCTGTGAACTTACAATAAAGCCTAAGAAGGATAAAATGTTAATGTAAAAGACACATTTCTTCATATTAGTATAGAGTTTTTCTTTTAAAGGGTTTCAAGAACATACCTCAAATGTTGCACATGTGCATCCAAGTTATGACTATAAATCAGAATATCATCAAAATAAACCACACAAAACATACCGATGAATGGGCATAGTACAAGATTAATTAACCTTATGAAGGTTCTAGGAGCATTAGTTAAACCAAACGTCATCACCATCCATTCGTACAAGCCTTGCTTTGTCCTGAATACGGTCTTCTATTCATCTCCTTCTCACATTTTGATTTATTGATATCCACTATTTAGATCTATCTTGGAGAACATAGTGACTCACTCAATTCAACCAACATATTATCAAGTCTTGGTATAGGATGTCGGTACTTGATGGTAATTTGATTAATAGCACGATGGTCTACACACATTCTCTATGAACCATCCTTTTTTGGTACAAGTAACACCGAAACATCACATAAACTTAAGCTTTCTCGTATGGATCCATTATCCATCAATTCTTTAACTTGTCTTTGAAGCTCATTAGTCTCTTCAGGATTAATTCTATATGCTGGTAGGTTTGGAATGGTTGCACCGAGAATGAATTCAATTTGATGCTCTATTCCTCTAATAGGGTTAATCCACTAGGAATGTCTTCTTGAAACAAGTCTTCGAATTCCTATAATAAAGATAAAATAAAAGAAGGAAAGCCTTGTGGAATGTTAGTCAAAAGAATGATTTCCTTGTACCTAAGTATAATTAGATCTTTGTAGGATAACATATGTTTCCTAATATCTTTCCCTCCAGTATATATGTTCATCTTTGTTTGTTCCTCCTCCTTAATGGATTTGAAAGATTTAATGCTTTTTTTCAAAGCGTCTTGATCTTCAGATACTTGGTTTGGTGAAAGTGGAGTCAAGATGAATTTCATTTCATTGTGAAAGAAAGAATACCGATTTGTGAAACCATCATTGACAACCTTCTTATCAAATTGCCAAGGCCTCCCTAGGAGTACATGGAATGCATTCATTAGAACAACATCACAAAGAACTTGGTCTTGGTATTTTCCAATTTAAAAGGAAATGTTGACTTGTTTGGTGACCTTAACTTCTCCCCCATCATTTAGCCATTGTAGCTTGTATGGTGTTTGATGTTTAGTCGTCTTGAGCCCGAGTTTGGCCACCATTAAAGTACCTGCAACATTGGTACAACTTCCTCCATCGATAATCATGAAACAAACCTTGTTGTTTACATGACAACAAGTGTGAAAAATGTTCTCTCTTTGATTACCCTCTATAGATTGAATATTTAAAGCTCTTTTCACGACCAAAATTTTTCCTGAAACTTGAGATTTGTAAACAAATAAAATAAAGTAAATCTTACCAGCACACTATCAAAGTCTCACAAGATTCACTTGAAATAAAAGAAAATAAGACAATATCACTCCACTTAACACTCATATTTACTCTCGGGAATATAATTTGGCTTTCGACAATTCCCCTTCTGATCTCACTAACTCAATAACCATTTTTCCACTCTATCTCTTTTGTTAGGTCATTGAAGAACTAACTCAAGATTAGAACAAGTTATTTCTATTCTTGTGTATGTCAGCTTTAAAATAGGTTATGATAGAAAAGAAAAGAAGAAATGGAAAGGTAGAAGAAAGGATTCAAGGAAATGAAAAGAAAGAAAAGGTTGAAGACAAGGAAAATGAAAGTAAATAATGGAAGAGGTGACTTACAACCCAAGAGACAAAACTTACTGCACCCTTTCATAATACACAATAAGGTTATCTTCTCTAGTGTAGATTTGCCTCCTTGATTGACTTGTAATGGTATAGCATTTTTCCTTGGCTTTACTTTTCTTTTTGTTTGGAAATTATTTTTCTTCTTTTTTTTGTTTTTGTTTTTGTACTTCTTTGTTTGTTGTAGGAGTCTTGATTTCCATTTTGAACTTCTTTTCTTTTTGCTTTTGTTGTTGCACACCAATGACACTTTTGTTGTCAATCCAACTATGCTCTGAATAAAGCTTGTTGTGGGTTGAATCTACTATCTTCAATGGGAGTGACTAGATAGCCTTATTGTTGTTCAGATTTAGGAATGACAAGTACTGATGTCCTTGAGTTTTAAGTATGGATGTAACAAAGATAAGAAAGAAATGGGATTAGTAATGGAATAAGAAATGGATAAATAATATAATTGATGGAATAAAAGATATGAAAATAGTTGGCTACAGAATTATATATGAAGATATTGGTGGCCTTGATGGAAGATGGTTGATAGTGTTGATGTTGAATGGAAGATAGTGGTGATGTTGTATCTCAAACACGCCAAATAAGAAGCTATGCTAAAAAGCACAACCCCAGTCTTCACAAACTTGCTTGAGGGGCGGTAATGACGTGTTTAACGCACTAGAGATGGCATGTTTAACCCTATAATTACTTAGTATAACTAAGGTGATGTTACATATCGGTATGTAAGACATTTAAAAGCTTAGTTTATAAGGAATAAACATTATGGAATGACTCAAAAACTTGTAAACACTTAAGAGAAAGAACTTCCCTTAAACACTTTGCCTTAGAATGAGTGATAGGTCCTGTTGGTAAGATCTCCGGATCATCATGCTTTGCTGGCATAGATGTGCTCACATCACTAGCAAAGAGTTTGGCCGAATAATTAGAAGATATTTTGGCAAGGTACATGATTCATTTGAAGATACATATTTAATGTAATGAATGAACAAGTCCTTTGGCATAGAGACGGTTCGGCTAACTCTTCCAAAGAGGCATAATGATTTGACTAAGGATTGATGCATCTTGTTTGGTCGAATAGACTTGTGGTCTTTCACTTTGGCACCAAACTCCTCATTCTACAATGCGTGTGTGACTTGCCTGAATAGGCACCTTGGCTTCGTCATATCTCTTCGCAATTTAAGCATTTTTTGATTGAATTGACTTCACCAATGTACACTTCTCTTCAATGGTATCCTTTCATGGTAGTACCTTTATGAATGGTCGTGATGTTTGGATGGCACCTCCTTATGAATAGGTAGGTTGCAAGGTGAGTGAGCTGATGATGAACTAACCTTTGATGATCCTTAATGTGTTGGTTCATGTGGAAGCTCCCCATGAAAAGGTGCGATTCGAGAAAAAGTAACTTTTCACAAATGTGATGTCTTTTGGTCAAATATAATGTTTGTGTATCTCCCCAGCTGAATTGAAGTCTCCTTCTAGATGAAATATTTAGCTCAATCCAGCTATGAGCTCACTTGGCAACGAACAACTTTTCATCATTTGATCTTCACGCTCTCATGAATAATCATGTGTAAGTCTTCCTAGCTCTTTGTCATTTGTTAAGCTCAAATTCAGCTCCTAAGTTGTTGTAGACGTTGTAACCTAAAAGAAACATAAAATTTAAGTATATGAACTTATATAAAGTTGCAATGTATATAATATAAAGATGTGGACTATAGGTTATAATAATAGTTAAAATTCATAGTATAATGAATTAAAGATTATTGTTATAACCATATGATATGATCCTGTCTAGCAGCAACTTTCTTCATGACATACTCACATCATTGAAGATCCATCAAGTTCAATCTAAGGGAGTTATACCTTACTTTATGTTAAATTTACTCATTTATACACTATAAATTATTATGAGCATACATTTGCATATTAAACTATACTTGAATTATAAAATCATGAGCATTCATTCATTATGTCATATGGTTTGCATCATTGATTGATATTCAAGCATATAATCTATAGTTATAATAATAATATTCATTTTTATATCATGCATAAGTTATTATTATAACATATAGTACATATCTTTATCTTATACACATTAATATAGTTCATGTACTTAACTTATTCTTTATGTTATGTGTGTCGGTATATTCGGCCACAACTTGGGAGCTATTTTAGAGATAAATGGTGAAAGCAACAGCAAAGAAACTTACATGGGGATTGAGCTCAAAGATGGATTGAGATGAAGATTTGAGCTACAAGATGACTTCAATTCAGCTGGGGAATTATACCATCATCATCACCACTTAGGACACTTCAAATATATACTAAGTCGAATTTTGTGAGATCGTACCTTTTTGCGAATACTTACCACCTCAAGAGGTACCTTTTCACAAGGAGCTGCCATAATGATCATCATGTTACAGCTCACCTATGGCTAGCTCATTCACCCTAGAACTAGCTCAAACTTGAAAGGTGGTATTCCAACAATTTTGACATTTCATGAATGATGTTTCCCATGAAGATGCCCTTTCATCAAGGTGCACATTGGTGAAGAGATTACATCCGTTGGAGGCTAAATACATGAAGAGACATGAGACAAAGAACCATGCCTATTTGGTCACAATCCACATGCCTTGCACATGAGAGATTGGGTGCCAAAATGAACCAGCGCATCATCATTCGGCCAAGGGAGATGTCATTGGCACCAAGATGAACAAGAACATCACCATTCGGCCAAAGGGAGGTTGATTCATGCATGGCCGAAACATCATGACCCCTTTGAAGGGGTAGCCAAACCATCACCAAGCCAAGAGACTTCTCATTTAATTTTAAAGCATTATGTACTTTCATTAGAGACATGTACCTAGCTGAAACATTATGAGCCTATTTGGCCAATCCCTTTCATTTCCTATAAATTGAGAGGCTTGCCTTCATTTCTACTCGTGTCATTTCATAATATAAACAAACCTTTGTGTGTTAAATCTCACTTCAAAGTTCTTTGAGAACTTTATCGATTAAGCAAGTATATTTCTTATACTTGTGGCGTCATTCCTTTCCTTGATTCCTAAATTCCTAGATTTCTATATAGTAGGTTGAAGACACCATCACCACCCCTCAAGTAAGTTTGTTAAGATCGGGATTGTGCTTTCTAGCATGGTTTTTTCTTTAGCATATTTAAGATACAAAATCACCACCATCTTGCATTTAGCATCAACACTTTCAACCATCTTCCTTCAAGGGCACCAACATCTTCATTGAAATTCCGCAACCATCACTTTTTTATCCTTATTCATTACTTAATTTTTGTTTATCCATTTCTTATTCAATTATTAATTCCATCTCTTTCATATCTTTGTTGCATCCATACTTATAACTCAATAACATTAATATATGGCATTCCTCTATCAGGACAATAATAAGGCTATCTATTCACTTCCATTAAAGAATGTAGATTCAACCCACATCAAGCAGTATTCAGAGCATAGTTGGATTGACAATAAAAGTGTCATTAGCGTTGAACAACAAAATAAAAAGAAAAGAAGTTCAAAAAGGAAAACAAAAGCTCCTACAACAACAAAAGGAGTACAAAAACAATAAAGAAAAATTAGAAAAATAATTTCAAACAAAAAAAAGGCAAAGCCAAGGAAAAGTGCTCTACTATTACAAGTCAATCAAGTGGGAAAATCTACACTAGAGATGATAACCTTATTTTGTCTTTTAAAAGGGTGCAGTAAGTGTTGTTTCTTGGGTTGTAAGTCACCTCTTCCTTTATTTACTTTCATTTTCCTTGTCTTCAACCTTTTCTTTCTTTTCATTTCCTTTAATCATTTTTTCTACCTTTGAATTGCTTTTTTTTCTACCATAACCTATTTTACAGCCGACGTACACAAGAATAGAAATAACTTGTTCTAATCTTGAGTTAGTTCTTCAAAGGACCTAACAAAAGAGATAGAGTAGAAAAATGCTTATTGAGTAAGTGAGATCGAAAGGGGAATTGTCGAAAGGCAAATTATATTCCCGAGAGTAAACATGAGTGTTAAGTGGAGTGATCTTATCTTCTTATCTTTTCTTTCGAGTGAATTTTGTGAGGCTTTGATAGTGTGCTAGTAAGATTTACTTTATTTTATTTGTTTACAAACTATGTCTCAGGTTTCAGGATAAACTTTGGTCGTGAAAAGAGCTTTAAATATTCAATCTATAGAGGGTAATCAAAGAGAGAACATTTTTCACACTTGTTGTCATGTAAACAACAAGGTTTGTTTCATGATTATCGATGGAGGAAGTTGTACCAATGTTGCAGGAACTTTAATGGTGGCCAAACTTGGGCTTAAGACGACTAAACATCCCACACCATACAAGCTACAATGGATAAATTATGGGGGAGAAGTTAAGGTCACCAAACAAGTTAATATTTCCTTTTAAATTGGAAAATAACAAGACCATGTTCTTTGTGATGTTGTTCTAATGAATGATTTCCATGTACTCCTAGGGAGGCCTTGGCAATTTTATAAGAAGGTTGTCAATGATGGTTTCACAAATTGGTATTCTTTCTTTCACAATGAAATGAAATTCATCTTGACTCCACTTTCACCAAACCAAGTATCTGAAGATCAAGACGCTTTGAAAAAGAGCATTGAAGCTTTCAAATCCATTAAGGAGGAGGAACAAACAAAGATGAACATATATACTGGAGGGAAAGATATTAGGAAACATATGTTATCCTACAAAGCTCGAATTATACTTAGGTACAAGGAAATCATTCTTTTGACTAACATTCCACAAGGCTTGCCTTCTTCTATTTCATCTTTATTACAGGAATTCGAAGACTTGTTCCAAGAAGACATTCCTAGTGGATTAAACCTATTAGAGGAATAGAGCATCAAATTGATTTCATTCCCGGTGCAACCACTCCAAACCTACAAGCATATAGAAGTAATCCTGAAGAGACTAATGAGCTTCAAAGACAAGTTAAAGAATTGATGGACAATGGATACATACAAGAAAGTTTAAGTTCATGTGATGTTTCGGTGTTACTTGTACCAAAAAAGGATGATTTTTAGAGAATGTGTGTAGACCATCGTGCTATTAATCAAATTACCATCAAGTACCGACATCCTATACCAAGACTTGATAATATGTTGGATGAATTGAGTGAGTCACTGTGTTCTCCAAGATTGATCTAAAGAGTGGATATCAATAAATCAAAATGTGAGATGGAGATGAATAGAAGACCGTATTCAGGACAAAGCAAGGCTTGTACGAATGGATGGTGATGCCGTTTGGTTTAACCAATGCTCCTAGCACCTTCATAAGGTTAATAAATCAGTAAACTTACTACAAAGAAATGCTTACAACTAGACTATCACCGCCACAATCAACGATGTTGCATTTTGGGTTGAATGAAATCATTTCAAAGTTGAAGAGAACAAGTTTATTTTTTGGATTTTTTAACTTTCAATGATGAATTTCTTACTTAGTTCAAACTGACTCTGTTACCATATGATATGAGGCAGCCTATTGAATGAGGATCTCTTCGATTGTAATGGATATAGAATGAATAAAGCAATTCCTTTGCAGAAAACTTACTAAAACTAAGGATGGTGTTGTTGGTTCTATGGTTAAGGTTAAGGACAAAAATGGTTAATAAAGGATGAAGAAATGATGAAGAAAAGAAGAATTAGATTACTAGAAATTTAGAATGATGAAACATGATATATTTAAAAAATGAAGTATTGCAATGGAAATAGAATGAAGGTGATGGAAATTTAAAGAATGAAGTATGGAAATGGAAATTTAGAGTGAAATCAAGTTTAGCTGAATGTAGCTAAATGAGATGCTATGAAGCTTGGAAGGTCACAGCTAAGGAGTTCATTCATAACCAACATTAAACGTCAATAGCTAGCTAACCATTTGCAAGATTGAAGGTAGCTCAAGTCATGCCCAAGGATGCTACCATGCTTGGCCTTCATCCTATGAATAAGGTTGCACCAAAAGTATCCTAGAGAGCCACCAGCCAAGACATGTGCTAGGCGTGTGACACCATTTAGATGCCAAGATGAATGGCCACCTATCCATTCGACCAAGCATCATTTCCTCTCCAATTTGGCACCAACTTAAAAGTTTTCAAGTGCTATTCGGCCATGA
Source organism: Hibiscus syriacus (assembly GCF_006381635.1). NCBI lineage: Eukaryota > Viridiplantae > Streptophyta > Magnoliopsida > Malvales > Malvaceae > Hibiscus > Hibiscus syriacus. The sequence continues at coordinate 15,210,380 of NW_024063533.1, forward strand.
GACGTACCCCTACACTTCAACCAAACCAGCACCTATTTATTCAAGTTATTTATGAATTAAAATATGTTATTTTAGTAAGGCACAAGGCTGGCTGAATCTCCTTGTAATTATTGGGCCATGTCTCTCCATTTCCTATAAATAGGAAAACATTCATCATTTGTAAGGAGACCATTTTTATTAATCAAAGTGAGATTATTCTCTTCCTTAAGTCCTGGTGACTTTTATCGACTTATCAAGTATATTTTATACATGTGGCGTCAACCCTTTTCTTTTCATCTTGATACTTCTGGTTCCTAGTTCAAAGAAAAAAAAAATAAGAAAAGAAATTGAAGCACTCCAAAAGAAAGAAAGAAATTCAGCATTCAAAAAGAAGAAAAGCAAAGAAAATAAAAAAAAGAAAGTTGAAGCACTCATTAACAATTCTCATCACCAAGCAAGTCAAGTAAGCCGTTTAAATTGATTGTGGTGATAGAAGGTTGTGAAGTGACTTGTGTAAGTAACCCTTTTGTTTCTCTTCTTTCTATTTCTAAGACACCCTTTCATTATATTTGTTTTTCCCTTCCTACTAACCCTTTTGCAGCCGACACCAAATAAGTAAAATTTACTTGATATAGTCTTGAGTAAAGTTCTCTAGAACTTGAGACAATAGAATCGAGAGGAAAAAGGCTGGAAAGTGTGGGATATTAGAAGAGGAAAAGTTAAAGCTATTAAAGTCCTAGAGTGCAAACATGAGTGGATTGAGTGACATCAAGTTTTCTTGGAGTGACTCGTGAGGCCTTTTGAGAGTATATTATGGTAAGGTCTTTTACACATCTTATTCTTATCTTATTTGCTAACCATGTCTTGGAGTTCAGGAAGATCACCAGAAAGAGAAGCCCCTAACTTGCAAACCCAAGCCATTATGCATGAAATGGCAAGATTGTTGATATTAGAATTGGATCCTTTGCAAGATCGTATGGATCAATTAGAAGCATCCTTAGGCAACAGGAGAGTAAACCGCCCTAGAATGAAAGAAGAATTAGAAGAGGAGGAGGCTGAAGTAACATCAGTAGCAAGAAAAGATGTTCATAGAAATCATAATGACAACTTCAGCAACATCAAAGTGACCATTCATCCATTTCAAGGACGAACAGATCCTGAAGCCTATATGGACTGGGTAATAAAAATCAAACACATTTTCGAATGTCAAAATTATACGAAACAAAAGAAGGTCAGGCTTGCTGCTATGGAATTCGTGGATTATGCCTTAGTTTGGTGGGATCAATTGGTTAGTTCAAGAAGATGAAATGGTGAACGCCCCATCACTACATGGGAAGAAATGAAAGCCATTATGAGGAAAAGGTTTGTGCCTACTCACTATCACCGAGATCTTTATCATAAACTACAAAACTTGAAACAAGGAAGCAAGAGCGTTGAAGATTATTTCAAAGAAATAGAGATAGCCATGATCCGAGCCAATGTGGATGAAGATAGAGAAACAACAATGGAAAGGTTCTTATCTGGCCTAAATCTTGATATTGCTAACCTTGTTGAACTTCAGCATTATGTAGAGATTGAAGATATGGTGCATGTAGCCATTAAAATTGAACGACAACTTAAGAGGAAAACCTACAATCGGAGCAATCCAAATTCAACCACCAAATGTAAGCAAGAGCCTATTACCTTACGGAAACAAACTCCAGTCCAATCAAAGGATCATACAGAGGTACCCAAAATTATACAAATGGGTGAATCTAGCAAGGGTAAAGAAAAGCAAAGCAACACTTTCGATAGATCAAGATATATCAAATGTTTCAAGTGTTTTGGAAAAGGTCATGTTGCTAGTCAATGCCCCAACTGAAATGCCATGATGTTGCTTGACAATGGAGATATTGTATTAGATTCTGATGAGCCTATTTTTGACGAGGAACCTGAAATAATACAAGAAGAAGAAGCGGAAGAAAATGCAGGTCATGGTGAGATGCTTGTTTCAAAGAGGTGCCTACAATCACAAACATACCAAGATGATATACAAAGAAATAATATCTTTCATACAAGGTGCCATGTTAAGGATAAGGTTTGCATAATGATCATCGATGGAGGAAGTTGCACACACGTAGCCAGTACTCTTATGGTTGAAAAACTTGGATTGGCAATGTCAAAGCATCCTACGCCATATAAACTCCAATGGATTAATGAAGGAGGTGAGTTAAATGTTACCAAACAAGTTCTAATTCATTTTTCAGTTGGAAGGTACAAGGACGAGGTGCTTTGTGACATTGTCCTTATGCATGCTAGCCACATTCTACTTGGGAGACCATGGCAGTATGACAAAAGGGCCATTCATGATTGTTTTCACAATCAATACACTTTTAAGCATGATGGACGCAAGGTGACCTTGATGCCTTTAACGCCTAAATAAGTATAACAAGATCAATTGCATATGCGAAAGAGTGTACAGGAATGGCGCAAAGACAAAACCCCAACGAAAAATGAATAAGAACTAAACAAGAAACCAAACTTCTTCATAAAGAAACATGATGGTTCAATTCTGGAAAATGAAGGGTCTCCTACGAAAAGTGGTGATAATTGGGACTTAAGTCACAACTCTTCACCAATGGTTTTAATATTCAAAAGGTAAGTACCCTTTCATATGAAACCTTTACTCTCCTCACTTTTCAGGACAAATCACGTGAAAGGTCACTTCCAAAAGGGATATCCCTAGATAAAGATCATTCCCAAAAGGTACCTGTTGGTAAATCATATTCCAAAGAAAGACCTAAAGGGAAATCTTACGAAAGGGAATCTAATGGAAAGACACAATCGTTCAAAGGATGTTTTCTTTTAGCAAAAAGACGTGACACTATGCAAGGACATAATGAACTTGATTTGAGGATAAATCGGCCTAAAGAAGGGGGGGATGATACAAGAACGTTTTCAACTATAAAGGGAGTATTCTTGAACATCTTTATAATGCATTCACTTTATACTAGCCTTATAATATATACTATTATAATACATATCATGCTAAGGATATTAGTTATGGAGCTAAAGAATAACTTAGTATGAATACATCTTGCACATTGTTATTTTAATATGTTATGAACGATAGGATAGCTTTATAAACATATTAAGCATGATTATTATTTATACATCAAGGCAACATACTTATAATGCATTTCGTTAGTTCATATGCATTCATATTAACTCTTAAGCCTCATTCATAATCCTACACATTTTATGAGATGATATAATTAGTTCATGGCCTTCGAACTTAGCTCACATTACCATAATCAAACATGACAACAAGGTATTTAGCTCGTCTTAGCTCAATATCATGGACTTACCTTGTTTCCTTGCACATGTATGTACATTAGATCATGATGCACAATGAGGTAGCTTGGTGAATGATTTGGACGTCATATGCAGCTCACAAACAGCTTACAAAGTACAAGGCAGCTCATGGAACACTAAGGGAAGCTCGATTCAGCTGGAGGAGCTTAAGGCTAGCTAAACATAACTAGTTGGACTATTTGGAGCTGAGTTGCCAAAAGTGATGTCAAAGGTAGCTGAATGTAGCTGAACAAAATTTTGAGGAGTTCACAAGGACTTAGATAGGAAGCTTTTTCACGAATATCCCATGTTTGCTAGCTAGCTCCACAACTCAAGCTACACCACAAGGCTTTCTAGAACACCCATGTGCCATGCATATGACCAGCCCCCATGTGCCTTGTATATGGATCATTTAGGAGCCAAGATGAAGAGTTCTCTCCCTATTCGGCCAAGCCATATGTTTTGCATGTGATCAGCCCCCATGTGCCTTGCATATAACTCCATTTAGGCGCCAAGATGAATGGCCATCTATTCATTCGGCCAAACACCATTACTCCTATAATTTGGTGCCAACTTGAAGGGTTTCAAGTGCTATTCAGCTATGAGACACACCCCTACACTTCAACCGAACCATCACCTATTTATTCAAGTTATTTATGAATTAAATTATGTCATTTTAGGAAGACACAAGGCTGGCCGAATCTCCTTGTAATTATTCGGCCATGTCTCTCTATTTCCTATAAATAGGAAAACATTCATCATTTGTAAGGAGACCATTTTTATTAATCAAAGTGAATTTTATTCTATTCCTTCAGTCCTGGTGACTTTTATCGACTTATCAAGTATATTTTATACTTGTGGCGTCAACCCCTTTCCTTTCATCTTGATACTTCTGGTTCCTAGTTCTTTATAACTAGTGGGTCAAAGTACTTCATACCACCCCTTAAAGAAGCAAAATAAAGTCTGGGTCTTTGCTCTATATAGCATTGGTTCTTATTTAAGTATTCTTTAAGATACTATCCTCACAACCATTCCTTTGTTTCAGAAACCATAACCATAGCCATATCAACCATCTTCCACTCCCATCTCTCATATAAATAGCCTACCTATTCACCCATACGTCTACCACCCATAACCATTCTGTTTTGAGCCATTCACTTTGCAGGTTGTTTTGCTTTCTTCCTAGATCCATAATCAATTTGTTAAGGCATCAGAAGAGCCCTTACATCAAGCAATAATTAGAGCTTTGACGGAAGAAGCAACGTGCAATAATAACAAAAAGAAAAATACAAAAAAAGAAGTGCAAGTGAAGTGCAAAGTCAAAGAAAAAGAAAATCAGAAAAGAAATTGAAGCACTCCAAAAGAAAGAAAGAAATCCAGCACTCAAAAAGAAGAAAAGCAAAGAAAAGAAAAGAAAGAAAGTTGAAGCACTCATTAACAATTCTCTTCACCAAGAAAGTCAAGTAAGTTGTTTAAATTGATTGTGGTGATAGAAGGTTGTGAAGTGACTTGTGTAAGTAACCCTTTTGTTTCTATTATTTCTATTTCTAAGCCACCATTTCATTATATTTATTTTTCCCTTCCTACTAACCCTTTTGCAGCCGACGCCAAACAAGTAAAATTTACTTGATATAGTCTTGAGTAAAGTTCTCTAGAACATGAGACAAGAGAATCGAGAGGAAAAAGGCTGGAAAGTGTGTGAGATCAGAAGAGGATAAGTAAAAGCCATTAAAGTCCTAGAGTGCAAGCACGAGTGGATTGAGTGACATCAAGTTTTCTTGGAGTGACTCGTGAGGCTTTGTGAGAGTATATTCTGGTAAGGTCTTTTACACATCTTATTCTTTACTTATTTTCTAACCATGTCTCGGAGTTCAAGACGATCACAAAAAAGAGAAGCCCCTAACTTGCAAACCTAAGCCATTATGCATGAAATGGAAAGATTACTGAAATTAGAATTGAAGCCTTTGCAAGATCGTATGGATCAATTAGAAGCATCCTTAGGCAACCGAAGAGTAAACCGCCCTAGAATGGAAGAAGAATTAGAAGAGGAGGAGGCTGAAGTAATATTAGTAGCAAGAAGAGATGTTCATAGAAATCAGAATGACAACTTCAGCAACATCAAAGTGACCATTCCTCCCTTTCAAGGACGAACAGATCCTGAAGCCTATCTGGACTGGATCGAACACATTTTTGAATGTCAAAATTATACAGAACAAAAGAAGGTCAGGCTTGCTGCTATAGAATTCGTGGATTATGCCTTAGTTTGGTGGGATCAATTGGTAAGTTTAAGAAGACAAAATGGTGAACTCCCCATCACTACATGGGAAGAAATGAAAGCCATTATGAGGAAAAGGTTCGTGCCTACTCACTATCACCGAGATCTTTATCATAAACTACAAAACTTGAAACAAGGAAGCAAGAGCGTTGAATATTATTTTAAAAAAATAGAGATAGCCATGATCCGAGCCAATATGGATGAAGATAGAGAAGAAACAATGGCAAGGTTCTTATCCGGCCTAAATCTTGATATTGCTAACCTTGTTGAAGTTTAGCATTATGTAGAGATTGAAGAGATGATGCATGTAGCCATGAAAATTGAACTACAACTTAAGAGGAAAACCTACAATCAGAGTAGTCCAAATTCGACCACCAAATGGAAGCAAGAGCCTATTACCTTCCGGAAACAAACTCCAGTCCAATCAAAGGATCGTACAGAGGTACCCAAAATTATACAAATGGGTGAATCTAGCAAGGGTAAAGAAAAGCAAACCAGCACTTTCGAGAGATTAAGAGATATCAAATGTTTCAAGTGTTTTGGAAAAGGGCATGTTGCTAGTCAATGCCCCAACCGAAATGCCATGATGTTGCTTGACAATGGAGATATTGTATTAGATTCTGATGAGCCTATTTTTGACGAGGAACCTGAAACAATACAAGAAGAAGAAGCGGAAGAAAATGCAGATCATGGTGAGATGCTTGTTTCAAAGAGGTGCCTACAATCATAAACATATCAAGATGATATTCAAAGAAAGAATATATTTCATACAAGATGCAATGTTAAGGATAAGGTTTGCACAACGATCATCGATGGAGGAAGTTGCACAAACGTAGCCAGCACTCTTATGGTTGAAAAACATGGATTGGCAACGTAAAAGCATCCTATGCCATATAAACTCCAATGTATTAATGAAGGAGGTGAGATAAATGTTACCAAACAAGTTCTAATTCCTTTTTCAGTTGGAAGGTACAAGGACAAGGTGCTTTGTGACATTGTACCTATGCATGCAAGCCACATTCTACTTGGGAGACCATGGCAGTATGAAAAAAGGGCCATTCATGATTGTTTTCACAATCAATACACTTTTAAACATGATGGATGCAAGGTGACCTTGATGCCTTTAACGCCTAAAGAAATACAACAAGATCAATTGCATATGCGAAAGAGTGTACAAGCATGGCGCAAAGACAAAACCCCAACGAAAAATGAAGAATAATTAAAGGGATATCCCTAGAATGGAAGAAGAATTAGAACATGAGGAGGCTGAAGTAACATCAGTAGAAAGAAGATATGTTCATAGAAATCAGAATGACAACTTCAGCAACATCAAAGTGACCATTCCTCCCTTTCAAGGACGAATAGATCCTGAAGCCTATCTGGACTGGATCGAACAAATTTTCAAATGTCAAAATTATACGTAACAAAAGAAGGTCAGGCTTGCTGCTATGGAATTCTTGGATTATGCCTTAGTTTGGTGGAATCAATTGGTTAGTTAAAGAAGACAAAATGATGAACGCCCCATCACTACATGGGAAGAAATGAAAGCCATTATGAGGAAAAAGTTTGTGCCTACTCACTATCACTGAGATATTTATCATAAACTACAAAACTTGAAAGAAGGAAACAAGAGCGTTGAAGATTATTTCAAAGAAATGGAGATAGCCATGATCCGAGCCAATATGGATGAAGATATAGAAGCAACAATGGCAAGGTTCATATCTGGCCTAAATCTTGATATTGTTAACCTTGTTGAACTACAGCATTATGTAGAAATTGAAGAGATAGTGCATGTAGCCATGAAAATTGAACGACAACTTAAGAGGAAAACATACAATTGGAGTAGTCCAAATTTGACCACCAAATGGAAGCAAGAGCCTATTACCTTTTGGAAACAAACTCCAGTCCAATCAAAGGATCGTACAGAGGTACCCAAAATTATACAAATGGGAGAATCTAGCAAGGTTAAAGAAAAGAAAACCAACACTTTCGAGAGATCAAGAGATATAAAATGTTTCAAGTGTTTTGGAAAAGGGCATGTTGCTAGTCAATGCCCCAAGCAAAATGCCATGAAGTTGCTTGACAATGGAGATATTGTATCAGATTCTGATGATCCTATTTTTGACGAGGAACCTGAAACAATACAAGAAGAAGAAGCGGAAGAAAATGCAGATCATGGTGAGATGCTTATTTCAAAGAGGTGCCTACAATCACAAACATCCCAAGATGATATTCAAAGAAACAATATCTTTCATACAAGGTGCCTTGTTAAGGATAAGGTTTGCACAATGATCATCGACGGAGGAAGTTGCACAAACGTAGCCAACACTCTTATGGTTGAAAAACTTGGATTGGCAAAGTTAAATCATCCTACACCATATAAACTTCAATGGCTTAATGAAGGAGGTGAGTTAAATGTTACCAAACAAATTCTAATTCTTTTTTCAGTTGGAAGGTACAAGGACAAGGTGCTTTGTGACGTTGTACCTATGCATGCTAGCCACATTCTACTTGGGAGACCATGGCAGTATGATAAAATGGCCATTCATGATTGTTTTCACAATCAATACACTTTTAACCATGATGGACGCAAGGTGACCTTGATGCCTTTAACGCCTAAAAAAGTACAACAAGATCAATTGTATATGCGAAAGAGTGTACAAGCATGGCGCAAAGACAAAACACCAATGAAAAATGAAGAAGAACTAAACAAGAAACCAAACTTCTTAATAAAGAAACATGATGGTTCAATTCTGGAAAATGAAGGGTCTCCTACGAAAAGTGGTGATGATTGGGACTTAAAGTCACAACTCTTCACCAATGGTTTTAATATTCAAAAGGTAAGTACCCTTTCATATGAAACCTTTTCTCTCCTCACTTTTCAGGACAAATCATGTGAAAGGACACTTCCAAAAGGGATATCCCTAGATAAAGATCATTCCTAAAAGGTACCTGTTGGTAAATCATATTCCAAAGAAAGACCTAAAGGGAAATCTTATGAAAGGGAATCTAATGGAAAGACACAATCGTTCAAAGGATGTTTTCTTTTAGCAAAAAGACGTGACGCTATGCAAGGATAGAATTACCTCGATTTGAGGACAAATCACCCTACAGAAGGGGGATGATACAAGCACGTTTTCAATTAAAAATGGTGTATTCTTGAACATCTTTATAATGCATTCACTTTATACTAGCCTTATTATATATACTATTATAATACATATCACGCTAAGGATATTAGTTATGAAGCTAAAGAATAACTTAGTATGAATACATCTTGCACATTGTTATTTTAATATGTTAAGCATGTTAGGATAACTTTATAAACATATTAAGCATGGTTATTATTTATACATCAAGGCAGCATACTTATAATGCATTTCGTTAGTTCATATGCATTCACATTAACTCTTAAGCCTCATTCATAAGCCAACACATATTATGAGATGATATAATTAGCTCATGGCCTTCAAACTTAGCTCATATTACCATAATCAAACATGGCAGCAAGGTATTTAGGTCGTCTTAGCTCAATATCATGGACTTACCTTGTTTCCTTGCACATGTAGTTACATTGGAGCACGATGCACGTTGAGGTAGCTTGGTGAATGATTTGGACGTCATATGCAGCTCACAAACAGCTTACAAAGTACAAGGCAGCTCATGGAACACTAAGGGAAGCTCGATTCAACTGGAGGAGCTTAAGGCTAGATAAACTTAGCTAGTTGGACTATTTGGGGCTGAGTTGCCAAAAGTGATGTCAAAGGTAGCTGAATGTAGCTGAACATAATGTTAAGAAGCTCACAAGGACTTAGCTAGGAAGCTTGTTCACGGACAACCCATGTTTGCTAGCTAGCTCCACAACTCAAGCTAGCTTGAAGGAGACACAAGAATGCCCAAGAGAGAGAGAGCATGACCAGCCATCATTCCATGCACAAGGCTGCACCACAAGGCTTCCTAGAACACCCATGTGCCTTGCATATGACCAGCCCCCATGTTCTTTGCATATGGATCATTTAGGTGCCAAGATGAAGAGTTCTCTCCCTATTCGGCCAAACCATATGTTTTGCATGTGATCAGGCCCCATGTTCCTTGCATATGACTCCATTTAGGCGCCAAGATGAATGGCCATCTATCCATTCGACCAAACACCATTACTCCTCCAATTTGGCGCCAACTTGAAGGGTTTCAAGTGCTATTCAGCCATGAGACATACCCCTACACTTCAATCGAACCAGCACCTATTTATTCAAGTTATTTATGAATTAAATTATGTCATTTTAGGAAGGCACAAGGCTGGCCGAATCTCCTTGTAATTATTCGGCCATGTCTCTCCATTTCCTATAAATAGGAAAGCGTTCATTATTTGTAATCAGACCTTTTGTTTAATAAAAGTGAGATTATTCTCTTCCTTAAGTCCTGGTGACTTTTTATCGACTTATCAAGTATAATTTATACTTGTGGCATCACCCCTTCTTTTTCATCTTGATACTTCTGGTTCCTAGTTCTTTATAACTAGTGGGTCAAAGTACTTCATACCACCCCTTAAAGAAGCAATATAAATTATGGGTCTTTGCTCTATATAGCATTGGTTCTTCTTTGAGTCTTCTTTAAGATACTATCCTCATAACCATTCCTTTGTTTCATAACCATAACCATAGCCATATCAACCATCTTCAGCTTCCATCTCTCATTTAAACAACCCACCTATTCACCCATACCTTTTCCACCCTTAACCATTCTGTTTTGAGCCATTCACTTTGTAGGTTGATTTGCTTCCTTCCTAGATCCACAATACATTTGTTAAGGCATCAGAAGAGCCCTTACATCAATTCTTATTCTATTCTTGAATTTTCATTGTTGCAGGATGATGAGAAGAGAACTTCAAGAAACGCTATTCACAAAGGCTTAATGAACATGACTCTTCAAGAAACTAAGGTTGTGCCTCTTCAATCAAAGGACATGATCCTTGGAAGATAAGGCATCACCCCTTCTTTTTCATCTTGATACTTCTGGTTCCTAGTTCTTTATAACTAGTGGGTCAAAGTACTTCATACCACCCCTTAAAGAAGCAATATAAATTATGGGTCTTTGCTCTATATAGCATTGGTTCTTCTTTGAGTCTTCTTTAATATACTATCCTCACAACCATTCCTTTGTTTCATAAACCATAACCATATCCATATCAACCATCTTCAGGTTCCATCTCTCATTTAAACAACCCACCTATTCACCCATACGTTTTCCACCCTTAACCATTCTGTTTTGAGCCATTCACTTTGCAGGTTGTTTTCATTCCTTCCTATATCCACAATCAATTTGTTAAGGCATCAGAAGAGCCCTTACGTCAATTCTTCTTCTATTCTTGAATTTTCATTGTTGCAGGATGATGAGAAGAGAACTTCAAGAAATGCTATTCACAAAGGCTTAATGAACGTGACTCTTCAAGAAACTAAGGTTGTGCCTCTTCAATCAAAGGACATGATCCTTGGAAGATAAGAGAATGTGTCTTTTAGATTGCCAAAACTTATGAATGTTCAAAGCAACATCTCTTGTGATTTAAAAAACATCACTCTTGGCCATCCAAAAGATGTGAACAAGGAGTATACAAAAGATGTGAATAGGGAGTATACTTTTAACCTAACAATGATTCATAATTCCATTACTTATGAAAGTCTTCTTTCTTTTCAGAACAAGGAGGTTCAAGGTACTTATTCAAGGTTCATGACTTTTCACAATGATCTTTTCATAGATCTTTTCGAAAGGGAATGTCCTGAACAAGTTGCTATTGAATGGATATATTTTGAAGACAAATCAACAATGTTTGAATGGAAAGACACTAAGGACAAGTTACCTTTCGATTTGAGAACAAATCGCCCAAAAGAAGGGGAGGATGATGTGATCCTCTCTACCTCTAATTTTCTCCATGGCTTAATCACACCATGGATATTTTTTATTGCTGTTTCTAAGGGAGTTTTCCTTACCTTATCTTATATTATATCATCTATACATTGTATTCTATCATAAACATGCATTCACATGTTAGTGTAAATTATCATATCATTCATAGCATCCTATGTTTAGTTCATCATATTTTTCATATCATTCAAATATATGCTACGATTACATATCATTTCTTAGGATACTATCATTACATGTTTCCATTTATCATTTACTACCATGTTATATGATATTCACGAGTACAACCACATATTTATATTATTTGGTTCACATTGTTATTTAAATATGTTAAGCATGTTAGAATAGTTTTGCATTCATATTATGCATTCATTTTTAGCTCTTAGGAACATTTACATATCATGGCAGCATGTATTCATTAATTCATGTCACATATTTAATTAGCTTGTTTCATGCATATGTTACACATTCCTTACTTATGTTATCATATCAAATGCATTATTATATTAGTCATAGAATCATGTGTTACATTAGAATGTTACTTATTATTTATTCATGAACTTGAGCATTTTAATTTATATAGATTTTGTATTTAGTGCAAGGAACATTCAAGGCAATCCAACGGCCAGGGCGCGATAGTCAGATTGATCGCCACTTTTGAACATGTTACTAGCATTTTTGGGTGATAAAGTCTTATTAAAATCCCGTATCTCTTAGCTTTCCAACACACTTTGAATCGTATCAATTTGATATTCGGAACTTGATATATACCTAAATTACTGAAGATAGTGCAGGCTGGAAATAAATACGGGAATTGCAACCAGAAGACAAATCAACATGTTCACATATGGGAGGAAGGATTCAGGTACATTGGACCATGACACATGTTGGGAGCATGACTCACGTTGGCACAAGTTGGTGGAGCATTTGGGAGACATATACAGCTCACAAACAACACATTGTAGCATGGCTCACGTTGGGACAACTTGGTGGAGCACTTGGAAGACAAAAACAACTGACAAACCACTCAAGCATGTTTGGAGGAAGACCCATGCACACCCATAATGTTGCACATGGCTAGAATTCATCATTTGCACCAAAACTGCACTACCAGATTCTCTAGAACACCCATGTGCGTGACATGTGACCAATAAACTAGGACTTCAAGATGTGTAACTCCATTTGGCACCAATTTGAAAAGATACAAGTGTTATTCGGCCAACTCAACATATTCTTACATTTCAACCGAACCAACACCTAATTATTGATGTTAATTACGTGTTAAATCATGTTTTTTGAGGAAGGCACAAGGTCTGGCCATTATATACCCTTTCGGCCATACTCTTTCAAACTCTATAAATAGGTTTTCTTATTTCATTTGTAAACAAGACTTTTATCATCAATTAAGTGAGATTATTCTCTTATTTAAGTCCTTGTGACTTTTATCGACTTATCAAGTAATTCAATTACTTGTGGCTTTAACCCCTATTTTCCCTTGATACTTGAGGTTCCTATCTCTATATAGATAGTGGGTCAAAGTCCTTATTACCACCCCTTAAAGAAGAAATATAAAGTTTGGGTCTTTTTTCTTTAACATTAGTTCTTATTTGAGTATTGTTTGAGTTATTATCCATGCAATATGTCAATTGTTTCATCAACCAAACCATAAACATAACAACATTCTTCCACTACCATCTTTTAATATTATAAATAGCTTATCGTTTTCACCTTTACATTTACCACCTAAACCATCTATTTGAGCCATTCACTTATGCAGGTTGTTTTGCTTCATTCCTTGATCCACAATCAATCGATAAGGTAGATTCGCCTTACATCATTCTCTAAACACTTGACTAATGATATATTTTCTTTTGTAAGTGCATCCGCGATCACATGATGAGAGCTAACTTAAGATAGTATTAGAGTCCAAGAGCTATGGCATCATGACTATGATAACTCCAGGACAACTCAATATCATTTTGGGAAAAAGTTGTCAGCTATACTCAGAGCTCATAGTTGACTTGAGCTAGACTTTTGAGCTAGCTAGACATCTTATTTTAGTTGGAGAGTTGCACCATCATCACCACCACACAGAGTACTTCAAATATGGCATAGGTCAATTTTTGTGAAATCATGCCTTTTCGTGAATAGTTTCCATTCCAAGAGGTGCCATTACACAATGAGTTATTCATTGATTCATCTAAATGTAACTCACCTATGACCAGCTCATACACGTGGAAAGTAGCTCATACACAAGAGGTACCTTACACATAACGTGACCTTTCATTACAAGTTGCTGCCCATTGGATGCCATGACACCTAGGTGTACGTTGGTGAGCTTGTTGTAACTAAATTGAGCATAATTTGTGAGGATACATGAGGCATCCCTTACAACCATTCGACCACTCCATTAGCACATGCCTAGCACTTGCACAAGGCTTGGTGCCATAGTGAGAAGCACCTAATCATTCGGCCAAGGAAGATGCATCTTCAATTCAAACCGAATGGTCATGCTCTTACATGAAGAGGTAGTCGAACCAACTCCAAGGTCAAAGGACACCTATATTCATCCAAGCATCATGCATTTTCATTTAAAGTTATGTACTTAGTCGAATAGGGATATGATTATTTGGCCAGCCTTTCCTAAATCTATAAATAGGAAGACTTATTTCATTTGTAAACTCAACCCTTTTATTAGATAAAACTCTTTGTAAGAATTCTCTATTGAAAGTTGTTTAAGAACTTTATCAATTAAGCAAACTTTTCTAAGTTTGTGGGCGTCATCCCTTCCTTGATACTTTTAGTTCTTAGTTTCTATAACTAGAGGGTTCAAGTCCTTATATACCATCCCTTACTTAAGTTTATAAAGAACGGGGTTAAGCTTTCTATAGTTTTTCTTATTCTTCGGCTTATTTAAGATAATATCCTCAAACTTTCCATTATCCATCTTCTTCATGCCAACACCATCACCATTTCCATTTCATTTCATCATCATAGAAACATCCTTCATTCATCATCAATGCAATCATCCATTATCATCATTGAAGACTGAATCAACTTCTTTTGAAGGATATTTCTACATTACTTCTGCAACATACATTGATAACATATTTATTCCTTCATTTTCTTTATCAATTCATTTCTTCCAATAGGTTCTTAATCCATTTAATCGTTAATTTCTATAATTTGTGCATATTACTTATAATTCAAGTGTGGCATTTGGTGTCTCTCATAGATCGGGAAATAATAAGGCTTCCATCTTCTCCACCATTGAAGAAGCTTAGATAGCCTTACATCAAGCTCAAATAGTCCACCTAGTTGAGTTTAGCTAGCCTTTAGCTTCTCCAGATGAATTGAGCTTTCCTTTATCTTCTATTAGCTTCCATGAAGCTTGTGAACTAATTGTGAGTTGCCATAGAGTGCCAAATACACCCTCAAGTTGTACTAACGTGTGCGTTGCTTTCATGTACCTACATGTGCATAGAAAAGAAGGTAAATCAAAGGAAATTACCTGGAATGAATCAAATACCTTACTGTCATGCCTGTTTATGGACTTATGAATTATGAATGCATGTCATGAGCTAAGAACTATATGATATAACATATGTGAGCAAATGTATATGACTAAGGAGCTGATTTGAAAGTGAATGAGCTAAAAATGAAGCATCAACCATGTTGCCATTTCATGAATGAATTGAAGCATAAGTAAATGAATGCAAGACTAACATGAAATAAGAATATGCTTGAAATAACATTATACAACAAGTAATATAAAGATATGGATATGTTAAGTTACATTACTTAATAAATCACATAACTAAAATCCTTAGCATGATATGTATTATTAGTTCATATATGATCAGGATGATATAAATAAAGTTAAATATTAAGAGTTAAAAGTACTCACTTAAAGGCTAAGTAAGTAATGCTTACATATGGTATGAACGTGCTTACATCACCCCTTCTTTAGTGCGATTTGTCCTCAAATCGAAGCATTTGGTATACTTGAATGGTCTGTCATTGTGTCCTTCCAAATGCTTAGCTATGTTTTCTTCCGGAAAAAGATTGCATCGTTTAGATAAATGTGTTCTTCCTGATGTAAGGCTATCCAAGCTTCTTCAATGATGGAGAAGTTGGCAGCCTTGTTATTTCCATATCTAGGAGAGACAACAAATGCTACACTTGAATATATAAGTAATCTGCACAATATAAAGAAAGAAATGATTAAAGTAATTGATAATTAAGAAGGGAAATGAAAATAGAAAGAAATGATAGAGATAAAAATGTTATCCAATGTTGGATGCGAAAGTGTTGTTGAATTGTCCTTCAAATGCAATAGGATTCACCCTCCAACGTTAATGATTGATGCTTGACTTGATGACGATTGAATGATGGTTTATGGTGATGAGATGCTGATAGAAGTTAAGATGTTGTAGTAATAAAAGATTACGGTGTTTAAATAGTATCTTATAAGACTAAGAAGGAACCAATTCTATAGATGAGCAAAGACCCGATTCTTATAAATCGTTATAGAGGATGGTAGCAAGGACTTGAACCCAATAGTTATAGGAACAAGGAACTCAAAGTATCTATGGAAGAGGTTGACGCAACAAACTTTAGAAGCTTGCCTAGTCAATATAGTTCTAAAAAGAACTTGAAGAGATAATAATATCACAAAGATTTATATTATCAAAAGGGTTGAGTTTACAAATGAATGCCAAAGCCTATTTATAGGCTTGTAATGATTTAGCCGAATAATTATATGTCTATTCGGTAAGATACATAACTTTTAAATGGAAATGCATGATGTTTTAATGATAGGAGATGTCCTTGGCCGAATGGTCTCCTTGTTGTTCATCTTGACAACAATTTTAAAGTAACACCTTACTTTAGCCGAATAGGGAGAAGGCCCTTCACTTTGGTGCCCAATTGTTCCACACGTATGGCACATGGGTGGCTGGTAATGAGGCACTCACATGGGTGGCTGGTCATGAGGCACTCACAAGGGTTGTATAGGATGCTTATGGTATGGCTCCTCTATGGCGTGAAGATAATCAACAAGATAGGCATGACTTGGCATCCAACATGTGTCTAAATGGCATGTCATCAATAGGGCAGTAACTTGTTATGAAAGGTCACATTTGTGGAGGGTAACCTTTCATCATTTGAGCTACTTTCCATGTGTTTGAGATGAAGATGAGTTGTCCATAGATGAAGGACATATAGGTGAGTCATAGGACACCTCCTTGTGAAAAGGCACCTCTTGGAATGGAAACTCTTCGCGAAAAGGTATGAATCCACAAAAATTAACTTATACCATATTTAAAGTGCTATGTGTGGTGGTGATGATGGTACAACTATCCAGCTGAAATGAAGTCTCTAGCTAGCTCAAAAGTCTAGCTCAAGTCATCTATGAGCTCGGGGGTCAGCTAGAAACTTTGTCCCAAAATTTTCTTGAGTTGTCCTAGTTAATTTTTTATAGCTCTTGTACTCCAATGCTAGATTTAAGTTAGCTCCCATCATGTGGTCGATTATGTACCTACAAAAGAAAACATAATATAAGCTAAGTAATATAGGATATAAACATATAAATATCTGGTTCATAATAGTAACTTCATACATTACATAATATCATCATCATAGATATAAATGTAATGTATGTAAACTATTATCATAACTATGGTATAAAACAAGAACAAGTTAGAGAAAATCCCCCTTTGACTATTGTGAAAGGTTTGAGATACAAGGACATTCATGATATTGATTTGGATCACACGATTTTTCCTCAAATCGAAAGGTTGTTTCTCTTCAAGTTCCTTCATCCCATAGTTGTTGTTTTGTAAAAAATGGGGATATCATCAATAGGCACTTGTGCGAGATATGCCCATGTCATTTTGTTTTGAAAGTTTTGGTTTCATGACATCCCAAAAGTAGTGTCCCATAATTTTCCAATATGCATCATCATTGAGTCCTCATGGGTCACGTCTATTGGTTCTCATAAGGTCATGTATTTTGAATGAAAAAATGCGTCCTTTTACTATTCAATGGACAAATCTTTTGGATTTCTAAAGGTCATGTATCCTAAACCTTCATTTTGACAAATGGTGTCTCTTGGCACATCCTGTAACTTAAAAACAATTTCTACAATTTTAAAGTTTGAATAATCATCTTCAACCTTGTGTTTTGTAATTAGGCATTCACGTATCAAGAACTTTGAAGAATAAGCACATGTCTTTGGATTAGTTTCTTCCATGCTTCATGTTTCTTTTCCTTTCCTAATAACCTCAACACTTTGTTTCATTTTGACTTGATCATTCTGAACTTGTTTTGGTGTTAAAGGAGTAAGGATAATTTTCTTCCCTTTATGGTTGAACATATATTGATTGGTAAAACAATCATGGAAAGTTCTATTGTCATATTTCCTTGGTTCCAAGAAGTATATGGCTAGCGTGCATAGGGACAACATCACACATCACCTCGTCATTGTATTTGCCAATTGAAAAATGAACTATCACTTGTTTGTTAACGTTGAGTTTCCCTCGTTCATTTAGCCATTATAGCTTATAGGGATTCGGGTGATTCATCATTTTCAAGCCAAGTTTTTCGACCATGATTGTACTGGCCACATTAGTACAACTTCCACCATCTATAATAACAAAACATGCATTTTCATTCACATGGCATCGGGTATTAAAGATGTTTTCTTGTTGTGCATTATCCTCGGTGACTTGAATGTTCAAACTTCTTTTTATTACTAAAGCTTCTCCTCTATCAACGGGATCTGAAAGAGTAATTTCTTCATTGAATGCAGTGGGTGCCTCGTCTTCTTCTTCAGATTTAGATTCGATTTCACCATTTCTAGGTAAGAGCATGGTGTTCCAGTTAGGACACTATGTAGATACGTGGCCTCTCCCAGGACATTTAAAGCACTTAATGTCTCTCGAACGTTTAGTGGTTTTTTTTCCTCGGTTGGGGACTTTAATTACTTGCTGAGTCTTTGAAGATTTGGATTCTCTTTGACAGGAGAAGGAGTAGGCTTCTTTGTGTTGTTTGGACTTCATTTTGATGGAGTGGGTGTAACAGTGCAAGATGTATATCTCCTCTTCAGTTACCTTTCGATCATTATTTCCATTTGCACCATCTCATCTATTTCAATGTAATGATACATTTCCAAGGTGTTGGCAATTTCTAGATTAAGTCTAGCAAAGAATCTAGCCATAGTTGCTTCACGATCCTCCTCAATTTTGACTCAGATCATGGCCACTTCTATCTTTTTATAGTAGTCATCTACACTTCTCTAGCCTTGCTTGAGATTCTCTAACTTCTGAAACAAGTCTCGATGATAATGAACATGAATGAATCGTTTCCGCATAATACCTTTAATTTCATGCCAAGTTGAGACTGGTCGTTCTCCATTCCTCCTTCTGTTAAGAGTAAGTTGATCCCACCATATTAAGGCATAGTCTGTGAACTCCATGGCTGCCAATCTCACTTTCTTCATCTCGGACTAGTTGTGGAAAGTAAAACTATGTTCTACCTTACATTCCTATTGGAGATAGGCTTCAGTATCAGTCTTTCCTTGGAATTGAGGAATCTTAATCTTGATGTTACTTAAGTTGTCATCAACAATAACACGTTTAGGGCCTTGGAATATTACTTGTTATCTGTCATCATTATTTTCTTAAACATATTTTTCTGAAGGTGGTGGTTGTTGTCTCCTAAGAACTCCATTATTCTGGACTGGTGGAAGATCCTGACGTTGATCTATCTTTTCATGAAGAGCATCAGACTCTTTATGAAATATTCACATCATTTCGCCACTGAGTGCCTGTATTTATAAGTTTGGTGTTCCTATATTTTCTCTGGGCTTTAAGTCATGTGATATAAGGCTCTTCTGATGCCTTAACAATTGATTATGGATCTAGGAAGGAAGTAAACAACCTGCACAAGTGAATGGCTTAAAAGAGAGGGTTAAGGGTGGTAAACGTATGAGGTAATATGAGGGCTGTTTGAAATGAGAGATGGAAGCGGAAGATGGTTGATATGGCTATGGTTATGGCGTATGAAATAAAGGAATGGTTGTGAGGATAGTATCTTAAAGAAGACTCAAAGAAGAACCAATGCTGTATAGAGCAAAGACCCAGACTTTATATTACTTCTTCAAGGGGTGGTATTAAGTACTATGACCCACTAGTTATATGAACTAGGCACCAGAAGTATCAAGGTGATAAGAAAGGGGTTGACGCCACAAGTATAAAAATACTTGATAAGTCGATAAAAGTCACCAGGACTTAATGAAGAGAATAATCTCACTTATATTAATAAAAAAGGTCTGATTACAAATGAAATAGGAAGGCCTATTTATAGTTTTTGAAGGGACTTGGCCGAATAGGTACACGTTGGTTCGGCCAGCCCTTGTACCTTCCTAAAATGATATGATTTTTAATGAAAAATAAGACTTTAATGAAAATAAATGCTCTTGGCCGAATGGTTATGTGTTGGTTCGGCCCTAAGGATGATTTGAATGCATTTGGAAGTTATTTGGGCGCCAAAATGAAGAGGAAAGAGTCTTTGGCCGAATAGGAAGCATCCATTAGTGTTTTGGCGCCAATTTGATGTCACATGAAGTGCACATGCTTAAATGATGCACATGGCAGCCTACATGAATGCACATGGGTCTTCTTGCTATACTTTGATGTGGTTGCAACACTAGGATGATGTCTTGAAGTCCATGGAATGAAGATAGGCAACAACTAGGCGTGAATTAGCTTCCAACGTGTATTTAGATGACATGGCATCCATTGGGCAGCCTAGAGATGAACTAGCTTCAAGGTAAGCTAGATAAATGTCTTGGTAGATAACTAGGTGAGTTATAGCTTGATGAACTCAAGATAGTTATCTTTGGTCTTCTCAGCTCCTCAGCTGCCCTCCCAGCTACCTTTAGTCCACTTTTCAACACTTTGGTCCAAAACTCTCCTCCATCTAAGTTTAACTACATGCTAGCTCCTCTAGATAAGTTAAGCTTTCCTTAGTGTTCCACGAGCTACCATGATATTTGTGAGCTGTTTGTGAGTTGCATATGACGTCCAAATACTCTACCAAGCTGCCTCATCGTGTATCACACTCCAATGTACCTATATGTGCAAGGAAACAAGGTAAGTCCATGATATTGAGCTATTATGAGCTAAATACCTTACTTCCATGTATGATTATGGTGATGTGAGCTATGTTTGAAGGTTATGAGCTAATTATATCATCTCAAAATATGTGTAAGATAATGCATGAAGCTTAAGAGTTAATATGAATGCATATGAACTAACGAAATGCATTATAAGTATGTTGCCTTGATGTATAAATACTAATCATGCTTAATATGTTTATAAAGCTATCCTATCATGCTTAACATATTAAGATAACAATGTGCAAGATGTATTCATACTATGTTATTCTTTAACTTCATAACTAATATCCTTAGCATGATATGTATTATAATAGTATATATTATAAGGCTAGTATAAAGTGAATGCATTATAAGGATGTTCAAGAATACTCCCTTTATAGTTGAAAACGTGCTTGTATCAACATGGTTAGTGAAATAAAATAAATTAAAACCTTACCATCATGCTCACAAAAGCCTCACTTGTTCACTCTAAAGAAAATTAAGATTGCACTCCACTCACGCTCATGTTTGCACTCCACTCATGCTCGTGTTTGCACTCGGGGATATATTCTTGCTTTTTTTGATCCCCCTTCTGATCTCACCCTCTCGTTTGCCTTTTACCGCTCAATTCTCTCTTGTGGGTCCATTAGAGAACTAACTCAAGATTGAGCAAGTTTCTTTTTTGTAATCGGGTTAAAAAGGAAATGGTTATGGTATAGAAATAATAAAGGTAGGATAGAAGGTTAAGAATTGATAAGGTAGTAAACGAGAAAAGATGAAAGAAAAGGAAATGAAATAACTAAAAAATTAAGATAATTTACAACTCAAGTTGCAACACTTACTATCTTCATTCACAAGAAACAACAGGGATACCTCATTCAATTTTGATGTTGGGTAGATTGTAATGTGATTCTATTTGAGTGTATTTTGCAACTTTGCTTCACTTTTGTTTTGCTTTGAATTTTCTTTTTTTCTTTTCTTTCTTTTTTCACTCCAAATTTGATGTAGGAGTCTTTTCTCTTTTCTCT
Organism: Hibiscus syriacus; assembly: GCF_006381635.1. Classification (NCBI taxonomy): domain Eukaryota; kingdom Viridiplantae; phylum Streptophyta; class Magnoliopsida; order Malvales; family Malvaceae; genus Hibiscus; species Hibiscus syriacus. The sequence continues at coordinate 15,232,074 of NW_024063533.1, forward strand.
TTTGTTTTTGTTATTTCTTTTTCTTTTTGTTGCGTCACTTGATTGTCAATCTAACTAAGCTTTGAATACCGCTTGATATAAGGGTATCCAAACTTCCTTAATGATGGAGAAGTTGGCAACCTTGTTGTTTTCTGATCTAGGAGAGACACTTGAATATATAAGTAATCTGCACAATATAAAGAAAGAAATGATTAAAGGAATTGATAATTAAGAAGGTAAATAAAATAGAAAGAAATGATAGAGATAAAAATGTTATCAAATTTTGGCTGCGGAAGTGTTGTTGAATTGTCCTTCAAGTGCAATAGGATTTGTCCTCCATTGTTGATGATAGATGCTTGCCTTGGTGAAGATTGAAGGATAGTTTATGGTGATAGGATGGTGATGGAAGTGAAGATGTTGTAGTAATGAAAAATGATGGTGTTTATATAGTATCTTATAAGACTAAGAATGGACCAATGTTATAGATGAGAAAATACCCAATTCTTATAAGTCGTTATAAGGGATGGTAGTAAGGACTTTAACCCATTAGTTATAGGAACTAGGAACTAGGAACTCAAAGTATCTATGGAAGAGGTTGACGCCAAAAACTTTAGAAGCATTCTTAGTCGATATAGTTTTAAAAAGAACTTGAAGAGAGAAGAATCTCACAAAGATTTATATTATCATAAGGGTTGAGTTTACAAATGAATGCCAAATCCTATTTATAGGCATGTAACGATTTGGCCGAATAATTATTTGTCCATTCAACTAGATACACGACTTTTAAATGGTAATGCATGATGTTTTAATGAAGGGAGAAGCCCCTTCACTTTACTCACATGGGTGGTAAAGGATGCTTTTGATGTGGCTCCTCCATGGCGTGAAGATAAGCAGCAAGTTAGGCATGACTTGGCATCCAACATGTGTCTAAATGACATGTCATCAATGGGGAAACAAGTTGTTATGAAAGGTCACATTTGTGGAATGTATCATTTCATTATTTGAGCTACTTTCCATGTGTTTGAGCTGAAGATGAGCTGGCCATAGATGAAGGACATGTAGGTGAGTCTTAGGACAACTCTTTGTTAAAAGGCACCACTTGGAATGACAACTCTTCGTGAAAATGTACGAATACAAAAAAAAATGACCTAGATCGTATTTGAAGTTCTCTGTGTAGTGCTTATGATGGTGCAACTCTCCAACTGAAATGACGTCTCTAGCTAGCTCAAAAGTCTAGCTCAAGTTAGCTATGAGCTTCAGGGTCAGCTGGCAACTTTGTCCCAAAATGTTCTTGAGCTGTCCTGGAGTTGTCCTAGTCAAGTTTCCATAGCTCTTGCACTACAATGCTAGCTTTAAGTTAGCTCCCATCATGTGGCCGATTATGCACCTACAAAAGAAAGCATAATATAAGCTAAGAAATATATGATATAAACATATAAATATGTGGTTCATACTAGTAACTTCATACATTACATAATAGCATCATTATAACTATAAATGTAATGTATGTAAACTATTATTATAACTATGGTATAAAGAAAAAATAAGTTAGATAACATCCCCCTTTGATTATTGTGAAAAGTTGGAGATGCAAGGCCATTTATGTTGCTGATTTGGATCACATCACTTCCCATAAGTACCTTTTCATAAGATCTCATAATAGTACTTTCTTTGGAGCATAAGCTACCAATAGGTACCTTTTCGGAATGATCTTCTACTAAAGACATCCTTGCTGGAAGTGACATTTCATTTGACTTCTCCTGAAATGTGAAAAGGCATGATGTTTCAAATGAAGGGATACATACCTTTTGAAGAAATAAATTGTGACCTTTAGTGAACAATTGTGTCTTTGAGCCTAACCATCACTATTATGCATTAGAATCCTTTCTATTTCGAACAACGAACCATCACATTTCTTCATAAAAAAATTGATTTAATGTATTGTCTTTCTTTAACTTTTAATGGTGGTTTATCATTTCGTAAGGCCTCTACACTTCTTCTAATTTGAATCTGATCTTGTTGGACTTCTTTAGGAGTCATAGGAACCAAAGAGATCTTGTGTCCTTCATGCTTAAAGGTGTATTAGTTGTGATAACAATCATGAATGGCCCTTTTGTCATACTGACATGGCCTCCTAAGTAGAATATGACTAGCATGCATAGGGACTACATCACAAAGTACCTAGTCATCGTACCTACCAATTGAAAATGGAATTAAGACCTGTTTTGCAACATTTAACTCACCTCCTTTATTGATCCATTAGATTTTGTATGGATTCGGATGCTTTAAGGGTGACATGCCTAGTTTATCCACCACAATAGTACTGGCTACATTTTTGTAACTCCCTCAGTCAATAATCATGGTACAAACATTGTCATTGACATGGTACCTTGTGTGAAAGATGTTGTTTCTTTGTAGTTCCTCCTTAATTGGTTGGGATTGGAAGCACCTTTTCGAAACAAGCATATCCCCACCAACAACAACCTCTCGTTCATTTGGTTCTTCTTCAAATATTACATCTTGTTCCACGTCATGAACATGTTCTTTGGAATCTGAAATGACCTCTCCATTATCTAATAATATCATAGTGTTTCGGTTGGAACATTGTCTTGCAACATGTCCTTTTCTAAAGAACTTCAAGCACTTAATGTCTTTGGACCTCTTGAAAGTGCTAGCTTGTTTTTCTCTACCATTGTTGGACTCACCCACTTGTTTTGTTTTGGATCCCTCAAAATTATCCTTCACTTGGACCAAGGTTGGCTTTCCGAAAGTATTGGGCTCTTGTTTCTATTTGGTGGTTAAGTGTGTGCTACTCTTGTTAAAGACCTTACTTTTAATTTGTCATTCAATTTTCATAGCCATGTGTACCATATCCTCAATCTCTACACAACGATGCAATTCAACAAGGTTAGCAATTTCAGGACTCAAGCCATATAAAAACCTTCCCATGGTTGCTTCTCTATCTTCATCAATATTGTCATGAATCATGGCTATCTCTATTTCATTGAAATAATCTTCAACGCTCTGGCTTCCTTGTTTGAGATTTTGAAGCTTATGATAGAGATCACGGTGATAGTGAGTAGGTATGAACCTCTTTCTCATAATGGCCTTTATTTATTCCTAAGTTTTTATTAGGCATTCACAATTTCTTCTTTGTGAACTTACAAATTAGCCCACCAAACGAGAGCATAGTCCAAAAATTCCATAGCAGCAAGCTGTACTTTCTTTTTGCTCTGTATAGTTTTAGTATTCAAAGATATGTTTGATTTTGATTTCCTATTCAAAATAGGTTTCTGGATCAGTTCATCCTTGAAAGGAGGAATTGTTACCTTGATGTTGTTGAAGTTATCATTTTGATACCTTCACCCTTTTTTTCAATGAAAATTTCTTCTAGATCCTTGGGAGACTTGATCTACCTCAACCTATTCTTCCTCTTAATGTTCTTCTTTAATTCTAGGGTGTGTTGTCCTTCTGTTGCCCAAAGATGCTTCAACTTGATCAATTATATCATGTAAGGGCTCTAGTTTAAGTTTTAGCAATCTTACCATCTCATGCATAATTGCTTGAGTTTGCAAATTTAGGGTTTCTCTTACAGGTGATTATCCTGGACTCTAAGACATGATTACTGAAAATAAAGTAAAGGGAAATGTGTAAAAGAACTTACCAAATAATGCTCTCACAAAGCCTCACGGGTACACTCCAAGAACACTTGAATGACACTCAAACCGCTTGTGTTTGCATTCTAGGACTTCAAGGCTTTTACTAATCATCTTCTAGTCTCCCAAACTCAACCCTTTTTTCTCTCAGTCTCTTTGTCTGGATTTCTAGGTATACTTTACTCAAAACTTTATCAATTAATTCTTAATTGTTGTGCGTCAGTTGCAAATGGTTATTAGGTATGGAAAAGAGAATATAATTTAATAGGGTGGCTTAGAAATAAGAAAGAAAAGAAGAAAATGTTACTTATATCAGGGTCACTTTACAACTTTTCTATCACCACAATCAATTTTAAATGCTTACTTTACTTGTTTGGTGATGAGACTTGTCGTTTATGCTTTAAACTTTTCTTTGTAATTTTCTTTTCTTTTTCTTTTGTTTTTCTTCTTGAGTTCTTGCAATTTTCTTTGTCGCTTTTTTACTTTCTTTACTTGCACTTCTTCCACCAAAGCTCTGTATACAGCTTGATGTAAGGTACTCGTACCTTAATTGATTGTGGATCTAGGAAGGAAGCAAAATAACTTGCAATAAGTGAATGACTCAAAGAAAGGGCATGGAAGTTGATGTAAGGGTAAAATAGAGGGCTATTTATAATGAATCATAGATGCAGAATATGGTTATAGTGTTTGGCTATGGTTAGGCTTATGAAACAAAAGGATAGTAAAGGTAGTATCTTAGAAAGACCAAGGAAGAACCAATGCTATATTGAGCAAAGACCCAACAGCCTTACAAATCTCTCTAAGGGGTGGTATTAAATGACTTGGACCCTCTATCTATAAAGAGATAGGAACCATAAGTATCAAGGAAACGGATTAATGCCACAAGTAAAGAGATACTAGATAAGTCGATAAAAGTCACCAAGGACTTGAGAAAAAAAGAATAATCTCACTTGATTTAATTATATGAAAGTGTATCTTACAATTGAGATATGTCAACCTAATTATAGGCTTTGAAGGGGCATGGCCGAATGGATACAAGGTATTTCGCCCAACTCTTGTGTCTATTTAAAATGACATAATTTAAATGCTAAAGGAGATGATGGTTCCGTCCTAATTAAAATGAAACAACCCTTGGTCGAATGGTTCCTTTTGTTATTCATCTTGGCGCTAAATTGTAGAGGAAGGAATTATTAGTATAATGGTGATGTAAATGAAAATCTTGGCTCCTAAAGGAGACCACATGCAAGGCACATGGTTGCTGGTTAAATGGCACGCACATGGGAGTTCTAGGGAGCCTTGTGCATGGAAAAGGCTATTCATGTGCATCTCTTTGGACGTGTATGAGTTATTCTCTAAGCTTGCTTATGTAGCTAGCTATCAATGCAAGGGCTGGTGGTGAATGAGCTTTCTAGCCAATACCTCCTAGGTTCCTTAGGAACTCTCTAGCTACCCACTTATTCACTTTCAGCAACTTAGCTTCTAATAGTCCACCTAGCTTAGTTTATCTAGCCTTTAGATCCTCCAGCTGAATTGAGCTTTCCGTTATCTTATGTGAGCTACAATGAAGCTTTTAAGCTAATTGTGTGCTACTATAGAGTGCTAAATACTCCCTTAAGTTGCCCTAATGTGTACCTTACTTCCATGCACCTGTATGTGCAAAGAAAATAAGGTAAATCAAAGGAAATGAGCTGGAATGAATCAAATACCTTGCTGTTATGCATGTTTATGGACTTATGAGCTATGAATGCATTTTATGAGCTAAGAAGTATATGATATACAATATGTGAGCTAATGTATATGACTAAGGAGCTGATTTGAACGATAATGAGCTAAGAAATTAATGATAAAGCATGCTGCCATTTCATGAATAAATCGAAACATAAGTAAATGAATTCAATACTAATTTGAAATAATAACATGTTTGAAATAACATTATACAATAAGTAATATAAAGATTTGGATATGTTAAGTTACATTACATAATAAATCACATAACTAACAACCTTAGCATGATATGTATTATTAGTTCATATATGATCATAATGATAAAAAGAAAGTAAAATATTAAGAGGTTTAAAAGTACTCCCTTAAAGTCTATGTAATCAATGCTTGCATATGGTAAGAACGTGCTTGCATCACCCCTTTCTTTAGGGTGATTTGCCCTCAAATCGAAGCCTTTGGTATACTTGAATGGTCTATCAGTGTGTCCTTCAAAATGATTAGCAATGTGTTCTTTCGGCAAAGGATTGCATCCTTTAGATAAATGTTTACTTCCCATAGGTACCTTTTCCCTTTTCATAAGATTTCCTAATAGGCATTTCTCTGGAGTATAAGATATTAATAGGTACCTTTTCGAAATGTGATGTGATCCAATTCAGCATCATGTTTAACTTTTCAATTCCAACCTTTCAAGGGGAGAAACTTTCTATTTTTCTACATAATGATTCATATTTTGTTTGTTATAACATTGCTATATATATATATATATATATATATATATATATTACATCTATAGCTATAATGATAATAACTTATTCATTACTATGTGAGGCATAAGTTGTCATTATAACTTGTAGTACACATCCTTATAATATGCACATCCTTATTATTTTGTACTAAGTCCTATACTTAACTTAGTTTTTATATTTTGAATGTAGGTACATTCGGCAACAACTATGGGAGCTAGCTAAATGGTGATACCAACATCAAGGAAACTCATATGGGGACAATTAGGAGAGCATAAGGAACATATAGTGAAAAGTTGTCCGGAGACCAATGAGCTCATAATTGGATTGAGCTGAATATTTGAGCTACATGATGACTTCAATTCAGCTGGGGACATGCATCATCATCATCACCACTCCGGATATTTCAAATATGTCCTAACTTAATTTTTGTGAAATCGTACCTTTTCGTGAATAGTTTCCATTCCAAGAGGTGTGTTTCCACAAGGAACTGTCATAACATTCATCATGTTACAACTCACCTATGGCCAAATCACCTCCAACTCATTCACCTAAGAACTAGCTCAAACGTGAAAGGTTACCTTCCAACAATTGTGACCATTCATGAATGTTGTTGTCCATGAAGATGTATTTTCATCAAGGTGCACGTTGGTGAATAGTTCTCATCAAAATGAGGCTTAAATTGTAAAGATATATGAGGCAAACACCATACCTATTCAGCCACCACACACATGCCTAGCACATGAAGACTTTAGTGCCAAGATGAACCAACACAACATCATTCGACCAAGGGAGATAACTTTGGCACCAAGATGAACAAGCATAAAATCATTCGACCAAGGGAGATGTATATTCATTCTAGCCGAACAAACATGATTCCTTTGAAGAGATAGCCGAACCATCACCATGCCAAGGGACTCATCCTTTAACTTAAAGCATTAAGTACTTTCATTTAAGTTATGTACATAGTCGAAACATAAGGTCCTATTCGGCCAAGCCCTCTCATTTCCAACAAATCGAAAAGATTTCTTTCATTTATACTCATCTCATTCATATTATAAAAACATCTTCTTATGAGTTAATCTCTCTTAAAAGTTCTTTGAGAACTTTATCGATTAAACATGTATATTTCTATACTTGAGGCGTCATCCCTTAACCTTGATTCTTATAATTCCTATATCTTATATCTAGTGGGTTAAAGACACCATTACCATCCTTCAAGCAAGTTTACGAAGACTAGGGTATTTCTTTCTAGTATAGCTTCTTCTTTGGTGTGTTTGAGATACACTACCATCACCATCTTCCATAACATCGTCAACCATCTTCCATTGAAGGCCACCAACATCAACATCTATAATTCAGCACCCAACTATTTATCATCTTTGTTGCAGCCATACCAATAATGCAAGGCATTATTTCTTGTCATTCGTAGATCGGGATAACAATAGGGCTATATATTCACTTCCCTTGAAGAGTGTAGATTAATCTATATCAAGCGGTATTCAGAGCATAGTTAGATTGACAACAAAGGTTTATTTAGCGTGCAACAACAAAAACAAAAGAAAAAAAAGTTTAAAAAGGAAATCAAAACTCCTACATCAAACAAAGGAGTGCAAAAACAAAAACAAAGATCAAAAAGGAAGGAAATAAATTTCCAACAAAAAGAAAAGTCAAAGCCAAGGAAATGTGCATTACCATTTCAAGTCAACCAAGGAGACATATCTACACTCAGGAAGATAACCTTATTGTGTCTTGTGAAAGGGTGCAATAAGTGTTGCTCTTGAGTTGTAAGTCACCTATTCCTTTTCTTTTCTTTCATTTTCTTGTTCTTAAACCTTTTATTATTTTCATTTCCTTAAATCATTTCTTCTATCATTTCCATTTTTCTTTTCCTTTTTACCCTAACCGATATTGCAACCAACACACACAAGAGAGAAATAACTTGTTTAATCTTGAGTTAGTTCTTAAAAGAACCTAACAAGAGAGACATAGTAGAAAAAGGCTTACTGAGTGAGTGAGATCATAAGGGGAATCGGTAAAAGCCAAATTATATTCCCGAGTGTAAACACGAGTGTTGAGTGGAGGATTTTATCTTTTATTTGGAGTGATGGTTATGAGGCTTTGTGAGTGTGTTGGTAAGGTTTATTTTATTTTATTTTCTTACTAACCATGTCTCGAAGTCCTTCTAGAGAAAATGCAGGTCAACCAAACTTGCAAATGCAAACATTGATTGGCGAAATGATGAAAATGTTTCGTGAAGAGTTTGATGCGCTTCATGACAAGATAGATCAACGTCGAGATCCACCACAAGCTTCAAACAATGATACCCCTCGGAGACAACAACCTCTCCTAGAAGATGATGTCCTAGAAATTTATGATGGAGTAGAACCAATAATGTTACAAGGACCTAGGCGTGCCAATGTTGATGATAACATGAGTAACATAAAGATCAAGATTCCTCAATTCCAACGGAAAACTAATCCCGAAGCCTATCTTGAATTGGAAAGCAATGTGGAAAATGTTTTAGATGCCACAACTATTCTAAACAATATAAAGTAAGATTGGCGGCCATGGAGTTAATAGATTATGCTTTGATATGGTAGGATCAACTTACTCTTACCATAAAGAGGAACAGAGAAATACCAATCTCAACATGGCCTGAAATGAAATATATCATGCGTAAAAATTTCATCCCTGTTCATTATCACCGAAACTTGTTTCAGAAACTACAAATATTGAATATTACTAAAAGGATATGGAAGTGGCAATTATTCGAGTCAATATTGAGGAGGATCGTGAAGCAATCATGGTTATATTTCTTGTCGGACAAAATCTAGATATTGCCAACACCTTGTAGTTATACCATTACATTGAGATAGATGAAATAGTGCAACGGTGACAAAGATATAAAGGAAACTACGGAGAATATCTACATCTCGCAATATCATGCCTTCACCTTCAAAATGGAGTCCAAACAATTTAAAGAAATCTACTACATCTCCTAGCAAAGTGCAGACTGAATCTTCAAAGGCTCAACAATTAAACAATGAGTTTAACACCCGTAACCCGTATAATTATACCTATACAGATTACGGATGTCAACCGTAATTCGAAAACCATTTCCTTTTCTAAATCGATTTAAAATTTATTTTCTTAAAATGGTAATTGATATTATAAAAATATCATATCATGTAATTTATATTTTGTTATAGCAAATTTAATTCAAAAGATTTTTTATATGAATATTGATGAACATTACATGAACAGTGATGAACATTACCCGTGAACAATAACATTACATCGATGCGATACAGTAACTGCTACAGTAATTTTAGCATTATACAAAACTCATAAAATTACCATTTTGTTTCCAAATTTGTTCAACAAAATAAATTAAAACATTTATAACTACATGCCACTAATAAAACTAACATTACAACTTAGGATGTCTTACTGATATTGAAATATACTTCTTGATATTTTTAGGAAATTATCACTTAATTCCCTAAACTTTTCCAAATTTTTTACTTTGACCATCAAACTTTCAAAATTTTCATTTTGGTCATTATCTAATTTTTGGGGTATTACAATTCTCCCCTCCATAAGAAAATTCATCCTCGAATTTTAAAACTTTCTATGAAAACACTAACTCCTATTTTTCCCTTGAAAACTCATAACTCCCTTTTGGTCTTGCCAACTTCTTGAATTCTGATTTTTCTTCTTTACTTTGGGAATTTCTTGAAGATCATGCAAATCATTAGATTTTGAAATTGTTCAATTCAATTCTTCAACCTATTATGAAAATATCTACACATTTTCATATCATTCTCTCTTTCCCAAGTAACGTCCTTGACATTATGATTTTGCTTAATCACTTTGACTAGAGAAATCATCTTGTTATGCAATTCTTTGATTTCTCGAGCTAATATACGAACTGGTTCTTCTTCATAAATCAAATATAGTCAGATCTTATTTTCCTCTGATGGAATGACATATGAAAGCTCTGATAGATACTTTCTAAGCATCGACACATGAAACACATTATGAACCTTATCCAATTCTGGAGGTAATGCTAACTGATACGCCACCGGTCCAACTCTCTTTAATATTTCATAAAGTCCAATGAATCTTGGACTTAATTTTCCTTTGCGTTTTGAGCGCGAAATATTTCTCCAAGGAAATACTTTAAGAAAAACTTTATCACTTTCATGAATTTCAATTTCTTTTCACTTCAAGTCTACATAAGACTTTTGCCGATCAAATATCATTTTGAGATTATCTTGAATTATTTTTACTTTATCTTCAACCTCTTTCAATAAATATGGGATAACAAGATTCCGATCTTTTAACTTGAACCCATTCAATGGTGTTTGTTATTTTCTCCCATATACAACTTTATACGGAGTTATCTTGATACTCAATTAATAATTGTTATTGTAGGAAAATTCTACTAAAAACAAATACTTTTCTTTTCGAATGATTCCTTAGAATCAATCAAACATGCACTCACCATATCTTCCAATATATGAATAGTGCTTTCTGACTTATCATCCGTCTATGGATGAAAAATCATATTGAAATTAAATCAAATACCCAACACTTTATGAAAATATTTCCAAATTCTTAAAGTAAACTTTGGATCCCTGTCAGATATAATGGATACTGATACTTCTTGTAATCGAACTATCTCCTTCATATACAACTCCGTATATTTATCCAATGCATAGTCCATTCACATCGAAATGAAATGTGCCGATCTAATTAACCAGTAACTAATACTCAAATGAAATCCTTTTTATTTGATGTCAAAGGTAGTCCATTAACCAAAATTCATAGTGACTCTTTACCACTTCCACTCTGGAATAGAAATCAGTTGTAATAATTCTGAAAGCACTTGATTCTTGGCTTTTACTTGTTGACATGTCAAACATGTAACAACAAACTCAGTAATGTTTCTTTTCATACATGCCACCAAAATAACTCTTTACATCCTTATACATTTTGTTCACACTTATATGCATAGTCAGTAGACTATAATGTGCCTTAGAAAGAATATCTTTCTTCAACTCATCGTTATGAGGAATACAATTTCTTCATCAATAATTTCCATCAAAGTTGACTTCAAAGTCTTTAGTCTCGCATTTTTTTCCACAAGTGAAATATTTTTTTTTCATCTCATTTGTTCTCTTTTTCTTTTCTTTCTCATTTTCATTTTTTTATTATATGTTTTCTTTTTCTAATTTTTTTTTCTTCTGCTTTTTTTTCTTCTTATAATATATATATTTTTAGCTCTTATGCCATATGCCGAAACAACATGACTAAGAAAATCAACTTCTGATAGCCAAAACTCACTCTTTGACAGTTTAACATATACCTTTTTATCCTTAAGTATTTCGAATACAATACGAATATAAGCATCATGCTCTATCTTTGTATTCGAGTGTACCCGAATGTCATCAATATAGACCACCTCAAACTGATTTAAGTAAGGTTGAAATACTCGATTCATCAAAATCCATAAATATTGTTAAATCATTTTTCAAACCATATGACATTACTAAAAACTCGTAGTATCTATATCGTTTCCTGAAAATTATCTTTCAAACATCTTCCTCTTTAAATTATAACTGTTGATGTCCCATTCGAATATCAATTTCAATTTTTTTTAAAACATTGCTGCTCCTTTTAAGCTGATCCACTAGTCATCAATCCTAAAAAGATGATAATTGTTCTTGATAGTTACTTTGTTTAACTATCGATAATCTATGCATAATCGCATATATTCATTTTTTTTATAAACAACACTTGTTCACCCCAAGGTAAAATATTCGATCTAATGCATCCTCAATCTATCAATTATTGAAATTGGTTCTTTATTCCCTTAACTCAATTGCAAGCATTCAATATTAACTCATAGATACAAGATTAATGTCTTGATAACCATCAATATTAAATTCTACCTCTCAATCTGGAGGTAATCCAAATATTAAATCTAAAAAGACATATAGAAATTCCCAAGTTATGGAAATATCATATGATCTTATTTCAGATACTTAAGTATCTCTCACCTTAGCTACAAAAGCTATGTTTCCTTTTTACATCATCTCAATCATAACCATTGTTGATATCACTTTAGTGATGATTTCATTTTTTCATCAATCAATTAAATTTTTTTCTCCACGTTTTTTTCAAATTAATCGCTTATTGCGACCATTAACCCAACCTTAATGCAGAGACAACCAACTTATGATCAAAATAATCTTAAAAAATTAATGATAATCCCATAAGATTCAACAGTAACATAACCTCTTGAATCATTATTGGACATTTACTATTTGTCTGCCTAACACTTGTATTATGAACCATAGGTCTTCCATTATAATATCACTAGATACCAAGTAGAATTGAATATTAATACTTTGAAATTCCTTATTTTATCTTAAGGAAATCTGTATAACTTTTCCAGAGCCAAATATAATATTTTCGAGCAATTAATACATTTTCAATCTCAAATGAAAGTTTCAATGTTCCCATCATTAAATAAGAAAACTTGATAAATTTTTGTAGCAATAACTGCATAGTAGTTAATGCTAAAATCACACCAGTAAACAAACTTACTCATTTTTCTTATCATTACGAACTTGACACTTTTCAAGTTCTTGAGAATCAATCTCAATATAAACTATAATTCATTGCAGCATGAAATGGATAGACAATCCATTTTCACATATTTACCTTCATAAGGTAACTCTATCCAATTTTATGGACTTGATATCTATTCTCAATCCAACACATAATCATTTGATTAAAAAATAACTCAACTTTCTGTAAACTTTTTAGCGGAAATCATATTTACTGTTTATTCAATTTCTCTTACTCAAATCATCAATGATATAAACAATTTAATGTTTAGCTTAAATATTTCTCACTAATTTAAGCTTACCTGGAGAACCTCAAAATCATCACTAGATTCATAAATCTTCCCTGGATCCTCATCCGATTCAACTTTTCGTGTAAACCATTCAAACATTTTAATCGATTATTCTAATCCAGAATCTTCATTAAAAACTGGGCATTTCTTCCACAAACTGGAGAAAAATCCTTTACAACATCCACCCTTCTAAGGTGTTTTACATAATTCATGTCGGTCCCTTTTTGTCGATTTCAATATCAACTTTCTTTTCAACATTCGCAACTTTCTAACCTTTATATTTCATTCCAACATCTGAACATAGTAAGAATCATCATACATTATTTAAAGAGTAACTTTACTCTCAATAAGCATCATCATAGTATATATACAACTATCAGTAACTTTTGACATCCTAGTGTCATGTATACACTTTTTAACTCAAAACAACCTCGGTTTAGTCCTAGAATCGGCTAAACCTGTAGCTTTGATGCTAATAAATGTAACACCCATAACCCGTATAATTATACCTATACAAATTACGGATGTCAACTGTAATTCGAAAAGCATTTCCTTTTCTAAAACGATTTAAATTTATTTTCTTAAAATGTTAATTAATATTATAAAAATATCATATCATGTAATTTATATTTTGTTATAGAAAATTTAATTCAAAAGATTTTTTATATGAATAGTGATGAACAGTAATGTGAACAGTGATGAACATTACATGTGAACAGTGAACATTGTATCGATGCGCTACAGTACTGCTATAGTAATTTCAGCATTATACAAAACTCATAAAATTACCATTTTGTTTCCAAATTTGTTTAACAAATAAATTAAAACATTTATAATTATATGCCACTAATAAAAGTAACATTACAACTTAGGATGTCTTACTGATATTGAAATATACTTCTCGATCTTTGATGACGTTTTAAACTCTTTATTCCATTACTGGCTTTTTACCTACGCGTGAAAATCATCACACGCTAAGTATATACTTAGTGAGGCAATTAAAACAATAAAACGTTCAATACAATTCATGTATGATTTTCAATGTCAAAAAATCAAATTTCCATAAAATCATTTTACTAACATATCCAATATTTTAACATAATCAAAATAATATAAAATCTCTTACCATTTATCCCATAACCTCATAAGCTTATTTTACCAAAATACTTACCATTTAAATTCCATAAGCTCGTAAGCTTATTTTACCAAAATACTTACCATTTAAATTCCATAGGCTCGTAAGCTTATTTCATCAATATACTTTCCATTATTCCATAAGCATATACCATAGTCCATAAACTGTAGACAATAGCCCAATATAACACCCTGAAGACCCTGGGTATACGAGTAAAATACATGCACCGTAGTGCTAAACCTGCACTAAGCTTACGCCATAGTGCTAATCCGGATAATACACATAAGGTCGTGCCACCACCTATACTAAGCTTACGCTATAGTGCTAATCCAGACAATAACCTGCACTTAGTGTCCTTACACACTATAGTGCTAATATAAACATGCAGCTGCTATACTCTATATTATGCCAACTATACCCTATCCCTATATGACATACTTGGGCATATAGTATATTTTATTCGATCAATCCATGGCAAAGTATATTATCATAATTTAACATTGAACAATTCATACCCGAAATAACATTCATGGTAAAATATCACATTTTCCATAATCAATGCATTATTATTTTATATTGTGACATATCAGTGTCATGTCAATTTATAAAAATATGGCATAATATCATGTTGATATAAACAAGGTCGACTTAGCGCAAGTCTTCCTGATGATGTATAAAACATCCATGTATAATTTTGTGCATGTATTGCACTCACCTTGACACTTTATATTTTTCCCAAAATATGAGCCTCGCTTTTGTTCCACAATAAACCCTCTGGATTTGCTTCAATCACAAATCAATCATAATCTGTATAAATCACAAATTCATAATGATATATATGTTAGTATTGTACTAACATAAACAAACCCCAAAATAATTCCATGACATACTTCAAACTCATTTCCACCAAATAATTCAGTACTTATTAATTCCTTTTAACATTAGAACCCACTTTTCCAATTTACTCAAAATAGTCCTTCACCATTTTATCACTTAAATTCCAGTATTGAAAGTATTATAAATCAAGTACCCATACCAAGGCATAATTACAATAAACACTCCCAACAATTCGAAATTTGTATTACAATCACCAAACTTTCTAAAATTTTCATATTCCGACAACTTGCACTGCCTTTAAAGAATTAGTATTTTGTATTGATATACACACTGGAATTTAATTCCGTTTCTTCCATTGAAAACTATACTAGAATACAAATCTATCCATATAAATTACTCCTTCTAATTCAATATGTACAATTTATGGTGAATTTTCAAAGTTGACCAACAGAATCTATTTTGTAGAATCTTATGTCCAATTTTTCTGACCTTCCATTGGTTAAAAATTCATATCTTTTAGTATAGAACTTGAAATTGATCCCCGTTTATTTTAAAAGACACTAGATCGATATATGAACATAATATATAAAAATAGCCTTCAATTTATTTTTATATAATATCTACTGAATTTTAGAACATAATGCTAGATTCAAAATCCAAACTGTTTTCTTTAATATCATCCTTAGGTTCTTCATCAAATCTTACAACCAATTCTTTAAAATCACTTAACTCTTCATACCCCCTAAAACACAAGAATCAAAATCTCCTTCATCAAATCAAGATGAACTTGAACATGAAACCCTAGTAATATTCATGTCAAAATGTAGAGATTTGAACGTATAACATTTTTCCTAACCACACCAAGTCTAATTCTCAAGAAATAGCTTCCAAATTTCAAACTAAAAATGTTTACCTTTCTTGCATGAAGGTGTCGGCCCTTGCAGGAAGAAGAAGCTTTAATTGCTCTTCCATGACTGATATTAAATGATAAATAAATCTACCACATGGCAATATATATTATGATGGCTTTTTTTTTATTCAATCCAATAGGAATTTCCATTTTTTCCATTAATGAATCTCCATATTCACCATAAAACCAAGCCATATGATCATTATCATATTACAAAGTCAAATATAAATTAATTTGACTTTGACCTATGAAAATGCCCTGAATTTTTCAAAACTTGCATTTTAGTCACTAAATTCCACTATTTCGATTAAACCTGAAAATGTGCACATTTCCAAACCAAATTTATGTGATACAAAATATTAAAATAATAATTTTCAACCATTTTATAACATCCTTCAAATTTTTGTAAAATTCCATTTCAATCGGAATTACTGATTCCTTATCAGACTTTAACCCTTTCTAATTTTTCTTTACTAAAAATCCAATTCCAAAAAATATGATTTCTATAAAACTCCACTATGAAGAGTAAACCATATATTTATGGAATAAAAATTCTTTTTATAAAATTATCACTTAATTCCCTAAACTTTTTTCCAATTTTCTACTTTGACCATCAAACTTTCAAAATTTTCATTTTGGTAATTGTCTAAATTTTTGTGGTATTACAAGGAGAACTGAGGAAAGAAAACCCCTGAATGATCAAGAGACATTTGGTGCTTTAAATTTCTTGGGAGGGGGCATGTCTCTACTCAATGTCCCAACCGAAACACCATACTTTTACTTGGAAATGGAGATATTGAATCTGAGACTAAAGAAGAAGAATAAGCACCAACAGATGTCAATGAAGAGGTAGAAATTGAGGCTCCCGTTAAAGGAGAGATTCTAGTTGTTAAACGAAGTCTGAGTACACAAGTAACGGAGGACAATGCGGACCGAGAAAATATCTTTCATACACGATGCCATGTGAATGACAAGGTATTTTCATAATCATAGATGGTGGAAGTTGTACCAATGTATCAAGTTCAATCATGGTGGAGAAGCTGGGGTTAAAAACCATGAAGCATCCAAGCCCATATAAGCTACAATGGCTCAACGAACGAGGATAACTCAAAGTCAACAAACAAGTGATGGTTCCTTTTTCAATTGGGAAATACAAGGACGAGGTAATGTGTTATGTTGTTCCTATGCAATCTAGCCATCTACTTCTTGGGAGACTATGCTAATATGATAAAAGGACTATCCAGATTGTTTTACCAATCAATACTCATTCAAACATGGAGGAAAGAAGATTGTTCTTACCCCTTTGACGCCGAGACAAGTTCAAATTGATCAAATTAAAATGAAACAAAGTGTTGAGGCCATGAGGAAAGGAAACTCGTCATCCAACATGGAGGAAACTAATCCGAAAACAAGTGCTTATGCATCTAAGTGATTGATACAAAATTGCTTATTGTCAAGATGCAAGATCGAAGCAGATTTTTCTATATTTGAAAATGCAAAAATTTTCTTTGATTTGCAGGATGTTACAAGATACACAACTTGTCAAATTGGAAGAATAAGAGACGTAACCTTTGAAGAACCAAGAGATACGTCTAATGAAGGGCAAAGGAATCCATTTGAAAATTCAAAGGACGTGACTAATGAAGATTCAAAGAACTTTTCTATTCTAAAAGTTATACCCATTCATGATTCAATGAATACACCTATTGGAGGGCCAAAGAACATACTTTTGGAATGGTAGGGACATAATCATTCAAATAAATTTTTCTTCAACAGACATGATCTTTGATCATCTATCTAACAGGGAGTACATCTTGTTTTTAATTATGTTTAACCATATTCTTACTTATGGAAGTTTTTTTTCTTTTCAGAACATGGACATTCAAAGCATTTATTCAAGGGACATGAACCTTTTCATAAAGGTACATGTTAAATCTATTGGATGGAAGGATATTAGGAAAAGAAAACCTTTTGATTTGAGGACAAATCGCTTAAAAGAAGGGGAAGATGATGTGATCCAGTTCAGTATCATGTTTAACTTTGCTTTGCCAACATTTCAAGGGGAGAAACTTTCTATTTTTTTACATAATGTTTCATACTTTGTTTGTTATAACTTAGTTATATTCATATATATATTACATCTATAGCTATAATGATAATAAATTACTCATTACTATGTGATGCATAAGTTATCATTATAACCTGTAGTACACATCCTTATAATATATACATCCTTATTATTTTATATTAAGTCCTATACTTAACTTAGTTTTTATGTTTTGAATGTAGGTATATTTGGCCACAACTATTGGAGCTATTTTGAGCTAAATGGTGAAAGCAACATCAATGAAACTCATATGGGGAAGCTTAGTAGAGCATAAGGAACATATCGTGAAAAGTTGTTCGGAGACCAGTAAGCTCAAAGATGGATTAAGATGATGATTTGAGCTACAATATGAATTCAATTCAACTGGAGAGCTGCACCATCGTCATCACCACTCAGGACACTTCAAATATGTCCTAAGTCAATTTTTGTGAGATCGTACCTTTTCCTGAATAGTTGTCATTCCAAGAAGTGTGTTTCTAAAAGGAACTGTCATAACATTCATCATGTTGCAACACACCTATGGCCAGCTAACCTCCAGCTCATTCACTTAAAAACTAGCTCAAACATGATAAAAGGTTACCTTCCAACAATTGTGACCTTTCATGAATGTTGTTGTTCATGAAGATGCCCTTTCATCAAGGGAGATAACTTTGGAACCAATATGAACCAGCACAACATCATTCGGCCAAGGGAGATAACTTTGACACCAAGACGAAGAAGTATATAATCATTTGGCCAAGGGAGATGTATCTTCATTATAGTCGAACCATCACCATACCAAGGGACTTCTCCTTTCACTTAAGCAGTATGTACTTTCATTCATGTAATATACTTAGCCGAAACATAAGGTGCATGTTCGGCCAAGCCCTCTCATTTCCTATAAATTGAGAGGATTACTTTCATTTGTACTCATCTCATACATATTATAAAAACAACTTATTGTGAGTTAATCTCTCTTCAAAGTTCTTTGAGAACTTGATCGATTAAGCAAGTATATTTTTATACTTGTGGCGTCATCGCTTCACCTTGATTCTTATAATTCCTAGATCTTATATCTAGTGGATTAAAGACACCATTGCCATCCTTTAAGTATGTTTGTGAAGATCGGGGTTGTATTCTCTAGCATAGCTTCTTCTTTGGTGTGTTTGAGATACATTATCATTACCATATTCCATAACATCATCAACCATCTTTCATTAAAATCCACTAACATCATCTTCTATAATTTCTTAGCCAACTCTTTCTTATATTAGTCCATTACTTATTTTACATATCCATTTCTTATACCATTATTAATACTATCTATTTATCATCTTTGTTGCAGCCATACTTAAAATTCAAGTCATTACTTCTTGTCATTCCTAGATCTGGACAACAATAAGGCTATATATTCACTTCCCTTGAATAGTGTAGACTAGTCTATATCATAATGATATTCTTCAAAATATATCCTTGTTGGAAGTGACCTTTCATTTGGCTTCTCTTGAAAATTGAAATGGCACGATATTTGAAATGAAGGGGTACATACCTTTTGAAGACATAAATAGTGACATTTAGTGAAAAATTATGTCTTTGAACCCCAACCATCACCATTATACGTTGGAATCCTTTCAATCTCTAGCAACGAACCATAACATTTCTTTATAAAAAAATTTTGATTTCATGTATTGTCCATCTTTAACTTTCAATGGTGGTTTATCCTTTCGTAAGACCTCTACACTCATTCTCATATAAATCTGATCTTGTTGGACTTCTTTAGGTGTCATAGGCACCAAATTGATCTTGTGTCCATCATGCTTAATGTAATATTGCTTGTGATAATAACCATGAATAGCCCTTTTGTCATACTATCATGGCCTCCCAAGTAGAATATGACTAGCATGCATAGGGACTACATCACAAAGTACCTCTTCCTTGTACATACCAATTGAAAATGGAAATAGGATATGTTTTGTAACATTTAACTCACCTCCTTCATTGAGCCATTGGAGTTTGTATGGAGTTGGATGCCGTATGGTTCATAAGCCTAGTTTATTCACCATAATAGTGTTGGTTATATTTGTGCAACTCCCTCCATTAATGATCATGGTATAAACCTTGTCCATGACATGACATCTTGTGTGAAATATGTTCATGTGATCCAATTCAGCATCATGTTTAACTTTGCATGTCCAATATTTCAAGGGAAGAAACTTTATATCTTTGTATACAATGATGTTTATTTCGTTTGGTATAACATAGTTATATTCATATATATCTACTACATATATAGCTATAATGATAGTAACTTATTCATTACTATGTGAGGCATAAGTTATTATTATATACTATAGTCAACATTTTTATCTTATACATGTTAATATAGTTCATGTACTTAACTTATTCTTTATGTTTTAAGTGTAGGTACATTCGTCCACGACTTGGGAGCTATCTTGGAGCTAAATGGTGAAAGCATCAGTAAGGAAACTTACATGGGGACGTTTAGGAGAGCATAAGGAACATTTGGTGAAAGGTTATCCGGAGACCCATGAGCTTATAGTTGGATTTAGCTGAAGATTTAAGCTACAAGATGACTTCAATTCAGCTAGGGAGCTTCACTATCATCATCACCACTTAGGACACTCCAAATATGTCCTAAGTCAATTTTTGTGAAATCGTACCTTTTCTCGATTAGTTGCTAACTCAAGCGGTACCTTTCTACAAATAGCTGCCATAATGTTCATAATGTTATAGCTCACCTCTAATAGGGAAGCGGTGGCAGGTTAATGAATGTTGCTCTTATTGAAGAATTAAACCTAGAAAGCTCTAGACTCAATGAAGAACAAAGGGGGATGAATAGGGGAAGGTGGTGGTAGTAACTAGGTTCTTTTAGAGTTTCTTTAAGTGATGGAAACAAGGTAAGAAATAAGATTAGAACAAGATAAAAAAAGTGATATAGTTCAACTTAGGCTCACTTGGATAGATGGTGAAGTCAAGGTTATACCTTTGATTGTTTTGAATCTAAGAAAGCAACAAGGATATTGCACAAACAAGAAAGTTCAAAATAAAATGGATAAATGGAAGTTATGAAATGGAAAGATAAATATGACAGTGATATATATATATGTTGGTGATATGTTTACAGGAAATGATGAAGTATTGTAATGGAAGTAGAATGAAGGTGGTGGAGATGAATATGAAAGATAACATCTCAAAGAATACTCAAAGGAGGACCAATGTTAAGGAACAAAGACCCATACTTTATATTACTTCTTGAAGGGGTGATAAACAAGGAATTTGACCCAATATCTATAAAGAGATAGGAACCAGAAGTATCATGGTGGCATAGATAGGGGTGATGCCACAAGCATAAGCTTGATAAGTCGATAAAGTTCACTTAAGAACTAAAGAGAGAAATTCTCACAAATATTTGATTAAACAAAATGAATTGGTTTCTTTTACAAATGAATGAAAATCTATTTATAGGCCTAAGAGTGCATGGTGTGAATATAAAACATTTAATGAGTGAACATCCATGGATGAATGTACATCCTTAAGTAGATACAATGTATGACCCCTATGCAATTTTATTGACTAATTAAATAAATGAAGGTTCATTCATTTAAGTGAATGCATCTTCATAGCCGAAATCATCCTCTATTGGTTTGAACATGTTGGTTCATTTCCTTGCATGAATTTAGAGGAATGTATCATTGCAGATTCGGCCTTCTTCATAGTCTCCCTTCATGCACTTGGATTTGGTGAATGAGCTAAAAAATAATGCATCCATATCCCTTAAATGTGAGCAAGTCTTTTAGCCTACTTGTATGAATGTACACGCCATAAATGGATTCATGAAGGTGGAAATGCATCAGGTGTTAACATGGCTCTTCATTTGGTTGTAAATCCCGTGTAAATCTTCAGCCTGCAATATCTTCAGTAATCTGGGCATATCGTGAGATCCAAATAATGGATTGATACGATTCAAATTGAGTTGGAAAGATAAGAGATAGGGGAATAAATGTTAAGAAGACTTCATCAACCAAAGATGCTTTTAACATGATCCAAAGTGGAGATCAATCTGAATGACGTGCACTGTTAATTGAATTACCTTGAATGTACCTCGCACTAAATACAAAATGTATATAAGTTACAATACCCAAGTTAATGAATAAGTAATAAATAAAATTCTAATTTAACACATGATTCCATGGCTAATATAATATGCAATTAATGTGATAACATAATTAAGGAATGTGTAACATATGCATGAAACAAGCTAATTAAAGATGTGTCAAAGCATACTTATAACACATATAATGTGTTGAGCATGTTTATAACACATATAAAGTATGCTTTAGAATGTCAAAGCATGCTTATAACACATATAAAGTATAAATAAGTAATAAAATATGGAAGAACTCCCTTAGAATCATCTTGTAAGAACTTCAAAGTGGTGAGCATGTTCTGTTTTAACTTGGTGGTCGGAATGATCACATCACACAGATAAATAAATTGAAAGTAAAGTATGATAACAAAGAAATCAAAAGATCTCCTTTATGAAGGTGAACGGTAAATATGATAATGGTTAGGATGGATTTTTGAAAATAGATGGATAATGGTCTTATCGAGCCCTCCTAGTCACAATGAAAAGGAAAACACAATAATATAGCTCTAACCAACCATCATAATCATGTTTAAAAGGAAAATTGGAGTGTGAAGATTAATCTCCCTCACAAGAACTTGACTTAACTCAAGGAAAAGAAGTTTCAAAGGCACAAGGCAATCAGCACTTGTAAAAACAAACTCTCGTTGTATTATTAATCAAATAAATCTTGTTTACAAAGTTGAATGAGCCCTCCTTTATATATGGGCTGAGTTCTAAAGGTTGTAAATAACTAATGAATAAAATAATAATAAACCAAACATGTCTCAACTCTAATACCTAATAAAATAATAATAACTAAAAATAATGTTTTAACTCATCCTTAATTCCTAATAAAATAATAAATCTAATCGTAAAAGATAATGCACCATCCTATATTAAATAATATTAAAAATAATCATTATAAAAAATTGAAAATTCGTAGTATTTACAAAATCACGTATTAATGTCATATAGGAATTTCTGCATGCGTTGTCTTCACTAAAATGAACATATCTTGAGTTTCCGATATCAGATTGATGCAATTCAAGAACTGTTGGAAATATAGGAGACATAAGGTTGTATCTCCAGAAGTCATGTTGACCAATTAAGATTAGTATCCCATTCAAAAAGTCTTCGTAAGTTTGTTGTTGTTTTGAACTTCTTTTCCAAAGCTTGGACTAGTAGATCATTTCGAAGAGTTATTACTTCTTCCTTTGATGTGAGGCTTGTGATGCATGTATCATCCTAACTTTTTTGAAATAAATTTGACCTCAAATCTGAAACATTAAAGGGAGCAACATTAGAATAGTTTAATGATTCATTCACGTTATGCTTACCGAATATATATGATTTGAATCTTCGAGACTTTGTTCTTCAAATAGGTTCGAGTATAAACATTTGTCCAAAGAAGCTTGTATTATGGACTGGTGCATGTATCATTCCCCCACTCCTCAAAAGGATTAGTCCTCGAATCAGAAAATCCAAAAGAAAAAGAATTAGATGTGTTGAAAGAAAAACTTGTGAAACATTTACCAAGATCAATGTGATGTGTCTTTATGCGTTTTAGTTGAGGTTTCTTCTTTGTAGGAATTGATTTCTTGTACTCTTAGAATCCTATTTTGCATACAAGTCTTGTAATCTAATGTTTATATTGAAATTCAACATGGCGTTGACCACTGTTAGCTTTTTGTATGATTGCTTCAGATAATTTCTCCAGGGTTTTATTCGTGTGTGGCAAGAATGAGTGTTTAAAAACCATGTCAATTGGTTTGTTAAAGTAATCCCCTAAGTCTCCTATGTGTGGTTCATGAATTAGGAATTCTCGGGAGGAGATTTGTAGAATGTAGAACCTATTTAGTTGATAAGAAAAATCATAAACAAGATAAAGCTCATTAAAAGCACTTTTAAAAGTATGGATAGAAATATCATAAATATCTTAGTTATTGTGATTTGCATCTTTGATATGTTCAATTCTCATAATAGTAGTATGCTTAAGAGTATATCTTCGTGGTAAAGCATCGTCTACTATGTTTTGCTTACCTCGGTCTGCTACACACTTAAAGGAGTTGTGTTTGGTTTGAATGACAACTTCAAGAGTCTTACATTGTAAAAAGGAGAAGAAGTAAGTTACAATATCATTAAAATGAGTAATAAAATAATTACTTTTGGAATCTTGTAAATCGTGGCTCTTTATTGATATGGCATATTGATTAGGTTTTCAGGTGGTAACCCGTCATGAGGGTCACCTAGAACTATTCGAAAACTCTTGGCGATTAAAGATGGTGTGGGATAGTTTCATGTTGGTTTTACTTTCTCATTATTTACATTGATTCCCTGTGCACGAACTATAAAGCATGTGGAGTTATTTAAGTCATGTTTCATCATTAAGATGGAATCAAGACTAAGGCTTTCATGGATGTAGCATTTTTATAACAAATCTAACTATTTGGTTTCTTCAAGACTGTATATTTAACGAGGTATGATGGAATGTTGAATTAGATTGGTTTGGTGTTGTTTCCCTCATTTCAGTGGTAATTCGTTAGGTAGATCACCTTACACTTCTCAAAAATCCTGTAAAAAAGATGAAAACACACTAGGCATATCATTGTTCATGTTAGAAATCGAAACAATTAATTCCCTAAAGTGAACAAGGATGCAAGCTTGCTTGTAAAGAAGGTTATCTCTCCATTCTTTTGTGCTCACATATAATTTTGAGTCACTCTTTTCTTCTCACATTTAAGTTCACTCACCTCCCATGGGTCATTATTCTTTTGGCTTTTGTAACTAGTGACCAATTTTACTTTTGCCTTTTTCTCAGTTTTTCTTTTTTTGCTTTCCTTACCTGCTCACATGTTATCATTTGATCTTTAGGGGCTGGAAGTGTTTTATTCTTTGTTTCTCATTCTTTCTCCTTGTCAGGTTTGTCATCTCTTGGCTTTTTTTAGAGAAGATGGAGTAGAAGATGATGAAGGATTTGAAGGATTACCTTGGTAAGAGGATGAAGTACCTTGGTAATGTTCTCTAAATCGGAATCTCCTTTGGATTTTTACTTCAATTGTCATTGCTTTATTTAGTATATCTTCAAATTTTTGCACCCATGGAGGTCTAGAAGATCAGTGATATTTGAGTTTAAGCCGACGACGAATCTTGACACGGTGACCTCTCCTTTTTCGGTTATGTTAACCCTATTGAGTAAGGGCTGCATATCCTTGTAGTAGTCTTCAACTGAACTTCTACCTTGTCGAAGTTGGTTTAGTCATAGTTTAACATCTCACGTATATTGTGTCGGTAGAAATCACTTCCTCATGGTTTGTTTGAGGTCAGTCCAAGAAGTGATTGCTTGAATTTAGAAGTTCTCGATCTTTTTCCTTGTTTGCCTCCACCAAGTTTGATCATATCCTTCGAATTGCATGGTGATGAGGTGAACTTGTTTAGCTTGGGTGCAGTCATGGTATGAGATCATGAGATCAACTTTTCCTTTCCAATCGATGTACTTGTCCGGATCGTTGTCTCATTTGAAAGACAGGATCATGAACTTTGGTTTTGCAAAGAGTTCAGGTGCTTGGAAACGTGGTTGTTCTTACATGGGTACCAAAAGTTCAACATTGTTTGGTCTTGGATTCTGATTTGGTAGATCCAGTTATGGTTATTGTCGTTCTCTCATGGTTTTATCAAATCTTTCAACTTGAGTCGTGAGTCGGGCAAGTGCGGCTAAGATAGCCGTAAGTGTGTTGTTGTTATTGTCACCCATCTTGAAATCATAACACTTAAAAGAAAATTTTAAAGTAAAATAAAAAATAAAAGTAAACAAATTCAGCAAAGCAAGAAACCTCACAAGTCACTCCAAGAAAGTAACACAACGAGAGGTAAGTAAGCCAATTTTGTACTCTTTGAAAATCATTTTACCAAGTAGTCCTCCATAGTTCATATCGGAGTTTGATTACTAGCAAAGGAGATAAGAAACAAAACATCTAAGAGGCCAAACAAAGGTTAGACTCGAAGAGAATGAGAATGCAAAGAAGGAAGAAGTATGCAAACTCTTTAGTCCTACTAACACAAGAGAGATAATGTGTTATATAATGTAAAGAACAATAAAAAGGAAAAACAAAAGAACCTAAAGCACTAAGAGTCAAAGGGAAAAAAAAGAACCAAACCAGAAACCTAGAAAACGTTGGATCAACTTGAACAACGTTTTTGAGGGGGTTACCGGTGTCCAACAATTTTGGAAATATTCTTGAATGTCTTTCAATATGTCTAGAAACCATCTGTAAAATTTCATAACCAAATACCTTCATTTTTACCCAGTAGACTTCGTTGAACGGTGAGTCCTCAAACAATCTATTTTTCGTGATCGCTTTGTTGGAAGGTGTTCTTGATCTCCAAAAATTATGATTGTTTGCGTGATCTCCAATATATGAAGTTTCAATCTGGAAATTTTCACTACAAAATTTGTCCTGTAGAATTTTCAAGAAATTTGACAAGATTCTAGACCGAATTTGCCGATGAAACTTGAATGATATATTTGAAGGCTCTAATGAACTCCTGATGCAAGCACGTTTTCACAAACAAAGGGAGTACTCTTGAAGTTTTCTATGCTGTATTTTCTTTATACTAGTTTAATCATATATGCTATTATGATACATCTCATGTTAAGGTTACTAGTTATGTAGTTAATAAATAACTTAGCATGAACACATCTTCACAATAGATGTACATTGTTATTTAAATATGTTAAGCATGTTAGAATAGTCTTACATTCATAATAAGTATGATTCATCACATTTATAAAATGGGAGCATACTTATCATTCATTTGATTAGCTCATATGCATTCATTTTAGAACTTAGACCTTATATATCCTAGATCACACATATTATATGATGATATATTTAGCTCATAACATGAAATCATAGCTCACAATACCATGATCATGTGCAGCAGCAAGGTATTTAGCTCGTACAAGCTCAATGCCATTGAATTACCTTGTTTCCTTGAACATGTAAGTACATTGGAGCATGACACACATTATGGTAGCCTGGTGGACCATTTGGCATCAATATGCAGCTCCCAATTAGCTCACAAAGGATATTTTTCTCATGGAGACTTATAGAAAGCTCAACTCAGTTGAGGGAGCTAGCATGTAGCTGAACCTAGCTGGATGAACCAATTGAAGTCAAGTTGCTAAAAGTGATGCCAAGTTCAGCTGAACATAGCTAAAGGAGATGCTAGGGAGCTTAAGAAGTCATGGACAACATACTTGTAACACATCAACCTTTATTTACATTGCTAGCTCACTACTAGCTTGAATATCGCTAAGTCACGCCTAGTTTTTGACCACCTTCAACCCATGCACGCCCAAGATGATGGACATTACCAGCCTTCATTCTATGCACAAGGTTACACCACAAGGTTTCCTAGAACTCCTATGTGCGTGTCATATGACCAGCAACCATGTGTCTTGCATGTGGTCTCCATTTAGGCACCAGGATAAAAGGATGTAACACCATTCGGCCAAGCACTCCCTTCTCTCCAATTTGGCTCCAACTTAAAGCGGTTCAAGAGCTATTGGGCCATGAGACATGTTCCTACACTTCAACCGAACCATCACCTATTTATTCATGTTATTTATCAATTAAATTATGTCATTTTAGGAAGGCACAAGGGATGACCGAACCAACATGTACCTATTCGGCCAAGTCCCTTCAAAAACTATAAATATGCTTTCTTATTTCATTTATAATCAGACATTTTTCATCAATCAAAGTGTGATATTTCTCTTTGCTTAAGTCCTTGTGACTTTTATCGACTTATCAAGTAATTTATTACTTGTGGAGTCAACCCCTTCCATTTGATACATGTGGTTCCTATCTCTATATAGATAGTGGGTCCAAGTCCTTGTTACACCACCCCTTAGAAAATATTTAAAAGGCTGGGTCTTTTCTCTCTATAGCATTGGTTCTTCCTTGGTTATTTCTAAGATACTATCCTCACAACCTTTCATTGTTTTATCAACCATACCATAGCCAAACAACATACTTCTGCTACCATTTATCTTAACATAAAATAGCCTACCATTTAACCTTTACATCTAACACCAAACCATCTATTTGAGCCATTCACTTATGCTGGTCGTTTTACTTCCTTCATAGATCCACAATCAATCGAAAAAGTAGAATTACCATACATCAAGTGGTAATCAAAGCTTTGGTGGAAGAAGCAACGTGCAACAATAACAAAAACAAAAATATAAAAAGAAGTGCAAATGAAAGAAATCAAGAAAAATCAGCAAAGAAATTGATGCACTCAAAAGAATAAATATTCAAGCACTCAAAAAGAAGAGAAAAAGAAAAGAAAATAAAGAAAGAAAAGTTGAAGCACTCAACAACAAGTCTCATCACCAACCCATTCAAGTTAGCCTTTTAAATTGATTGTGGTGATAGAAGGGTTGTGAAGTGATTTGTGTAAGTAACCCCTTTTATTCTTTTCTTTCTATTTCTAAGCCACCCTTTTCATTATTATTTACTTTCCATTCAAACTAACCCATTTATAGCCGACACACAACAAGTAAAACTTACTTGATACGGTTTTGAGTAAATTCATTTAGAACTTGAGATAAAGAGAATTGGGAGGAAAAAGGCTTGAGCGTGTGAGATCAGAAGAGGATGAGTAAAAGCCTTGAAGTCCTAGAGTGCAAACACGAGTGGATTAAGTGATATTCAAGTTTTCTCGGAGTGACTCGTGAGGCTTTGTGAGAGTATTATCTGGTAAGGTCTTTTACACATCTTTTTTTTCTTCTTATTTCACTAATCATGTCTCGGAGTCCAGGATGAACCCCTGAAAGAGAAGCTCCTAACTTGCAATCTCAAGCAATTATCCATGAAATGGCAAGATTGTTGAAATTAAAATTGGAGCCTTTGCATTATCATATGGATCAATTTGAAGCATCTTTGGGCAACCGGAGAATAAATCGCCCTAGAGTAGAAGAAGACTTTCAGGAAGAAGAGGCTGAAGTAACATCATAAGCAAGAATATATGTTCATCGAAATCATAATGACAACTTCAGTAGCATTAAGGTAACCATTCCTCCATTTCAAGGACAAACTGATCTTGAAGCCTATTTTGGTTGGGTAATCAAGATCGAGCATAGCTTTGAATGACAAAACTATACGGAGAAAAAGAAGGTCAGGCTTGCTGCTATGGAATTCGTGGACTATGCCGTAGTTTGGTCGGATCAATTGGTGAGTTCAATAGGACGAAATGGTGAACGCCCCATCACTACGTGGGAATAAATAAATACCATTACGAGGAAAACGTTCGTACCTACTCACTATCACCGAGATTTTTATCATAAGCTACAAAATCTTAAACAAGGAAGCAGATGCGTTGCAGATTATTTCATGGAAATTGAAATAGCCATGATTCGAGCCAATGTTGATGAAAACAGAGAAGCAACCATTGCAAGGATTTTATCTAACCTAAATCCTGACAATGATAACCTTGTTGAATTACATCATTATGTAGAGATTGAAGAGATGATACATATGGCCATGAAAATTGAACGATAGATTAAAAGGAAAGCCTTCAATCTGAGTAGTCCAAATTCGACCATTAAATGGAAACAAGAGCCTAATACTTTCCAGAAGCCAACTCCAGTCCAAGGAAAGGAACCTATAGAGGTAACTAAAACAAAACAAGTGGACAAATCTAGCGAGGGTAAAGAGAAGCAAACCAAAACTTTTGAGAGGTCCAGAGACATCAAATATTTCAAGTGTTTTGGAAAATGACATGTTGCCAGTCAATGTCCCAACAAAAATGCAATGATGATACTTGAAAATGGAGATGTTGTCTCAGATTTTGAAGAATCTATCTATGATGAGGAACCTGAAGCAATCCAAGACAAACAACCAGAAGAGAATGCAAACCATGGAGAAATGTTTGTTTTAAAAAGGTGCCTATAATTACAAACATCTCAAGAGGATTTACAAAGAAACAACATTTTCCATACAAGGTGCCATGTCCAGGACAAGGTTTGTACAATGATTATAGATGAACAGATTTGTACAAATGAAGCCAACACTCTTATGGTTGAAAAACTTGGTTTGCCAACATCAAAGCATCCCACTCCATATAAACTCTAGTGGCTCAAGGAAGGAGGCGAGTTAAACTTTACAAAACATGTTCTAATTCCTTTTTTAGTTGGTAGGTACAAGGATGAGGTAATTTGTGACATTGTCCCTATGCATGCTAGCCACATTCTACTTGGTAGACCATGGCAGTATGACAAAAGGGCCATTCATGACTGTTACCACAACCAATACTCCTTTAAGCATGAAGGACGCAAGGTGACTTTGGTACCTTTGACGCCTAAATAAGTACAATAAGATCAATTACATATGCCAAAAAGTGTACAAGCATGTCGCAAAGACAAAATACGAATGAAGAATGAAGAAGGACGAAACATGAAACCAAACTTCTTCATGAAGAAACATGTTAAGTCAATGCTGGAAAATGAAGGGTCTCCTACGAAAAATGGTGATGATTGTAATTCAAAGTCACAACTTTTCACCAAGGGTCTTGAACTTCAAAAGGTAAGTACCCCTTCATTTGAAACCTCATATCTCCTCACTTATCAGGACGAACCACATGAAAGTTCACTTCCAAAAGGGATATCTCTAGAAGAAGATCATTCCCAAAAGGTACATGTTGGTAAATTATATTCCAAATAAAGGCCTAAAGGGAGATCTTGTGAAACAATATCTACTGGAAGAACACATTCATTCAAAGGATGCTTTATATTAGCATAAAGACGTGAAGCTATGCAAGGACTCAATTTGAGGACAAATCACCCTAAAGAAGAGGGATGATGCAAGCACATTTTCACATACAAAGGGAGCACTCTTGAACTTTTCTATTGTATTTGCTTTATACAAGTTTAATCATATATGCTATTATGATACATATCATGTTAAGGTTACTATTTATGTAGTTAATAAATAACATAGGATGAACACATCTACACAATAGATGAACATTGTTATTTAAATATGTTAAGCATGTTAGAATAGTCTTGCATTCATAATAAGCATGATTCATCACATTTATAAAATGACAACATACTTATCATTCATTTGATTAGCTCATATGCACTCATTTTAGCACTTAGACCTTATATATACTAGATCACACATATTATATGATGATATATTTAGCTCATAACATGAAATCATAGATCACAATACTATGATCATGCACGACAACAAGGTATTTAGCTCGTGCAAGCTCAATGCCATTGAATTACCTTGTTTTCTTGAACATGTAGGTGCATTGGAGCAAGGCACACATTATGGTAGCTTGGTTGACCTTTTGGCATCAATATGCAGCTCACAATTAGCTCACAAAGGATATTTATCTCATGGAGACTTATGGAAAGCTCAACTTAGTTGAGGGAGCTAGCATGTAGCTGAACCTAACTGGATGAACCAATTGAAGTCAAGTATGCCAAGTGCAGCTAAACATAGCTAAAGGAGATGCTAGGGAGCTTAAGAAGTCATGGCCAACATACTTTCAACACATCAACAATTATTTACATTGCTTGCTCACTACTAGCTTGAATATAGCTAAGTCACGCCTAGTTGCTACCCACCTTCAACCCATGCACGCCCAAGATAATGGACATGACCAGCCTTCATTCTATGCACAAGGTTGCACCACAAGGTTTTCTAAAACCCCCATGTGTATGTCATATGACCAGCAACCATGTGTCTTACATGTGGTATCCATTTAGGCGCCAAGATGAAATGATGCAACACCATTCGGCCAAGAACTCCCTTCTCTCCAATTTGGTGCCAACTTGAAAGGGTTCAAGAGTAATTGGGCCATGAGACGTGTTCCTACACTTCAATCGAACCATCACCTATTTATTCATATTATTTATGAAATAAATTATGTCATTTTAGGATAGCATAAGGGCTGGCCGAACCAACATGTACCTATTCGGCCAAGTCCCTTCAAAAACTATAAATATGCTTTCTTATTTCATTTGTAATCACACCTTTTTCATCAATTCAAGTAATGTATCACTTGCGGAGTCAACCCCTTTCATTTGATACTTGTGGTTCCTATCTCTATATAGATAGTGGGTCCAAGTCCTGGTTACACCACCCCTAATAAAGGATTTGTAAGGCTAGGTCTTTGCTCTCTATAGCATTGGTTCTTCCTTGGTCATTTCTAAGATACTATCCTCACAACCTTTCATTGTTTTATCAACCATACCATAGCCAAACAACAAACTTCTGCTACCATTTATCTTAACATAAAATAGCCTACCATTTCACCTTTACATCTACCACCAAACCATTTATTTGAGCCATTCACTTATGCTGGTTGTTTTGTTTCCTTCCTAGATCCACATTCAATCAAAAAAGTAGAATTACCTTACATCAAGTGGTAATCAAAGCTTTGGTTGAAGAAACAATATGCAACAACAACAAAAACAAAAATATAAAAAGAAGTGCAAGTGAAGTGCAAGTGAAAGAAATCAAGAAAAATCAACAAAGAAATTTGTGTAAGAATAAAAAAAAAGAAATAAAAGAAATAAAATTTAAAGCACCAAACAACAAGTCTCATCACCAACCCATTCATGTAAGCCTTTAAAATTGATCGTGGTGATAGAATGGTTGTGAAGTGATTTGTGTAAGTAACCTCTATTATTCTCTTCTTTCTATTTTTAAGCCACCCTTTTCATTATTATTTGTTTTCCATTCCTATTAACCCATTCACAGCCGACACACAACAAGTAAAATTTACTTGATACGATTTTGAGTAAAGTCATTTCGAACTTGAGATAAAGAGAATTGAGAGAAAAGAGGCTTGAGCGTGTGAGATCAAAAGAGGATGAGTAAAAGCCTTGAAGTCCTAGAGTGCAAACAATAGTGGATTAAGTGATATTCAAGTTTTCTTGGAGTGACTCGTGAGGCTTTATGAGAGTATTATTTGGTAAGGTCTTTTACACATTTTTTTTTTCTTATTTCACTAATCATGTCTCATAGTCCAAGACGAACCCCTAAACGAGAAGCTCCTAACTTGCAAACTCAAGCAATTACGCATGAAATGGCAAGATTGTTGAAATTAAAATTGGAGCCTTTGCATGATCGTATGGATCAATTTGAAGCATCTTTGGGCAACCGGAGAATAAATCGCCCTAGAGTAGAAGAAGAATTTCAGGAAGAAGAGGCTGAAGTAACATTAGAAGCAAGAATATATGTTCATCAAAATCATAATGACAACTTCAGCAACATTAAGGTAACAATTCCTTTATTTCAAGGATAAACTGATCTTGAAGCCTATCTTGGTTGGGTAATCAAGATCGAGCATAGCTTTGAATCTCAAAACTATACGGAGCAAAAGAAGGTCATGCTTGCTGCTATGGAATTTGTTGACTATGCCGTAGTTTAGTCGGATCAATTGGTGAGTTCAAGAAGATGGAATGGTGAACCCCCATCACTACATGGAAATAAATGAATGCCATTATGAGGAAAAGGTTCGTACATACTCACTATCACCGAGATCTTTATCATAGGCTACAAAATCATAAACAATGAAGCAAATACGTTGTAGATTATTTCATGGAAATGAAGATAGCCATGATTCGAGCCAATGTTGATGAAGAGAGAGAAGCAACCATGGCAAGGATTTTATCTGGCCTAAATCCTTCCATTGGTAACCTTGTTCAATTGCAACATTATGTAGAGATTGAAGAGATGATACATATGGCCATGAAAATTAAACGGCATATTAAAAGGAAAACCTTCAATCTGAGTAGTCCAAATTCGGCCATCAAATGGAAACAAGAGCCTAATACTTTTCGGAAGCCAACTCCAGTCCAAGCAATGGATCCTATAGAGGTAACTAAAATGAAACAAGTGGGTGAATCTAGCGAGGGTAAAGAGAAGTAAACCAACACTTTTGAGAGGTCCAGAGACATCAAATATTTCAAGTGTTTTGGAAAAGGACATGTTGCCAGTCAATGTCCCAACCGAAATGCTATGATGATACTTGAAAATGGAGATGTTGTCTAAGATTCTGAAGAATCTATCTATGACGAGGAACATGAAGCAATCCAAGACAAACAACCAGAAGAGAATGCAAACCATGGAGAAATGTTTGTTTTAAAAAAGTGCCTACAATCACAAACATCTCAAAAGGATTTACAAAGAAACAATATTTTCTATACAAGGTTCCATGTCCAGGACAAGGTTTGTACAATGATTATAGATGAATGGAGTTGTACAAACGAAGCCAGCACTCTTATGGTTGAAAAACTTGGTTTGCCAACATCAAAGCATCCCACTCCATATAAACTCTAATGGCTCAAAGAAGGAGGCGAGTTAAACGTTACTAAACAAGTTCTAATTCCTTTTTCAGTTGGTAGGTACAAGGATGAGGTAATTTGTCACATTATCCCTATGCATGCTAGCCACATTATACTTGGTAGACCATGGCAGTATGACAAAAGGGCCATTCATAACTATTACCACAACCAATTCTCCTTTAAGAATGAAGAACGCAAGGTGACTTTGGTACCTTTGACACCTAAATAAGTAGAATAATATCAATTGCGTATACGAAAAAGTGTACAAGCATGTCGCAAAGACAAACTTCTTCATAAAGAATGAAGAAGGACGAAACATGAAACCAAACTTCTTCATGAAGAAACATGTTGTGTCAATGCTGGAAAATGAAGGGTCTCCTACGAAAAATGGTGATGGTTGTAATTCAAAGTAACAACTTTTCACCAAGGGTCTTGAACTTCAAAAGGTAAGTACCCCTTCATTTAAAACCTCATATCTCCTCACTTATCAGGATGAACCACATGAAAGGTCACTTCCAAAAGGGATATCTCTAGAAGAAGATCATTCCCAAAAGGTACATGTTGGTAAATTATATTCCAAATAAAGGCCTAAAAGGAGATCTTATGAAACGATATCTATTCGAAGAAAACATTCATTCAAAGGATTCTTTCTATTATCAAAAAGACATGAAGCTATGCAAGGACTCAATTTGAGGACAAATCGCCCTAAAGAAGGGGGATGATGCAAGCATGTTTTCACATATAAAGGGATCACTCTTGAACTTTTCTGTTGTATTTGCTTTATACTAGTTTAATCATATATGCTATTATGATACATATCATGTTAAGGTTACTAGTTATGTAGTTAATAAATAACTTAGCATGAACACAACTACACAATAGATGAACATTGTTATTTAAATATGTTAAGCATGTTAGAATAGTCTTGCATTAATAATAAGCATGATTCATCACATTTATAAAATGGCATCATACTTATCATTCATTTGATTAGATCATATGCATTCATTTTAGCTCTTAGACCTTATATAATAGATCACACATATTATATAATGATATATTAAGCTCATAACATAAAATCATAGTTCACAATACCATGATCATACACGGCAGCAAGGTATTTAGCTCGTACAAGCTCAAAGCCATTGGATTACCTTGTTTCCTTGTACATGTAGGTACATTGGAGCATGACACGTTATGGTAGATTGGTGGACCATTTGGCATCAATATGCAGCTCACAAAGGATATTTAGGTCATGGAGACGTTTGGAAAGCTCAACTTAGCTAAGGGAGCTAGCATGTAGTTGAACCTAGCTGGATGAACCAATTGAAGTCAAGTTGCTACAAGTGATGCCAAGTGCAGCTGAACATAGCTAAAGGAGATTCTAGGGAGCTTAAGAAGGCACGACCATCATACTTGCAACACATCAACCTTTATTTACATAGCTCACTACTAGCTTGAATGGAGCTAAGTCACGCCTAGTTGTTGCCCACCTTCAACCCATACACACCCAAGATGATGCACATGACCAGCTTTCATTCTATGCACAATACTACACCACAAGGTTTCCTATAACTCTCATATGCGTGCCATATAACCAACAACCATGTGCCTTGCATGTGGTCTCCATTTAGGCACCAAGATGAAATGATGCATCACCATTCGGTCAAACACTCCCTTTTCTCCAATTTGGCGCCAACTTGAAGGGGTTTAAGAGCTATTCGACCATGAGAAATCTTTCTACACTTCAACCAAACCAGAACCTATTTATTCATGTTATTTATGAATTAAATTATGTCATTTTAGAAAGGAACAAGGGCTAGTCTAACCAACATGTACCTATTCGGCCAAGTCCCTTCAAAAACTATAAATTTGATTTCTTATTTCATATGTAATCAGACCATTTTCATCAATTAAAGTGAGATAATTATCTTTGCTTAAGTCCTTGTGACTTTTACCGACTTATTAAGTAATTAATTACTTGTGGCGTCAACCCCTTCCCTTTGATACTTGTGGTTCTTATCTCTATATAGATAGTGGGTCCAAGTCTTTGTTACCACCCTTTAGAAAGGATTTGTAAGGTTGGTTCTTTGCTCTCTATAGCATTGGTTCTTCCTTGGTAATTTCTAAGATACTATCATCACAACCTTCCATTGTTTCATCAACCATACCATTGCCAAACAACATACTTCCGCTACCATTTCTCTTAACATAAAATAACCTACCATTTCACCTTTACATCTACCACCGAACCTCTATTTGATCCATTCACTTATTCAAACTGTTTTGCTTCCTTTAAAGATCCACAATCAATAAAAAAATTAGGATTACCTTACATCAACTCCGATTGGGTGAATATTTTACTAAATATTACTTTTAGGATAATATGAGATCAAGATAAAATCAGCCCTAAATTCCTTCGTTTACAGTATTTTCAATTTTTGTGACTTGAAATGATTAATCTTTTGCGAACTAGCACCGTTGGGGTACCTTGACAGTTTTTTGTACAAGAACAAGCAATATTGTTTGCGTCTTTCCAATAATCAGCCCAAATCTGATACCAATTGATAGGGAAGCGGTGGCGGGTTAATGAGCGTTGCTCTTGTTGAATAATCAAACCTAGAAAGTTATAAACTCTATGAAGAACAAAGGGGGATGAATAGGGGAAGGTGGTGCCAGTAACTAGGGTCTTTTAGAGTTGTTTTAAGTGCTGGAAACAAGGTAAGAAACAATATTGAGAAAGATAAACAAAGATAAAGAAATTGAATGAAAAGTATGATAACAAAGAAATCAAAATATCTCTCTTATGAAGGTGAACAAAAAATATGATAATGGCGATGATGGATTTGTGGAAAATAGATGGGTAAGTGTCCTATCGAGCCCTCCTAGTCGTAATGAAAAGGAAAACACGATAATATGGATCTAACCAACCCTCCTAATCATGATGAAAAGGCAAATTAGAGTGTGAAGATTAATCTCCCTCACAAGAACTTGAAAGAACTCAAGGAGAAGAAGCTTCGAAGGCACAAGGCAATCAACACTTGCAAAAACAAAATCTCGTTGTATTATTAATAAAAAAAATCTTGTTTACAAAGTTGAATAAAACCTCCTTTATATAGGGGTTGAGTTCTAAAGGTTCTAAATAACTAATGAATAAAATAATAATAAACTAAACATGTCTTAACTCTAATTCCTAATAAAATAATAATAACTAAAAATACTGTTTTAACTCATCCTTAATTCCTAATAAAATAATAAATCTAATCCTAAAAGACAATGCATCAAGTTATATTAAATCATATTACAAATAATCAATATAAATATTGAAAATTCATAATATTTACAAAATCACGTATTAATGTCGTATAGGAATTTCTGCATGCGATGTCTTCACAAAAATGAATGTATCTTGAGTTCCCGATATTGGATTGATGCAATTCAAAAACCATTGGAAATATAAGATAGAAATGGTTGTATCTCCAGAAGATATATTGACCAAATAAGATCAGTATCCTATTCAAAAAGTCGTTGTAAGTCTACTGTTGTTCTGTTCTTCTTTTCCGAGGCTTGGTCGAGTGGATCATTTGGAAGAGTTATTTTTTCTTCCATTGATTTGAGCCTTGTGATGCTTGTATCAACCTCCAGCTCATTCACCCTAGAACTAAGTCAAACATGAAAGGTTAACTTCCAACAATTGTGACCTTTCATGAATGATGTTGCCCATAAAGATGCCCTTTCATCAAGGTATACGTTGGTGAAGATATTACATCCATTGGAAGCCTAAATCATGTAGAGACATGAGACAAGCACCATCCCTATTCAGCCACCACCCACATGCCTTGAACATGAAAATTTTGGGCACCAAGATAAACCATCACAACACCATTCGGCCAAGGAAGATAACTTTAGCGCCAAGATGAAAAAGCATATCACCATTCGGCCAAGGGAGATTCATCTTCATCCTAGCCGAACGAACATGTCTAATTTGAAGGGATAGTCAAACCATCACCATGCCAATGGACCTCTCCTTTCATTTAAATCATTATTTATTTTCAATTAAAGTAATTTACATGCCGAATTACTAGGTACCTATTTAGCCAAGCCCTCTAATTTCCTATAAATTAAGAGGCTTGCTTTCAGTTGAACTCATATCATTTCATAATATAAATAACCTGCAATAAGTGAATGGCTCAAATAGATGGTGGTAGTTGATGTAAGGGTGAAATGGAGGGCTATTTATAATGAATTCAGAGATGTGGTAGATGGTTTAAGTGTTTGGCTATGGTTAGGCTTATGAAATACCCAGCCCTATAAATCTATCTAAGAGGTGGTACTAAAGGACTTGGACCCACTAGATATAATGATCTAGAAACCATAAGTAATAATGGAAATAGAAGGGTTGAATCCACAAGTAAGGATTTACTTGATAAGTCGATAAAAGTCACCAAGAACTTGAGAAAAGAGAATAATCTCACTTAAATTATATGAAAGGTGTGTTAACAAATGAATTGGACTAGTATATTTATATAATTGAAAAGACATAGCCGAATAAGTACATAGTTGTTCAGCCAACCCTTGTATATCTTTGAAAGTACATAATTAATTGAAAAATTATACTGAAAACAAAGGTGATGTTTCGATTGGAATGGGAGTCATAATCTAATGTAAGGCACTTGTACCTTGTTGATTGATTGTGGATCTAGGAAGGAAGCAAAACAACCTACATAAGTGAATGACTCAAAATAGATGGTTAAGGGTGGTAAACGTGTGGGTGAATAAGTAAGATATTTAAATAATGAGTGATGGAAGCGGAAGATGGTTGATATCGCTATGGTGTATGGTTAATGAAACAAAGGGATTGTTGTAAGATAGTATCTCAAAGAAGACTCAAAGAAGAACCAATGCTAAAGAGAGAAAAGATCCAGACTTTATATTGTTTCTTTAAGGGGTGGTATAAAGGACTTTGACCCACTAGTTATAAGAACTAGGAACCATAAGTATCAAGGGAAAGGGGTTGGCGTCATAAGTATAAAAATACTTGATAAGTCGATAAAAGTCATCAGGACTTGAGAAAGAGAATAATCTCGCTTGTATTAATCAAAAAGGTCTAGTTACAAATGAATTATGCTTTCCTATTTATAGGAAATGGAGGGGCATGGTTGAATTATTACAAGGGGTTTCAGCTAGGCCTTATGCCTTTTTAAAATGACATAATTTAATGCTAATTAAAGATGATGGTTCGATTTAAATGGGAGGTAATATCCCTTGGCTGAATAGCTCTTGTGTCCCTTCAAGTTGGCACCAAATTAGATGGGACATGTTGCTTAGCCAAATAGTGAGAGAGCTCATCATCTTGGCACCTAAATGATACAACATGCAAGGCACATGGGGGTTGCTCATATGGAACGTACATGGCTAATTTAGGGAGCCTTGTGGTGCTACCTTATGCATGGGATGATGGCTGGTCATGTACTCCATCTTGGGTGTGCATGTGTCTCCTCCAAGTTAGCTTAAGTGTGGAGCTAGCTAGAAAGTATGGGGTTGTATGTGAACAAGCTTCCTAGTCGAGTCGTTGTGAGCTCCATAATAACATGTTCAGCTATATTCATCTACCATTGATATCATTTTTGCCAACTCAGCTCTAAATAGTCCAACTAGGTGAGTTTAGCTAACCTTAAGCTCATCTAGCTGAAATGAGCTTTCCTTAGTGTTTCATGAGCTGCCATGTTCCTTGAGCTGTCTGTGAGCTGCATTTGATGTCCAAATAATCCACCAAGCTACCTCAACTTGTGTTATGATCCAATGTACCTATATGTGCGAGGAAATAAGGTAAGTCCATGGTATTGAGCTGATATGAGCTAAATACCTTGATGACATGCATGAATATTGTAATGTGAGCTATTATTGAAGGTCATGAGCTAAATATATCATCTTATAATATGTATGAACTAATGCATAAAGACTAAGTGCTAAAATGAATGCATATGAACTAATGAAATGAATTATAAGTATGTTGCCTTGATGTATATGTGATAATCATGCTTAATATAATTATAAGACTATTCTAATATGTTTAATATATTAAAAAAACAATGTGCATGATGTGTTCATATTAAGTTATTTATTAACTACATAACAAGTATTCTTATCATTAAATGTATTATAAAATCATATAGTATATAACTAATATAAAGTAAATTCAGTATAAAGATGTTCAATAGTACTCCCTTTGTAGGTGAAAACGGCCTTGCATCATCCCCCCTTCTTTAGGGAGATTTGTCCTAAAATCGAGTTCATTCTATCCTTGTATAGCTTCACATCTCTTTGCTAAAAGAAAGCATCCTTTGAACATTTGTGTTCTTCCATTAGGTACCCTTTTATAAGATTTCCCTTTAGGTCTTTCTTTGGAATATGATTTACCAATAGGTACCTTTTGGGAGTGATCTTCTTTTAAGGATATCCCTTTTGGAAGTGACATTTAACGTGGTTGGTCCTGAAAAGTGAGGAGAAAATAGGTCTCAAATGAAGGGGTACTTACCTTTTGATGATTAAGACTCTTGGTGAAGAGTTGTTTCTTTAAATTCCAACCATCACCAATTTTCGTATGAAACCCTTCAATTTCCAGTATTGAACCATCATGTTTCTTCATGAAGAAGTTTTGTTTCATGTTTTTCCTTGTTCATTCTTCATTGCTGGTTTGTCTTTTCTCCATGTTTGTACACTCTTTCGCATATGCAATTGGTCTTGTTGTACTTCTTTAGGCATTAAAGGCACCATGGTTACCTTGTATCCATCATGCTTAGAAGTGTATTGATTGTGATAACAATCATTGATGGCCCTTTTATCATACTGCCATGGTCTACCAAGTAAGATGTGGCTAGCATGCATAGGGAAAATGTCACAAAGCACCTCGTCCTTGTACCTACCAACTAAAAAAGGAATTAGAACCAATTTGGTAACGTTTAACTCACCTCCTTCATTGAGCCATTGGAGTTTTTATGGAGCGAGATGCTTTGATGTGGCTAAACCCAACTTTTCAACCATAAGAGTGGGGGCTACGCTTTTGCAACTTCCTCCATCGATAATCATAGTGCAAACCTTGTCCTTGACATGGTACCTTGTATGGAAAATATTGTTTCTTTGAAGATCCTATTGAGACGTTTCTGATTGTAGGCATCTTTTCAAAACAAGCATCTCTCCATGGTATGCATTCTCTTTAAATTCTTCTTCTTGTATTGCTTCAGGTTCCTCGTCATAAATAGGCTCTTCAGAATCCGAGAAAATATCTCCATTGTCATGTACTATCATGGCATTTCGATTGGGATATTGACTGGCAACATGTCCTTTCCCAAAATATTTGAAACTTTTGATGTATATGGACCTCTCGTAAGTACTAGTTTGCTTCTCTTTACCCTTGCTAGATTCTTCCACTTGTTTAGTCTTAGTAACTTCTATAGGATCCTTTGCTTGGGCTGGAATGGGCTTCCTAAAGGTGATAGGCTCTTGTCTCCATTTGGTGGCCGAACTTGGACTGCTCCGATTGTAGGTTTTCCTTTTTAGTTGTCGTTCAATTTTCATGGCCACATGTACCATCTCTTCAATCTATACATAATGTTGAATTTCAACAAGGTTAGTAATATCAAGTTTTAGGCCAGATAAAAACCTTGCCATGGTTGCTTCTCGGTCTTCATCAACATTGGCTCGGATCATGACTATCTCCATTTCCTTGAAATAATCTTCAACGCTCTTGCTTTATTATTTCAGATTTTGTAGTTTACGATAAATATCTCAGTGATAGTGAGTAGGCACAAACCTTTTTCTCATAATGGCCTTCAGTTCTTCCCATGTAGTGATGGGGCGTTCACCATTTCGTCTTCTTGAACTCACCAGTTGATCCCACCAAACTAAGGCATAGTCCGCAAATTCCATAACAACAAACCTGACCTTCTTTTGCTCTATATAATTTTGACATTCAAAAATGAGTTCGATCTTGATTACCCAATCAAGATAGGCTTCAGGATTAGTTCGTCCTTGAAATGGAGGAATGGTTACCTTGATGTTGTTAAAGTTGTCATTCTAATTTCGATGAGCATCTCTTCGCACTACTGATGTTACTTTAGCCGCTTCTTCTTCGAATTCTTCTTCCATTCTAGGGCGATTTACTCTCTAGTTGCCTAAAGATGCTTTAAATTGATCCATACGATCATGCAAAGGCTTCAATTCTAATTTCAACAATCTGGCCATTTCATGCATGATTGCTTGAGTTTGCAAATTAGGAGCTTCTCTTTCAGGGGTTTGCCCTGGACTTTGAGACATGGTTAACGAAATATGAAAAAAATAAGTTGTGTAAAAGACCTTACCAGAAATTACTCTCACAAAGCCTCACGAGTCACTCCAAGGAAACTTGAATGTCACTCGATCTGCTCATGTTTGCAATCTAGGACTTTAATTGCCTTTTACTTGTCCTCTTCTGATCTTACACACGCTCCAGCCTTTTTTCTCTCGATTCTCTTATCCCAAGTTTTAGAGGACTTTACTCAAAACCGTATCAAGTAGATTTTACTTGTTGTGCGTCAACTGCAAATAGGTTAGTAGGAATGAAAAAACAAATATAATGAAAGGTGGCTTATCAATAGAAAGAAGAGAACAAAAGGGGTTACTTACACAAAGTCACTTTACAACCTTCTATCACCACAATCAATTTAAAGGCTTACTTGAATGGCTTGGTGATGAGAATTGTTTATGAGTGCTTCAACTTTCTTTCTTTTTCTTTCTTTTTTTTAGTGCTTTCAAATTCTTCTTTTGTGTGCTTTGATTTTCTTTGCTGGATTTTTCTTCATTTCTTTCACTTTGCACTTCACTTGAACTTCTTTTTGTATTTTTGTTTTTGTTGTTGTTGCATGTTGCTTTCTTCCACCAAAGCTCTGATTACCGCTTGATGTAAGGCACTTGTACCTTGTTGACTGATTGTGGATATAAGAAGGAAGCAAAACAACCTGCATAAGTGAATGGCTGAAATGAAATGGTTAAGGGTGGTAAACGTATGGGTGAATAGGTAGGCTATTTTAATAATGAGCAATGGAAGCAGAAGATGGTTGATATGGCTATGGTTTATGGTTGATGAAACATAAGGATGGTTTTGAGGCAGTATCTTAAAGAAGACTCAAAGAAGAACCAATGCTATAGAGACCAAAGACCCAGACTTTATATTGCTTCTTTAAGGGGTGGTATAAAAGACTTTAACCCACTAGTTATAAGAAATAAGAACCAAAAGTATCAAGGGGAAAGGGGTTGACGCAACAAATATAAAAAATATTTGATAAGTCGGTAAAAGTCAGCAGGACTTAAGAAAGAGAATAATCTCACTTGTATCAATGAAAAAGGTCTAGTTACAAATGAATTATGCTTTCCTATTTATAGGAAATGGAGGGGAATGGTCGAACGATTACAAGGGGTTTTGGCCAGGCCTTTTATCTTTTTAAAAAGACATAATTTAATGCTAAATAAATATGATGGTTTAGTTTATATGAAGGGTAATATCCATTGGTCGAATAGCTCTTATGTGCCTTCAAGTTGGCACCAAATTGGATGGGAGATGTTGCTTGGTCGAATAGTGAGAGACTCTTCATCTTGGCGCCTAAATGATACCACATGTAAGGCACATGGGGGCTGGTCATATAGCACGCACATGGGTGATTTAGGAAGTCTTGCAGTGCAGCCTTGTGCATGGGATTATGGTTGTTCTTGTGCTCCATCTTGGGCGTGCATGTGTCTCCTCCAAGTTAGCTTGAGTGTGGAGCTAGCTAGTAATCATGGGGCTGTTTATCAACAAGCTTCCTAGTTGAGTCCTTGTGAGCTCCATAACAGCATGTTCAACTATATTCAACTACCATTGATATCATTTTTGGCAACTCAGCTCCAAATAGTCCAACTAGCTAAGTTTAGCTAGCCTTGAGTTCATCTAGCTGAATTGAGCTTTCCTTAGTGTTTCATGAGCTGTCATGTTCCTTGTGAGCTATTTTTTAGCTGTATTTGATGTCCAAATAATCCACCAAGCTACCACAATGTGTGCTATGATCCAATATACCTATATGTGTGAGGAAACAAGGTAAGTCCATGGTATTGAGCTGATATGAGCTAAATACCTTCCTGCCATGCATGAATATGGTAATGTGAGATATGATTGAAGGTCATGAGCTAAATATATCTTCTTATAATATGTATGAACTAATGCATAAAGACTATGTTCTAAAATGAATGCATATGAACTAATGAAATGAATTATAAGCATGCTGCCTTGATGTATATGTGATAATCATGCTTAATATGATTATAAGACTATTCTA
Source organism: Hibiscus syriacus (assembly GCF_006381635.1). Taxonomy (NCBI): domain Eukaryota; kingdom Viridiplantae; phylum Streptophyta; class Magnoliopsida; order Malvales; family Malvaceae; genus Hibiscus; species Hibiscus syriacus. The sequence continues at coordinate 15,276,936 of NW_024063533.1, forward strand.
ATATGTTTAATATATTAAAATAACAATGTGCATGATGTGTTCATATTAAGTTATTTATTAACTACATAACAAGTATTCTTATCATGAAATGTATTATAAAATCATATAGTATATAACTAATATAAAGTAAATTCAGTATAAAGATGTTCAAGAGTACTCCCTTTGTAGGTAAAAACGTGCTTGCATCATAAGCCTTGGTCGAATAATGCTTACATCTCATCATATTGGCGCCAAAATGGATAGTTATGTGCCTCGGTCGAATGGTGAAGTCCCTTTGTGTTTGGTGCACCTAGGAGGGTCACACGCATTGAACACACTTGCTGATCACATGGGCATGCACATGGGAGTTCTAGAGAATGATTGTGGTGTAGCCTTGTGCCTGGGATGAAGGCTGGTCATGTGCATCTCCTTAACCGTGTGTGAGTCCTCCCCAAGATAGCACAGTCGTGCATGTAGCAAGCAAGCAAGTGAGGCTGTTTGAGTTGTTGTTATATCCAATACCTCATTGGCTCCTTAGCATATCTTCTAGCTATCTTCAACTGGTCACTTGGTCAATTTCATCATCATGGCTTCAAATAGTCCACCTAGCTTAATTTAGATAGCCTTTAGCTCCTCCAGCTGATTTGAGCTTTCCATTGTGTGCCATGAGCAGCCATGAAGCTTGTGAGCTAATTGTGATATGCCAAGCCAAATACTCTAACAAGTGCCCTAATGTGTGCCTAGCTTCCATGTACCAATATGTGCAAAGAAAACAAGGTAAATAAAAGGAAATGAGCTAGAATCAATTACCTTGCTTCTGTGCATGTATATGTCATTGTGAGCTATGAATGCATGTGATGAGCTAAGTATAAGATGAGATAACACATGTGAGCTAATGTATATGACTAATGAGCTTAATTGAATGCAAATAAGCTAAGAAATAAATGATTAAGCATGCTGCCATTTGATGAATGAATGAAAACATACTCAGATGAATACAAAACTAATATAAAATAATAATATGCTTGAAATATCATTGTATACCAAATAGAAAGATGTGGATATTAAGTTACTTTACTTTTTAAATCACATAACTAACAATCTTAGCATTATATGAATTATTAGTTTATATATGATCAGAATTATATAAAGAAAGTAAAGTATTAAGAGGTTTAAGAATACTCCCTTAAAGGCAAAGAAAACATTGCTTACACATGGTAAGAACTTGCTTGCATCATCCCCCTTATTTAGGCTGATTTGTCCTCAAATCGAAGCCTTTGGTATGCTTGAATTGTTTATCATTATGTCCATTCAAATGCTTGGATATGTGTTCTTTTAGCAAAGGAGTGCATCATTTAGATGAATGTGTACTTCTAATTGATACCTTTTCATAAGATCTCCTAATAGGCCTTTCTTTGGAGTATTATCTACCATCAGGTACCATTTCGGAATGATCTTCTTATAATGATATCCTTGTTGGAAGTGACCTTTCATTTGGCTTCTCCTAAAAAGTGAAAAAGCATAATGTTTTAAGTGAAGGGGTACATACCTTTTGAAGACATGAATCATAACCTTTGATGAAGAGTTGCGACTTTGAAACGCAACCTTCACCATTATTCGTTGGAAGTCTTTCATTTTCCAGCAACGAACCATCATACTTCTTCATAAAAAAATTGATTTCATGTATTGTCCATCTTTAATCTTCAATGGTGGTTTATCCTTTCGCAAGGTCTGGATACTCCTCATAAGAATCTGAACCTTTTTGACCTCTTTAGGCATCATAGGCACCAAATTGACCTTGCGTCCTTCATGCTCAAAGGAGTATTGGTTGTGATAACAATCATGAATGGCCCTTTTGTCATACTATCATGGCCTATAGGAACAACATCACAAAGTATCTCATCCTTGTACCTACCAATTGAAAATGGAATTATGACCGATTTTTGTAATATTTAACTCACCTCTTTTATTAAGCCATTAGAGTTTGTATGGAGTCGGGTGCTTTAAAGTTGTCAAGCTAAGTTTATCCACCATAATAGTGCTGGCTACATTTGTGCAACTACCTCCGTAAATAATCATAGTACAAACCTTTTCCTTGACATGGCACTTTCTGTGAAAGATGTTGTTTCTTTGTAGTTCCTCCTTAACTGGTTGGGATTGGAGGCACCTCTTTGTAACAAGCATCTCTCCACCAACAACAACCTTTCATTCATTTGGTTCTTCTTTATAGATTGCTTCTTGTTCCTCGTCATGAACAGGTTCTTCAGAATCTGAAATAACCTCTCCATTGTTTAATAATATCATAGTGTTTCAGTTGGGACATTTGCTTGCAACATGTTCTTTTCCAAAGTACTTGAAGCACTTGATATCTTTGGACCTCTCGAAAGTGTTTACATGTTTTTCTTTACTCTTGCTGGACTCACCCACTTGTTTTGATTTGGATCCCTCAAAATTATCTTTCACATGGACTGGGGTTGGCTTTCGGAAAGTATTGGGCTCTTGTTTCCATTTGGTGAACGAATATGTGCTACTCCTGTTGAATACCTTCCTTTTAATTTGTCGCTCAGTTTTTCATAGCCATATGTATCATCTCTTTAATCTCTACATAATGCTATAATTCAACAAGGTTAGCAGTTTTAAGATTTAAGCTAGATAAAAACCTTGCCATAGTTGCTTCCCTATCTTCATCAACATTTGCTCAAATCATGACTATCTCCATTTCCTTGAAATTATCTTCATCACTCCTGCTTCCTTGTTTTAGATTTTGAAGCTTGTGATAGATATCACGAAGATAGTGAGTAGGCATGAACCTTTTTCTCATAATGGTCTTCATTTTTTCCCAAGTATTAATTGGGCATTTACCTTTTATTCTCCGTGAACTTACTAATTGATGCCACCAAATGAGAGCATAGAGCACAAATTCCATAGCAGCAAGCCTTACTTTGTTTTGCTCTGTGTAGTTTTGACATTCAAAGATATGCTCAATTTTGATTACACAGTCAAGATAAGCTTTTGGATCAGTTCATCCTTAAAATGGATGAATTTTTACCTCGATGTTGCTGAAGTTATCATTTTGATATCTTCCTGATTGATTCCTACAAAATTCTCTTCTAGATCGTTGGGAGACTTGATCTACCTTATCATGTTCTTCCTCTTCAAGTTCTTCTTTAATTCTAGGGTGTGTTGTCTTTCTGTTGCCCAAGGATTCTTCAATTTGATCCATTATATCATGTAAGGGCCCCAATTCTAATTTCAATGATCTTGCCATCTCATGCATAATCACTTGAGTTTGCAAGTTATGGTTTCCCTTACAGGTGATTATCTTGGATTCTAAGACATGGATTAGTATGAATAAGAGAAAGCAAATGATAGGGTAGCGGTGACGAGTTATTGAACGTTGTTCTTGTTTAAGAATCAAACATAGAAAAGCTCTAGACTCGATGAAGAACAATAAGGAATGAATGGGGAAGGTGGCGACAATAGTTAGGGTTCTTTAGGATTTCTTTTTTGGTGTTGGAAACAAGGTAAGAAACAAGATTAAAACAAGATAAATAAAAGATAAAGGAATTGAATTAAAGAAAAATAACCAAGAAATCAAAAGATCTCCCTTATGGAAATGAATGGTAAAGATGATTGATGGAGTGCATGGATATGTGGAAAATCGATGGATTATGTCCTATCGAGCCATCCTAGTCACAATGAAAAGGAAAACATGATAATATGACCCTAACCAACCCTCCTAGTCACAATGAAAAGGAAAATTGGAGTGTGAAGATTAATCTCCCTCACAAGAACTTGAAAGAACTTCAGAAGAAGAAGCTTCGAAGGCACATGGCAATCACCACTTGCAAAAACGAACTCTCGTTGTATTATTAATCAAAGAAATCTTAATTACAAAGTTGAATGAAACCTACTTTATATAGGGTTTGAGTCTAAAGGTCCTAAATAACTAATGAATAAAATATTAATAAACTAAACATGTCATAACTCTAATTCCTAATAAAATAATAATAACTAAAACTAATATTTTAACCCAACCTTAATTCCTAATAAAATAGTAAATATAATCTTAAAAGATAATACATCATCCTATATTAAATTATATTATAAATAATCAATAAAAATATTAAAAATTCGTAATATTTATAAAATCCAGTATTAATCCCGTATAGGATTTTCTGTATGATTCGTCTTCAGTAAATTTGTCATATCTTGAGTTCCTGGTATCAGATTGATGCGATTCAAGAACCATTGGAAAGATAAGAGACATACGGTTGTATCTCTAGAAGAAATGTTGACCAAATATGATCAGTATCAAATTCAAAAAGTCATCGTAATTCTACTTCTGTTCTGGTATTCTTTTCCAAGGCTTGGACGAGTGGATCATTTGGAAGAGTTATTACTCCCGTTTATATGAGCCTTATGATGCATGTATCATCCTCCCATTCTTCAAAAAGTTTCAACCTCGAATCTGAAACATTAAAGGGAGAAACATTAGAATCGTTTAATAATTCATTCACATTATGCTTACCAAATGAATATGCTTTGAATCTTCGAGACTTTGTTCTTATAATAGGTTCAAGTAGAAACATTAGTCTAAAGAATAATGTATTTTGGACTCTGGTGCATGTATCAGGAAATGTGTAAAAGACCTTACCAAATATTGCTCTCATAAAGCCTCACGAGTACACTCTAAGAAAATTTGAATAACACTAAATCCACTCGTGTTTGCACTCTAGGACTTCAAGGCATTTACTAGTCCTCTTCTAGTCTCCTACACTCAAGCCTTTTTCCTCTCAATCTCTTTGTCTAAAGTTCTAAGTAGACTTTACTCAAAACATTTTCAAGTAATTCTTACTTGTGTGTCAACTGTAAATGTTTAGTAGGTATGGAAAAGAAAATATAATGTAATAGGGTGGCTTAGAAATAAGAAAGAAAATAAGAAAAGGGTACTTACAGCAAAGAAACTTCACAAACTTTCTATCACCACAATCAATTTGAAATGCTTACTTGAATTGCTTGGTGATAAGACTTGTTGTTATGCTTTCAACTTTTCTTTTTCCTTTTTCTTCTTCTTGAGTGCTTGCAATTTCATTGCTGATTTCTTGCACTTCTTTTTGTATTTTAACTTTGTTATTGTTGTTGCACATTTGTTTTTTCCACCAAAGCTCTGATTACCGCTTGATGTAAGGTACTTATACCTTGAATTAATTATGGATTGAGGAAGGATGTAAAACAACCTAAATAAGTGAATAGCTCAAATAGATTGTTTGCTAGTTGATGTAATGGTGAAATAGAGGGCTATTTAAATAGAATTTAGAAATGCAAAAGATGATTTAAGTGTTTGGCTATGGTTAGGATTATGAAAGAAAGGATAGTAAAGATAGTATCTTAGAAAGAATAAGGAATAACTAGTGATATATTGAGCAAAGACTCATCCTTATGAATCTCTAAAAGGGGTGGTATTAAAGGACTTGGACCCACTAGATATAATCATATATGAACCATAAGTATCAATAGAAATAGAAGGGTTTACTCCACAAGCAAGGATTTACTTGATATGTCGATAAAAGTCACCAAGGACTTGAGAAAATATAATAATCTCACTTAAATTATATGAAAGGTGTGTTTACTAATTAGTACGACAAGCCTATTTATAGAATTGAAGAGACAACCAAATAAGTATATAGTGGTTTGGCCAGTCCTTGTATCTCTTTGAAAGTGCATAATTAATTAAAAAATTATAATGAAAACAAAGGTGATTATTCGGTTGGAATGGGGAGTCATAAGCCTTGGCTGAATAATGCTTGCATATCTTCTGATTGGCGCCAAAATGGATAGTTATGTGCCTTGGTAGAATGGTGAAGTCCCTTGGTGTTTGGCATGCGCAGAAGGGCCACACGCATTGCACACACTTGCTGATCACATGGGCGTGAACATGGAGTTCTAGGGATGCTTGTGGTGCAGCCTGGTACATAGGATAAAGATTGGTCATGTGCATCTCCTTGGCAGTGTGTGAGTCCTCCACCAAGCTAGCATAGTCCTGCATGTAGCTAGTAAGCAAGTGAGGATGTTTGTGTTGTTGTTCTAGCCGAGACCTCCTCGGCTCCTTACAATATGTTCTAGCTATCTTCAGCTGGTCACTTGGTCAATTTTAGTAACTTAGCTTCAAATAGTCCACTTAGTTTAGTTTAGTTAGCCTTTGGCTCCTCCAGCTGATTTGAGCTTTCCATTATGTGCTATGAGCTGCCATATAGCTTATGAGCTAATTGTGAGCTACCATAGTGTGCCAAATACTCCAACAAGCTGGCCCAATGTGTTTCTTGCTTCCATGTACCTATATGTGCAAAGAAAACAAGGTAATGCAAATAAAACAAGGTAAATCAAAGCAAAATAAGTTGGAATGAATTAATTACCTTGCTGTCGTGCATGTATATGTCCTTGTGAGCTATGAATGCATGTCATGAGCTAAGATGGTATAACACATGTGAGATAATGTATATGACTTATGAGTTGAATTGAATGCAAATGATCTAAGAAATAAATCATTAAGCATGCTGCCATTTCATGAATGAATGGAAACATACTTAGATGAATGCAAAACTAATATGAAATAATAATATTCTTGAAATAACATTGTATACAAAATATAAAGAGTTGGATATTAAGTTACTTTACATATTAAATCACATAACTAACAATCCTAGCATTATATGCATTATTAGTTCATATATGATTAGAGTTATATAAAGAAAGTAAAGTATTAAGACGTTTAAGAATACTCCCTTAGAGGCAAAGCAAATATTCCTTGCACATGGTAAGAACGTGCTTGCATCAGATAGTGAAGGTAGTATCTTAGAAAGACCAAGGAAGAACCAGTCCTACATTGAGAAAAGACCCAACCTTACAAATCTCTCTAAGGGGTGGTATTAAAGGAATTGGACTGTCTATCTATAAATAGATAGGAACCACAAGTATCAAGGAAAGAGATTGACGCCACAAGTAAAGAGATACTTGATAAGTCGATAAAAGTCACCAAGGACTTGAGAAAATGAGAATAATCTCACTTGATTTAATTATATGAAATATGTGTCTTACAATTGCGATATAGCATCATATTTATAGGCTTTGAAGGGGCATGGTCAAAGGGATACAAGGTGATTCGACCAACTCTTTTGTCTATTTAAAATGATATAATTTAAATGCAAAAAGAGATGATGGTTCTGTCCTAATTGAAGGGAAACAACCCTTAGCCAAATGGTTACTTTTGTTGTTCATCTTGGCACTAAATTGAAAATGATGGAGTGCTTGGCCAAATGGTGATGTAGCTTTCCATGTTGGTGCCTAAAAAAGATAACATGTAAGGCATGTGATTGTTGTTCATATGGAACACACATGGGAGTTCTATGGAGCCTTGTGGTGTAGCCTTGTGCATGGGATGAATGCCGGTCATGTGCATCTCTTTGGACGTGTATGAGTTCTCCTCCAAGCTTACTTGAGTATGTAGCTAGCTAGAAATGCAAGGGTTGGTGGTGAATGAGCTTCCTAGCCGAGACCTCCTAGGTTCCTTAGCAACTCTTTATCTACCTTCAGCTACCCACTTGGTCACTTTCAGATACTTAGCTTCAAATAGTCCACGTAGCTGAGTTTAGCTAGCCTTTAGCTCCTCCAGCTGAATTAAGCTTTCCATTGTCTTCTATGAGCTGCCATGAAGCTTATATGCTAATTGTGAACTGCCATAGAGTGCCAAATACTCCCTCAAGCTTCCCTAATGTGTGCCTTGCTTCCATGTACCTATATGTGCAAAGAGAACAAGGTAAATCAAAGGAAATGAGATGGAATGAATCAAATACCTTGTTGTCGTGCATATTTATGGCCTTATGAGCTATGAATGCATATCATGAGCTAAGAACTATATGATATAAAATATGTGAGCTAATGTATATGACTAAGGAGCTGATTTGAAAGATAATGAGCTAAGAAATGAATGATTAAGCTTGTTGCAATTTTATGAATGAATTGAAACATAAGTAAATGAATGCAAGACTAATATGAAATAAGAACATGCTTTAAATAAAATTATACAATAAAGATATGGATATGTTAAGTTACATTTCTTAATAAATCACATAACTCACAACCTTAGCATGATATGTATTATTAGTTCATACATGATCACAATGATATAAAGAAAGTAAAATATTAAGAGGTTTAAAAGTACTCCCTTAAAGGATAAGTAAACAATGCTTGCATATGGTAAGAACGTGCTTACATCACCAATAGTCAACCCTCCTTTTTGAAAGAATTTAAGGCTAGAATTATCTCAAATTAAAGCTTATTTCATCAATTTTCAATCTACATGGTCACCCATCAAAGGATAAGAAGAATGGCAAGTCATTTAATTGAATTTAATTTCATTTAGGTGATTGTTTTATTTTAATTGTAAAAACTCTTCATATGGTGCCTATCAACACTATAATAAGCACCTCCATGACATTTGTAATTAGAAATTTTTGCATAATAAATTCTTTGAAAGGTTGCTTTCATTTTAGTTCTTGGATTAGAACTCTATCAGTTTCTTGTTAGTCTTGAAGCCTTCCTCCATTTCATTTTTTTATAACGTTGGTTCCTAGGTCACTTATAGATAATGGGTCACGTTCCATCCTCTTCCACCTCAATTCAATCATATTATATTGTTGGTTCTTCACTATATATAGCTAACGGGTCACAATTCATCCTTTGAATTTCTATCATCCACCTCGCTGACTACAACCATATTTCACCATTTTTGTTACATTTATTCAACCGTTATCACCACCACACTTCTTCATTTACAAACCACTTCAAATCAATCCATACCCTTTTTAAATTTTATTCTTTATTTATTATCTCATATTCACAACATATATCTTTCCTCTTTTAGAATCATTTCAAGCATTGTAGAGTTTCTTACTAGAATCACGATCATTTCAAGCATTGCGGAGTTTCTTACTATAATCACGATCGAACAACAATGTTTATGACTCGAAACACATAATCAAGTTCATATAATTTGGCATCAGAGCTAGCCAGTTTAGTAAGCGTATCATATCATTTTCTCTCTCCTGGTTAGTAAAAAATCAAAAAAAAAATAAATCATGAAAAAAGAATGAAGAAGTTCACATCTAAAAGGAAGTCGAGATTGTTTCCTTTTGTATTAAACATTGATTTGGGGACAAATCGAATTAAAGAGAGAGGGAATGATGTGATCCTAATTAGCCCTAACTTTTGTCTTGGTCTTATTAAATCATTGAAATTCGCCAAGGCTGATTCAAAGGGAGTTCTACCTTACTTTACCCTCTTCTACCTCGATTCCATCATATTATATTATTGGTTCTTAGCTATATATAGCTAACATGTCATATTTCATTTTTTTGAATTTCTATCATCTTTCTTGACGACTACAACTATCCTTCACCATTTTTGTTACATCCATTCAACCGTTATCACCACCACACTTCTTTCATTTGCAAACCACTTCAACTTCATCCACATCCTTTTCAATTTCATTATTTTTTGTTTGTCTCATATTCACAACGTATATATTTCCCCTTTCATGATCATTTCAAGCACTACGGAGTTTCTTACTAGAATCACGATCATTTCAAGCATTGTGGAGTTTCTTACTATAATCACGATCGAACAACAACGTTTATGACTCGAAACATATAATCAAGTTCATATAATTTGGCATCAGAGCTAGCCAATTTAGTAAGCGTATCGTATCATTTTCTCTCTCCTGGGTAGTAAAAAATCAAAAAAATAAATAAATAAATCAGGAAAAAAGAATGAAGAAGTTCACATCTAAAAGGAAGTCGAGATTGTTTCCTTTTGTATCAGACATTGATTTGGGGACAAATTGAATTAAAGAGGGAGGGAATGATGTGGTCCTAATTAGCCCTAACTTTTGTCTTGGTCTTATTAAATCATTGAAATTCGCCAAGGCTGATTCAAAGGGAGTTCTACCTTACATTACCCTCTTCTACCTCGATTCCATCATATTATATTATTGGTTCTTAGCTATATATAGCTAACAGTTCATATTTCATTCTTTGAATTTCTATCATCTTTCTTGACGACTACAACTATCCTTCACCATTTTTGTTACATCCATTCATCCGTTATCACCACCACACTTCTTTCATTTGCAAACCACTTCAACTTCATCCACATCCTTTTCAATTTCATTCTTTTTTGTTTGTCTCATATTCACAACGTATATATTTCCCCTTTCATAATCATTTCAAGCACTACGGAGTTTCTTACTAGAATCATAATTAAGTAACAACGTATATGACTAGAAACACATAATCGATATCATATCAAAACACGAGTGTATTCAACAAATTCCATAGCAAGTCGTACCTTATTTTGCTCTGAATAGTTATAGCACTAAAAAATATGTTCAATTTTGATTACCCAATCAAGATAAGCTTCTGGATCAGTTCTTCCTTGGAACAGAGGAATTGCCACTTTGATGTTTCCTAAATTATCATTTTGATATCTTCCTCCTTGATTTATTTAAACTTCTCTTCTTAATCCTTGTGAGATTTAATGATACATGCATGATCATGACCAACATTCTCCATAAGTTGATTATTCCATGGACGTTCATCATTGTTGTTTCTAAGGGAGCTATTCCTTACCTTATCTTATATTATATTATTTATAAAATCTATTCTATCATAAGCATGCATTCACATGTTAGAATAAATTATCATATTATTATTTCCATCCTATGCATAGTTGATCATGTCTTTCATATCATTCAAATATATGCTATGATTACATATCATTTCTTAAGATATTATTATTATATGTTTCCATTTATCATTTATTATGAATACCATGTTATATGATATTCATGCATACGACAGATACATATCTTTATGATTGATACACAATGTTATTGTAAGTATGTTAGAATAGTCTTACATTCATATTAAGCATGATACATTACATTAATGAAATGACAGCATACTTATCATTCATTTGTTAGCTCATATGCATTCATTTTAGCTCTTAGATCTTATACATTACCTTACATATATTATATGATGATATACTTAGCTCATGTCATGCATTCATAGCTCACATGACCAATATCATGCAAGACAACAAGGTAATTAGCTCATATAAGCTCAATACCATTGAATTACCTTGTTTTCTTTGCACATATAGGTACATTGGAGCATGGTACACATTGGGACAGCTTGGTGGAGTATTTGGAAGCCATATGCAGCTCACAAACATCATGACAGCTCGTGGAACACAAATCTAACCTCAACTCAGCTGAAAGAGCTCAAGCTCAATACTTATCAGGCCATGTGATATGCGTGTGACTCCATTTAAGCGCCAATATTAATGGTCACATATCCATTCGGCCAAACATCATTCCTCATATAATTTGGCGCAAACTTGAAGGGCTTCAAGTGTTATTCGGCCATGAGACATGCCCCTCCATTCCAACCAAACCAGCACCTAATTTTTCATGTTATTTATTAATTAAATTATGCCATTATAGAGAGATACAAGGACTGACCGAACCATCATGTACCCATTCGGCCAAGTCCCTTAAAAAATTATAAATATGCTAGTCTTATTTCATTTGTACACACATTTCTTGTCAATTAAAGTGAGATTATTCTCATTGCTTAAGTCCTTGTGACTTTTATCGACTTATCAAGTAATTTATTTACTTGTGGCATCAACCCTTTTTCCCTATATACTTATGGTTCCTATCTTTATATAGATAGTGGGTCCAAGTCCTTATTACCACCGCTTATGAAATATTTGTAAGGTTGGGTCTTTACTCTATATAGCACTGGTTCTTCCTTAGTCATTTATAAGATATTATCATCGCCATCTTCCTTTGTTTCATCAACCATACCAAATCCATAACAATATACTTCGGCTACCATTTCTCTTATCATAAAAAGCCTACCATTTCACCTTTACATCTACTACCAAACCATCTATTAGAGCCATTCACTTATGCAGGTTATTTTGCTTCCTTCCTAGATCCACAATCAATCAAAAAGGTAGAAATACCTTACATCAAGTGATATCAGAGCTTTGGTGGAAGAAGAAACGTGCAACAACAACAAAAACAAAATACAAAAAAAAGAAGTGCAAGTAAAGTGCAAGTGAAAGAAATAAAAATTAGCAAAGAAATTGCAAGGACTAAAAAAAAGAGAAAAGAAAGAAAAGTTGAAGCACTCATCAACAAGTCTCATCACTAAGCCATTCAAGTATGCCTTTAAAATTGATTTTTGTGATAGAACGGTTGTGAAGTGACTTTGTGTAAGTAAGCCCTTTATTTTATTATTTCTATTTCTAAGCCACCATTTCATTATATTTTGCTTTCCATTCCTACTAACCCTTTGGCAGCCGACACACAATAAGTAAAACTTTACTTGGTATAGTTTTGAGTAAAGTTACTTAAAACTTGAGATAAAGAGATTGAGAGGAAAAAGTCTTGAGGTTTGAGATCAGAATAGGACTAGTAAAAGCCTTGAAGTCCTAGAGTGCAAACACGAGCAGATTGAGTGACATTCTAGTTTCCTTAGAGTAAACTCGTGAGGCTTTGTTAGAGAATTATTGGGAAGGTCCTATACACATTTCCTTTTCCTTATTTGCTAACATGTCTCTTTCATCCAACATTCTTGTAGTTAAAAGGACTTTGAACATTCAAAGTCAAGAAGATGAACAAAGAGAGAATATATTCCAAACAAAATGTCACGTAGGGATATAGTTTGTGTGGTGATCATTGATGGAGGAAGTTATACAAACGTAGCAAGTACTCACATGGTGGAAAAGTTGGGCCTAAAGGCTTTCAAACATTCTCATCCTTCCAAACTTTAATGGCTCAATGACGTGGGGAAAGCCAAAGTAACCAAACAAGTCGTTGTTCCTTTTTCCATTAGAAGATACAAGGATGAAGTTCTTTGTGATGTGGTGCCCATGAGTGTAAGCCACATTATATTAGGACGACCTTTGCAATTTGACAAGAAGGCTATTCATGATTGGTTTTCCAATGAGTATTCATTTCAACGTCAAGGAAGGAAAATCATATTGGCACATATGCTTCCAAATCAAGTCCATGAATGCCAAGTGACCCTTAGGTCACGTATAGAGGAATGGGAGAAATTACATCCATGAAGAAAGTTAAAAGAGAAGTCTTGCAAGATCAACAAATAGAACAAGTGGAAAATCATATTGATATGAGAAACATTGGAGTTGATGAGTGTAAAAAAGAAAGGGTAATTGGAGGGCATGATTCACCTAACAACTCTTTTCCTCCAATTATTTCTTTTGTTTTGCAGTACAATCCAAGAGACAAATCACTTCAAATGGAAAATTCAAGAAACATGCCTTTCGAAGAACTAACAGGTTTGACCTTTGGTGATCCACAAGACATGTCCTTTGATGTTCCAATAGTTATGCCACTTGAAGTTCAAAAAGATGTGTCACTTGAAGTGCTAAAAGTTGTGATCATTCAGGCTCCAAGTACATTACAACTATTGAAGAGAATTCAACAACCAATGGAGTTTTTCATCATCAAGAAACCAACACCCATTAAACATCCTCCATGGTTTACTATTTCCATTCATCTTGTTTATTCATTTTCTAACTTTGGTTTATTTTACAGCGAAAGGATTCATATCTACGGAGTTATTTTCACTTGTGTTGAAAAATTCGAAGAGATGAATCGAGCATTATCCACAGCTCAAAAGTCATCATTTGGAAAGGTACAAAGTATAAATGAGTGATCCAAAAGGCAAGTCATATTCCAAAATGACATCAGATTTCCAAAGAGGGATCTCAATAGACTTGTGCCTTTTCAATCAAATGTGTTGTTCCAAGTAAAATGATAAGATTATTCACCCACAAAGGAGATGATTCCATTGAAGAGTTAGAGATTCATCAAAGGGAACATGATGGTTTAAATGAAAACTTCCAAAGATTATGTCCTATCACCAAGGGTGATGAATTTCCAAACATGCATGATGATTCAAAAGGACACAATAGAGGTTTTCAAGAGACATGTGCTTGTGCAAGGGGAGAAGCTTAACAAGAGGAGTTGAATGTTCTACATAGAGTAGATTCATTCATTCCTCCATAAAATAAGCAATCAATGACGAATAGATTCGATTTGAGGACAATTCACCTTAAAGAATGGGGGATGATACATGCATGATCATGACCAATATTCTCCATAAGTTCATTATTCCATGGACGTTCTTCATTATTGTTTCTAAAGGAGTTCTTCCTTACCCTATCTTATATTATATCATTTATACAATCTATTCTATCATAATCATGCATTCACATGTCAGTATAAATTATCATGTTATTATTTCCATCCTATGCATAGTTGATCATGTCTTTCATATCATTTAAATATATGTTGTGATTACAAATCATTTGTTAGGATATTATTATTACATGTTTTCATTTATCATTTATTATGAATACCATGTTATATGATATTCATGCATCAACATATCCATGTCTTTATGATTGATATACAATGTTATGTTAAGTATGTTAGAATAGTCATGCATTCATATTAAGCATGGTTCATTACATTAATGAAATGGCAGGATACTTATCATTCATTTGTTATCTCATATGTATTCATTTTAGCTCTTATATCTTATAAATTAGCTTACATATATTATATGATATACTTAGCTCATGTAATGCATTCATAGCTCACAAGACCAAGAACATGTTTGACAGTAAGGTAATTGGCTCATACAAGCTCAATACCATTGAATTACCTTATTTTCTTTGCACATATAGGTACATTGGAGCATGAAACACATTGGGGCAGCTTGTGATGTGATCTTGTCTAGCTCCAATTTTCTCCACGACCTGAACACACCATGGACATTTTTCACTACCATTTCGAAGGGAGTTCTACCTTACTTTATTTTATATTTACTCATTTATGCACTTTATATTATTATGAGCATACATTTGCATCTTAAACTATGTTTGAATAATCATATGTTATCATTCAATTGCATATTATATGATTTTCATGCATAACATACGTTTCCACATCCTTACTTAGTTTTATATTATTCTTACATATGTTTTATATTCTTTACTTTATTTGCATATAATCTACATATCATGACAGCATGTATTCATTTATTCATTAACTAATGTCATGTTATTCTTGTTCATGTTGCTTTAAATTCATGTTTCCTTAGTTCATTTGCATGCATGAATCAATTTTTGTAGCTCATACATGTGTCTTAAAGATCATGAACATCCTATGTCAAGCTTATATATATTTTGTATTTAGTGCAAGGTACATTCAAGGCAGTCCAGTGGATAGTTCATATCAGCCATATTGATCGCCCATTTTGAACACGTTACAAGCATATTTGGATGATGAAGTCTCTTAACATTTAATCCTCTATCTCTTAGCTTTCCAATGCACTTTGAATCGTATCAATCCGATATTTGTAGCTCGAGCAGATAACTGAAGACAGTGCAAGCTAAAAATTAATACGGGATTTACAAATTCAGTTAAACAAACCTTTGTTTTCCTTGCACATGCACATTGGACACGTTCGAACAACTTGGTGGAGCACTATGAAAACATGTACAACTCACACACACGTTGGGACAATATTTGTAAAACACAAACAGTATATTGGAGGCTGACACACGTTGGATAGTTTTTGGTTGAACACTAAGGGGACATCCACTCAGCCAGAGATATACAACACATTAAACATATTATAAAGGAGGCAGCACGTGGAACATTATGGGAGAGCTCAAAATCATCTGATCGCAATCAGCCCCATACTTTATGATTAGCTATCCACTCACGCATGTTTGAGGAAGACCCTACACATTAATAATGTTGCACATTCCAACATTTATTCTTTGCACAATAATGCACTATAATATTCTCCACTAAACAGTCCATGTGCATGACCAACAAAAGCAAGATGCTTGTCTACACTAAAGAGCTCATGTGTGTGACCAGCAAAACAAGCTGCTTGTCTCCACTTAAGCACCAACTTGAAGGGACACATGTGCTGATCAGCCAAGAGACTGATAATGCACATTTGACCAAACCAACACTTATTTGAGCATGTTAATTATGTTTATGTTTTTAAGGAAAATACAAGGCTGGCTGAATTCACCTTGTACCATTCGGCCATAACCTTATAAATAGGTTTTTTATTTCATTTGTACGACAGACTTTGATGAATCAATTAAATTGAGAGTTATTCTATTTGTTAAGTCATTCTGACTTTTATCGACTTATCAAGTAATTCAATTACTTGTGGTGTCATTCACTTTCACCTTGATACTTGTGGTTCCTAACTCTATATAGATAGCGGGTCCAAGTCCTTATTACCCCCTTAAAGGAGCAAGACAAAGTTTGGGTCTTTGCTCTCTATAGCATTGGTTCTTCTTTGAGTCTTCTTAATATACTATCATCACAACAATCATCTTCCGCTACCATCACTCTTATCATAAAAATAACCTACCATTTGACCTTTACATTTACCACCTAACCATCTATTTTAGCCATTTATTTATTTAGGTTGTTTTGCTTCCTTCCTAGATCCACAATCAATTGATAAGGTAGAAACGCCATGTATCATTTGGCATCAGAGCTTTGGTGGAAGAAGTAACGTGCAACAATAACAAAAACAAAAAAAATACAAAAAGAAGTGCAAGTGCAAGAAATACGAAAAGTAGCAATGAAAGGTTACAGCACACAATAAGTCTTATCACCGAGCCGTTCAAGTAAGCCTTTAATTGATTGTGGTGATAGAAAGGTTGTGAAGTGACTTTATATAAATAACCCCTTTATTATCTTATTTCTATTTCTAAGCCATCATTTTCATTAAATTTTGTTTTCCATTTCTACTAACCCTTTTTTCAGTCGACGCACAACAAGTAAAATTTACTTGATTCAGTTTTGAGTAAAGTCATTTAGAACTTTACAAGAGAGGAACGAGTGGAAAAGGCTTGAGCGTGTGAGATCAGAAGAGGACTAGTGAAAGCCTTAAAGTCCTAGAGAGAAAACACTAACAGATTGAGTGACATTTTAATTTCTTTGGAGTGTTATTGTGAGGCTTTGTGAGACCATTATTGGTAAGGTATTTTTACATATTTCCATTCTTTATTTCACTAACAATTTTTTTATTTCATCTTTTAAATGGAGTACGAACATCAAAGAGCGAATGCATTTCATACTTGTTTCCATGTAAATGATAAAGATGGTAAAGTATGTCTCGTAGCCATTGATAGTAGAAGTTGTGCAAACCTTGCTAGCACATATATGGTAGAGAAGTTCGGATTTAGAATGTTCAAACATCCCAATCCATATCGTTTGCAAATATTAAATGACGATGAAGAGCTAGAAGTCATAGAGAAAGTAATTGTGCCCTTTTCAATTGGGAGATATGAAGATGAAGTCTTGTGTGACATTGTTCCCATGAATTAAAGCCATCTTCTTTTCGGTCGACCTTAGCAATTTGATAAATGATCAACACATAATTGCTTCACCAATCGTTTCTTATTCATTCATAATGAAAAGAAGATCACTTTGGTGCCAATGTTGCCAAGTCAAGTCCATGAATGCCAAATGACCCTAAAACACGTATAACAAAATGGGAAGAAACTAAAGCCATTAAGAGAGTTGAAAATAAGAAAATTGAAATGATTGAATTTTGGAGTAAAGAGGAAAAGGAAAATGAGGGTGAAGAACAGATTTTATCTAATCCTACTCTTAATCTTTCGTTTATCGTGCATGAAAATCTAATAGACATGTTACTTCAAGTTAAAGATCCAAGAAACATGTCGTTTGAAGAACCAACAGTTATGTCTCTTAACGTTCCAAAGGATATATCACCTGAAGTATCGAGGAATTGGATCATTGATAATCCAAGTACATTGCACATATTTACGGGAATTCAACAACTAATAGAGTTTTCCATCATCAAGCAACTAACGCCCATTAAATATCCACCTTGGTTTGCTATTTCCATTCATCATATTTATTTATTTTCTAAGCTTGGTATATTTTGCAGCGAAAGGATTCATATCTATGGAGTTACTTTCACTTGTGTTGAACAATTTATAGAGATGAATCGAGCATTATACACCAACACAAAAGCCATCATTTGGAAGAGCACAATGATTAAAGTTATTGACTTTATTTACTTTCTTGAATGAGATAAAAAGTCAAAATTCTTCACCAAACATCATGATGATTCAAGTAGACGTCAAGATACCAGATTTGAAACCAAGAACATTTCGTGTGAATCATCTCTTGGGGGAAATCATAAGGATTCAAACCTTCTTACATCAAGAAGGTCTTCAATGTGAGACTACTTCGATTTGAGGACAAATCGTCCAAAAGAAGGTGAGGATGATGTGATCCTGTCTAGCTCCAATTTTCTCCATGACTTAAACACACCATGGACATTTTTCACTACTGTTTCTAAGGAGTTTTACCTTAATTTATTTTATATTTACTCATTTATTCACTATATATTATTATGAGCATACATTTTCATCTTAAACTATGTTTGAATAATCATATGTTATCATTCAATTGCATATTATATGATTTTCATGCATAACATATGTATCCACATCTTTACTTAGTTTTATATTATGCTTACATATGTTTTAGATTCTTTACTTCTATTTGCATATCATCTACATATCATGGCAGCATGTATTCATGCATTCATTAACTCATGTCATGTTATTCAAGTTCATGTTGCTTTAAATTCATGTTTTCTTAGTTCATTGGCATGCATGAATCTATTTTTAGAGCTCATACATCTTTTCTTAAAGCTCATGAACGTCCTATGTCCAGCTTATATATATTTTGTATTTAGTGCAAGGTACATTCAAGTAAGTCTAGTGGACAGTGCATGACATCCATATTGATTGCCAATTTTGAACACGTTCCAAGCATATTTGATGATGAAGTATTATTAACATTTAATCCTATATCTCTTATCTTTCCAACGCACATTGAATCGTATAAATTCAATATTGGTAGGTCGAGATATGCCCAGATAATTGAAGACAGTACAATCTGGAAATTAATACAGGATTTACAAATTCCGTTCAACAAATCTTTGTTTTCCTTGCACATGCACATTGGATACGTTGGAACAAGTTGGTGAAGCACTATGACAACATATACAGCTCACACACACGATGGGACAATATTTGGAAGACACAAACAGTATATTGGAGGCTGACACACGTTGGACAGTTTTTGGTGGAACACTAAGGGGACATCCACTCAGCAAGACATATACAACACATTAAACATTCAGCACGTGGAACATTATGGAAGAGCTCAAAATCATCTGATCACAATCAAACCCATATTTGATGATTATCTATTCACTCACGCATGTTTGAGGAAGACCCTATACGCCCATAATGTTGCACATTCCAGCATTTATTCTTTGCACAAGAGTGCACTATAATATTCTCCACTAAACAGCCCATGTGTGTACCAACAAAAGCAAGATGTTTGTCTCCACTGTACAACCCATGTGTGTGACCAGCAAAGCAAGGTGCTTGTCTCCACTAAAGTACCAACTTGAAGGGACACACGTGATGATCAGCCAAGAGACATGATAATGCATATTTGACCGAACCAACACTTATTTGAGCATGTTAATTATGTTTATGTCTTTAAGGAAAATACAAGGTTGGCTGAATTCACCTTGTACTATTCGGCCATAACCTTATAAATAGGTTTTTCATTTCATTTGTACGACAGACTTTGATGAATCAATTAAATTTAGAGTTATTCTATTTATTAAGTTCTTGTGACTTTTATCTACTTATCAAGTAATTTAATTATATGTGGCGTCATTCACTTTCACCTTGATACTTGTGGTTCCTATCTCTATATAGATAGCGGGTCCAAGTCCTTATTACCACCCCTTAAAGAAGCAATATAAAGTCTGGGTCTTTGCTCTCTATAGCATTGGTTCTTCTTTGAGTCTTCTTAAGATACTATCATCACACCAATCATCTTCCACTACCATCACTCTTATCATAAAAATAACCTACCATTTAACCTTTACATTTACCACCTAACCATCTATATTAGCCATTTATTTATGCAGGTTGTTTTACTTCCTTCCTAGATCCACAATCAATCGATAAGGTATAAACACCTTGTATCAGCTTGGTGGAGTATTTTGAAGCCATATGCAGCTCACAAACATCATGGCAGCTTGTGGAAGACCAAAAAAGCTGAACTTAGCCAAAGGAGCTCAAGGCTAGCTAATCTCAGCTAGTTGGACTATTTTAAGATAAGTTGCTAAAGGTGGCATAATAATGTAGCTGAAGGTGTTGCTATGAAGTCTTGGGAGGTCACAGATAAGGAGTTCATTCACCACCAACCCTTACATTATTAGCTAGCTAAGCACATGAAAGCTTGAAGGTAGCTCAACTAACGCCCAAGGCTACTGCCCATGCTTGGTCTTCATCCTATGCATAATGTTGCACCACAAGCATCCTAGATAGCCATGTACATCCCTTGTGACCAGCCAAGCCATGCACTATATGTGTGACTCCATTTAGACGCCAAGTTGAATGGTCACCTATCAATTCGGCCAAGCATCATTCCTCCAATTTGGCGCCAACTTGAAGGGCTTCAAGTTCTTTTCGGCCATGAGACATGCCCCTCCATTCCAACCGAACCAGCACCTGATTTTTAAAGTTATTTCTTATTTAAATTATTTCATTATAGAGAGATACAAGGGTTGACCAAACCACCATGTACCCATTCGGCCAAGTCCCTTCAAAAACTATAAAAAGGCTAGTCATATTTCATTTGTACACACCTTTCTTATCAATTAAAGTGAGATTATTCTCTTTGCTTAAGTCCTTGTGACTTTTATCGACCTATCAAGTAATTTATTTACTTGTGGCATCAATCCCTTTTCCTTGATACTTGTGATCCCTATCTCTATATAGATAGTGGTTCCAAGTCTTTGTTACCACCACTTAGGAAAGATTTGTAGGGCTGGGTCTTTGCTCTCTATAACTGATATGATCACCAATAGAAAAGACCCGGAGAAATACACAAGTGGCACCATCACACGAGCAAGGGCTAAGGAATTTCAAGCAACCATGGAGAGTATGTTTACATCACATTTGTAAAGTGATGAAAAAGGAATAATAAGAGAGGAACACTTTAATTTGCTTATGCATGAATTTGCATGAGAATTTAAAGTTTGCATAACATTCATTGCATTTAATAAGTGTGAGGTTCATTCAAGCATGCATTGAATTCAAATCATCTAGTTAATTTAGGGAAGTAGTTCATTCATCAAACTAGTTTGTTTATTAAATTAACTCTTAATTGCTTCATGCATGTTTTCAATTAAATATTGAATAAAGTTCACCATTGTGTCTAGGTGCATCAGAGAAGTCGAATGGATTCATCATATGGAAGATTGTCAGTCAGAATGACTTAGCTTTTCAATGCCTTTTGAATCACCTTAATCCGATATCGAGAGCTTGAGATATGATTGATTTATTGAAGACAATGCAGCTTGGAATTTTGTTACGGGAATTTTATGCATGGATGATTTGGATGAGTTTGAGCCAAGGGAGAGTCTTTTCAACTTCAGCCAAGTGACAAGCCATTGAAGGACTCTTAATTCACCCATTAAAGGCATTCAAAGCTGATTGTTATCATATAAGTTCAAGGGTTGTTTATATTATTCAAGGGAGCATGCAATGAAAGGTAATTTAATTAACTTATCAATACAAGTTTCAGCATGGAATAGCAAGAGTCTTCCACCCCTTGGATGAAATTAAGGCCACATTCAGCTTCAAATTGTCTAGATTCATCCCCAAAATGATCTAGAATATTCATCCAACTTTGAAGATAAAAAGACAAAGCATTCAAGTGCATTTTATTGCTAAATTGATGAGAATGTTTTCATCTTTTGAGTCTTTTCAATGCTTCTCAGAAATACTATAAATAGACACCTTTGGAATCATTTTTAGGCACACATTTGAATATATCAAACATCTTTGAGAGGTTACTTTCATTATTGTTCTCTTGTAGGAATTTATCGGCTTCAAGATAGTCTTGTAGTCTTCATCCATTTCTTTTTGTTATAACATTAGTTCCTAGCTCATATATAGCTAGTGGGTCACGTTCCATACCCTACCATTTTGATTTCATCTTTTTATATTGTTGGTTCTTAGGTCAAAATAACTAACGGGTCATAATCCGCTTTAACCTTACAACACTTACCATGACAACACCATTTGCCAAGACAACCCCATTCATACTTCACCATCTAATTTCATTAATAATAAACCGCAACAAACATCACTCTTCCATCACCTTCAAACAACTTCCTTATTCTTTTCATTCCATCATTTCAATTATTATTTCATCATTTTCTTCTTATGTTTATATTTTTGCAATTTCAGAGTTCAAGCTATCATTACGAGTTTTCTTACTAGAATCACGATCGAACATTAACATATATGGCTCAAAACATATAATCGAGATCATATCATTTGTCACCAGAGCTAACCGATTCAGTAAATGTATCGTTTTATTTTCTCTCTCATGGGTTAATAAAAAAAGTTAAAAAATAAAAAAAAACAAAAGAAAAAAAGTTTAAAGAGGGAGGGAGTAATTCTTTTCATCTTTAAAGAAAAAAATATTTACTTCATCTTCAATTATTCAATTTTGTTACCTTTACTTACAATCTATTTTCCTTGTAGCAAATTTCCTTTCACTATCCTTACTACCAAGCCACAATTGTTTCAGCTGAAGTCTACTAGACCTTGTTATCCTTGAGGAAGTTCCCAAAAGGACTTGAAATCAAAGCACGAGTGGTAAAAGGCAAGAGCGATCATTAAGGGTAAAAGCCATACCAAGTGAAACACGAGTGGGAGTGACTTTTCTTGGAGTGTTTGGTGAGATTTTTTTCTTTTTTTTTTGTGAGGTTATTTTTTATTACTAATTATGTCTCATCATTCGGGAGATAATTCTCAAGTTATAGGTATCTTTGAACCAAACCTAGAAATGCAAGCCATGGTGCGTGAATTAATTAGGATTTTAAGGGAAGAATTGGAACCTCTCCATGAAAGTATTGACCGTATTAAAGAAGAGTGTACTCAATGATTATGAGATCAAGAAGATGCCAATCAAGGAGGAGATGAAGAAGTGGAAAGACCAGAAGAAGATCATGTATCACAACAAAGAATGGGAAATCGAGGTATAAGGCCCCAAAGGTTTCATCCATCAATGGATGATAATCTTGTTAATATCAAGATTTCCATTCCACCATTCCAAGGCAAGACATATCTTGAGGCATACCTAGCATAGGAAAACAAGGTAGAGCACATCTTCGAGTGCTATGATTATTCCGAACTGAAAAAGGTAAAGCTCACTGCCCTTGAGTTTATGGATTATGCACTAATATGGTGGGATCAATTGACATCAAGTAGGAGATGAAATGGAGAACATCATATCACTACATGGGATGAAATGAAAGCAACGATCCGAAGGTGATTCATTCCAACCCACTACCATCGAGAGTTATTCAATCGTCTTCAAAACCTTTCACAAGGTAACCGAAGTGTTGAAGATTATCACAAAGAGATAGAGGTGGCCATGATTCGAGCCAACATCGATGAGGATCGAGAAGCCACAATGGCAAGATTCCTAACGGGACTTAATCCAGACTTTGCAAATGTGGTTGAGTTGCAACATTTTGTGGAGATGGAATACATGGTGCATATGG
Organism: Hibiscus syriacus; assembly: GCF_006381635.1. Classification (NCBI taxonomy): domain Eukaryota; kingdom Viridiplantae; phylum Streptophyta; class Magnoliopsida; order Malvales; family Malvaceae; genus Hibiscus; species Hibiscus syriacus. The sequence continues at coordinate 15,300,761 of NW_024063533.1, forward strand.
CCATAAAAGTGGAAAAGCAACTCAAAAGGAAGGGTGCCACACGATCTTATGGGAGTACAACTTTAAAATGGGGGCAAAGTTCATACAAGAAGACTCATCCATTATCATCCCACGAAAGAGGAGGACCACCCAAAGAAAGTAAGCCAATTGTCGAAACCAACAAGGGTAAGAATGCTGCCACACCAAATCGTTCCCGTTATATACAATGGTTTAAGTGTTTGGGACGTGGACACATTGCAAGCCAATGTCCAAATCACAATAACATGCTTCTTCGAGATGATGGAGAAGTTAAATCGGAACAAGAAGAGGATGAGAATGAAGATGCTACCATTGATGAAGAATAATTAGAGCATGTCGTGGAAGGAGAAGTTCTTATTGTCAAAAGGACCCTAAACGTGCAATATAATAGAGGAGATGAACAATGTTAAAATATCTTTCATACTTGCTGCCACGTTGGAGGAAAGGTTTGCTTTGTTATTATTGATGGAGGTAGTTGCACTAATGTTGCTAGTACCTTAATGGTAGATACACTTGGCTTGGAAACAATAAAGCATCCACAACCTTATAAACTGCAATGGCTCAATGATAGAGGAGAACTCAAGGTGACCAAGCAAGTTCAAATAGCTTTCTCCATTGGGAGGTACAAAGACGAGGTGTTATGTGATGTCGTTCCAATGCACACAAGCCATTTACTACTTGGAAGGCCTTGGCAATTTTATAGGCGAGTGATCCATGAAGGTTATGCCAACTGGTATACATTCACCCACGAGGCAAGGAATATCACTTTAGCTCCACTTTCACCAAAGCAAATACATGAAGACCAAAATCAATTGAGAGGAAAATTTGAAAGAGCCAAATAGAGAGATACCAAATTGGAGGTAAAAGCAAAAGAGTGTGATCAAAATGAGGGAAGGAAAATAATCATTCTTTCTAAAGAGAGAGAGTTGAAAAAGTTTTTAATGATGGCAAAGGAAGCACTTGTGCTCATGTACAAGGAACATTTTTTTAACACTAACTACCTTGATCAAAATTTGTCTGCTTTTGTTGTGTCTTTATTGCAGTAGTTTGATTACCTATTTCCAGAAGAAATACCAACTGGGTTGCCACCAATTCGTGGCATAGAACATCAAATAGACTTTGTTCCTGGAGCCGTCATTCCAAACCGACTAGCATACCGAAGCAACCATGTGTCGTGTCGATTCTACTTGTGCCAAAGAAGGATGGATCTTGGTGCATGTGTGGATTGTCGAGCGGTAAACAAAATTATGATAAAGTATCATCACCCTATTCCTCGATTAGATGACATGTTAAATGAGCTTAGTGGTTCTAACATCTTTTATAAGATTGGTCATAAGAGTGGTTACAACCAAACACGAATGCGAGAAGGTGATGAGTGGAAAACAACACTCAAAATGAAGAAAGGTCTTTATGAGTGGTTGGTTATGCCTTTTGGGTTAACTAATGCACCAAGCACATTATGAGGTTAATGAATTATGTTCTTTGGCCATTCTTGGGTATGTTTTATGTTGTTTATTTTGATGACATTCTAATATATAGTAAAACCTTGGAAGAACATGTTCAATATTTGATGACAGTTTTACTTGTTTTGAGGAAGGAAAAATTGTTTGCTAATTTATAAAAATGTACATTTTATGTTGACAGGGTTGTTTTCCTAGGTTTTGTTGTGAGTTCTAAAGGTTTGGAGGTTGAAAAAGAGAAGGTTAAAGCTATTTAAGAGTGGCCACAACCAGAAAGCATTTCTCAAGTTAGGAACTTCCATGGACTTGCAAGTTTTTATCGAAGATTCGTCCTAAACTTCAGCACCATAGCCACCCCACTAACAAATGTTAATAAGAAGAATTCTAAATTCTTTGGAGAGAAGATCAAGATAAGTCCTTTAATAGAATTAAAGATTATTTAATGCATGCCCCATTACTTTCTCTACCTGATATTAATTTAACTTTTGAAATTGAATGTGATACATCAGGTGTAGGAATTGGAGCAATCTTGTCTCAAGGTGGACGTCCTATAGCCTATTTTAGTGAAAAATTAAGTGGAGTATGCTTAACTATCCTACCTACAAAAAAGAGATTTATGCTCCTGTGAGGGTAATGGAAACATGGCAACATTACCTTTGGCCTAAGGAGTTCATCATTCACACCGATCATGAGGCGTTGAAATATATTCGGGGGTAGCATAAACTCAACAAAAGGCATGCCAAATGGGTAGAGTTTCTTGAAACTTTTCCATATGTTATAAAGTACAAGAAAGGCAAGGAGAATATAGTTACCGATGGATTGTCACGAAGGTATGTTCTTTTAAACACTTTGGAATCTAAGTTGTTGGTTTTTAATTTTATTAAAGAGTTATATGTTTCTAACTCTGATTTTGGGGAAATTTACAAAGCTTGTGAGAAATGGATGATTGATAAATACTTTAAGCATGATGGTTTTCTATTCAGGGAAGGGAGACTATGCACCCCACAAGGTTCCATACGAGAATTGCTCACTAAGGAAGCCCATGAGGGAGGGTTAATGGGACATTTTTGGATAGCAAATACTTTTGGCTATACTTCAAGAACATCTATATTGGCCCAAAATGAAACGAGATGTGGAAAGGTTATGTGAGCGTTGCATTACTTGCAAGAAAGCCAAATCTAAAGTCATGGCACATGGACTTTACACACCACTACCCATACTAGAACCACCATGGATGGATATTTCAATGGATTTTGTGCTAGGGCTTCACGCACAAAGAACAACAAAGACTCCATCTTTGTAGTTTTTGATAGATTTTCCAAATTGGCTTATTTCATTCTATGTGAAAAAACTAATGATGCCTCACATATTGCTACTTTGTTTTTCAGGGAAATTTTAAGGCTATATGGTATACCAAGAACTATTGTGTCTGATCGGCATGCAAAGTTCTTAAGCCACTTTTGGAGAGCCCTATAGAGTAAGATTGGTACTAAGCTACTATTCTCCACCACTTGCCACCCTCAAACGGATGGTCAAACTGAAGTCGTGAATCGAGTACTTTTCATGCTACTTCGATCTATCATTTGGAAGAATTTGAGAACAAGGGAGGAGAGTTTACCACACGTGGAGTTTGCATGCAACCGTTCAATCCATACTAATACGGTGCGTACGCCTTTTGAAGTGGTGTATAGGTTCAATCCATTAAAACCGATATACTTGTTACCATTACCTACTGATCAAATTGTGGATAAAGATGGATTTAACAAAGCTGATTTTGTAAAGAAGCTTCATCAACAAGTGAGGGAGAACATTGAAAAGTGAACTAAGCAATACGAGTTGTAAGAAAATAAGGGTCGTAAGCGAATTACTTTTGATCCAGGGGATTGGGTGTGGCTACACATGAGGAAAGAAAGGTTTTCGGCTCAACAAAAGTCCAAATTAATACCTAGGGGAGATGGACCATTCCAAATAATAAAGAAGATTAATGACAATGCCTATCAATTAGATCTTCCAGGTGAGTTTAATGTTAGTGCAACCTTCAATGTTGCTGACTTGTCTCCTTATGATATAGGTGACGATTTGGGGATAAATCACCTTAAAGAGGGAGGGACTCATATGATCGCCAATAGCAAAGACCCTGAGAAATACCCAAGTGGCCCCATCACATGAGCAAGGGATAAGGAATTTCAAGCATCCATTGAGAGTATGTTTACATCACATTTGGAACGCGATGAAGAAGGAATAATAAGGGAGGAACACTTTACTTTGCTTATGCATGAATTTGCATGAGAATTTAAAGTTTGCATAACATTTATTGCATTTAATAAATGTGTTGTTCATTCAAGCATACACTGCATTTAAATCATCTAGTTCATTTAGGGAAGTAGTTAATTCATCAAACTAGTTTGTTTATTAAATTAACTATTAATTGCTTCATCCATGTTTTCAATTAAATATTGAATAAAGTTCACCTTTATGTCTAGGTGCATCAAAGAAGTTGAATTGTTTCATAACATGCAAGAATGTCAGTCAGAATGTCTTCCAATTCTGGATGTGATACATATGTGTTTGGTTCTATAAATTAATTGGACATTATTCCTCTATCTCTTAGCTTTCCAACGCCTTTTCAATCACCAATCTGATATCGGGAGCTTGAGATATGATCGATTTATTGAAGACAGTGTAGGCTGGAATTATTTTACAAGAATTTTTTGCATGGATGATTTGGATGAGTTTGAGCCAAGGGAGAGTCTTTTTAACTTTAGCCAAGTGACAAGCCATTGACGAACTCTTAATTCACCCATTAAAGGCAGTCAAAGCTGATTGTTATCATATAAGTTCAAGGGTTGTTCATATTATTCAAGGGAGCATGCAATGAAAGGTGATTTAATTCACTTATCAATACAATTTTCAGCATGGAATAGTAAGAGTCTTCCACCCCTTGGATGAAATTAAGGCCAAATTCAGCTTCAAATTATCTAGATTCATCCCCAAAATGATATATAATATTCATTCAACTTTGAAGATAAGAAGACAAAGCAGTCAAGTGCATTTTATTGCTAAATTGATGAGAATGTTTTCATCTTTTGAGTCTTTTCAATGCTTCTTAGAAATACTATAACTAGGCACCTTCAGAATCATTTGTAGATACACATTTGAATATATCAAACATCTTTGAGAGGTTGCTTTCATTATTGTTCTCTTGTAGAACTTTATCGGCTTTAAGATAGTCTTGTAGTCTTCATCCATTTCCTTTTGTTATAACGTTGGTTCCTAGCTTATATATAGCTAGTGGGTCACGTTCCATACCCTACCATTTTGATTCCATCTTTTTATATTGTTGGTTCTTAGGTCAAAATAGCTAACAGGTCACAATCCGCTTTAACCTTACAACACTTACCATGACAACACCATTTGCCAAGACAACCCCATTCATACTTCACCATCTATTTTCATTATGATTAAACCACAACAACCATCACTCTTCCATCACCTTCAAACAACTTCCTAATTCTTTTCATTCCATCATTTCAATTATTATTTCATATCATTTCCTTCTTATGTTTATATTTATGCAATTTCAGAGTTTAAGCTATCATTACGGGGTTTCTTACTAGAATCACAATTGGGATTTACATATATGACTCAAAACATATAACTTAGATCATATTAATAGCACTGGTTTTTCCTTGGTCATTTCTAAGATACTATCCTCACATCTTCCTTTGTTTCATCAACCATACCAAATCCATAAGAATATACTTTCGCTACCATATTTCTTATCATAAAAAGCCTACCATTTCACCTTTAGATCGATTACCAAACCATCTATTAGAGCCATTCACTTGTGCATATTATTTTGCTTCCTTCCTAGATCCACAATCAATCAAAAAGATAGAAATACCTTACTTCATTTGATCTACCTCAGCATGGTCCTCATCTTCAAATTCTTCTTCAAGTGTTGGATGTGTTATTCTCATGTTGCCTAAGGATTCTTCAACTTGGTCTATTCTAATGTAAGGTAATTATACCTTTTCAATTTATTGCGGATCTAGGAAAGAAGCAAAACAACCTGTATAAGTGAATGGCTCAAATAGATGGTTTGATGGTAGATGTAAAGGTGAATAGGTAGGGAATTTATAATATGAGAGATGGAAGCGGAATGATGTTATGGCTATAGATAGGTTGATGAAACAATGGAATGGTTGTGAGGGTAGTATCTTAAAGAAGACTCAAAGAATAACCAATGCTATAGAGAGCAAAGTCCTAGACTTTATATCACTTCTTTAAGGGGTAGTGATAAAGGACTTTGACCCACTATCTATATAGAGATAGGAACCACAAGTATCAAGGAAAGGGGTTGACGCCACAAGTGTTAAAATACTTGATAAGTTGATAAAAGTAACAAGGACTTAAGCAAAGAGAATAATCTCACTTTAATTAATCAAAAAGGTCTGATTATAAATGAAATATGAAAACCTATTTATAGTTGTTGGAGGGGCATGGCCGAATAGATACATGGTGGTTCGGCCAGCCCTTGTGTCTTCCCATAAAGTCATAATTTAAATGCTAAAAGAGATGAGGGTTCGGTCCTAAATGAAGGGTAATAACTCTTGGCCGAATAGCACTTGTATCCCTTCAAGTTGAACCAAATAGGTGAGGAAATGAGGCTTGGCCGAATGGTTAGATGGCTCTTCATCTTGGCGTCTAAATGATACCTCATGCAAGGCACATGGTGGCTGGTCATATGACACGCACATGGGTGTTCTAGGGAGCCTTGTGGTGCAGCCTTGTGCATAGGATGAAGGCTGGTCATGTGCATCATCTTGGGCATGCATGTGTCTTCCTCCAAGCTTACTTGAGTGTGAAGCTAGCTAGTAAGCAAGGCCTACTTGTGGATGAACTTTCTAGAGAGACCTTGCAAGTTTCATAACAACACATTCAGCTACTTTCAGCTACACTTGATGTCACTTTTAGCAACTCAATTTCAAATAGTCCAACTTGCTGAGATTATCTAGCCTTCAGCTCCTCTAGCCGAGTTGAGCTTTCCTTAGTGTTCCACGAGATGCCATGTACTTTGTGAGATGCATATGATGTCCAAATAATCCACCAATCTACCCCAACGTGTGTCATGCTCCAATGTACCTACACATGTAAAGAAACAAAGTAATTATATGGTATTGAGCTTGTATGAGGTAAATACATTGTTTTCATGCATGATTATGGTATTGTGAGTTATGATTGCATGAGCTAAATATATCATTATATAATATGTGTGAGATAATGTATAAAGCCTAAGAGCTAGAATGAATGCATATGAGCTGATAAAATGAATGATAAGTATGTTATCATTATATAAATGTGATGAATCATGCTTAATATGAATGCAAAACTATTCTAACATATTTAAATAACAACGTGCATGATGTATTCATACTAAGTCATTCTTTAACTCTTAAAACATTATATAACTTAACATCCGAGGGTGTCAAGTTGTCAAATGAATCAAAAGCTTAAAGACACTTAGTTAGGAGTACTTTCCTGAATTGTTTGGCCCTTGATCTAGTAATGGGACCTTGTGGCATGACTTCTGGATCCATAGTGGGCGTGATCACATCATACCCCTTCTTTTAATTGATTTGTTCCCAAATCATTTCCATATTCAAAGGGTGATAAGTCTGAGATGTTGAATGAAGCACTTACACCACTAAACTCACTGAGAAACTCTAGTTTATATGCGTTATCATTGACTTTTTCCATGATTTGAAATGGGCCATCTTCTCGGGGTAATAATTTGGATTTCTTTTGATTTGGGAACCTTTCATTTCTAAAGAGTACCCAAACCCAATCACCTACTTTAAAAGTCATCTTCTTCCTTTCCTTGTTTGCTTGCTATTCATATTGTCTAGTTCTTCTTTCAATATTAACCTTGACTTGCTGATGGAGTCTCTTAACAAATTTTACTTTGTCATTTCCATCTTTTTTCACTACTTAATCACAAGGTAAAAGAAGTAAGTCTAAAGGAGTTAAATGATTGAAACCATACACTACCTCAAATGGAGAATATTTTGTTGCTGAATGAATTGTTCGGTTGTATGCAAACTCCACGTGTGGTAGGAATTCTTCCCAAGTCTTGATGTTCCTCTTGATGATGGATCTAAGTAATGTTGACAAAACTCTATTAACTACTTCAGTTTGTCCATCCGTTTGAGGATGACTTGTAGTAGAAAATACTAGTTTTGTGCCAACTTTACTCCACAAAGTCCTCCAAAAGTGGCTTAAAAATGTAACATCTCTATTCGACACAATGGTTCGAGGAAGTCCATATAACCTTACCACTTCTCGGAAGAATAAGTTTGCAACATGAATAACATCATCGATCTTGTGGTATGGTATAAAATGAGCCATCTTGGAGAATCGATCAACCACCACATATATTGAATACTTTCCACTCTTGGTCTTTGGTAATCCTAAAACAAAGTCCATTGAAATATCTACCCATGGCATGGTCGGTATCGACAAATGCATGTACAATCCATGGGGCATTACTCTTTACTTTGCCTTTCTACACACTAAGCACCTTTCACACACCCTTTCAACATACATTTTCATATTTGGCCAAAAGAGATGTTCTTTCAAAATACTAAGTGTCTTCTCAATGCCAAAGTGTCTCATATGTCCTCCTTCATGTGCTTCTTTGGTTAACACTTTTCTCATGGAACCTTGTGGGATATAAAGTCTCCCTTCCTTGAAAAAATATCCATCATACTGATAATATTTTCCATGAGAACATGTTTCACATAACTTATACCTTTCTCCAAAGTCCAAATTAGTAGTATAATGTCCTTAATGAATTAAAAACCAATGAGTTTGGAATACAAAGTGTTAAGTAAAACATACCCGCGTGAAGAGTATTTGCCACAATATTATCCTTTTCTTTCTTATAGTGCATCGATACATAGCTACAGTACTGCTACATTAATGCTACAGTACTGCTACAATATTCCCAGCAAAAACATACATTAACCACTTTTATTAAAATCTATTACATGCCGACTAAAATATAACTAAAATAGTTCATTATGTCATACGGTTACTGATGAGGCGATCTTGACTGAATGTCCAAATATCTCCTTACTCAACTGTATTCAACCTACGCATGAAATAAACATACGTTAAGTATTACTTAGTGAGGCATACTTATTCACAAGTAACAATTCTATACACAAAATATATTCTGGTATATACTCTTCAAGAATTCTTTAATTCCAATATATATATATACCATAATTTGCATTATTGATTCCAGTAAACTCATTTATCAATCATTATTGGAATCCATACATTTCATAGGAAATTTTATACAGTTCATGTAATTTCCTTTTTATAATAGCACTCTTAGTGCTCTATCTGGAAGATCATACACATAGTATGCTTCATCTTTCATTTTAGCACACGAAGTGCCCTTTTCAAAAATTTATACCATTAGTATGATTTTGTTACCATTTTAGCACATAAAATTCCCTATGTGAAAATCCATACCATTAGTATGATTTTCTTATCCTTATAGCACCCTTAGTGCTTTATCTGGAAATCCATACACTCAGTATGATTTCCTTACCATTTTAGCACATAACATGCCCTATATGGAAATCCATATTTTTAATAAGATTTCTTTATCATTTAGCAAACTAAGTGCTCCATATGAAAATCTATACACTCAGTATAGTTTCCATATCGTTTTAGCACACAAAGTGCTCCATTCGGTAATCACTATACTTACAACTATAATTATGTTATTATTGCTATTACCACATTTATGTACATAATTAAATGCACTCACCTGATTCGCCTTGCTATTATTTCCAATACGTAAATCTGATTACTCACCTACTTTGTCTTTGCCTTTCGTTTTGCTAGACTCGGGAGCTTGGTTTCGATCTACTCAAGTATCCATTAAAGACACATTCAATATCATATATTAGTATATTTAAATATTTTGTTTCTTAAGATAAAAGAAAGGCTATTTTCGTTTATTTATTTAACTCATGCATCGGTACATTTCATAGTGCATCGATGCATTCTCTCACAGATGCATCGGTGCACAACCTATGCATCGATGCATATATTACATTCGATGTTTTCATCTTAAGGGATGCATCGATGCACTACCTGTGCATCGATGCACTAACTACCTTCGATGTTTATTTATTTAAGTATGCATCGGTGCACTCACTTATGCATCGATGCATCTTGCCCATAATTTACATTTTGAGCACGAAAATCACTTCATTCCAACTCAAATGCTCAATGTTTCAACCCTTTTTATACCCTTAACTCAAATACCTTCATCTAAACTCATTTTTACACATTTACCACATCCTTAACCTCAAAATCTTATCTCATACTTGAGATTCAAGAATCATACCCAATTTTCAACATGTTCTAAATCCAATTCTAACACTTCATATTTCTTATTTAAGTTGATGACAAGTCAATTCTACCATAAAACATCCATAAACCTTCATATTTTATCATATCACCTAAAAACCCATTTTATTAATTCCCTAATATCTCATCAACAACTTAATTTTAATCTCATTTAAACCTTCATTTAGCTTCCACAAAATATAAAGCTTCAATCCCCAACAAAAATTGAAGGAAATAATCATTAAATCAAAAACCTTACATTTGAGCTGAAGGGGTGAGTTTTCCACGAAGAAGAGAAGAAGATGAAAGGGTTGACCTCCTATTCCCCTCTTCATCTTATCTCTTATATTAATTCCCCACTAATTGAATATTAAATTCAATTTAATCCATATGACTAAATTATCCCTTTACTCATCCCTTCTTACAATTTAGTCTAAACCATGAATTCTATTCATCCTCATCTTTCATTATTTAATTTAATTAAATCCTAATATTTTTGATTTATTTCGTTTTAGTCCTTAAATAAATTTTGGGGCATTACAAAAGCACTCAAAAGAAGAAATTGAAAGCACTTAAAAAAGAAGAAAAAAAAGAAAGTTGAAGCACTCATAAACAATTCTCATCACCAAGCCATTCAAGTAAGCCTTTAAATTGATTGTGGTGATAAAAGGTTGTAAAGTGACTTTGTGTAAGTATCCCTTTTTGTTATCTTCTTTCTATTTCTAAGCCACCCTTTCATTATATTTGTTTTTCCATTCATACTAACCCATTTGCAGCCGAAGCACAACAAGTAAAATATATATGAAATGATTTTAAGTAAAGTCCTCTAGAACTTGGGACAAGAGAATCGAGAGGAAAAAGATTGGAGCGTGTGTGAGATCAGAAGAGGACAAGTAAAAGCCATTGAAGTCCTAGAGTGCAAACACGAGCGGATTGAGTGACATTCAAGTTTCCTTAGATTGACTCGTGATGCTTTGTGAGAGTAATTTCCGGTAAGCTCTTTTACACATCTTATTCTTTTCTTACTTCACTAACCATATCTCGAAGTCCAAGACGAACCCCTGAAAGAGAAGCCCCTAATTTGTAAACTCAAGCAATCATGCATGAAATGACCAGATTGCTAAAATTAGATTTAGAGTATTTGCATGATCGTATGGATCAATTTGAAGCATCCTTAGGTAATTGGAGAGTAAATCGCCCTAGAATGGAAGAAGAATTCGAAGAAGAGGAGGCTGAAGTAACATCAGTAGCCCGAAGAGATACTCATCGAAATCAGAATGACAACTTCAGTAACATCAAGATAACCATTCCTCCATTTCAAGGACGAACTGATCCTGAAGCCTATCTTGATTGGGTAATCAAGATCGAACATATTTTTTAATGCCAAAATTATACGGAGCAAAAGAAGATCAGGCTTGCTGCTATGGAATTTGTGGACTATGCCTTATTTTGGTGGGATCAACTGGTGAGTTCAAGAAGACTAAATGATGAACGCCCGATCACTACGTTGGAAGAAATAAAGGCCATTAATAGAAAAAGGTTCGTTCCTACTCACTATCATCGAGATCTTTATCATAAATTACAAAATATGAAACAAGGAAGCAAGAGCGTTGAAGATTATTTCAAGGAAATAGAGATAGCCTTGATCCGAGCCAATGTTGATGAAGATAGAGAAGCAACCTTGGCAAGGTTTTTATCTAGCCTAAATCCTTATATTGCTAACCTTGTTGAACTTCAGCATTATGTAGAGATTGAAGAGATGGTACATGTGGCCATGAAAATTGAATGACAACTAAAAAGGTTTTTGTAATTTCTTCGTTTCCTCGGGATTGCTCTTGTATGTTGGTCTATTATGAATTGTGGCTCCAAGAATGAAATCAATTTGATGTTTAATTCCTATAATTAGTGGTAATCCATCTGGAATTTCTTCAGAACATATATTAAAATTCCTGCAAAATATTAGAAACAAAATAAGGCAATCCTTTAAGAGGGTTAGTAAGTAGAAAACTATTATTGTACATAAGTATAAGTATAGCCTTCTTGGTCGATAAATATTTCTGAACATCTCCTCTACTGGCGTATATATTCATCTTCTGAGTATGACTTTCTCTGGCCTTCTTTTCCTTCTCCCACTCTTCTATTCTTGTCTTAAGGGTCACTTGACATTCATGAACTTGACTTGGAAGCATAGGCGCCACTGTGATTTTCTTTCCTTGATGTTGGAAGGAATACTTATTGGAAAATCCATCATGAGTAGCATTCTTGTCCAATTACAAAGGACGTCCTAATAGAATGTGGCTTGCACTCATGGGTACCACGTCACAAAGGACTTCATCATTATATATTCCAATTGAAAAAAGGACAATAACTTGTTTGGTTACCTTAGCTTCCCCCACATCATTGAGCCACTGAAGTTTGTAGGGATGAGGATGTTTAGATGTCTTTAGACCCAACTTTTCCACCATGTTAGTACTTTGTACGTTTGTACAACTTCCTCCATCAATGATCACCATGCAAACCTTATCTCCCACATGACATTTTATATGGAAAATATTATCTCTTTGTTCATCTTATTGACTTTGGATGTTCAAAGTCCTTTTGACTACAAAGATGTTGGATGGAATAGACATTTTAGCAAATAAGGGAAAAAAGGAAATGTGTATAGGACCTTTCTAATAATACTCTAACAAAGCCTTACAAGTCACTCCAAGAAAACTTGAATAACAATCAATCCTCTCGTGTTTACACTCTAGGACTTCAGGCTTTTACTTGTCCTCTTCTGATCTCACACATGCTCAAGCCTTTTTCCTATCGATTCTCTTTATCCCAAGTTCTAAATGACTTTACTCAAAACTGTATCAAGTAAATTTTACTTGTTGTGTGTCGCCTGAAAAAGGGTTAGTATGAATGGAAAGTAAATAATAATGAAAGGGTGGATTAGAAATAGAAAGAATAGAATAAAATGGGTTACTTATGCAAGTCACTTCACAACCTTCTTTCACCATAATCAATTTAAAGGCTTACTTGAATGGCTTGGTGATGAGACTTGTTGTTGAGTGATTTTTATTTCTTTTCTTTTCTATTCTTTCTTCGTTTTGAGTGCTTGAATTTTTTCTTCTTTTGAGTGCTTGTACTTTTTTCTTTGCTGAATTTTGATCTCTTTCACTTGCACTTCTTTTTGTATTTTTTTTGTTACACATTGCTTCTTCGACCAAAGCTTTGATTACCGCTTGATGTAAGGTAATTCTACCTTTTCAGTTGATTGTGGATCTAGGAAGGAAGCAAAACAACATGCATAAGTGAATGGCTCAAATAGATAGGTAGATGTAAAGGTGAATCGGTAGGTTATTTATGATATGAGAGATGAAAACGGAAGGATGTTATGGCTATGGATAGGTTGATAAAATAATGGAATGGCTGTGAGGGTAGTATCTTAAAGAAGACTCAAAGAAGAACCAATTCTATAGAGAGCAAAGACCTAGACTTTATATTGCTTCTTTAAGGGTGGTAATAAAGGACTTGGACCCACTATCTATATAGAGATAGGAACCACAAGTATCAAGTGAAGGGGTTGATGCCACAAGTATTAAAATACTAGATAAGTCGATAAAAGTCACAAGGACTTAAGAAAAGAGAATAATCTCACTTTAATTAATCATAAAGGTCTGATTACAGATGAAATATGAAAGCCTATTTATAGTTCTTGGAGGGGCATGGTCGAATAGATACATGGTTGTTTGGCCAGCCCTTGTGTCTCCTTATAAAGTTATAATTTAAATGCTAAAAGAGATTATAGTTTGAGACTAAATGAAGGGTAATAACCCTTGGCCGAATAGCGTATGTATCCCTTTAAGTTGGTGCCAAATGGGAGAGGAAATGATGCTTGGGCAAATGGTTAGATGGCTCTTCATCTTGGTTCCTAAGTGAGACCACATACAAGGCACATGGTGGTTGTTCATATGGCACGCACATGGGTGTTCTAGGTAGCCTTATGGTGAAGCATTGTTCATAAGATGAAGGCTGGTCATGTGCATCATCTTAGGCGTGCATGTGTCTTCCTCCAAGCTTACTTTAGTGTGTAGCTAGCTAGCAAGCAAGGGTAGTTTATGGATGAACTTCCTAGCCGAGACCTTGCAAGCTTCATAACAACACATTCAACTACATTCAGCTACACTTGATGTCACTTTTAGCAACTGAGCTTTAAATAGTCCAACTAGCTGAGATTATCTAGCCTTGAGCTCCTCCAATTGAGTCGAGATTTCCTTAGTGTTCCATGAGCTGCCATGTACTTTGTGAGCTGCATATGATGTCCAAATAATCCACCAAGCTACCCAACGTGTGTCATACTCCAATATACCTACACATGCAAAGAAACAAGGTAATTCCATGGCAGTTAGCTTATCTAAGCTAAATATATTGATGTCATGCATGATTATGGCATTGTAAGCTATGATTGCATGTGATGAGTTAATAATATCATCATATAATATGTGTGAGCTAATTTATAAAGCCTAAGAGCTAGAATGAATGCATATGAGCTGATAAAATGAATGATAAGTATGCTGCCATTATACAAATGTGATGAGTCATGCTTCATATGAATGCAAGACTATTCTAACATATTTAAATAACAATGTGCATGATTTGTTCATACTAAGACATTCTTTAACTATTAAAACATTATATAACTTAACATTAGAGGGTGTCAAGTTGTCAAATGAATCAAAAGCATTAAGACACTTAGTTAGGAGTACTTCACTAAATTGTTTGGCCCTTGATCTAGTAATGGACCTTGTGGCATGACTTATGGATCCATAGTGGGCATGATCACATCATATTTTATCATGTAACGGTTCCAATCCCAATTCCATCAATCTAGCCATTCATGCATAATTGCTTGGGTTTGTAAATTTGGTGTTTCTCTTCTAGGTCATTATCCTCGACTTCAAGACATTATTAGTGAAAAATAAAGGAAATATGTTTAAGGACCTTACCAGAAATGCTATCACAAAGCCTCACGAGTTCACTCCAATGAAACTTGAATGGTACTCAATCCTCTCTCGTTTGCACTATAGGACTTTATGGATTTTTAATGTCCTCTTATAGTTTCCCACGTTCAAGCCTTTTTCCTCTTGATCTCCTTGTCTCAAGTTCTATGTAAACATTACTCAAAACTATCTCAAGTAACCTTACTTGTTGTGCGTCAGCTGCAAATGGTTAGTAGGTAGAAAAATAAAATATAATGCAATAAACTGGCTAAGAAATAAGAAAGAAAAGAATAAAGGGTTGCTTATAGTACAAGTCATTTTGCAACCTTTCTATCACCACAATCAAATTTCAGAATTACTTACTTGACTTGCTTGGTGATTGAAATTGTTGATTGTGCTTTCAAACTTCTTCTTTTTGCAATTTTCTTTCTTTTGATTTGTTTTCTTCCTTGAATGCTTGCACCTTTGGTTTCCTATTTTTCAACTTCTTTACTTGAACTTCAAATTTCTTTTTCTTTGATGTGTTGTTATTGCACTTTGCTTCTTCCACCAAAGCTCTGAATAGTGCTTGATGTAAGGGTGATGTACTCTTAATTGATTATGGATCTAGGAAGGAAGCAAAATAACTTACAAGTGAATGGCTCAAATGGAGTAGCTTGGTAGTTGATGTAGGTGAAGATGGTGTGATGTTTTTGTATGGGAAACAATTTTGTTTAAGTAATGGGAAGGTGAAGGTTTATGAAAGAAAAATGGCTAAGGTGATATAGTATTATATATGACTAAGAATGAACCAATGCTATAGATCAGAGAAGGCTCGATTATTATAAGTATATATAAGGGATTGTAGAAAGGACTTAGACCCACTAGATAGCAATCTAGGAACCACAAGTATCAAATAAAAAAGGATGGTCGCCACAAGTATAAAAATACTTGATAATTCGATAAAAGTCACAAAGACTTGAGAAAGAGAGAAATCTCACTTGAATTAATTTATAAAAATTTTATGTTTATAAAGCAAATAACTTTGCCTATTTATAAATCATGAAGGGGCATGACCGAATGGTTACAAGCATTTTTAGCCAACCTTGTGTCCTTTTTAAAAAATAAAAATAAGTTAAATAAATACATGAATTTAATTGTGATTTTTTGACTGGTTTGGAGAGGCACAACTCCTTGTCGAATGCTGCTTATGCCTTTTCAAGTTGGTGCCTAAGTGACGCATCACAAGCCTTGGTCGAATGGTGATACATGTTTGATATTTTTCGCACCTAAGAAAGTCACATGCACAACATACGCTTTGCTGGTCATATGGGTGGTACATGGTGCTCTAGGAAGCCTGTGGTGCAGCCTTGGACTTGTTATCATGTGCTGGTTATGTGCAGCAGCCTTGGGCATGCGTTGGATCTCCTCCAAGCTTGCTTTAGTGTGTAGCAGCTAAGCAAGTAGACTGGTTCTGATTGAGGCTTCTATCCGGGACCTCTTTATCTCCTTAGAACCACTTTCAGCTACCTTTAGCTGTCCATGTTGTCACCTTCAACAACTTAGCTTCAAATAGTCCACTTAATTGACTTTAGCTTATCCTTAGCTCCTCCGAATGAATTTAATTCTCCATTTCTTTCCACGAGCTGCCACATACATTGTGAGCTACCATAGGGTGCCAATCAATCCACTAAGCTGCCATAATGTGTGTCATTCCTTCATCCACCTACATGTGCAAAGAAACAAAGGTAAATTAAAAGGATTGAGTTTGAATGAATGCAAATCCATGCTGCCATGTGTGAATGAAGGCTTATGAGCTATGAATTAATATCATGCGCTAAGTATAAGATGATATTACATTAAGGAGCAACATATATAAGTATGATCTAAATTGAATTAAAATGAACTAGAATTTAAAGGATTAACGTACTATCAATTCATGAATGAAATGAAACAAATATAAATGAATATAAAACTATTATGAATCAATAACATACTTAATAATGAGCCAAATTAACATCATGCATCAAGTAATATAAAGATTTGATTAAAATAAACTAGTTACTTAATTTAATATAAAATACATAATTAGTAATCTAAACATGAATTGTTCACCGTACGTTAGTAGATTATAAATGTAAATATGATCATAATAATATAAAAGAAGTGAAAGAATATAAAGCTTAAGAGGACTCCCTTGAATACTAAGGAAACGATGGTTGTGAATGGTTAGAACAGGCTTGCAACACTTCTTGTCTTGACTTGTTAATATGGTCACTCCTACATTGGATTCAAAAGTGATACCTCAATGTCCCATTACTCGATCAAGAGCCAAACAATTCAGGGAAGTACTCTTAACTAAGTGTCTTGAAGCTTTCAATTCATTTTAAAATTTAACACCATCTAATGTTAAGTTGTATAATGTTTTAATATCTAAAAAGTAACTTAACATATTCACATCTTTATATTTGGTATAAAATGTTATTACAAGCACATTATTTTTTCATATTAATTTTGCATTCATCTAGGTATTTTTCATTCATTCATGAAATGGCAACATGCTTAATCATTCATTTCTTAACTCATTTGCAGTCAATTCAGTTCATAAGTCATATAAATTAGCTCACATGTGTTATATAATCTTATACGTAGCTCATGACATGCATTTATAGCTCACACAGACATATACATGCACATCAACAAGGTAATTGATTCATTCCAGCTCATTTCCTTTGATTTACCTTATTCTCTTTGCACATATAGGTACATGGAAGCTAGTGATGTAAGCATACCAACGCCATATTCAGAGGATATGGAAGTGATGCCACAAGGATCAGTCACTTGATCAAGAGCCAAACTGTTCAGGGAAGCTCTTACATCCAACTGCATTAAAACCTTTGAATCATTTAAAAATGCATCCCTAAACAATATACTATATACTATGTTTCATGGTAACATATAATATAATCTATGAACCACATATTTATACATTTATATCTTATATTACTTAGCTTATAATATGCTTTCTTTTGTAGGTACATAATCGACCACCTAATGGGAGCTAACTTAAAGCTAGAATTAGAGTCCATGAACTAAAGAAACATGACTACGACAACTCCAGGACAACTCAACAACATTTTGGGACAAAGTTGCCAGCTGACCCCCGAGCTCATAGCTAAATTGAGTTAGACTTTTGAGCTAGCTAGAGACCTCATTTCAACTAGAGAGTTACGCCATCATCACCACCACACTGAGCACATCAAATATGGTATAGGTTAATTTTTGTGGATTCATACCTTTTCACTAAGAGTTACCATTCCAATAGGTGCCTTCTCACAAGGAGGAGTCCTAAGACTCACCTACATGTCCTTCATCTATGGCCAGCTCATCTTCAACTCAAACACATGGAAAGTAGCGTAAATGATGAAATGTTACCTTCCACAAATGTGACCTTTCATAGCAAGTTGTTGCCCCATTGATGAAATGTCATTTAGACACATGTTGGATGTCAAGTAACGCCTAACTTGCTGCTTATCTTCACGCCATAGATTAGCCACACCATAAGCATCCTATGCCACCCATGTGAGTGCCTCATGACTAGCCACCTATGTGCCATGTGTGAGGAATAATTGAGCACCAAAGTGAAGGGGCTTCTCCCTATTCGGCCAAAGCAAGGTGTTCCCTCAAAATTGGCGCCAAGAAGAACAACAAAGATACAATTCAACCATGGACATATCCCTCATTAAAACATCATGCATTTCCATTTAAAAGTCATGTATCTAGCCGAATAGACATGTAATTATTTGGCCAAACCCATGTAAGCCTATAAATAGATTTTGGTATTCATTTGTAAACTCAACGCTTTTGATAATAAAAACTTTTATGAGATTATTCTCTCTTCCAGTTCTTTTTAGAACTATATCGATTAAGCAAGCTTATTTCTAAGTTTGTGGCATCAACCTCTTCCATATATACTTCGAGTTCCTAGTTCTTATAAGTAGTGGGTTCAAGTCATTGTATACCACCCCTTAAAGAAGCAATATAAAGTCTGGGTCTTTGTTCTTTAACATTGGTTCTTCTTTCAGTCTTCTTTGAGTTTCATATTCATCTCCATCACCTTCACACCTATAACATCATTATATCCATCACCATTCCATCACCATAAAGCCATCCTTCAATCATCATCAAGGTAAGCATACAACAACATCATTGGAGGCCAAATTTTATAATCATTGAAGGATATTTCTTCAACATTTCCGCAGCCAAGTTTTGATAATATCTCTAATCCTTCATTTTCATTTCATTTCCTTCATTCATTTATTCTCCATTTAATCATTTCTTTCTTTATATTGTGCAGATTACTTATATATTCAAATGTATCATTTGGTGTCTCTCCTAGATAGGGAAACATCAAGGCTGCCAACTTATCCATCATTGAAGAAACTTGGATAGCCTTACATCAAGCGGTATTCAGAGCTTAGTCGGATTGACAATCAAGTGTTGCAACAAAAAGCAAAAGAAAAAAGAAAAAGAAAAAGAGAAAAGAAAAAGACTCCTACATTAAATTTAGAGTGCAAAAAGAAAGAAAAGACAAAGAAGAAATTCAAAGCAAAAGAAAAAGAGAAGAAGAGTTGCAAAATACACTCAAAGAGAAGCACATTACAATCTGCCAACATCAAACTTGAAGGAGGTATCCTTGTTGTTTCCTGTGAAGGAAGGTAGTAAGTGTTGCAACTTGAGTTGTAAGTTATCTTCATTCAATTTTTATTTCATTTCCTTTTCTTTCATCTTTTCTCAGTTACTTCCTTATCCTTTCTTAACCATTCTATCCTACCTTTATCATTTCTATACCATAATAATTTCTTTTTTTATGCCGACACACAAACAAAGAAACTTGCTCAATCTTGAGTTAGTTCTTTAAAGGACCCACAAGAGAGAATTGAGTGAAAAAATGTAACAGAGAGGGTGAGATCAGAAGGGGGATCAGAATAAGCCAAGAACATATCCCGAGTGCAAACACGAGTGTGAGTGGAGTGCAATCTGAATTTTCTATGGAGTGATCAAGTGAGGCTTTTGTGAGTGTGCTGGTAAGGTTTTAATTTATTTTATTTCAATAACCATGTCAAAAGAATTCCTTGATTTCCATACAGTTTCAAGACAAGTTCTTGTCATTAAAAAGTCTTTAAGTACTCAAATCATAGAAGATGATCAAAGAGAAAACATCTTCGATACTCGTTGTCAAGTAAAAAAAAAAAGTTTGTTTCGTGATCATCAATGGAGGAAGTTGTACGAACGTTGAAAGAACCCTTGTGGTAGAAAATCTTGGCTTAAAGACCTCTAAGAATCCGAATCCATATAAAATTCAATGGTTAAAAATGATGGTGGAGAAGTAAAGGTTACAAAGCAAGTTGTCATTCCGTTTTCAATTGGCAAATACCAAGATGAAGTGCTTTGTAATGTCATACCAATGGATGCTGAACATATATATTTGGGAAGGTCGTGGCAATTCGACAGACGAGTCATCCATGATCAGTTTACAAACAGATATACTAACACCCATAATGGTAAGAAATTCACTTTGACGCCACTTTCTCTTAATCAAGTGAATGAAGACCAAATTCGCTTGAAGAAAAACATGGAATCATACAAAAATTATGAAAATGAGACGACTAAGGCATTAAACATCTATGCTGGAAGAAAGGAGATTCAGAAACATTTGTTGTCACACAAGCCTTTAATTGAACTAATGTACATGGAGAGTCTACTTTTAACTAATCTCCAAGAAGGCTTGCCTTCTTCTATTATTTCTCTTTTACAAGAATTCGAAGCAATGTTCCCAGAGGATATACCAAAATGACATCCAACCCTTCGAGGAATTAAACATCAAATCAATTTCATTCCCGGTGCTACCATTACAAATAAACCAGCCTATAGAAGTAATCCAGACAAAACAAAGGAACTTTAAAAACAGGTTGGTGAATTAATGGAAAATGGGTATATTCGAGAAAGCTTAAGTACTTGTGTTGTTCCCGTTTTTCTTGTACCAAAAAAGGATGGTTCATGGACAATGTGTGTAGATTGTCGATAAATTAATCAGATCCCCATCAAATATCAACATCATATTCCAAGACTTGATGATATGCTAGATGAACTAAATGTTGCCACTATCTTCTCCAAAACTGACCTTAAAAGTGGATATCATCATTTTAGGATACGAGAAGGGGACAAATGGAAAATCGCTTTCAAAACAAACCAAGGATTGTACGAATGGTTGGTTATATCCTTTGGACTAACCAATGCACCTAGTACTTTCATGACGTTATTGAACCATGTACTCCGGGCCTTTATTGGTAAGTTTTTTGTAGTATATTTCGATGATATTTTGATTTATAGCCATAATTTGGAAGATCATGGGCAACATTTAAGGTCAGTACATGTGCAAAGAAACAAAGGTAAATTAAAAGGATTGAGTTGGAATGAATGCAAATCCATGCTGCCATGTGTGAATGAAGGCTTATGAGCTATGAATTAATATCATGCGCTAAGTATAAGATGATATTACATTAAGGAGCAACATATATAAGTATGATCTAAATTGAATTAAAATGAACTAGAATTTAAAGGATTAACGTACTATCAATTCATGAATGTAATGAAACAAATATAAATGAATATAAAACTAATATGAATCAATAACATACTTAATAATAGTCAGTACTTGAAACTCTTCAGAATGAGAAGCTTTATGCCAACCTTCAAAAATTCTCTTTTTGCACTAACAAACTTTCATTCTTAGAATTTATTGTAAGTTCATATGGATTTGATGTAGACTCGGAAAAGATTAAAGCAACTCACGATTGGCCAACACCTACATCAATTAGCCAAGTCAGAAGTTTAAATGGACTTGCAAGCTTTTATTGGAGGTTTGTTCCCAACTTTAGTTCTATTGCCTTTCCCTTAACAGGGGTAATCAAAAAGAATTCAACCTTTACATTGGGTAAAGAACAAGAGGAAGCATTTTTAGCCATCAAAGAATGCTTGACTAAAGCACCGCTACTGGTACTTCCTAATTTCGATAAAACTTTTGAAATAGAATGTGATGCTTGTAGAATTGGTATAGGTGTCGTTTTCACTCAAGAAGGATGACCAGTCACATACTTTAGTGAAAACTTCAGTGGTGCTTCACAAAACTATCCCACTTATGACAAAGAGATGTATTCTCTTATACGGGCATTAGAAATGTGGCAACATTATCTATGGCCCAAGGAGTTTGTTATCCATACTGATCATGAGGCATTAAAGCATATTAAAGGCCAACAAAAACTCAACAAACGACATGCCAAGTGCGTAGAGTTTCTTGAGTCCTTTCCATATGTCATTAACTACAAAAAAGGTAAAGAGAACATCGTTGTATATGCCCTTTAATGAAGGTATGTACTTCTTAACACCTTGGATTCTAAATTACTTGGTTTTTATTTCCTTAAAGATTATTATGCTAATGATCATGATTTTGGAGAGAAATACAAGTCTTGTGAAAAAGGTGTAGTTCATAAGTTCTATAGACATGAGAGTATCTATTTAAGGAATAAAGGTTATGTATCCCTCAAGGATCCTTCCGAGAAGTATTGGTACGAGAAGCACATTAAGGATGACTCGTGGGACATTTTGGCATCAGCAAGATGGTTGAAATCTTGAAAGAACATCTCTATTGGCTTAAGAAAAAAAAAAGACATTGTTAAGTCAAAAGTCATGACTCAAGGACTTTACAAACCTCTTCCCATTCCTACAGCACCATGGGTTGATATTTCCATGGATTTTGTGATGGGTCTTCCAAAAACATGAAATGGGCGAGATTATATATTTGTTGTGGTTGATCAGTTCTCCAAAATGGCCCATTTCATACCATGTCACAAAAGCGATAATCCAACTCACATGGCTAATTTATTCTTCAAGGAAGTTGTGAGATTGCATCGCATACCAAGGACCATTGTTTTTTATGGATATGTCAAGCTCCTCAGTCATTTCTGGAGGACATTGTGGAACAAACTTGGATCTAAATTGTTGTTTTTAACAACTTGTCACCCCCAAACTGATGGGTAAACGGAGGTTGTCAACAGAGTGTTATCAACATTATTAAGAGCCATCATAAAAAACAACATAAAGACTTGGGAAGACTACCTTCCACATGTTGAATTTGCTTACAATGGGCCAGTTTATTCAGCCATAAAGACTTCACCATTCGAGGTAGTGTATGGATTAAATCCCTTAACTTCTTTGGAACTTCTTCCTCTACCTCAAGAACAAATGGTTAACAAGGATGGTAAGAACAAGGACGAGTTCATCAAGAAGTTACATGAACAAATTCAGTAAAACATTGAGAGAAAAACAAAGCAGTACGAGCAGCAAGCCAATAGGGGATGCAAACCACTCAATCTGGAAGTCAAAGATTGGGTATGGGTGCATTTGTGTAAGGAAAGGTTTCCAACTAAAAGGAAATCTAAGCTTTTATCGAGATGTGATGGTTCCTTTCATATCTTTGAGAAAATCAATGACAATGCATACAAGTTGGATCTTATTAGAGAATACAATGTAAGTGCCACCTTCAATATAGCGAATCTATCTCCAATCAAGGTTGATGATAATTTGGGGATAAATCACATAAAAGAAAGGGGATGATGTGAGCACACCAACTCCATCTTCAAAGGATATAGAAGTAATGCCACATGGACCAGTCACTTGATTAAGAGCCAAACTATTTATGGAAGCTCTTGCATTGAAATGCATTAAAACCTTTAAATCATTTAAAAATACATCCCCAAATAATAGATTATATACTATGTTTCATGTTAACATACAATATAATCTATTAACCACATACTTATACATTTATATCTTATATTACTTAGCTTATAATATTCTTTCTTTTGTAGGTGCATAATCAGCCACATAATGGGAGCTAACTTAAAGCTAGCATTACAATCCATGAGCTAAGGAAACATGAATAGAAAAAATCCAGGACAGCTCAAGAACATTTTGGGAGAAAGTTGCTAGCTGACCCCTGAGCTCATAGCTAACTTGAGCTAGACTTTTGAGGTAGCTAGAGACCTCATTTCAGCTGGAGAGTTACACCATCACCACCACCACACAGAGCACTTCAAATATAATCTAGGTCAATTTTTGTGGATTCGTACCTTATCGCGAAGAGTTTCCATTCCAATAGGTGCCTTCTCACAAGGATCTGTCATAAGACTCACCTACATGTCCTTCATCTATGGCTAGCTCATCCTCAGCTCAAATACATGGAAAGTAGCCCAAATGATGAAAGGTTACCTTATAGAAATGTGATCTTTAATAACAAGTTGCTGCCCCATTGATGACATGTCATTTAGACACATGTTAGATGCCAAGTCATGCCTAATTTGCTACTTATCTTCACGCTATGGAGGAGCCACACCATAAGCATCCTATACCACCCATGTGAGTGCCTCATGACCAGCCACCCATGTGCCATGTGTGAGGAATAATTGAGTGCCAAAGTGAAGGGGATTCTCCCTATTCGGCCAAAGCAAGGTGTTGTATCAAAATTGGAGTGAAGAAGAACCACAAAGAGATAATTCGGTCAAGGACATCTCCCTTCATTAAAACATCATGGATTTCCATTTAAAAGTCATGTATCTAGCCAATGGACATGTAATTATTCGGCCAAACCCATGCAAGCCTAGAAATAGGCTTTGACATTCATTTGTAAACTCAACCCTTTTGATAATAAAAACTCTTGTGATATTATTCTCTCTTCAATTTCTTTTTAGAACTATATCGATTAAGCAAGCTTATTTGTAAGTTTGTGGTGTCAACCTCTTCCATAGGTACTTCGAGTTCCTAGTTCTTGTAACTAGTGGGTTTCATTCGTTGTTTACCACCCCTTAAAGAAGTAATATAAAGTCTGGTTCTTTGTTCTTTAACATTGGTTCTTCTTTGAGTTCAATATTCATCTCCATCACCTTCACGCCTACAACATCATCATATCTGTCATGATTCCATCACCATAAAGCCATCATTCAATCATCATCAAGGCAAGCGTACAACAACATCATTATACGCCAAATTTTATAATCATTGAAGGATATTTCTTCAACACATCCGCAACTAACTTTTGATAACATCTCTAATCCTTCATTTTCATTTTCATTTCATTTCATTTCCTTCATTCATTTCTTTCCCATTTAATCATTTCTTTCTTTATATTGTGCAGATTGCTTATATATTCAAGTGTAGCATTTGGTGTCTCTCCTAGATCGGGAAACAACAAGGCTGCCAACTTCTCTATCATTGAAGAAGCTTAGATAGCCTTACATCAGCTAGGCACACATTAGAGTAGCTTGTTGGAGTATTTAGCACACTGTGTCAGCTCATAATTAGGTCACAAGCTTCATGGCATCTCATGGCACACAATGGAAAGCTCAAATCAGCTGGAGAAGCTAAAGGCTAGCTAAACTCAGCTAGGTGGACTATTTGAAGCTAAGTTGCTAAAATTGACCAAGTGACAAGCTGAAGATAGCTAGAAGATACGCTAAGGAACCAAGGAGGTCTCATATAGAACAACTCAAATAGTCTCACTTGCTTGCTAGCTACATGCACGCCTATGCTATCTTGGGGGAGGACTAACACACGACCAAGGAGATGCACATGACCAACCTTCATCCCATGCACAAGGCTATACCACAAGCATCCTTTGAACTCCCATGTGCACGCCCATGTGATCAGCAAGTGTGTACAATGAGTGTGACCATCTTAGGTGTGCCAAACACCAAGAGACTTCACCATTTGACCAAGGCACATAACCATCCATTTTGGTGCCAATCTGAAAAGATACAAGCATTATTTGACCAAGGCTTATGACTCCCCATTCAAACCGAATCATCACCTTTGTTTTCATTATAATTTTTCAATTAACTATGTATTGTCAAATAGATACAAGGGCTGGTTGAACCACTATGTACTTATTCAGCTACGTCTCTTCAAAACTCTTCAAATTTATAAATAGGCTAGTCATATTCATTTGTAAACACACCTTTCATATAATTTAAGTGAGATTATTCTCTTTTCTCAAGTCCTTCGTGTATTTTATCGACTTATCAAGTAAATCCTTACTTATGGCGTCAACCCTTGTATTTCCATTGATACTTATGGTTTCTAGATACTTATATCTAGTGGGTCCAAGTCCTTTAATAACATCTCTTAGAGAGATTTTTAAGGTTGGGTCTTTTCTCCATATAGCACTGGTTTTGCTTAAACCATCAATTTGCATCTCTGAATTCATTATAAATAGCCCTCTATCTCACCATTACATCAACTACCAAACCATCTATTTGAGTCATTCACTTATTGCAGGCTGTTTTGCTTTCTTCCTAGATCCACAATCAATTCAAGATACAAGTACCTTACATCAAATGGTAATCAAAGATTTGGTGGAAGAAGCAAACGTGCAACAACAACAACAAAGTTAAAATATAAAAAAGAAGTACAAGTGAAGAAAAGTTCAAAAATCACCAAAGAAATTGCAAGAACTCAAGAAGAAAACAAAAGAAAAATAAAAGAAATTGTAATGAAAAGTTGAAAGCACAACAACAAGTCTCATCACCAAGCAATTCAAGTAAGCATTTCAAATTGATTGTGGTGATAGAAAGGTTGTGAAGTGACTTTGTTGTAAGTAACCTTTTCTTTCCTTTCTTATTTCTAAGCCATCCTATTACATTATATTTTCTTTTCCATACCTACTAACCATTTGCAGTCGACTTACAACAAGTAAGAACTACTTGAAAAATTTTTAAGTAATGTCTACTTAGAACTCGAGACAAAGAGATTGAGAGGAAAAAGGCTTTGTGAGAGAAATATTTTGTAAGGTCCCTTTACACATTTCCTTTTCTTAGTTTTGCTAACATGTCTCTTCCATCTAGCATCATTGTAGTTAAAATTACTTTGAACATTCAAAGCCAAGATAATGAACAATGAGAGAATATATTCCATACTAAATGTCATGTGGAAGATAAAGTTTACGTAGTGATCATTGATGGAGGAAGTTGTACAAATGTAACAGACACTCACATGGTGGATAAATTGGGCCTAAAGACTTCCAAGCATCCTCATTATTACAAATTTCAAAGGCTCAATGATGTGCGAGAAACCAAGGTAACCAAACAAATAATTTTTCCTTTATCCATTGAATGATACAAGGATGAATATCTTTGTGATTAGTGTTATTGAGTGCAAGCCACATTATATTAGGACGACCTTGGCAATTTGACAAGAAGTCTACTCACGATGGATTTTCCAACGAGTATTCTTTCCAACATCAAGGAAGGAAATCACGTTGGTACCTATGCTTCCAAGGAAAATCCACGAATGTCAAGTAACCCTTAAGGCACATATAGATTGGATAAAGAAAAGAAGGCCAAGGCAAGCAATACTCAAAAGATTAACATATATGCCAACATAGGAGTGCTCGGAAGCCTTTATCAACAAAGAAAGCTATACTTATACTTATGTATAATGAAAGTTTTCTACTTACTAACCTTCCTGAAGGCATGCCTTCTTCTATCTCCATTATTTTGCAGGAATTTGAAGACATATTTCCTGAAGAAATCCCCGATGGTTTACCACCAATTAGAGGAATTGAACATCAAATTGATTTCATTCCCGGAGCCACCATTCTTAATAGACCAACATATATAAGAAATCTCGAAGAAACCAAGGAATTACAAAAGTAAGTTAAAGAACTACTAGACAAAGGATACATTCAGGAGAGTTTAAGTGCTTGCGTTGTGTCGATTTTGTTGGTGCAAGGAAAGATGATACTTCGAGAATGTGTGTGGATTGTAGGGCCGTGAATCAAATCACCATCAAGTATAGACACCATATACCTTGGTTGGATGGTATGCTTGATGAACACAGTTGTGACAGTATCTTCTCCAAAATTGATTTGAAAAGTGAATACCATTAGATTAGAATGAAGGAAGGCGACGAGTGAAAAACCATTTTCAAAACCAAACAAGGTTTGTATTAATGGTTTGTCATGCCTTTTGGCCTAACTAACGCACCCAACACTTTTATGTGTTTGATAAATTATGTCCTTCAACCTTACATTGGTAAGTTTTGTGTTGTTTATTTTAATGACATATTGATATGCAGTAAATCCCTAAACGAGTATGTTGATCATTTAAGAACTTTTCTTGGTTAATCCATAGAATATCAAAGCAATTCAGTTAAGTCCGGAGTTTCCATGGTTTGGATAGTTTCTACCGAAGGTTTGTACCAAACTTTAGTCCTATTGCCACCCCTTAACAGGGATTATTAAGAAGAATTCAAACTTATCTTGGGGAAAAGAACAAGATATAGTATTCAACGAACTCAAGGACTGTTTGACAAAGGCCCCATTATTAGCTTGTCAAATTTTGATAAAACCTTTGAAGTTAAATGTGATGCCTCCAGAATTGGAATTGGTGCTGTTTTGAGTCAAGAAGGAAAGCCAAATGCTTTTTTTAGTGAGAAACTAAATGGTGAAACTCTGAATTATCCAACTTATGAAAAGAGATGTATGCACTCATTCGAGCGTTTGAGACTTGGCAACACTATATGTTACCAAGGGAATTTGATGTAAAGCTATCCAACCTTCTTCAATGATGGAGAAGTTGGCAGCCTTGTTGTTTCCCGATCTAGGAGAGACACCAAATGATACACTTGAATTAATAAGTAATATGAACAATATAAAGAAAGAAATGATTAAATGGAAATAAGAAATGAAATGAAGATGAAATGAATAAATATATATGTTATCAAATGTAGGCTACGAAAGTATTAAAGAAATATCCTTCAATGGATCATGAATTCGGCCTCCAAATATTGTTGTTGAACGCTTGTCTTGATGATGAATGAAGTATGTCTTTATGGTGATGGAATGGAATTGGAAATATTGATGTTGTATGCGTGAAGGTGATGGAAGATGGTGATGATTGAAGTAGTATCTTAAATAAGCCAAAGAAGAAGAAAAGCTATAGAAAGCTTATCCCCATTCTCTATAAACTAAACTAAGGGGTGGTATGATAGGACTTGAACCCTCTAGTTATAAGAACTAGGAACTCAAAGTATCAATGGAAGGGGTTGACCCCAAAAACTTAGAAATCTTGCTCAATCGATATAGTTCTTAAAGAACTTGAAGAGAGAATTTCTCACAAAGAGTTTATATTAATCAATAGTTGATTTACCAATAAAATACCAAAGCCTATTTATAGTTTTCAAAGGGTGTAGGCCGAATAGATTCACGATGGTTCGGCTATGGATGAAACCCCTTTGAAAATACATGATTTTTTTTAATGAAAATACATGATTTTAATGAAGATACATGCTCTTGGCCAAATGGTAAGGTGTTGGATCGACCTAAGGATGTTTTGAATGCATTTGGAAGTTATTTAGGCACCAAAATGAAGAGGAGTGAGTCTTTGGCCGAATAAGAAGCATCCCTTGGTGTTTTGGCGCCTATTTGATGTCACATGGAGTGCACATGCTTGAATGATGCACATGTCAGCCTACATGAATACACATGGGTCTTCTTGCAATGCTTTGGTGAGGTTATAACCGTAGGATGATGTCTTGAAGTCCATGGGCAGCCTATAGATGAACTAGCTTCAAGGTAAGATAGGTTAGTGTCTTGGTAGCTAACTAGGTGAGTTATAGCTTGATGAACTCAAGCTAGTTGGCTTTGGTCCTCTCAGCTCCTAAGCTACTCTCCTAGCTACTTCCAGCTACCTTTAGTCCACTTTTCAGTAACTTGGTCCAAAGCTCTCCTCCAGCTAAGTTCAGCTACATGCTAGCTCCTCTAGCTAAGTTGAAGCTCCTTAAATGATGAAATGAGCTGCTATAATGTTCATGAGCTAGTGTGAGATGCTATGCTTGTCCTTTTAGCTAACCAATCTACCATAATATGCCTTGCTTTGTGTTTCACCTATAAGAATTAACAACTAAATAAAGTAAGAAATGTGTGCGCTCATTTAAGGTAAAATGCATGATGCCGTGAAGTGTTTGAGTGATATGAGTTATGAATGATAATCTAGAAGCTAAGATAACATATATATAAGCTAGATAGAAGGCATTAGACGTTCATGAGCTTTAAGAAAACATATATCAGCTAGAAAAGAGATGCATACATGCAAATGAGCTAAAGAAACATGAATTTAAAGCTTGCGAACTAATGTAAACATAACATGAGCTAGTATATCATGACATACGCTAATAAATGAATAAATACATGCTGCCACGATATGTAAATGATATGCAAACATAATAAATGAATCTAAAAATATGTAAAACATAATATAAAGCTAGGTAAATATGTGGAAACATATATTATGCATGAAAATCATATAGTACGCAAGTGAATCATAACATATGATTATTCAAGCATAGTTTAATATGCAAATGCATGATCATAATAAACATAATATAAATGAGTAAATATAATATAAAGTAAGGTAGAACTCCCTTATATTGAGATTGATGGATTTTCAATGACGTGAGTATGTAATGAAGAAAGTTGGTGCTAGATAGTATCATAACATCATCCCCTTCTTTTGGGTGATTTGTCCTCATATCGAAAGGTGACTTCTCTAAATTGTATTTCCATTCAAACGTTGCTGATTTGTCTTCAAAATATATCCATTCAATAGCAATTTGTTCAAGACTGATGTGATATTGTCTAGCATCAACTTTCTTCATAACATACTCACATCATTAAAGATCCATCAAGCTCAATCAAAGGGAGTTCTAGCTTACTTTATCTTATATTTACTTATTTATGTAGTATGCATTATTCTGAGCATACATTTGCATATTAGTGTATTCTTGAATAATCATATGTTATCATTCAATTACATACTATATGATTTTCATGCATAAAATATGGTTTCACATCTTTATATGTTTATTACTTAACTCACATTATGCTTTCTTTTGTAGGTACATAGGCGGCCACATAAAAGGAGATAACTTAAAGCTAGCATTGGTGATGTAAGGTAATTCTACCTCTTCAATTGATTATGGATCTAGGAAGGAAGCAAAACAACCTGCATAAGTGAATGACTCAAAACAGATGGTTAAGGTGGTAAACGTAAAGGTGAATAGGTAGGCTATTTATAATTTGAGATATGGTAACGGAAGGATGTTGAATTGGCTATGGTTTTGTTTGATGAACAAAGGAATGGTAGTGAGGATAGTATCTTAAATAAGACTCAAATAAGAACCAATGTTATAGACAGAAGAGACCCAGTCTTTATATTGCTTCTTTAAGGGGTGGTATTAAGCACTTGGACCCACTATCTATATGGAGATATGAACCAAAAGTATCAAGGGAAGGGGTTGATGCCACAGGTATTAAAATACTTGATAAATCGATAAAAGTCACCAGGACTTAAGTAAAGGTAAATTCTCTCTTAAATTAATCAAAAAAAGGTATGCTTACAAATGAATTATGATAGCCTATTTATAGGAAATGGAGGGGCATGGCCGAATGATTACAAGGGGTTTCGTCCAGGCCTTGTGCCTCTTTATAATGACATAATTTAATGCTAAATGAGATGATGTTTTGGCCCTAGATGGTAAATAACCCTTGGCCGAATAGCTCTTGTGTCCCTTCAAGTTGGCGCCAAATGGGAGAGGAAATGATGCTTGGCCGAATGGTTATATGATTCTTCATCTTGGCGTCTAAATAAGAGCACATGAAAGGCACATGGGGTAGGTCATATGGAATGCACATGGGTGTTCTGGGGAGCCTTGTGGTGCGACCTTATGCGTGGGATGAAGGCTGGTCATGTGCACCATCTTGGGCATGCATGTGTCTTCCTCTAATATTGCTTGAGTGTGTAGCTAGCTAGTAAGCAAGGGTTGTTTTGTGAATAATCTTCCTATTCGATACCTTGTAAGCTTTATAACAGCATGTTCAACTACATTCAACTACCATTGATATCACTTTTCGTAACTCAGCTCCAAATTGTCCAACTAGTTGAGTTTAGCTAGCCTTGAGCTCCTCTAGATGAGTTGAGCTTTCCTTAGTGTTCCACGAGCTACCATTTATTTTGTGAGCTATTTTTGAGCTTCATATGATGTCCAAATAATCCACCAAGCTTCCCCAACGTGTTTCATACTCCAATGTACCTACATGTGCAAGGAAACATGGTAATTCCATGGCATTGAGCTGATATAAGCTAAATACCTTGTTGTCATGCATGAGTATGGTATTGTGAGCTATGATTGAATGTCATTAGCTAAATCTATCATCATATAATATGTGTGAGCTAATGTTTAAAGCCTAAGAGCTAAAATGAATGCATATGAGCTAATACAATAATGATAAAGCATGCTGCCATTTCATGAATGAATTGAATCATGCTTAAATAAATGCAAGACTATTATAGCATACTTAACATGCTTGAAATAACAATGTGAACCAAATAATATAAAGATGTAGATATATGTTTGTATGCATGAATATCATTTAACATGTTTTTCATAATAAATGATAAATGGAAACATGTAATAATAATATCCCAATAAATTATATGTAATTATAGCATATATTTGAATGATATGATCAATTAAGCATAGGATGTAATAATAATCTGATAATTTATACTAACATGTGAATGCATGGTTATGTTAGAATATAATGTATAAATGATATAATATAAGATAGGGTAAGGAAGAACTCCCTTAGAAATAGTAATGAAAAACATCCATGGAGTGATCAAGTCATGGAGAAAGTTGGAGCTAGTTTGGATCGTATCAATTGGAGTCCAAGAGCTATGGAAACTTAACTAGGACAACTCCTAGACAGCTCAAGAACATTTTGGGACAAAGTTGCCAGCTGACCCCCTAGCTCATAGCTGACTTAAGCTAGACTTTTTAGCTAGCTAAAGACCTCATTTTAGCTGGAGAGTTACACTATCGTCACCACCACACAGAGCACTTCAAATATGGTCTAGGTCAATTTTTGTGGATTCATACCTTTTTTGTGAAGAGTTACCATTCTAAAAGGTGTCTTTTCATAAGGAGTTGTCCTAAGACTCACCTATATGTCCTTCATATATGGCCAGCTCATCTTCAGCTCAAACACATGGAAAGTAGCTCAAATGATGAAAGGTTACCTTCTACAAATGTGACCTTTCATAACAAGTTACTACCCAATTGATGACATGTCATTTAGACACATGTTGGATGCCAAGTCACGCCTAACTTTCTGCTTATCTTCATGCCATGAAGGAGTCCATAGCTTAAGCCTCTTACACTACCCATGTGACTACCTCATGACCAGCCCACACATGTGCTATGCGTGTGGATGAAATGGGCGCCAAAATGAAAAGGATTCTCTTTATTTGGCCAAAGCAAGGTGTTGCTTCAAAGTTGGCACCAAGATGAACCATAAGGGGACATTTACTTTCATCCAAGCACCATGCATTTTCAATTTAAATCATGTACTTTGCCGAAAAGGCATGTATCCATTCGGCCAAAACATTGCAAGCCTATAAATAGGACTTTGGCATTTCATTTGTACTCAACCCTTTCGATAATACAAACTCTTTGTGAGATTATTCTCTCTTCAAGGTCTTTTTAGAAATATATCGATTAAGCAAGCTTTCTTAAGTTTGTGGCGTCATTCTTTCCATAGATACTTCGAGTTCCTAGTTCTTATAACTAGTGGGTTCAAGTCCATGTTTACTACCTCTTAAAGAAGTAATATAAAGTCTGGGTCTTTATTCTTTAACATTAGTTCTTCTTTGAGTCTTCTTTAAGATACTATCTAACCATCACCATCTTCCATCACCATTCATGCCTAAATCAACACCATTCCATTCCCATATCTTCATCATTGAATTATCCTTCATTCTTCAATAAGGTATATGTCCAGCAGCATCTTTTGGAGGCCAAATTCATTATCACTTGAAGGATACTTATACAACACTTCTGCAGCCTACCTTGATATCATTTCTTATCAATTTCCATTTCTTTCATTTCTTATTTCCAATTAATCATTTTTTTCTTATATTGTGCATATTACTTATCAATTCAAAGTGTAGAATTTGGTGTCTCTCCTAGATCGGGAAACAACAAGGCTACCAACTTCTCAATTATTGAAGAACCTTAGATAGCCCTACATCCAGCGGTACTCAGAGCTTAGTCGGATTGACAATCAAGTGTTCCAACAGAAAGGAAAAAAGAAGAAAAAACAAAAAGAAAAGATTCGTACACCAAATTTGGAGTGTAAAAAGAAAATAAAATAAGAAATTCGAAGCAAAAGAAAAAGAGAAGAAAAGGTTGCAAGGTACACTCAAAGAGAAGAAAATTACAATATGCCCCAACATCAAACTTGAAGGAGGTATCATTGTTTCTTGTGAATGAAGATAGTAAGTGTTGCAACTTGAGTTGTAACTTATCTTCATTTTCTCTTTATTTTATTTTATTTCCTTTTCTTTTATTCTTTCTTATTTTTTACCTTATCTCTTCTTAATCATTATATCCTACTATACCAATTTCTATACCCTAACCATTTCTATAGCTGACAAAACAAACATAGAAACTTGCTCAATCTTGAGTTAGTTCTATAAAGGACCCACAAGAGAGAATTGAGTGGTAAAAGGCAAACGAAAGGGTGAGATCAGAAGGGGGGGTCAGAAAAAGCCAAAGAACATATCCCCGAGTCCAAACACGAGTGTGAGTGAAGTGTAATATGAACTTTTTTTTAGTGATCAAGAGAGGCTCTTGTTAGTGTGCTGGTAACGTTTAATTTTATTTTATTTCACTAACCATGTCACAATAATTTCTTGATTTCCATACAGCTTCAAGACAAGTTCTTGTCATTAAAAAGGCTTTAAGCACTCAAATTATAGAGGATGATCAAATAGAAAACATCTTTCATACTCGTTGTCATTTAAACAACAAAGTTTGTTTCATGATCATCGATGGAGGAAGTTGTACAAACGTTGCAAGCACCCTTATGGTGGAAAATATTGGCTTGAAGACATCTAAGCATCCGAATCCATATAAACTTCAATGGTTAAATGATGGAGGAGAAGTAAGGATCACAAAGCAAGTTATGATTCCGTTTTCAATTAGCAAAAACCAAGATGAACTGCTTTGTGATGTCGTACCAATGGATGCTGGTTATATACTTTTGGGATGACCGTGGCAATTCGACATACGAGCAATCCATGGTGGGTTTACAAAAAGATATATTATCACCCGTAATGGTAAGAAATTCATTTTGACGCCACTTCCTCCTATTCAAGTGAAAGAAGACCAAACTCATTTGAGAAAAAACATTGAAGCAATGAAGGAGCAATTTGAAGAAGAACATTTTGAAGAGACAAGAACAATTGGAAATGAATCTGTTGGATTTGAAAAAAGATGTTTTGCAAATAGTAGAGCAAATTGAAAGTGGCAAATTTGAAAAGGATGAGTGTAGATAAGAGAAGCATAGTGAAGGATAAATTTTACCTAAGAAATCTTCTTCTACTATTTCTTTTTCCTTGCAGGATATTCAGAGAGACATATCTTTTGAAGATGAAGATTTAAGAAATATGTCTTTTGAAGAACCAATATGATGTGAGCATGTCATGTAGAAAGTTGTACCACTTGATGTAAGGTTATTCAAGCTTCTTCAATAATGGAGAAGTTGGCAGCCTTGTTGTTTCCTCATCTAGGAGAGACACCAAATGCTACACTTTGAATTGATAAGTAATCTGCACAATTAAAAAGAATAAATGATTAATATGGAAATATAAAATAAGAAATGGAAGAAAGAAATGGAATGAAAAAAAAGGAAATGGAAATGAAAGGAATTGAAAGTGATAGAAAATGTTATCAAAGATAGGCTGCAGAAGTGTTGTAAAAATCTCCTTCAATTATAATGTCTCTACCTCCAATGGTGATAATGGACGTTGACTTTGATGATAGATGAAAGATGATTTAATGGTGAAGAGATGGTAATTGAAGGATGAAGATATAGAGTTACATACATTTTCCAAAGAACGTGATGTTTTGCTCCAAAAGACATATTCCTACTCCAATGAACGCGATGCTTCAAATCAACACCAAGAAGTAGTGAAATTGAAAGACGTATTTTCACATAAAGAGACGAATGATAATTTTCCTTTAAAGTTATCTATGATTAACATATCCTTTGCTAACCAATGTTTTGGCAAAATTCTTTCTTTCATTTTGCAGGATGAACGAATTGGTAACTCTTCAAATGAGGTGACTCTTAAAGAAGAAGTTTCCAAAAAGGAACTTGTTGGTAATGTCCATACAAAATAGAGACCTTTAGAAACTATTTTCAAAGAGAACTATTTTGGGGCATTAACTTCAAAGGAAAGTTTCATGAAGTTGTTTCATCATCCAAGCACGAGGATTTGATTACCCAAACAACACATAAATTTTCAATGAAGAACCCTCTCGATTTGAGGACAAATCGCCTAAAAGAAGGGGTGGATGATGTGATCTTGTCTCCCAACAACTTTCTACATTACATGCTCACATCATTCAAGATCCATCAAGCTCAATGTAAGGTAGCTCTGCCTTACTTTATATTATATTTACTTATTTATGGACTATATATTATTATGAGCATACATTTGCATATTATACTTGAATTATCATAACATGTGCATTCATTATGTGATTTGCATCATTGAGTGAGATTCATACATATAATATATATCTATAATAATAATATTCATTTATTATCATATGATGCATGAGTTATTATTATAACCTATAGTCCATATCTTTATATGTTTATACTTAGCTAATATTATGCTTTTCTTTTTGTAGGTGATAGGCCGCCACATAAAGGGAGCAAACTTAAAGCTAGCATTGGAGTCCATGAGCTAAGGAAACTTGACTAGGACAACTATGGGATGGCTCAAGAATATTTTGGTTCAAAGTTGCCAGTTGATCCCCGAGCTCATAGCTAACTTGAGCTGGACTTTTGTGTTAGCTAGAGAACTCATTTCAGCTAGACAGTTGTACCATCATCACCACCACACAGAGCTGATGTAAGGTGATTCTACCTTATCGATTGATTGTGGATATAGGAAGGAAGAAAAACATCTTGCATAAGCAAATGGCTCAAATAGATGGTTTGGTACTAGATGAATGGACGGAAATGGTAGGCTAATTTCTGATATTAGAGATGGTAGAGGAAGATGATTATTGTGGTTATGGTATAGATGATTAAATAATGGAATATTGATAAGGATAATATCTTAGAATGACCAAGGAATAACCAGTGCTATAGAGCAAAGACCCTGCCTTACAAATCAGTACTAAGGGGTTGTAATAAGGACTTTGACCCACTATCTATAAAGAGATAGGACCCACAAGTATCAAGATGAATAAGGATTGATGCCACAAGTAAATGAATTACTTGATAAGTCGATAAAAGTCACAAGGACTTAAGAGAATAATCTCAGTTTAATTCATATTCAAAGTTTGTTTACAAAATAAATAGGAAAGCCTATTTATAGAGCTTTGAGGGAGTATGGCTGAATATTTTCATGGTGGATTGGCCACCTCTTGTGTCTTCCCAAAAAAAACATTATTTAATACATCATTAACATGAATAAAAGGTGTTGGTTCAGTTTAATTATAGGAACATGTCTTCTTGGCCAAATATCACATGTTTTTCTTCAAGTTAGTGCCAATTGGAATCACACACATTGAATCTTGGTTTGCCGGTTATATGCAACATGTCTTGGACGTGTATGAGCTTTATTTAGTGGATATCTATTTAGTAAGCAAGGGCTGGTGGTGATTAGTTGGCCTTGAACTCTCCTTAGTGTTCCACTAGCTGGCCAAATTCTTTGTAAGATGTTTGTGAGCAGTTTGTGTCTCCCAAAAGTTCCACCAAGTTGTTTGTCTTCCAAAAAAAATGCTCCACCAAGCTGTATATGTTTTCTAATTGCTCCTTTAGCCTCCTTGTATGATTATACACGCCATTAATGGATTCATGAAAGTGGAAATGCAACAGGTATGAACATGGTTCTTCAATTAGTTATAAATCCCGTACTTATTTCCAGCCTGCACTGTCTTCATTAATCTGGACATATATTGAGCTACCAATACCGGATTGATACGATTCAAAGTGCGTTGGAAATCTAAGTGACAGGGGATTAAATGTTAAGAGACTTCATCATCTAAATATGCTTGTAACACGTTCAAAACTGGATATCAATATGAGTTGTGTGAACTGTCCAGTGGACTGCCTTGAATGTACCTTGCACTTAATATAAAATGTATATCAGTTACAATGCTCAAATTTAATAATAAATAATAAGTAACATTCTAATGTAACACATGATTCAATGGCTAATATAATAATGCAATGATAACATAAGGAATGTGTAACATATGCATGAAATAATCTAATTAAAGATCTAACATGCTTAACATATCTAAATAACAATGTGCTAATGATAAGTATGTTGCCATTATATAAAGGAATGAATACATGCTGATTATTAATGCAAACTTTTCTAACATGCTTACAATGTGCACTGAATATCATTTAACATGGTGTTCATAATAAATGATAAATGGAAACATGTAATAATAATATCCTAAGAAATGATATGTATTCATAGCATATATTTGAATGATATGAAAAACATGATCAACTAAGCATAGGATGGAAATACTAACATAATAATTAATACTAACATATGAATGCATGCTTATGATAAAATAAAATATATAAATGATATAATATAATATAGGGTAAGGAAGAACTCTTTTAAAATCAACTTTGAATAACATCCATGGTGTGATTAGGTCATGGAGAAAATTGGAGCTAGACAGGATCACATCAAGAGCACTTCAAATATGGTTTAGGTCAATTTTTGTGGATTCGTACCTTTTCGCGAAGAGTCTCCATTCCAAGAGGCGCCTTTTCACAAGGAGCTATCCTAAGACTCACCTACATGTCCTTCATCTATGGCCAGCTCATTTTTAACTCAAACAAATGGAAAGTAGCTCAAATGATGAAAGGTTACCTTCCACAAATGTGAACTTTCATAACAAGTTGCTTTCCAATTGATGACATGTCATTTAGACACAGGTTGGATGCCAAGTTACGCCTAAGTTGCTGCTTATCTTTACGCCAAGGAAGAGCCGCACCATAAGCATCCTATGCCATCCATGTGAGTTCCTCATGACCAACCACCCATGTGCCATGCGTGTGGATAAAATGGGTACCAAAATGAAGAGGCTTCTCTCTATTCGGCCAAAGCATCACCTTACTTCAATTTGGCACCAAGATGAACCAGCAAGGGAACCATTCGATCAAAGACATATCCCCTCATCCAATAATCATCTATTTTCATTTTTAAGTCATGTACTTTATCGAATAATCTTGTATCTATTCGGCCAAACCCCTTGCAAACCTATAAATAGGCTTTGGCATTTATATGTAAACACAACCTTTTGATAAATTAAACTCTTGTGAGATTATTATCCCTTTAAGTTATTTTTAAAGCTATCATTGGAGTCCAAGAGCTATGGAAACTTGACTAGGACAACTCTGGACAACTCAAGAACATTTTGGGACAAAGTTGCCAGCTAACCCCGGAGCTCATAGCTGACTTGAGCTAGACTTTTGAGTTAGCTAGAGACCTCATTTCATCTGGATAGTTGTACCATCACCACCACCATGCAGAGCACTTCAAATATGGTATAAGAAATGTTTTGTGGATTTGTACCTTTTTCACGAAGAGTTATCATTCCAAGAGGTGCATTTTCACAAGGAGTTATCCTAAGACTCACCTAAATGTCCTTCATCTATAGGCAGCTCATCTTCAGCTCAAACACATGGAAATTAGCTCAAATGATGAACGGTTACCTTCTACAAATGTGACATTTCATAACAAGTTATTGCCCAATTGATGACATGTCATTTAGACGCATGTTGGATGCCAAGTTAAGCCTTACTTGTTGCTTATATTCACGCCATAAAGGAGTCCTCACCTTAAACCTTATACACCACCAATATGAGTGCCTCATGACCAGCCTACATATATGCCATGCGTGTGAATGATATGGGTGGCAAAGTGAAGACGCTTCTCCCTATTCAGCCAAAGCAAAGTGGTGCTTCAAATTTGGCGCCAAGATTAACCATAAGGAGCCCATTCGGCCAATGAAATTTACTTTCGTCCAAGCATCAAGCATTTTCATTTTAAATCATGTACTTTACTGAAAATGCATTTATCTATTCGGTCAAACCTTTACAAGCCTATAAATAGGGCTTTGGAATTTCATTTGTACTCAACCCTTTTGATAATACAAACTCTTTGTGAGATTATACTATCTTCAAGTTCTTTTTAGAATTATATCGATTAAGCAATCTTTCTTAAGTTTGTGGCGTCATTCCTTCCATATATACTTCAAGTTCCTAGTTCTTATAACTAGTGGGTTCAAGTCATTGTTTACCACCCCTTAAGAAGCAATATAAAGTCTGGGTCTTTGTTATTTAACATTGGTTCTTCTTTGAGTCTTTTTTAAGATACTATCAAACCATCACCATCTTTCATCACCATTCATGCCTAAATCAACACCATTCCATTCCCATATCTTCATCATTGAATTATCCTTCATTAATCAACAAGGCTGATGTAAGGCTATTCAAGCTTCTTCAATAATGGAGAAGTTGGTAGCCTTGTTATTTCTCGAGCTATAAGAGACACCAAATGCTACACTATGAATTGATAAGTAATCTGCACAAAATAAAAAAGATCCACTTGTTATTTGCCGCCCATTTTGATGTCTTCTCATGCTTGGTTGAATAGGTATGTGTCCCTTCACTTTGGCGCCTAAATGATCCACATGTATGGCACATGGGTGGGCTGGTCATGAGACACTCACATGGGGTCATATGATACTTGTTGTGTAGGCTTTTACATGGAATAAAGAAAGAAAACAATGTACGCGTGACATGACATCCATTTTGTGTCTAGGTGACATGGCATCAATGGGGAAGCAACTTATTTTGAAAGGTCACATTTGTGTAAGGAAACCTTTCATCGTTTGAGCTACTTCCCATGTGTTTGAGCTGAATATGATTTGGCCATAGATGAAGGACATATAGGTGAGTCTTAGGTCATTTCCTTATGAAAAGGCTCCTCTTGGAAATGGCAACTCTTCGCGAAAAGGTACGAATCCACAAAAATTGACCTATACCATATTTGAATTGTTTTGTGTGGTGGTAATGATGGTATAACTTTCCAGCTGAAATGAGGTCTCTAGCTAGCTCAAAAATCCATCTCAAGTCAACTATGAGCTCGGGGGTCAACTGGAAACTTTGTCCCAAAATGATCTTGAGTTGTCCTGGAGTTCTCCTAGTCAAGTTTTCATAGCTCTTGTACTCCAATGTTAGCTTTAAGCCAGCTCCCATCATGTAGCTAAAAATGTACCTACAAAAGAAAGCATATTATGAACTAAGTAATATAAGATATAATCATATAAATATGTGGTTCATAATAATAACTTCATACATTACATAATATCATTATCATAGCTATAAATGTAGTGTAGGTAAAATATGATCATAACTATGGTATAAAGAAAGAATAAGTTAGAGAAAATCCCCCTTTGATTATTGTGAAAGGTTGAAGATGCATATTCATTTATGTTGTTATTTTGGATCACATCATCCCCCTTCTTTAAAGTGATTTGTCCTCACCTCTCCCAAACCATCATCTTAACAATTGGTGCCTCTTGGTACATTCTACAAGTTAAAGAAAATAATCTGCATGTTCGAAGTTAGAATAATCATCTTCAACCTTGCATTTTGTTAGTAGGCATTCTCGTATCAAGCATTTTGAAGAATAAGAACTTGTTCTTGGATAAGCTTCCTCCACTATTGATGATGTTTATCCTTTCCTTATATAGCCTCAATACTATGTTTCATTTTGGCTTGATCATTCTGAACTTGTTTTGGCGTTAAAGGAGTAAGGATAATCTTCTTCCCTTTATGGCTGAATGAGTATTGATTGGTAAAACAATCATGGATATTCCTTTTGTCTTATTGCCATGGCCTTCTAAGAAATAGATGGCTAGCGTACATGGGGATAACATCACACATCACCTCATCCTTGTATTTTCCAATTGAAAAAGGAACTATCGTCTGTTTGTTAACGTTGAGTTCCCCACGTTCATTGAGCCACTATAGCTTATAGGGACTCATATGCTTCATCATTTTCAAGCCAAGCTTTTCCACCATTATTGTATTGGCTACGTTAGTACAACTACCACCATCTATAATAATAAAACATGACTTTTCATTCACATTGCATCATGTATGAAAAATGTTTTTTGCTGTGCATTGTCCTCTGTGACTTAAATGTTTAAACTTCTTTTTATTACCAAAGCTTCTCCACTATCAACTGGATCTGCAAGAGTTATTTCTTTAATGACTTAAGTGGGTGCCTCTTCTTCTTCTTCAGATTTAGA
The DNA here is from genome assembly GCF_006381635.1 of Hibiscus syriacus. Classification (NCBI taxonomy): domain Eukaryota; kingdom Viridiplantae; phylum Streptophyta; class Magnoliopsida; order Malvales; family Malvaceae; genus Hibiscus; species Hibiscus syriacus. The sequence continues at coordinate 15,343,179 of NW_024063533.1, forward strand.
TTCTATTTCACCATTTCCATGTAAGACCATGGTGTTTCGGTTAGGACACTGTATAAATACGTGGCCCCTCCCCAGACATTTAAAGCATCTAATTTCTCTTGAATGTTTAGTGGTTTGGTTTCCTCGGTTGGGGTCCTTACTTACTTGTTGGGTCTTTGAAGATTCAACTTGTTCTTTGACAGGAGGAGGAGTAGGCTTCTTTATGTTGTTTGGACTCCATTTTGATGGTGTGGGCAGAACATTACGAGATGTATGTCTCATCTTCAGTTTCCTTTCAATCTTCATCGCCATTTTGCACCATCTCAACTATTTTAATGTAATGGTACAACTTCAAGGTATTGGCAACTTCAAGATTAAGTCCGGCAATGAATCTAGCCATAGTTGATTCACGGTCCTCCTCAATGTTCACTCGGATCATGGACACTTCCATCTCTTTATAATAGTCCTCCACACTCCTCTGGCCTTGATTAAGATTCTGTAATTTTTGAAACAAATATTCGATGATAATGAACGGGAATGAATCGTTTCTTTATTATACCTTTCATTTCATGCCAAGTTGAGACAATACTTTCTCTATTCCTCCTTCTCCTAAGGGTAAGTTGATCGCACCTTATTAATGCATAGTCTATGAACTCCATGGCTGCCAATCTCACTTTCTTCATCTCAAAATAGGTATGGCAACTAAAAACATGGTAGGATAAAAAGGTTAAGAAAAGATAAGGTAATAAAATAAGAAAATATGAAAGAAAAGGAAATGAAATAATAAGAAATGAACATAACTTACAACTCAAGTTGCAACACTTACTATATTCCTTCACAAGAAATAACAAGGATACCTCCTTCAAGTTTGATGTTAGGGAAGATTGTAATGTGCTTCACTTTGAGTGTATTTTGCAGCTTGCTTCACTTTTCTTTTTGCTTTGATTTTTTCTTCTTTTCCTTTCTTTCTTTTTGCACTCCAATTTTGATGTAGGAGTCTTTTTCTTTTCTTTTTGTGTTTTTCTTCTTTCTTTTGTTTTTTTTGCAGTACTTGATTGTCAATTCGATTAAGCTCTGATTATCCCTTGATGTAAGCCTATTTAAGCTTCTTCAATGATGGAGAAGTTGGTAGCCTTATTTTTTCTTGATCTAGGACAGACACCAAATGCTACACTTTGAATTGATAAGTAATCTGCACAAAATAAGAAATAAATGATTAAGTAAATGGATAATTAAGAAAGGAAAAGGAAATGGAATGAAATGAAATCAAATGAAATTGATAGAAATGTTATCAAAGATAGGCTGCGGAAGTCTTGTTGAATTATCCTTCAAATATAAGAGAATTAGACCACTAATAGTGATGATGCACGTGATCCTTAATGGTGGATGATGGATAATTCAATGATGGTGAAGAGATGATAATGGAAGGATGATGATATAGGCATGAATGGTGATAGAAGATGGCGATGGTTGAGATAGTATCTTATAGGAATAAAAATGAACCAATGCTATAGATAAGAAAAGGCCCGATTCTTATAAGTCATTTTAAGGGATGATAGTAAGGACTTGAACCCACTAGTTATAGGAACTCGAAGTATCAATGGAAGGGGTTTGACGCCATAAACTTATAATAAGTTTGCTTAATTGATATAGTTCGAAAAAGAACTTAAAGAGAGAATAATCTAACAAGAGTTTAATTTATCAAAAGGGTTGAGTTTACAAATGAATTTATAAGCTTGCAAGGGTTTTGGCCAAATAATTCGGTGTTGATTCAATAATTCTATATGCCTTTACATGGGGTTACAATGCTTTAAATAAATAGGTAAGTGTAGGTTTATTTTTCTGCCCATGGTTGTTCATATTTGCCGCCTATTTTGATGTCTTCTCATTCTTGGTTGAATAAGTAACTGTCCCCTCACTTTAGTGCCTAAATGATCCACACTCATGGCACATGGGTAGGCTGGTCATGAGACACTCGTATGGGGTCGTATGATACTTGTTGTGTAGGCTTGTACAGGGAATGAAGAAATGCAGCAATGCATACGTGACTTGGCATCCATCTTGTGTCTAGGTGAAACGGCATCAATGGGGCAGTAACTTATTATGAAAGATCACATTTGTGTAAGGTAACCTTTCATCATTTGATCTACTTCCCCTGTGTTTGAACCAAAGATGAGATGGCCATAGATGAAGGACATGTAGGTGAGACATAGGAGAACTTCTTGTGAAAAGGAACCTCTTGGAATGAAAACTATTCGCGAAAAGGTACAAGTCCACAAAAATTAACCTAGGCCATATTTGAAGTATTTTTTGTTGATGTAAGGTGATCTACACGCTTTAATGGAAGAGAGTAGATAGCCTTATTGTGCCCCGATCTAGGATTGACAAGTATTGATGTCATTGAATTATAAGATTGGTTGTAATAATAAGAAAAAAAATAATATTAATGATGGCATTAAGAAATGGATAATAATAAAAATAATGGGAATAGAAAGAAATGAAATAAAGATAGAAATGAGATGGATTTGGTAGAATGAAGTTGGTATGGTCTTGATGAAGGATTTTGATGATGGTTTATGATGAAATGAATATGGTGGTGATGTTGTATCTCAAACACGCCAAAGATGAAACAATGCTAAAGATAGTGTCTTCAACCCACTAGATATTAATATAGGAATTTTAGAATCAGGATGGAAGGAATGACGCCACAAGTATAGGAATTATACTTGTTTAATCGATAAAGCTCACAAAGAACTTTGAATAGAAATTAACTCACAAGAGTAATTTTTATATCTGGAGAAAATAAGCCCTAAATACATTCGTTTACAATTTTTTGAAATTTTGACTTTTTTTTTAAAAAAATAGCAAACTAAAAAGAAGGATTTGAATCTAAATTAAAATTAAATAAAAAGAACCTGAAACGATTAATCTTCTCTGGACTAGCTCCGTTGGGGTACCTTGACGGTTTTGTGTGCAAGATCAAGCAAGATTGCTTGCTTCTTTCCAAGACTCGGCCCAAATCTGATACCAATTGATAGGGAAGCGGTGGCGGATTGATGAACGTTGCTCTTGTTGAAGAATCAAACCTAGAAAAAGATCTAGACTCGATGAAGAACAATAAGGGATGAATGGTGAAGGTGGCGGTAATAACTAAGGTTCTTTAGGGTTTCTTTTTGGTGCTGAAAACAAGATAAAAAAATAAGATTAAAACAAGATAAATAATAGATAAAATAATTGAAAATAAAAAAAATAACCAAGAAATCAAAAGATCTCCCTTATTAAAGTGAACGGTAAATATGATTGATGGCGTAGATGGATATGTGGAAAATCGATGGATAATGTCCTATCGAGCCCTCCTAGTCGCAACGAAAAGGCAAACACGATAATATGGCTCTAACCAACCCTCCTAGTTGCAATGAAAAGGCAAATTGGAGTGTGAAGATTAATCTCCCTCACAAGAACTTGAAAGAACTCCAAGAGAAGAAGCTTCGAAGGCACAAGGCAATCAGCACTTGCAAAAATAAACTCTCGTTGTATTATTGATCAAAGAAATCTTATTTACAAAGTTCAATGAAGCCTCCTTTATATAGAGGCTGAATGCAAAAAATTCTAAATAACATAGAGAATAAAATAATAATAAACTAAACATGTTTTAACTCTAATTCCTAATAAAATAATAATAACTAAAATATTGTTTTAACCCAAACTTAATTCCTAATAAAAAAATAAATTTGATTCAAAAAGATAATTGATCATCCTATATTAAATTATATTACAAATAATCAATATAAAATATTGAAAATTCGTAATATTTACAAAATCACGTATTAATCCCGTATAGGATTACCAACATGCACCGCCTTCAGTAAAATGGCCATATCTTGAGTTCCCAATATCGGATTGATACGATTCAATAACCGTTGGAAAGATAAGCGATAGACGGTTGTATCTCCAGAATATCTGTTGAGCGGATAACAACTGGATCCCCTTCAAAATGTTGTTGAAAATATGCTGCTATTAGACCCTTACGGATGAATGCTTGAACTGCGATTTGAAGCTTGTCTTTAAGAAGTTTGGTCCGGCCTAATGTGATAGGGCCAAGTGGTATAATAAATTCATCATCCTTAGCTTTAGGGTGTGTGTTGCATGTATCACCTCCTTCTCCCTTAAAAGGATTCATCCACGAATCTGAAATCTCAAAAAGAGATAAGTCAGAAACATTAAAGGATGCACTCACGTTACACTCACCGAGAAGATCAATGCGGTAGGCATTGTCATTGATTCTTTCAAGGACTTGGAATGGGCCATCGCCCCAAGGGTCTAGCTTGGATTTTCTTTGTGTCGGGAACCTTTCTTTTCTCATGTGAACCCATACCCAATCTCCTGGTTCAAAGGTGACATGTCGTCGACCCTTGTTAACTCAGTTTGCAATTGCCTCGTAGGTTTTCTCCATCTTGAGTTTAGCTTTGGCGTGAATGTCTTTGACAAGGGCAACCTTCTTTTCACCATCTAAACTGGCAATCTGATCTAAAGGTAAGGGAATAAGATCCAAAGTAGTTAATGGGTCAAAACCATAAACTATTTCGAATGGAGAATAACCTGTTGTGGAGTGAATGGATCGATTATAAGCAAACTCAACAAAAGGTAAACATTCTTCCCAATTACGAGTATTCTTACCTACCACCGTTCTTAGCAAAGATCCTAGAATCCGATTTATTACTTCGGTTTGTCCATTGGTTTGAGGATGACAAGAAGTGGAATAGAGAAGTTTTGTGTCAATCTTACCCCATAATACCTTCCAAAAGTGGCTTATGAACTTAGTGTCACGATCGGACACAATGGTGCGAGGAATACCATGAAGGCGGACTATTTCTCGAAAGGATAAATCAGCAATGTGTGTGGCATCGTCCGTTTTATGGCAAGGAATAAAGTGTGCCATCTTTGAGAATATATCCACAACCACAAAAATAATATCTCATCCTTTCTTAGTGCGGGGTAAGCCAAGTATAAAATCCATTGATAAATTGATCCAAGGAGAACAAGAAATCGATAAAGGCATATACAAACCATTAGGATTTACCTTTGACTTTGCTTGTTTGCACGTGATGCATGTTGCACAAATATTTTCCACTGTTTTACGTATGTGCGGCCAAAAGATGTGTTCCATGACCATATTGAGTGTTTTGTGAACACCGAAGAGTCCCATGAGTCCTCCGGCATGTGACTCATGAACTAATAACTCTCGCAAAGATCCTTGTGGTATTCACAACCTGTTTATGCGAAAAAGAAAGCCATCTACAAGATAAAACTTGCTAAAAGCACCTTTTACACATTGTTTATAAATCTCAGAAAAGTCTGGATCGTTAGGATAAAGTTCTTTGATATGTGCAAAACCAAGAACAGTAGCATGCATTTGAGTGATAAGTGTATATCGTCGAGATAATGCATCACCTTCGATGTTATCTTTCCCTTGTTTGTATTTGATGATGTAAGGAAAAGATTCAATGAACTCAACCCATCGAGCATGTCTTTTGTTTAACTTACCTTATCCATTTAACTATTTGAGTGATTCATGGTCCGTGTGAATAACAAACTCTTTAGGGAGAAGATAGTGTTACCATACTTCGAGTGCTCGGACGAGTGCAAGAAGTTCCTTGTCGTAGGTAGAGTAGTTCAATTGTGCACCTTTTAACTTTTCACTAAAGTAAGCGATAGGTTGTCTTTCTTGCATGAGGACGGCACCAATGCCTATGCCTGAAGCATCACATTCTAGCTCAAAGGTGTTAGAAAAATTGGGAAGACGAAGAATAGGGGACAAACATAACTTATCTTTAAGAAGTTCAAAAGCTTTTTGTTGTAGTGGTCCCCATTTGAATTCAACTAACTTTTTGATAATCTCGGTTAATGGCGCAGCAATGGTTGAGAAATCTTTGACAAAGCGACGGTAGAAACTTGCCAAACCATGAAAAGATCTTACCTCAGTGATGAAAGTAGGCTTGGGCCATTCTTGAATTACCTTGACCTTCTCTTTATCTACATGGATACCCTATACACTAACTATAAAGTCCTTAAGAACGTGATTCATTAATCTCATGAAGGTGCTTGGAGCGTTTTTGAGTCCAAAGGGCAGAACAAGCCATTCATACAAGCCAAACTTTGTCTTGAATCTTGTTTTCCATTTGTCACCTTCTTTCATTCGAATTTGATGGTAACCACTCTTCAAGTCAATTTTGGTGAAGATACTTGCACCATGTAGTTCATCCAACATATCATATAGGCGTGGAATAGGATGGCTATACTTGATTGTTATTCGATTGATAGGTCGGCAATCTACACACATTCGGAATGTACCATCTTTCTTTGGAACTAGGATGACAGGAACCGCACAAGGACTAAGACTCTCACGAATGTGTACTTTTTGTAACAATGAATCTATTTGTCATTCCAATTCCTTCGTTTCCTCAGGATTGTATCGGTAAGCGGGTGGTTTGGTATGGTTGATCCAGGGATGAAGTCGATTTGATGTTTGATTCCTCTTGTAGGTGGTAAACCATCCAGTGGGTTGCTTAAGACATCTTGAAACTCCTGCAATATAGAAGAAAATACACTAGGCAAATCTTTGATGTTAGTGATAGTTGATAAAATGGAGTCCTTGAAACGGACTAGAATGCACGGCCTATTTTGAAAAAGGGGCTCTCTCAAGTCTTTTGCACTCGCATAAATGTTTTGAGACACCCTTTTACTTTCACATCGAGGGTCACTCACCACCCGTGGGTCATTTGTTTGGCTTTTATCGGTTGTGACCTCTTTTGCCTTTTGTTTTAAGTTCCCTGTCTCCTTGAGAATTCATTGTTGATCTATGAGAATCTCTTTGGGGGATAGAGGGTTAAGGCAGGACGGTTTCCCTTTTATTGGAATTGTTTAAGTGTTCTTCCGGCCATAATATGTGACGTCATTATCGTATTTCCAATGATGTCCTAGGAGGATGTAGGATGCTTGCATCAGAATTACATCACACCATACGTCTTCAGAATACTTTCCCATCTTGATATTAACGAGACATTGTTTAACCACCTTCATCTCCGCACTATCATTAAGCCATTGTAAGCAATAAGGTTTTAGATGTCGTTGGCAAGGAAGTTTGAGTGATTCAACAACGTTGGAGCTAATAATATTGACACAACTACCATTGTCAATGATGATGGAGAATGGTTGTTCCTTGATTAGGTAGCGTGTGTGGAAGATGTTGGAACGTTGTATGTCAGATTCATCGGATGCTTGGATGTTCAAGGTATGGCGAATCGCCAAGATTTTGCTATTGTACTCATCGCTTCCATAGTCATCACTATCTTCTTTAGCTTCAGCATGTGTTGGAATGTCGGGGATGTCATTATCGGAGTCAGAATTGTAAGATCCATCACCTATTATAGTTAGGGTCCTCGTGTTTGGGCAATTGCGGCTAATATGGCCTATTCATAAGTATTTAAAACACTTGATGTCTCTTGCTCGGGTATCGTCTTTAGAGGCTGTAAGTGTTACATTTTTTATTGGTCATTGTTTCTCCTTGTCGGGTTTGTCATCTCTAGACTTTTTTTAGAAGATGTAGTAGAAGACGTGGAAGGAATTGAAGGATTACCTTGGTGAGATAATGAAGTACCTTGGTATTGTTCTCTGAATTGAAATCTTTTTTGGAGTTGTGCTTCGATTGTCATTGCTTTCTTTAGTGTATCTTCAAGGTTTTCATACCCATGGAGATCAAGAAGATCAGTGATGTTTGGGTTTAAGCCTACAAAAAATCTTGACATGGTGTCCTATTCTTCTTCAGTTATGTTAGCCCTATTGAGTAAGGACTGCATCTCCTTGTAGTAATCTTCAACTGAACTTCTACCTTGTCAAAGTCGGTGTAGTCGTTGTTTAACTTCTCGTGTAAAATGTGTCGGTAGGAATCGGTTCCACATGACATGTTTGAGTTCTATCCAAGAAGTGATTGGTTGAATTTAGAAGTTTTCAATCTTTTTCCTTGTTTGCATTTACCAAGTGTGAGCATATCCTTCGAATTCCAAAGTAATGAGGGGAACTTGTTTAGTTTAGGGGCAATCATGGTATGCGAACATGAGATCAACTTTTCCATCCCAATCGATGTACTTGTTCGGATCGTAGTCTCCTTTAAAAGACGGGATCGTGAACTTTGGTTTTGCAAAGAGTTTGGGTGTTTGAAAACGTGGTTGTGCTCGCCTGGGGGCCAAAAGTTTAGCATTGTTTGGCCTTGGATTCTGGTTTGGTAGATCCAGTTGTAGTTCTTGTCGTTCTCTCAAGGCATTATTAAGTTGATCAAATTGAGTTGCGAGTCGTTCAAGTGCGGCTAAGATAGCCGTAAGTGTCTCATTGTTATTGTCACCCATCCTGCAATTATAACACTAAAAAGAAGATTTTAAAGTAAAATAAAAATAAAAGGAAGTTAATTCAACAAAGCAAGAAACCTCACAAGTCACTCCAAGAAAGTAACACAACGAGAGGCAAGTAAGCCGATCTTGTACTCTTTAAAACTCACTTTACCAAGTAGTCTTTCACAGTTCGTATCGGAGTTTGATTACTAGGAATGGCGATAAGAAAAAACTTAAAAGTTCTAAGAGGCCAAACAAGGGTTAGACTCCAAGATAACGAGAATGCAAAGAAGGAAGAAGTATGCAAACTCTTTAGTCCTACTAACACAAGAAAGATAATGTGTTAGAGAATGCACAAGAACAATAAAAAGAAAAAACAAAAGAACTTAAAGCACTAAGAGTCAAAGAAAAAAAGAACCAACCCAGAAACCTGGAAAACATTGGATCAACTTGAGCAACGTTTTTGATTACCGGTGTCCAAAATTTTTGGGAAAATTCTTGAATGTCTTTCAATGCGTCAAGAAACCACCTATAAAATTTCAGAACCAAATATTTTCAGTAGTATCCAGTGGACTCTGTTGAACGGTGAGTCCTCAAACAATCTGTTTTTCTTGATCGCTTTGTTCGAAGGTGTTATTGATCTCCAAATATTCTGATTTGTTGTGTAAATGATCTTCAATATATGAAGTTTCAATCTGGAAATTTTCACCACAAAATTCCTCCTGTAGAATTTTCAAGAAATTCGACTAGATCCTAGACCGAATCTGCCGATGAAACTTGAAGAACATATTTGAAGGATCTAATGAACTCTGATTTGGTTGAATTTCAGACTGGATATTTATATTATGATGAATATTATATATGGAGAAAATAAGCCCTAAATACATTCGTTTGCAATTTTTTGAAATTTTGACTTTTTTGTTTTTTTTTTTTTGTTTTTTTTGTTTTTTTTGTTTTTTTTAAATAGCAAACTAAAAATAAGGATTTGAATCTAAATATAAATTAAATAAAAAGAACCTAAAACGATTAATCTTCTCTGGACTAGCTCCGTTGGGGTACCTTGACGGTTTTATGTGCAAGAACAAGCAAGATTGCTTGCTTCTTTCCAAGACTCGGCCCAAATCTGATACCAATTGATAGGGAAGCGGTGGCGGATTGATGAACGTTGCTCTTGTTGAAGAATCAAACCTAGAAAAAGATCTAGACTCGATGAAAACAATAAGGGATGAATGGTGAAGGTGGCGGTAATAACTAAGGTTCTTTAAGGTTTCTTTTTGGTGCTGGAAACAATATAAAAAAAATAAGATTAAAACAAGATAAATAAAAGATAAAAGAATTGAAAATAAAAAAAATATCCAAGAAATCAAAAGATCTCCCTTATGAAAGTGAACGATAAAGATGATTGAAGGCGTAGATGGATATGTGGAAAATCGATGGATAATGTCCTATCGAGCCCTCCTAGTCGCAATGAAAAGGCAAACATGATAATATGGCTCTAACCAACCCTCCTAGTCGCAATGAAAAGGGAAATTGGAGTGTGAAGATTAATCTCCCTCACAAGAACTTGAAAGAACTCCAGGAGAAGAAGATTCGAAGGCACAAGGCAATCAACACTTGCAAAAATAAACTCTCGTTGTATTATTGATCAAAGAAATCTGATTTACAAAGTTCAATGAAGCCTCCTTTATATAGGGGCAGAATCCCAAAGGTTCTAAATCACTAGAGAATAAAATAATAATAAAATAAACATGTTTTAACTCTAATTCCTAATAAAATAATAATAACTAAAATATTGTTTTAACCCAACCTTAATTCCTAATAAATAATAAATCTGATCCTAAAAGATAATTGATCATCCTATATTAAATTATATTACAAATAATCAATATAAATATTTAAAATTCGTAATATTTACAAAATCACGTATTAATCCCGTATAGGATTTCCAGCATGCACTCCCTTCAGTAAAATGGCCATATCTTGAGTTCCCGATATCGGATTGATGCGATTCAAGAACCTTTGGAAAGATAAGAGACAGATGGTTGTATCTCTAGAATACATGTTGACCGGATAACAACTGGATCCCCTTCAAAATGTTGTTGAAAATATGCTGCTATTAGACCCTTACGGATGAATGCTTGAATTGCGATTTGAAGCTTGTCTTTAAGAAGTATGGTTCGGCCTCGTGTGATAGGGCCAAGTGGTATAGTAAATTCATCATCCTTAGCTTTAGAGTGTGTGGTGCATGTATCATCTTGAGTTACAAATGCCAAAAACATATTCCTGAGTGAAACATGAGTGCTTGAGTGGAGTGACATCACAAAAAAATATTTTGGAGTAACCGTGAGGTTTTGTTGTGTGAAATTTGGTAAGGTCCTATTTTTTACATTTCAATTTTTTTACTAACAATGTTACTTAATTTTTCCTCTTCCCAAGCAATGGAGAACATTCACTAAAGAGCGAAAACATTTCATACTGGTTTCAATGTAAATTGTAAAGTATGTCTTGTAGCCATTGATAGTGGAAGTTGTACAAATCTTGCATGCACATACATGGTTAATAAGTTGGGACTTACAACGTTCAAACATCCCAAGCCATATGTTTTGCAAGGATTAAATAAAAATGAAGAGTTAGAAGTCATAGAGCAAGTACTTGTGCCATTTTCAATTGGGAAATATGAAGATGAAGTCTTGTGTGATGTTGCTTCCATGAATTCAAGCCATCTACTTATAGGATGTCCTTGGCAATTTGATAAATGAGCATTGTATGATGGGTTCCTAAATAATTATTCATTTATCCGTAGAAGAAGAAGAATCACGTTAGTACCAATTCCATCACACCAAGTACTTCAAGATCAACAACAACTTAAGAAAAACATTGATGCTATGCAAAAAGAACATTGTGAGAAAACAAAGGCATTTGGAGTAGTTTAAAATGAGAATATTGAAAAGATTGAGTGTAGAGAAAAATATGAGTGTGAGAGTGGAACTCAAAAAGAACAAGAATGCAAAGAGAGCATACGAGAGAAGTATGAAGAAGAGAAATTTCAAAAGGGACATGAGAATGAGAGAAAATAATGTGAGGAGAAGGAAGTTTTACTTTCTACTAATCAATCTTTTCTTCCTCTTCTTTCATTTGATTTGCAGATTATTTCAAATTCCATACCATTGCAAATTGATGAATCACATTTATATATTGAAGTTCCAAAGGTTGTAACATTTGGCATTCTAAAGCATGTTCTCTTTGATATTCGAAGTACATTCACTTCATATTCAAGATACAATGTACCTTATGAAAGGGAAGATTCAACGAACCAAATTCCATTCATGAACCTTAGTGAATTTTGTACGTTCATTCACATTGTTGATGATGCTTCATGTTCTAACTTATTTTTATTTTACAGTACATTGAATCATTTATATGGAAGTGTTCTTGCTTGTGATCATCAATTCAAGGAAAATAAACGAGCATTATCCAACTATTCAAGATTGATAATGTGGAAGGGTACAAAGACTAAATTTGGCGTGACTTATCTACTTGAAGGATTCAAAGAAATTCATGCATACCATGATAGGCATAATGATCTTCATTCATCCTTTCTTACACCAATCGATCAATCAATGATAGAAGCATTCGATATGAGGACATATCGCTATAAAGAAGGGGGAATGATGCAATCATGCCAAGGACCAAACTTCTTCTGCACATGATCACTTTATGGATGTTCTACCTTGTTGATTCTAATGGAGTATTGCCTCATTTTATTATTTATTTACTTATTTATGCATTACATGTCACGTGAATATGTTTATCTTATTCTTAATTATTTTTGAATATTATATGTTGTCAATTATATCTATAATATATGATATTCATTCATGACTTATTAATTCACATCTTTGTATAACCCATTCAATGCATATGCATTCATAGTTAGCTCATTTACTTTCATAACATACGTGGCAGCATGTATTCATAATTATCATAGTTTAATTCCTATCTAATTATTTGTTTACATACTTTGTCTAGGTACAGTGGATGCTAATAAGACTAAAGGCAATTGAAGAGATGGTTGGACAGTTCATGATGTGATCCAATTCAACATCATGTTTGCTATGGTTATTCCAACCTTACAAGGGAAAAATATTTCTAACTTTATACATAAATATACTTATTTCATATGTTATAATATAATTATTATCATATATATATTATATCTATAACTATTATGATAATAAATTATTCATTAATATGTGAGATATAAGTTATTATTATATACTATAGCTCACATTCTTATATTATACACATTATATAAGTTTATATACTTAGATTATTCCGTTATGCTATGTATGTAGGCATATTCGGTCAACACTTGGGAGCTACATTAGAGCTAAATAGAGCATGGAACAGCAAGGAAACTTACTTGGGAACAATAGGAGAGCATAAGGAGCAAATTGGTGAAAAGTTATTCGGAGGCCCGTGTGCTCATAGTTGGATTGAGCTGAAGATTTGAGCTACAAGATGCCCTCATTTCAACTGGGAAGCTGCACCATCATCAACACCACTTAGGACAATTCAAATATGTCCTAAGTCAAAATTTGTGAAATCGTACATTTTCGCGAATAGTTGCCACCTCAAGAGGTACATTTTCACAAGGAGCTGCCATAACGTTCACCATGCTACAAGTCACCTATGACCAACTCACCTCCAGCTCATTCACACCAGAAGTAGCTTAAACATGAAGGGTTACGTTTTCCAAACATTGTGACCTTTCATGAATGATGTTGCCCATGAAGATGCCTTTTCATATAGGAGCACGTTGGTGAAGAAATTGCAACCATTGGAGGCTTAAATCACCAAGAGACATGAGATAGAGCTCCATGCCTATTCGTCCATAACACATGCTATGCACATGAGAGCCTTTGGCGCCAAACATTAGGAGGCACATAACCATTCGGCCAAGGGAAGGAAAATGGCACTAAGATGAACAAGCATGCCCATTCGACCAAGGGAGTTATCTTCCCACCCTTAGTCGAACCATTAAGGTCCCTTAATGAAGGGTTAGCAGAACCAACAACAAGTAAAGGGACTTATCTTTTCATCTTGAATCATTATGTACTTCATAGAGACATGTACCTAGCCGAATCCATATGTAACCATTTGGCCAAGCCCTCTCATTTCCTATAAATTGAGAGGCTTGACATCATTTGTACTCATCTCATCTCAGATATTAAAATTACTCTTGTGAGTTAATTTCTTTTCAAAGTTCTTTGTGAACTTTATCGATTAAGCAAGTATAATTCAAATACTTGTGGCGTCATTCCTTCCATTCTGATTCCAAAATTCCTAGATTGATATCTAGAGGGTTGAAGACACTATCACGACCCCTCAAGCAAGTTCGTGAAGAACAGGATTGTGTTTCCTAGCATTATTTCCTCTTTGGCGTGCTTGAGATACAACATCACCACCATCTCCATTTCATCATCAACACCATCAATATCATCCATAAAGACCATCAATTTCACAGCCATCTATGTTTAATCTTTATTTCAATTCATTCTTATCTTTATTATTCCATTTATTATTATTTCATTAATCATATTCCTTTCTTATCTTTGTTGTAGCCAAGCTTATAATTCAAGGACATCAGTACTTGTCAATCCTAGATCAGGACACAATAAGGCTATCTACTCTATTTCACCAAAGCGTGTAGATCAACCTACATCAAGTGGTATTAGAGCATAGTTGGATTGACAACAAAAGTGTCATTGGCGTACAAAGCAAAAGAAAAAGACTCCTACATCAAAATTGGAGTACAAAAAGAATGAAAAGACAAAATGAAGAAAAAATTCAGAGAATAAAAAAAATTAATAAAGAAAGCAAAGCCAAGGAAAGTGCTCTACCATTGCAAGTACATCAAAGAGGCCAAATTATACTAAGAGAAGTTAGCCTTATTATTTCTTGAGAAAGGTTGCAGTAAGTGTTGTTTCTTGAATTGTAAGTCACCTCTTCCTTTTCTATACCTTCATTTTCCTTGTCTTCAACCATTTTTTAATACCTTGAAACCTTTCTTCTACCTTTTTCCATTTCTTCTATTTTTTTCCCTAACCTATTTGCAATCGACGCACACAAGGAAATAATTAACTTGTTCTAATATTGAGTAAGTTCTTTAAAGGACTTGGCAAGATAAATTGAGTGGAAAAAAGCTATTGAGAGAGAGAGAGATCAGAAGGGGAATTGTTAAAAGCCAAATATAAATATTCCTGAGAGTAAACATGAGTGTTGAGTGGAGTGAACTTATCATTTCTTTGGAGTGAATTTTGAGAGGCTTTGTGAGTGTGCTGGTAAGGTTTACTTTTTGTTTTATTTATCTACTAACCATGTCTCAAAGTCCTAAAGGAAATGTAGGTAAACCAAACATGCAAATGCAAGCATTGATTAGAGAAATGATGAGAATCTTCTGGACAAAATTTGATGCTCTTCATGAAAAACTAGACTAAAGACAAGATCAACCTCACACTCAGAACAATGGTACTCCTCGGAGGAAACAACCTCTTCTAGAAAATGATGTCCTAGACCCTTATGATGATGAAGAACCAACATTGATACAAGGACCCAGGTGTGCCAATGTTGATGATAATATGAGCAACATCAAAATGAAAATTCCTCAATTCCAAGGGAAAACTGATCTTGAAGTATATCTTGAATGGGAAAGCAAGTTGAAACATGTTTTTAGTTGCCACAAATATTCCAAACTTAATAAACTGAGATCGGTAGCCGTGGAGTTTGTCAATTATGCTTTGATATGGTGGGATCAACTTAATATTACCCGGAGGAGGAATGGAGAGAGACTAGTCTCAACATGGCTCGAAATGAAAGGTATCACGCGTAAATGGTTCATTCCTACTCATTATCACCGGGACATGTTTCAGAAATTGCAGAACCTGAAACAAGGCCAACAGAGTGTGGATGATTATTATAAGGAAATGGAAGTGACAATGACCCAAGTGAATATTGAGGAGGATCGTGAAGCAACCATGGCTAGATTTCTTGCCAGACTCAATCCCAAGATTGGCAACACACTAGAGTTGTACATTACATAGAACTTGAGGAAATGGTGTAAATGGCTATGAAAATAGATATGCAATTACGGAGAAGATCCATATCGCGCACTACCATGCCTACACCTTCAAGTTGGAGTCCCAAAAATTTGAAGAAGTCTACTCCTACTCCTACCAAGGAAAAGGCTGAATCATCAAGTGCTCCCAACTCAACAAGGATATTCGAGGAAAAAAGACCTCTGAACGATCAAGAGACATTCGATGCTTCAAACTTCCTGGGAGGGGATACATCTCTACACAATGTCCTAACCGAAACACCATGTTACTACTTTGAAATTGTGAAATTGATTCTGACCATGAGGAGGAAGAAGCAACACCAACCAAAGTCGAGGAATAAGCATAAATTAATGCTCCGGTGGAAGACGAAGCCCTAGTGCTCAAAAGAAGTCTAAGGGCTCAAGTGGTAGAGGACAATTCACAACGGGAAAACATCTTTCATACATGCTGACATGTGAATGAAAAGGTGTGTTTCATGATCATAGACGATGGAAGTTGTACCAGTGTGGCAAGTACCATTATGGTGGAGAAATTAGGCTTGAAAACATTGAAGCATCCAAATCCCTACAAATTACAATGGCTAAATGAACGAGGAGAACTTAACATCAACAAACAGGTGATGGTTCTTTTCTCAATTGGTAAGTACAAGGATGAGGTTATGTGTTATGTTGTTCCTATAAATGCTAGCCATTTACAGCTAGGAAGACCATCGAAATATGATCGAAGGACCATCCATGATTGTTTTACCAATCAATATTCGTTCAACTATGGAGGAATGAAGATTATCCTAACACCCTTGAAGCCTAAACAAGTCCAAATTGATCAAATCAAGATGAAACAAAGTGTTGACCCCATGAGGAAAAGAAAATCGAAGTCAAACCAGGAGGAAACTAGTCCAGAACAAGTGCCTATACATCTAAGTGCTTGTTGCAAAGATATTTATTGATGAACCGCGAGGTCGATAAAGATTTTTCTAACCTTAACAATGCAGGAGTTTACTTTGACTTGCACGATGATCCAAGTGATGCAATCCATCAATTTGAGGAATTAGAGGATGTGACCTTTCAAGAGCCAAGAGGTGCGACTATTGAAAAGTAAAGAGTAGTAATTCTTCATCCAAAGGATGTAACCCTTCAAGAATCAAGAGTTATGCCTAATGAAAGGCAATGGGAGGCGATTCTTCACTCAAGGGACATGACTTATAAAGACTATAAAGACATCACCATTCCAAGAGTCATCACTTTTCATGAATCAATTGAAAAACAAAGGAGCATGATTCTTGGAATGCAAAAGGGCACAAACATTCAAGGCAAAATGACTTCAATAGACATGATCTTTGAACATATATTTTACAATAAGTATTTCCTAACTTTAGATATGTTTGATCACATTTATACTAATGAAAGTTTCTTTCTTTTCAGGTTAAGAACTTCCAAAGCCTTCTTTAAAAGGATATGAACCTTTTCATAAAGGAAATTGTTGAATTGAAGGACCCTAGAAAAAGAAGACCTTTCGATTTGAGGACAAATCGATTAAAAGAAGGGGAGGATTATGTGATCCAATTCATCATCATGTTTGCTATGGCCATTCCAATCTTACAATGGAAGAATCTTTCTAAATTTATGCACAAATATGCTTATTTTATATGTTATAATATAATTATTATCATATATATATATATAGTTATTATGATAATAACTTATTCATTAATATGTGAGATATAAGTTATTATTATATACTATAGTTCACATTCTTATATTATACACATTATATAAGTTTATATACTTAGATTATTTCCTTATGATATGTATGTATGCATATACGGTCAACACTTGGGAGCTACATTGGAGCTAAATAGAGCATGCATCAGTAAGGAAACTTACTTGGGAATGATTAGGAGAGCATAAGGAGCAAATTGAGAGGCTTGCCATCATTTGTACTCATCTCATATATTAAAATTACTCTTGTGAGTTAATTTATCTTCAAAGTTCTTTGTGAACTTTATCGATTAAGCAAGTATAATTCAAATACTTGTGGCGTTATTCCTTCCATCCTGATTCCAAAATTCATAGATTGATATCTAGAGGGTTGAAGACAATATCACCACCCCTCAAGCAAGTTTGTGAAGAACGGGATTGTGATTCCTAGCATTATTTCCTCTTTGTCGTGCTTGAGATACAACATCACCACCATCTCCATTTCATCATCAACACCGTCAACATTTTCCACCAAGACCATCAATTCCGCAACCATCTCTATTTCATCTTTATTTCAATTCATTTCTTATCTTTATTATTCCATTTATTCTTCTTTTATTAATCATATTATTTTCTTATCTTTGTTGAATCCAAGCTTATAATTCAAGGACATCAGTACTTGTCAATCCTAGATCAGGACACAATAAGGTTATCTACTCTCTTTCACCAAAGCGTGTAGATCAACCTACACCAGTTCATGTTAGTCATATTAATTGCCATTTTTGAACATGTTCCAAGCATCTTTGGGTAATGAAGTCTTCTTAGCATTTAATTCCCTATCGCGTAGCTTTCCAACGCACTTTGAATCTTATTAATATAATATTGGGAGCTCAATATATGCCCATATTACTAAAGACATTGCAGGCTGAAAATAAATACGAGATTTTTAACCATTCATTTCCTTCAAAGGATATGGAAATGGCCACGATGCATGCAAATATAGAGGAAGATAGAGAAACAACTATGGCCTGTTTTCTTGCAAATTGGAATTTTGAAATTGCTAACGTTGTTGAGTTTAAGCATTATATCAAGTTGGATGACATGGTGTATATGGCGATCAAAACAAAAAGACATCAACGTAGGAAATCTTCTTACTGAGGTAATACTCCTTCTAAAGTTTTCTCTAATCCATTATTCATGCCTAACAATTACAGGAAGCAAGCAACACTTAAGATTAAAGAAAGAACATAATCGAGTAGTCTGAAGCCCAGTTGTTGAAGTTGGACGTGGAAAACAATATATGCATCTAGAACATACAAGAGACATCCAATGCTTTAAATTCCTTGGTAGAAGGCATGTTGCGAGTCAATTTCCTAATTGAAAGACAATGTTGATGCGTGTGGATGGGGATATAGAGTCTGAATCTAAAGATGACGAGCAATAAACCCCTTAGTGGACGGTGATGAAGATGATAACCAATTGCAGACTTGTACAATGAGTGAAGCACTTGTGGTTAAGAGAAGTTTGAATGCACAACGAATTCAAGATAAACAACAATGAGAGAACATCTTCTGATGAAAGGTACTTGTACCTTGATTGATTATGGATCTGGGAAGGAAGCAAAACAACTTGGAAAATGTGAATGCCTCAAATAGAGGGTTTGGTAGTTGATGTAAGGGTTAAATGGATGGCTATTTATGATGAATCTGAGAGGAGGAAGTTGGTTAAAGAGTTTGGCTATGGTTAGGCTTATGGAAGAAATGATGATAAAGATAGTGTCTTAGAAAAACTAAGGAAGAACCAGTGTTATAATGAGCAAAGACCCATCCTTACAAATCTCTCTAAGGGGTTATAGAAAAGGACTTGGACCCTCTGTCTATAATGGAGATAAAAACCACAAGTATCAACGGTAATAGAAGATATTTATGCCATAAGCACCTAAGTGTCTTGATAAGTAGATAAAAGTTCAAAAGAAGTTGTAAAGATGATAACCTCACAATAAATTGATTTCAAGAAAAAATGATTATTTTTAAATGACAAACTAATGGCCTATTTATAGTTTTCAAAGAGTTTAGGCCGAATAGATACATGATGGTTTGGCTAAGGTTAAAATTCCTTTGAAAATACATGATTTTTAATGAAAATACATGACTTTAATGAAAATATATGCTCTTAGATGAATGGTAAGGTGTTTTTTCGACCCTAAGGATGTTTTGAATGCATTTGGAAGTTACTTGGCACCAAAATGAAGAGGAATGAGTGTTTGGTCGAATAGGAAGCATCAATTGGTGTTTTGGCACCTATATGATGTCACATGGAGTGTACATGCTTGAATGATGCACATGGAAGCCTACTTGAATGCACATGGGTATTCTTGTAATGCTTTGGTGAGGTTGAAACCATAAGGTGATGTCTTGAAGTCCAAGGGCAACCTAGAGATGAACTGGCTTCAAGGTAAGCTAGGTGAGTGTCTTGGTAGCTAACTAGGTGAGCTATAGCTTGATGAACTCAAGCTAGTTAGATTTGGTATTCTCAACTACTCTCCCAGCTACCTTTAGTCCACTTTTAAACAATTTGGTCCAAATCTCTTCTCTAGTTAAGTTAATCTTCATGCTAGCTCCTCCAGCTAAGTTGAAATTCCTTTAGTGATAAACTGAGCTACTATAACGTTGGTGAGTTGATATGCTTGTACTTTTATGATACGATCCAAACTAGGTCCAATTTTCTCCATGATTTAATCAAACCATAGATGTTATTCAAAACTGTTTCTAAGGGAGTTCTTCCTTATCCTATCTTATATTATATTATTTATATATTTTAATTTATCATAATCATGCATTCATTTGTCAATATAAATTATCATATTATTATCCTATGCTTAGTTGATCATGTTTTTCATATCATTCAAACATATGATATGACTATATATCATTTCTTAGGATATTATTATTATATATTTCAATTTATCATTTATGAATACCATATTATATGATTTCATACATAACATGTAACACCCATAACCCGTATAATTATACCTATACAGATTATAGATGTTACCTGAATTTCTAAACATATTTTCCAATTCAAAAGCGATTTAAAATTTATTTTATTTAAAAAATTGTAACCGATATTATAAAAATATCAAAACATATGAATTATAATTCATTATAAAAATTTGATTCAAAAGATTTTTTTTATGAATGGTGATGGTGAACAGTGAACAGTGAACAGTGGGGGAATCGGTTCCTGTAGGGGGAATCGATACCCCTTAAGCAATCTGAAATTTTTCTTAAAACGTGGGTACTATTCATTGCTACATTAACTGCTACAGTAACTTTCGAAAAAACAAATAAATTCATAAAAATTCCATTTTGTTTCCAATTTTATTCAACAAAACAAATTGAACATTAATGAATACATGCCACTCATAAAATTAACATTACACCACAGGATGTCTTACTGATATTGAAATATACTCCTCGATGCTTGAAGTCATTCCAAACTATTTATTCTACTACTAGCTTTTTATCTACATGTGAAAATCATAACACGCTAAGTATGAACTTAGTGAGGCAATTAAAACAATAGACAGTGCAACACAATTCATGCATGAATTTCTATGTCAAAATAAAATCAACATAATATAAATAAAATCATTTTTATTCCACTACTATTGTCCACAATTCTCAATCTATGAGGAACCCAGTATAGGAGTCAAATATTGCACAAAAGTGTTGAGGTCGAACATTGTTCACCTAATAATGCCTCGTAGTGATGAGGTCGGCCTTTACCCACCTGATAAATTTGTAGCAATAACTTCAAAGTAGTTAATGCTAAAATCACACTATCAATCAAATTTACTATTCTTCCTCTCACTAGGAATCTGACACTTTTCAAGTTCTTGAGAATCTATCTCGATCTATACAAGAATTCATTGCAACATCGAATGATTAGATAATCCATTCTTGCATATTTACCTTCACAAGGTAATTCTATCCAGTTTTATGGACTTGATATCTATTCTCAATCCAACTAATAACCATTTGATTCACTATTAACTCAACTTTCTGTAAACTTTTAGCAGAAATCATATTTATCATTTACTCAAATTCTCTTACTTAAATCAGCAATGATTTAAACAATTTAATCCTTATCTTAATTTTTTCTCACTTATTTAAGCTTAGCTTGATCATCACTAGATTAAAAAATCTCCTCTTGATCCTCATCTGATTCAACGTTTCTTGTAAGCTATTCAAACTTTTTAATCGATTCTTCTAATTCGGAATCTTCGGTAAAAACTGGGGCATTTCTTCCATAAAATGGAGAAAAATCCTTTATAACATATACCCTTCTAAGGTGTTTTACATAAGTCATGTCAGGTCCCATTTTTGTCAGTTTCATTCTCGACCTTCTTTTCAATAATTTCGATTTTCTTACCTTTGTCTTTAATTCCAACATCTGAACATAGTCAGAATCATCATACATTAATAAAGAGTAACTTTACTCTCTATAAGCAGCCACTAGTAGAAAAAACCCCTTTAATGAAGCGCATTGCGCGTCATCTATGGGTGCGGATGACACACATTTGCCTGTCGTTGAAGCCACTGACATGAATTTAAGATGACGCGTAACTGTACGTCATAAATTTATGACGCGCATTTATGACACGAATTTATGACACGCATTTATGACGCGCATTTATAACTTACATTGCGCGTCATTGAAGCCCCCGTTATAAATAAAGATGACATACATTTGTGTGTCATAAATTTATGAAACACATTTATGACTTACATTGCGTGTCATTGAAGCCCCCGTCATAAATGAAAATGACATACATTCGTGTATCGTGATTGTATTTCGTGAACTATATATATATATATATATATATATATATATATATATATATATATATATATATATATATATATATTGTAGATTGACAAATAATCAAACTAAATCACATTTAATGCCTCGTAATACTAAATATATATATCATATTATATATAAGCAATACATTTGTATACAATATATTCACACTACAAATAGTTTAAAATAAACGATTAGTCAAAGAAAACAAAGAAAATACGACATTGAGAAAGAACATATAACCATTATATATATACAATAATGCACTTTGTTTCCACATACTTAGAGCTTTGAGCATCTGGATAAAAGCCACAGATATCTGCAAATAGGCAGTGTTGTCAAACCTGTATTGATAACAAACAAAATGAGGATGCTTAGAATATGCAAAAAAAAAATATCAACAAATGGTAAGCAAAATAAAACAAAGATGCCAAAATTTTGCACAACTAGTACATAATAAGCTTCATATCATATAAGCAATTTGCAGAGCACATCACCATATGAAATGTTAACATCGGTCCTATATCAAACATCTACAATCCCAACTTACCATGAAGATGGCGTGGCAAGATTAGTGCAAACAAAACACAAAAAAGAAATGTTATACTAATATGTATAGAAAACTGAAAAGGTACCTCATATCAAATACAACAACATAATATTTTTAACGACTACTCTTACATGGAATCATCAAGAATATCCAGGGGGAGAGGAGAGGAGGGCTGCTGAGGTCTCTAATGCTAATTGCTAACCTACAACTATAGTTCAGACTATAGCATACCAACAAAAAAAACTAAAGAAAGCGCGGGGGGTTGTGATATACGTAGTACATATGAGCAAGCAGTGCAATCAGCAAAAAATGTAATTGCTGCACAAAACATTTACTAAAGTACAACAGAAACTAAGGTTATGTGTCTTAGTTATGCCCAGGTCAGTGCCTGATGCTTTTCCCACTTCTTGTGTTGGAAACAAAAGGACCACACAATATCATTGAGAATCAAATATCAACACAACTGATGAACTAGATGATTTGGACTAAGGGTAAAGCACCAACAATGAAAGGCAAAACCAGTCATACCAGAACTGCAAACTCTGCCTTGTGCAATTTGGGAGGACAAAAGTTTGATCAACCAAAGACTAGTTCAACCTTCAACTTTGTTTCAGATGCTGTCTGCAAAAGTTTAGAAGTCATTAGTGCACCTAAATTTAGCTACCATCTTTAACAATAGTTGTCTATAGGGTTTAGAAGCATCAAGGTTGAGAGGGAAGAAAAAAATATCAACAAATGCCAATGGAAACAAACAAGCAATAAAAAGAGGCTGCCATTCGTTTAATTTTCCATGCTCTCCTAAAAATGAGAGATATGAGCATATATATTGAGACATACAAATACAAAAAGCTCTAAACCAAATTTCAGAACGCTTGTTTTGATTAAAAGAGAACTTTGACCCCATAATTGTAAGAGTGACAATAGACTTATTTTTGAATAAAAGTATATGCCTTTTTTCTGAGTAACTCCAACTACTTCAAGTTATTTTTGCAAGTTGAAAGACTAAGTGGGGTGACTAGAACATTGAATTACATCATTTGAAAGGAAAGGGCCACAACACATTACAGGCTAAAGCAAGTGCATGATATCAGATCTAGAACTTTCCAAAAATCATACAAGAGTATACAATGTACCATCCTTTAATATTGTTTTGGGCACAGCAGTTGGAATCAAGTTAGGGCATGTTACAAAGTAAAAGATTATATTATATATTGCACTATAACACACAACCCAAGATTCAAAACACCCTTGAAAGGAATCAACTAGATTGAATCCCACTGAAGGATGCCGAAAGCTCTGGCAAGATTTATTCCGTACAACACTTAGGCAAACTCTGGTACAAGGATTGGAATGAGTGACGATGAAAAATTTGTTAATCTAATGATTAAGCTATGGAGAGTAAGAAAGTGGATATGAATCTTAACCATTTGATAACACCACTATAAACAAGTGCAGAACAGCTAAAATACTTTTGTTCTGTCTCATGAAAGTTAGTTAAGACCTCCAGATGAGTAAATGTCACATGTTTACTGTCCCCAAAGCTTTTCTTTTCTAGTCACACAAGTTGGGACTGACAATCCTCTATTGAAAACCAACTAACCCTGTAAAGAATCTAATTCCACCATACAAGTAAGAAACTCATGCAAGCAAAGAAGCGGACCGTTCAACTTCAAAGATAGATTTTGCACATTGTTTAGCAGGCTGGCTTATTTTTTTCACCGAATTGATCACAATTCTCTTTCTCTTCACCTTGCACGTCAGGAGTGCATCTATTATCTGCATCCCATCGGATACACAGATACAATAAAAAAATAGATTCATAAACACACCGCATTGCATTTCACACCAAGCATATTTTCGATAGACAATGAATGCAGAAACAAGGTCATTACAAAACTAAAAGCTAAAAACGACCGAGGATTGCCACAACTTTGTTTCAAACTAGAAAGTTTCATGGATTGTGCCAAGTACAAAGCTGCATCCAAGCCAAGGGCATAAAGCATTACAACTTTCGGAATCAGTGGTTTATTCTGCAAATAATATAAAATAAGAACGTCTTCTTATATAACTTATAAAAAACCAAACAATCAAAGACTTTATTCCACACATTAATAAGAAAACCAAGTATAAAGTTCAATACATAAAATTATACTATTTATATACCTTAATAAAAACCCAGGAAGGCATGAATCCATTGGAAAGAACCCAAATAACAAGACCTTGAACATCCTGGTACCAAAACAAAAAAAGACCCAAACTTCAACTATGTTTCTTTTTCTTTTCTTTTGACATAAAGTCAATTTCCAGAAACTTACTTGCAAATTCAAAGTATTGTCAGCTTTTGGCGTCTTGAAAACAAGTTTTGGTTTTGCCTGCAAAGGGAAGGCTTTAAGTTTCATCACATTCCCCCATTATACTAAAACATATCAATATAATCCCTACAGAAAATATGAAAAGAAAGAGCCAAAAACAAGTGTACTTGAGGTCCATAAATATCAAAATAATTAGATCTCTCCTCTGAAAACTCTCCCGAATCCTCCTTCCCCAAGCAAATTAGTTTTCCTACAATTTCTTGTTGCCGTTGCTAACTCCCGGAATATGAAACTACGCGCCCCATTGCCTTTGGAGCCATGTCCCTGATCATTTCCTTTCTTATACTTTGTTACCAAAATTTCGAACAAACTAATAATCAAATGCACTGGGAAAGAAGAAAGTTTCCCGAGAAATTTGGTATTAGAATACTTAGCATTACCTTCTAGAATTGCCTTTCTTCTCGTAGCGTAGGAAAATGGTTACAAAAACGAAGAAATATTTTACAGATAAGCAATACTGTACGGAAAAGTAATGAGAAAAAGGGAAATGAAAAGCAAACATGAGGAATCAGCGGAATGGCGAGAAGTGGTTCGACTTCCATTGTCAATGTCGATCCTTCAATCTTTAGAATGAGGATTAAAGCAAGGGAAATAACTCATCTTCTTTTTACTTATCTCCACAATGTTGCGGTTTTCTCCAAGCAAAGTCAGGACACCAAAGAATTTCCAGTATTTCGTTGAAATACCATCAAATTAAAAAGATGAGAAAGAGTACTGACCCCTTTGAAGTGAGCCAATTGGTCCTCCTTAGATGATTTTGGGTGCCTTCATTTGGATTTTGGAGGGGTAGGGTTTGGGGAAGAAGCATTCTCCAGTATATACTTTTACAGATGACACACAATTAAAAGTGTACTCCGTGTTTTTACAAATTTTATTGATTATGACTATTAAATATGACACACATTATTCTAAGTCATAAATCGTTCAGATTTTAAGAAACATGACATTTTTTATGACACATATGTTTTGCAAGTCATAAATTATCGTGTGTCATCGTTCGTGTGTCATTAAATGTATATTTTCTTGTAGTGATCATCAAAATATATATACAACTATTAGTAATTTTTGACATCCTAGTGGTATTTATACACTTTTTGACTCAAAACAACCTCGGTTTAGTCATAGAATCGGCTAAACATGTAGCTCTGATGGCAATAAAGGTAACACCCATAACCCGTACAGTTATACCTATACAGATTATAGATGTTACCCGAATTTCTAATCTCGTTTTCCAATTCAAAAGCGATTTAAAAAATTTATTTTCATTAAAAAAATGGTAACTGGTATTATAAAAATATCAGAACATATGAATTATAATTCATTATAACAAATTTGATTCAAAAGATTTTTTATGAACAGTGAAAGGTGAACACTGAATAGTGAACAGTGAGTGAATCGGTTCCTGTATGGGCAATCGGTACCTCTTAAGCAATCTGGAAATTTTCTTAAAACGTGGGTATTGTTCACTGCTACAATAACTTTTGAAAATACATATAAATTCATAAAAATTCCATTTTGTTTCCAATTTTGTTCAACAAAACAAATTGAACATTAATGAATACATGTCACTCATAAAATCAACATTACACCATAGGATGTCTTACTGATATTGAAATATACTCCTCGATGCTTGATGTGATTCCGAACTCTTTATTCTACTACTGGCTATTTACCTACATGTGAAGATCATCACACGTTAAGTATATAAATAGTGAGGCAACTAAAATAATAGAGAGTGGAACACAATTCATGCATGAATTTCCATGTCAAAATAAAATCAACATAATATAAATAAAATCATTTTTTATTCCACTACTATTGCCCACAATTCTCAATCTATGAGGAACCCGGTATAGGAGTCAAATATTGCACAAAAGTGTTGAGGTCGATCATTGTTCACCTAATAATGCACCGTAGAGCTAAGGTCGGGGCATTACCCACTTGATAAATTTGTATCAATAACTTCATAGTAGTTAATGCTAAAATCACACTTTCAATCAAATTTACTATTCTTCCTCTCATTAGGAATCTGATACTTTTCAAGTTCTTAAGAATCAATCTCGATCTATACAATAATTCATTGAAGCATGGAATGGTTAGACAATCCATTCTCGCATATTTACCTTCACAAGGTAATTTTATCCAGTTTTATGGACTTGATATCTATTCTCAATCTAACTTAAAACCATTTGATTCACTATTAACTCAACTTTCTGTAAACTTTTAGCGGAAATCATATTTATCACTTACTTAAATTCTCTTACTTAAATCAGCAATGATTTAAACAATTTAATGCTTAGCTTAAATATTTCTCACTTATTTAAGCTTACCTGGATCATCACTAGATTAAAAAATCTCCTCTGGATACTCATCTGATTCAACTTTTCTTGTAGGTCATTCAAACTTTTTAATTGATTCTTCTAATTCATAATCTTCATTAAAAACTGGGGCATTTCTTCCATAAAATGGAGAAAAATCCTTTATAACATCCACCCTTCTAAGGTGTTTTACATAAGTCATGTCGGGTCCCATTTTTGTCAGATTCAATCTTGACATTCTTTTCAATAATTAGGACTTTCTTACCTTTGTCTTTATTTCCAACATTTGAACAGAGTCAGAATCATCATTCATCAATAAAGAGTAAATTTACTCTCTATAAGCATTATCAAAATATATATACAACTATCATTAACTTTTGACATCCTAGTGGCATGTATACACTTTTTAATTCAAGACAACCTCGGTTTGGTTCCAGATTCGGCTAAACATGTAGCTCTTATGCCAATAAATGTAATACCCATAACCCGTACAATTATACCTATACAGATTATAGATGTTACCCGAATTTCTAAACATATTTTCCAATCCAAAAGCGATTTAAAATATATTTTCTTTAAAAAAATTTAACTGATATTATAAAAATATCAGAACATATGAATTATAATTCGTTATAACAAATTTGATTCAAAATATTTTTATGAATAGTGAATAATGAACAGTGAACAGTGAACAGTGGGGGAATAAATTCCTGTAGGCGGAATCGGTACCCCTTAATCAATATGGAATTTTTCTTAAAATGTGGGTACTGTTCACTGCTACAATACTTTCGAAAATACATATAAATTCATAAAAATTCCATTTTCTTTCCAATTTTGTTCAACAAAACAAATTGAACTTTAATGAAACATGTCACTCATAAAATCAACATTACACCATAGGATGTCTTACTGATAATGAAATATACTCCTTGATGCTTGATGCCATTCTGAACTCTATATTCTACTACTGGCATTTTACCTACGCATGAAAATCATCACACGCTAAGTATATATTTAGTGAGACAATTAAAACAATAGACAAAGAAACACAATTCATGCATGAATTTCCATGTCAATATCAAATCAACATAATATAAATAAAATCATTTTTATTTCACTACTATTGCCCACAATTCTCAATCTATAAGGAACCCGGTATAGGAGTCAAATATTGCAAAAAAGTGTCGAGGTCGACTGTTGTTCACCTAATAATGCACCGTAGTGCTAAGGTCAGGATTTACCCACCTGATAAATCTGTAGCAATAACTTCATTGTAGTTAATGCTAAAATCACACTATCAATCAAATTTATTATTCTTCCCCTCACTAGGAATCTGACACTTTTCAAGTTCTTGAAAATCAATCTCGATCTATACAATAATTCATTGCAGTATAGAATGGTTAGACAATCCATTCTCGCATATTTACCTTCACAAGGTAATTCTATCCAGTTTTATGGACTTGATATCTATTCTCAATCCAACTTATAATCATTTGATTCACTATTAACTCAACTTTCTGTAAACTTTTAGAGGAAATCATATTTATCGCTTACTCAAATTCTCTTACTGAAATCAACAATGATTTAAACAATTTAATGTTTAGCTTAAATATCTCTCACTTATTTATGCTTACCTAGATCTTCACTAGATTCAACAATCTCCTCTGGATCCTCATCTGATTTAACTTTTCTTGTAAGCCATTCGAACTTTTTAATTGATTCTTCTAATTTAGAATCTTCATTAAAAACTGGGGTATTTCTTCCATAAAATGGAGAAAAATCCTTTATAACATCCACCCTTCTAAGGTGTTTTACATAAGTCATGTCGGGTCCAATTTTTGTCAGTTTCAATCTCGACCTTCTTTTCAACAATTTTGACTTTCTTACCTTTGTCTTTAATTCCAACATCTGAACATAGTCAGAATCATCATACATTAACAAAGAGTAACTTTACTCTCTATAAGCAACTTCACAATATATATACAACTATCAGTAACTTTTGACATCCTAGTAGCATGTATACACTTTTTAACTCAAAACAACCTCGGTTTAGTCCTAGACTCGGCTAAACCTGTAGCTCTGATGCCAATAAATGTAACACACATAACCCGTACAATTATACCTATACAGATTATAGATGTTATCCAAATTTCTAAACACGTTTTCCAATTCAAAAGCAATTTAAATTTTATTTTCTTTAAAAAATGGTAACTGATATTATAAAAATATCAGAACATATGAATTATAATTCGTTATAAAAAATTTCATTCAAAATATTTTTTATGAATAGTGAATAATGAACAGTGAACAGTGGGGGAATCGGTTCCTGTAAGGGGAATCGGTACCCTTTAAGCAATCTGGAATTTTTCATAAAACGTAGGTATTGTTCATTGCTACAGTATCTTTCGAAAATACATAAAAATTCATAAAAATTTCATTTTGTTTCCAATTTTGTTCAACAAAACAAATTGAACATTAATGAATATATGCCACTCATAAAATCAACATTACACCATAGGATGTCTTACTGATATTGAAATATACTCCTCGATGCTTGATGTCATTCCGAACTCTTTATTCTACTACTGGCTTTTTACCTACACGTGAAAATCATCACACGCTAAGTATATACTTAGTGAGGCAATGAAAACAATAGACAGTGCAACACAATTAATGCATGAATTTCCATGTCAAAATCAAATCAACATAATATAAATAAAATCATTTTTATTTCACTACAATTGACCACAATTCTCAATCTATGAGGAACCCGGTATATCATAAATTTTTGACATCCTAGTGGTATGTATACACTTTTTGACTCAAAACAACCTCGGTTTAGTCATAGAATCGTCTAAACATGTAGCTCTGATGGCAATAAAGGTAACACCCATAACCCGTACAGTTATACCTATACAGATTATAGATGTTACCCGAATTTCTAATCTCGTTTTCCAATTCAAAAGTGATTTAAAAAATTTATTTTCATTAAAAAAATTGTAACTGGTATTATAAAAATATCAGAACATATGAATAATAATTCATTATAACAAATTTGATTCAAAAGATTTTTTATGAACAGTGAAAGGTGAACACTGAATAGTGAACAGTGAGTGAATCGGTTCCTGTATGGGCAATCGGTACCTGTTAAGCAATCTGGAATTTTTCTTAAAACGTGGGTATTGTTCACTGCTACAATAACTTTTGAAAATACATATAAATACATAAAAATTCCATTTTGTTTCCAATTTTGTTCAACAAAACAAATTGAACATTAATGAATACATACCACTCATAAAATCAACATTTCACCATACGATGTCTTACTGATATTGAAATATACTCCTCGATGCTTGATGTCATTCCGAACTCTTTATTCTACTACTGGCTTTTTACCTACACGTGAAAATCATCACACGCTAAGTATATACTTAGTGAGGCAATGAAAACAATGGATAATGCAACATAATTCATGCATGAATTTCCATGTCAATATCAAATCAACATAATATAAATAAAATCATTTTTATTTCACTACTATTTCCCACAATTCTCAATCTATGAGGAACCCGATTTATGAGTCAAATATTGCAAAAAAGTGCCGAGGTCGACTGTTGTTCACCTAATAATGCACCGTAGTGCTGAGGTCGGGATTTACCCACCTGATAAATCTGTAGCAATAACTTCATAGTAGTTAATGCTAAAATCACACTATCAATCAAATTTACTATTCTTCCCCTCACTAGGAATCTGACACTTTTCAAGTTCTTGAGAATCAATCTTGATCTATACAATAATTAATTGCAGCATGGAATAGTTAGACAATCCATTCTCGCATATTTACCTTAACAAGGTAACTCTATCCAGTTTTATGGACTTGATATATATTCTCAATCCAACTCATAATCATTTCATTCACTATTAACTCAACTTTCTGTAAGCTTTTAGAGGAAATCATATTTAGCGCTTACTCAAATTCTCTTACTTAAATCAACAATGATTTAAATAATTTAATGTTTAGCTTAAACATTTCTCACTTATTTATGCTTACCTAGATCTTCATTAGATTCAAAAATCTCCACTGTATCCTCATCTGATTTAACTTTTCTTGTAAGCCATTCAAACTTTTTAATTGATTCTTCTAATTTAAAATCCTCATTAAAAACTGGGGCATTTCTTCCATAAAATGGAGAAAAATCCTTTATAACATCCACCCTTCTAAGGTTTTTTACATAAGTCATATCGGGTCCAATTTTTGTCAGTTTCAATCTCGACCTTCTTTTCAACAATTTCGACTTTCTTACCTTTGTCTTTAATTCCAACATCTGAACATAGTCAGAATCATCATACATTAACAAGGATTAACTTTACTCTCTATAAGCAACTTCACAATATATATACAACTATCAGTAACTTTTGACATCCTAGTGGCATGTATACACTTTTTAACTCAAAACAACCTCGGTTTAGTCCTAGAATCGGCTAAACCTGTAGCTCTGATGCCAATAAATGTAACACACATAACCCGTACAATTATACCTATACAGATTATAGATGTTACCCGAATATCTAAACACGTTTTCCAATTCAAAAGCGATTTAAATTTAATTTTCTTTAAAAAAATGGTAAATGATATTATAAAAATATCAGAACATATGAATTATAATTCGTTATAACAAATTTCATTCAAAATAATTTTTATGAATAGTGAATAATGAATAGTGAACGGTGAACAGTTGGGGAATCGGTTCTTGTAGGGGGGAATCGGTCCCCCTTAAGCAATCTAGAATTTTTCATAAAACGTAGGTACTATTCATTGCTACAGTATCTTTCGAAAATACATATAAATTCATAAAAATTCCATTTTGTTTCCAATTTTATTCAACAAAACAAATTGAACATTAATGAATACATGCCACTCATAAAATCAACATTACACCATAGGATGTCTTACTAATATTGAAATATACTCCTCGATGCTTGATGTCATTCCGAACTCTTTATTCTACTACTGGCTTTTACCTACATGTGAAAATCATCACACGCTAAGTATATACTTAGTGAGGCAATGAAAACAATGGACAATGCAACACAATTCATGCATTAATTTCCATGTCAATATCAAATCAACATAATATAAATAAAATCATTTTTATTTCACTATTATTGCCCACAATTCTCAATCTATGAGGAACCCGGTATAGGAGTCAAATATTGCAAAAAAGTGCCGAGGTCGACTGTTGTTCACCTAATAATGCACCGTAGTGCTGAGGTCGGGATTTACCCACCTGATAAATCTGTAGTAATAACTTCATAGTAGTTAATGCTAAAATCACACTATCAATCAAATTTACTATTCTTCCCCTCACTAGGAATCTGACACTTTTCAAGTTCTTGAGAATCAATCTCGATCTATACAATAATTCATTACAGTATGGAATGGTTAGACAATCCATTTTCGCATATTTACCTTCACAAGGTAATTCTATCTAGTTTTATGGACTTGATATCTATTCTCAATCCAACTCATAATCATTTGATTCACTATTGACTCAAATTTCTGTTAGCTTTTAGGGGAAATAATATTTATCGCTTACTCAAATTCTCTTACTGAAATCAAAAATGATTTAAACAATTTAATGTTTAGCTTAAATATTTATCACTTATTTATGCTTACCTGGATCTTCACTAGATTCAAAAATCTCCTTTGGATCCTCATCTGATTTAACTTTTCTTGTAAGCCATTCAAACTTTTTAATTGATTCTTCTAATTTAAAATCTTCATTAAAAACTGGGGCATTTCTTCCATAAAATGGAGAAAAATTCTTTATAACATCCACCCTTCTAAGGTTTTTTATATAAGTCATATCGGGTTCAATTTTTGTCAGTTTCAATCTCGACCTTATTTTCAACAATTTCGACTTTCTTATCTTTGTCTTTAATTCCAACATCTGAACATAGTCAGAATCATCATACATTAACAAGGAGTAACTTTACTCTCTATAAGCATCATCACAATATATATACAACTATTAGTAACTTTTGACATCCTAGTGGCATGTATACACTTTTTAACTCAAAACAACCTCGATTTAGTCCTAGAATTAGCTAAAATGTAGCTGTGATGCCAATAATGTAACACACATAACCCGTACAATTATACCTATACAGATTATAGATGTTACCCAAATTTCTAAACACGTTTCCCAATTCAAAAGTGATTTAAATTTTATTTTCTTTAAAAAATGGTAACTAATATTATAAAAATATCAGAACATATGAATTATAATTCGTTATAACAAATTTCATTCAAAATATTTTTTATGAATAGTGAATAATGAACAGTGAATAGTGGGGGAATCAGTTCCTGTAGGGGGAATCGGTACCCCTTAAGCAATATGGAATTTTTCATGAAACGTGGGTATTGTTCATTGCTACATATCTTTCAAAAATACATAAAAATTCCATTTTGTTTCCAATTTTGTTCAACAAAACAAATTGAACATTAATGAATACGTACCACTCATAAAATCAACATTTCACCATACGATGTCTTACTGATATTGAAATATACTCCTCGATGCTTGATGTCATTCCGAACTCTTTATTATACTACTGGCTTTTTACCTACACGTGAAAATCATCACAAGCTAAGTATATACTTAGTGAGGCAATGAAAATAATAGACAGTGCAACACAATTCATGGATGAATTTCCATGTCAATATCAAATCAAC
Organism: Hibiscus syriacus; assembly: GCF_006381635.1. NCBI lineage: Eukaryota > Viridiplantae > Streptophyta > Magnoliopsida > Malvales > Malvaceae > Hibiscus > Hibiscus syriacus. The sequence goes on from NW_024063533.1 coordinate 15,377,202, forward strand.
ATAATATAAATAAAATAATTTTTATTCCACTACTATTACCCATAATTCTAAATCTTTGAGGAACCCGGTATAGGAGTCAAATATCGCACAAAAGTGTTGAGGTCGAACATTGTTCACCTAATAATGCACCGTAGTGCTGAGGTCGGGCTTTACCCACTCGACTCTTACTATGTATCTTATTTGACTCTATTGTACTACTTAATTTTGCAGCTTCTAGACTCTATGGCATGCCATTAATCCCTCTGAACCTCAGTAGCTTATTTGAGCTTATAGTCATCAATTAAATCATCCATGAAAATGTATAACCATTTATAAACATTAGGGCAGTTCATACCCAAAATAACTTCCATATCAAATCTCACGTTGATAAAACAAGGTCGACTTATCGCAAGTCTTCTAGATTATGTATAAATCATCTATGTACATGATGTATAAAACATGTATGTACTATATCATGCATGTATTGCACTCACATTGACACTTTATATAATCCACAATATGTATGCCTCACTACGGTCCACAATAACTATTTTATACTTGATTTGCTTCAATCACACTTAAATCAAAATATGTATAAAATAACAAATTCATAACAACACTTATGTTAGTATTGTACTAACATAAACACATCCCATAACAATTCCATAATATACTTAGAACTTATTTTCTACCAAGTATTTAACATTTAATAATTCATTTTTTTAACATTGGAAGCAACTTTTCCAATTTATACAAAATGGTCCTTCACCATTTTATCACTTATATTCTTGGTACCAAAAATTCCAGCATGGTACATTAATTACATAACACTTACACAATAACCCATCAATTTCTAAAATTGCCGAATTGATCCCCAACTTTTTAAAAATTACAGAATAGTCCCCAAAATTTCTAAAGTTTGTAGAATACTTCCTTTATCATTTCCAACCTATATATAATTTTTCCATAATTTTCCTTACTCAAACAATCCATGGCCAAAACTTAAAGAACAAGTTTTAGAAAGATTAAACATGTTCTAATCATCATACATGCTTGAATATGAATCTACAACATGCAAATAATCAAGATTTATCATCAATTTCATGAATCCTATCATGAACATAAACCCTTATATTTGGGATCTTTGAAATCCAACAAAATTAGAAAGAAATATTGGTACCAAATGATAGCATTTTTTGCGTAGATCACTTTCCTATTTCACGACATAACTTCAATTCCAAAGGAATTATCTCAAAAACTGAAAATAAAATATTTTTCTTACCTTGGAAGCTTTCTCACTTGAAGATGCTGGATAAGAACATTTTGGCATGATAATTTTGATTGATATCATGCTTATCGTCCTGTAAAACATAATTTAAATCATTAACTTGAGAAAATACCAATATACCCTTAATATAACTTCAAAATTACCATAAAATGAAGATACATATCCTTATCATCTTCAAAATCAGATAAATATCAACCTTGTCATCTTTCAATAGTCAAAGATGATCAAATTATTTTTCCCCTTTACCGTTTTGTCATTGCAATTTCTAAAAACTACAATTCAGTCACTTTAATCAAACAATTCAAGTTAAACATGGAATTAAACCATTAAATATTATTTTCTAACATTTCATAAATGTGAAAATAATATTTTTATTTCCTTATTTTCGTGACCTATTTGTAATATTTTTCAAAATTACATTTTAGTCACTGGACTTTTCAAAGTTTGTACTTTGGTCACCAAACTTTACCAAATTTATAATTCAGTCACTAAATAAATCCATTTATGAAATAAAATTCTTTTTGGAAAAAATCACCACTAAATTCCTTAAACTTTTCCCAATTTTCTACTATGACCATCAAACTTTCAAATTTTGCTTTTTGGTCATTATCTAAATTTTTTGGGTATTTCAATTCTCCCCTCCTTAAATAAAATTCGTCCTCAAATTTTAAAACTTTTATGAAAACCTTAACTCCCCTTTTATAAGGATTACACTTTTCATTGTAAATTCACAACCCTAATTTATGGTTGTACGAACTGGTAAGACGTACTCACACCTTAATTGTAGACTTCTTCTGGTCTTGTCAATTTCTTGAATTCTGATTTTTCCTCTTTCATCTGGGGATTTCGTGAAGATCATGCTAATAATTAGATTAGGAAGCTATTTAATCCAAATCTTCAACCTGATATGAAGATGTGTAAATATTATTTCTTCATATCATCATCTATTTCACAAGTAACATCCTCGACAATATGATTTTGCTAAATCACTTTAACTAGAGGAATCATCTTGTTACGCAATTCTTTGATTTCTCGAGCTAAGATCCGTATTGGTTCTTCTTAATAAGTCAAATATGGTTAGATTTCAATTTCCTCTGATGCAATGACATGTGAAGGATCTGATCGATACTTTCGAAGTATCGACAAATGAAAAACATTGTGTACTTTTCCCAACTCCAGATCTCAATTACCTCAAGAGTTAATGTTAGCTGATAAACCATCAATCCAACTCTTTTTTTAATATCTCATAAGGTTCAATGAATCTTGGATTTAGTTTCCCTTTGCGTTTTGAGCGCAAAATCTTTTTCCAAGGCGATATTTTAAGAAAAAATTTATCACCTTAATGAAATTCAATTTCTTTTCGCATCAAGTATGTATAAGACTTTTGCCAATCAAATGCCATTTTGAGATTATCTTGAATTTTCTTTACTTTATCCTTAACCTCTTTCAATAAACATGGCTAACAAATTTTGATCTTTTAACTCGAACCCATTTTATGGTGTTCGACATTTTCTCCCATATAAAACTTCTTATGGAGTTATCTTGTTACTGTTCAACTATGTATTTATGTATTTATTTATACATGCTTTGCATTTTATCTATATTTTTAATTTTCTGACTGCCGGAGATCTTCCACGGAAGCTACTCTAAACCTGGCGTTGGGGGCAGCCTACTACCCTACCTCCCCATTACCACATTGCATATGGGAATTGGGTTTCGTTGTTGTTGTTGTTGTTGTTACTCAATTGATAACTGTTATTGTATAAAAATTATACTAAAAATAAATACTTTTATTTTCCCATGATTTCTTAAAATCAATCAAACATGCACTCAGCATATCTTCCAATGTCTGAATAGTACTTTTTGACTTACCATTCATCTATGGATGAAAGGTCGTACTGAAATTCAATCAAGTACCCAAAACTTTATGCAAAGATTTTCAAAATCTTAAAGTGAACTTTGGATCCATGTCCGATATAATGGATAATGGAATTCCATGTAGTCGAACTATTTCCCAAGTTATACAACTTTATATTTTTATCCAACGTATAGTCCATTCACATCGCAATGAAATGTGCCGATTTAATTAACCGGTCATAATCACTCAAATGGAATCCTTTTTATTTTATATCAAAGGTAACCCTGTAACAAAATTCATGGTGACTCTTTACTATTTCCAATATAGAATAGAAAACATTTGTAACAATTTCGAAAACACTTGTTTCCCAACTTTTACTTGTTGACATGTCAAACATGTAGCAACAAACTTAGTAATGTTTCTTTTCATACCTGGCCACCAAAATGACTGTTTACATCCTGATACATTTTGTTCCCACTTGTATGCATAATCAGTGGACTATAATGTGCCTCAAAAAAATATTTTTCTTCAACTCATCATCATGAGGAATACAAATTCTTCCTCGATAAAATAGACACCCATCAGAGTTTACTTCAAAGTCTTTAGTCTCACCTTTTTCCACAAGTGAAATATATATTTTGTTTTTTTTTTCTTTTCTTTTTCAAGAATCTACCATCTTTCCTTTTTAGTTGTATTATTTGATCTAAAAGCATTGATTTTATTTTTAATTCTGCCAAAAATATGCCATTTTCTTTCAACAATAGTCACACATCCATAGCTCGCAAAAATGCAAAGGTTTTTTGACTAAGTGCATCTGCTACAACATTTGCTTTACTTGGATGATAATCAATGATCAAATCATAGTCCTTTAAAAGTTCTATCCATCTTCTCTGTCTCAAATTGATCTCTTTTTGAGTTAACAAATATTTCAAACTCTTATGATCCGTATAAATGTGGCATCTCTCACTATACAAATAATGACGCCAAATCTTTTGAGCAAAAACTACCGCTGCTAACTCAAGATCATGAGTAGGTTAATTCCTTGTCTTTAATTGTCGAGAAGTATAGGCTACCACCTTACCTTCTTCCATAAGTACACAACCATTATGAGATGCATCATTATACACCACATACTTTTTGCCCGATTATGGTTGTACCAACACTGGTGCTTTTGTTAAAATCTTCTTAAGATCTTCAAAACTCTCTTGAAATTTCTCAATCCAAGCAAATGAAACATATTTTCGCTAAAGCTTGGTCAAAGGAGAAGTACCCATCGAAAATATTTTCACAAACCTTCGATAATAACCAACAATTCCCAAAAACTTCGGACCTATAGACATTCTTTGTAGGTTTTCACTCCAATATTGCTTGAATTTTTATTATTATTTTTCTTATATCTTCTGTCTAGACAACATAACCAAGAAAAACAACTTCTGATAGCCAAAACTCACACTTTGACAATTCAACATATAACTTTTATCCTTAAGTATTTTAAATACAATACGAAGATAAGCATCATGCTTTATCCTTATCTTCGAGTATATCAAAATGTCATCATTACAGAAAACCTCATATTAATCCAATTAGAATTGAAATACTCGATTCATCAAATCCATGAATGCTGCCTGAGCATTTTTCAACCCAAAAGGCATTACTACAAACTCATAGTGTCCATATCGTGTTTTGAAAGCTGTCATTGGAACATCTTCCTCTTTAATCTTTAACCGGTGATATCCTGATCTAAGATCAATCTTAGAGAAAACATATGCCCCTTTATGTTGATCAAACAAGTCATCAATCCTCGGAAGAGGATACTTGTTCTTTATAGTCACCTTGTTCAACTGACTATAATCTATGCACAAACGCATTGATCTATCTTTCTTTTTCACGAACAACACCGGTGCACCCCAAGGTGAAATACTCAGCCTTATAAATCCTTGATCCAGTAGCTCTTGTAATTAAGCCTTTAATTCTCTTAACTCTGTTGGAGCCATTCGATAAGGAGCCATAAATACAAGATTAATGCGTTGATAACCATTACTATTGAATTCCACCTTTCAATCTGGAGGTAACCCAAATAATAAATATAGAGAGACATATGGAAATTCATGAGTTATGGAAATATCATATAATCTTACTTCAGATACTTAAGTATCTATCACTTTAGCTAGAAAAACTATGCATCATTTTTACATCATATTAATCGCAACCATTAATCACAACCATTGTTGATATCACTTATTGATGATTTCACCTTTTTCATCAATCATTAAAAATTTTAATTTTTCTGCATTTTTCTAAATTATTCGCTTCTTGCGACCATTAACCCAACCTTAATGCGGAGATAACCAACTGATGATCAAAATGATCTAAAACGCGTTAATGATAATCTCATAAGATTCACTAGTAACATAAGCTCATGAATCTTTATCGAACATTTACTATTTGTCCATCTAACACTTGTGTCATGACCGTGACCTAGGAGTCTTCCGCTATAATATCACTCGATATAAAGTAGAATTGAATATTTCTACTTTGAAATTCCTTATTTCATTCTTAAAGAAATATGCATAACTTATCCAAATCCTTAGAAATTATTCTCAATAATTGATACATTTTCCATCTCAAATGAAAATCTCAATGTTCACATCGTTCAATTAGAAAACTTCATAAATTTGTAGCAATAACTTCATAGTAGTTAATACTAAAATCAAACTATCAATCAAATTTATTATTCTTCCTCTCACTAGGAATCTGACACTTTTAAAGTTCTTGAGAATCAATCTAGATCTATACATAATTCATTGCATAATGGAATGGTTAGACAATCCATTATCGCATATTTACCTTCACATGGTAATTATATCCAGTTTTATGGACTTGATTTCTATTCTCAATCGAACTCATAACCATTTGATTCACTATTAACTCAACTTTCTGTAAAGTTTTAGCAGAAATCATATTTATCGCTTAATCAAATTCTCTTACTTAAATCAACAATGATTTAAACAATTTAATGCTTAGCTAAAATATTTCTCACTTATTTAAGCTTACTTGGATCATCACTAGATTCAAAAATATCCTCTGGATCCTCATCTGATTCAATTGTAAGCCATTAAAACTTTTTAATCGATTATTCTAATTCAGAATCTTCATTAAAAACTGGGGCATTTCTTCCATAAAATGGAGAAAAATCCTTTATAACATCCACCCTTCTAAGGTGTTTTACATATGTCATGTCGGGTCCCATTTTTGTCAATTTCAATCTCGACCTTCTTTTCAACAATTTCGACTTTCTTACCTTTGTCTTTAATTCCAACATTTGAACATGTTCAGAATCATCATACATTAATAAAGAGTAACTTTACTCTCTATAAGCATCATCAAAATATATATACAACTATCAGTAACTTTTGACATCCTAGTGGCATGTATACACTTTTTAACTCAAAACAACCTCGGTTTAGTCACAGAATCGGCTAAACCTGTAACTTTGATGCCAATAAATGTAACACCCATAACCCATACAATTATACCTATACAGATTATAGATGTTACCCGAATTTCTAAATATATTTTCCAATTCAAAAGCGATTAAAAATTTATTTTCTTTAAAAAATGGTAGTTGATATTATAAAAATATCAGAACATATGAATTATAATTCGTTATAACAAATTTGATTCAAAAGATTTTTTTATGAATAGTGAATAATGAACAGTGAATGGTGAACAGTGAACAGTGGGGGAATCGGTTCTTATAGGGGGAATCGGTACCCCTTAAGCAATCTGGAAATTTTCTCAAAACGTGGGTATTGTTCATTTCTATAGTAACTTTTGATAATACTTATAAATTCATAAAAATTCCATTTTGTTTCCAATTTTGTTCAACAAAACAAATTGAACATTAATGAATACATCTCACTCTTAAAATCAACATTACACTATAGGATGTCTTACTGATATTGAAATATTCTCCTCGATGCTTGATGTCATTCCGAACTCTTTATTCTACTACTGGCTTTTTACCTATGCGTGAAAATCATCACACGCTAAGTATATACTTAGTGAGGCAATTACAACAATAGACAGTGCAACACAATTCATGCATGAATTTCCATGTCAAAATCAAATCAACATAATATAAATAAAATCATTTTTATTTCACTACTATTGCCCACAATTCTCAATCTATGAGGAACCCAGTATAGGAGTCAATTATTGCACAAAAGTGTTGAGGTCTAACATTGTTCACCTAATAAAGCACCGTAGTGCTGAGGTCGGGCTTTACCCATCTGACTTGTACTATATATCTTATTTGACACTATAGTACTACTTAATTATGCAGCTGCTAGACTCTATGGCATGCCAATAATACCACTGAACCTCAATAACATATTTGGGCATATAGTCATCAATTAAATCATCCATGGAAACGTATAACCATGTATAAACATTAGGACAGTTCATACCCAAAATAACTTCAATATCGAATCTCATTTTGATGAAACAAGGTCGACTTATTGCAAGTCTTCCAGATGATGTATAAAACATCTATGTATAGGATGTATAAAACATCTATGTACTATACCATGCATGTATTGCACTCACCTTGACACTTTATATAATCCACAATATGTATGCCTCAATACGGTCCACAATAACTCTTTTATACTTGATTTGCTTCAATCACACTTAAATCAAAATCTGTATAAAATCACACATTCATAATAACACTTATGTTAGTATTGTACTAACATAAACACATCCCATAACAATTCCATAATATACTTGGAACTTATTTTCTACCAGGTATTTAACATTTAATAATTCCTTTTTTTAAACATTGGAAAAAACTTTTCCAATTTATATAAAATGGTCTTTCACCATTTTATCACTTAGATTCTTAGTACCAAAAATTCCAGCATAGTACATCAATTACATAACACTTACACAACAACCCATCAATTTCTAAAGTTGTCGAATTGATCCCCAACATTTAAAAAATTACAAAATAGTCCCCAAAATTTCTAAAGTTTATAGAATACTTCCTTCATCATTTCCAACCTATATATAATTTTTCCATGGCCAAAACTTAAAGAACAAGTTTTAGAAAGATTAAACATGTTCTAATCATCATACATGTTGAATATGAATCTACAACATGTAAATCATCAAGATTTATCATCAATTTCATGAATCCTATCATGAACATAAACTCTTAGATTTGGGATCTTTGAAATCCAGCAAGATTATAAAGAAATATTGGTACCAAATGATAGCGTTTTTTGCATAGATCACTTTCCTATTTCACGACATAACTCCAATTCTGAAGAAATTTGCTCAAAAATTGAAAATAAAATATTTTTCTTACCTTGTAAGCTTTCTCACGTGAAGGTGCTGGAGAATAACACTTTGGCATGATATTTTTTATTGATATCATGCTTATCATCCTTTAAAACATTATTTAAATCATTAACTTGAGAAAATACCAATATACCCTTAATATAACTTCATAATTACCATAAAACCAAGATACATATCCTTATCATCTTCAAAATCAGATAAATATCAACCTTGTCATCTTTCAATAGTCAAAGACGAACAAATTAGTTTTCCACTTTACCGTTTTGCCCTTTTAATTTCTAAAAATTACAATTCAGTCACTTTAATAAAACAATTCAAGTTAAACATGGAATTAAACCATTAAATATTATTTTCCAACATTTTAAAAATGTGAAAATAATATTTTTATTTCCTTATTGTTGTGACCTATTTGTAATTTTTCCAAAATTACATTTTAGTCCTTGAAATTTTCAAAGTTTATACTTTGGTCACCAAACTTTACCAAATTTATAATTCGGTCACTAAATAAATCCATTTATGAAATAAAATTCTTTTCCAAAAAAATCACCACTAAATTCCTTAAACTTTTCCAATTTTCTACTTTGACCATCAAAGTTTCAAAATTTGCATTTTGTCATTATCTAAATTTTGTGGGTATTAGATAACATACTTTTCCACATCTTTAGCTTTATATTATGTTTACATATGTTTTAGATTCATTTATTATGTTTGCATATCATTTACATATCATGTCAGCATATTTATCATTCATGTCACATCTTTAATTAACTTGTTTCATGCATATGTTACATTAGAATGTTACTTATTATTTATTTATGAACTTGAGCATTGTAATTTATATACATTTTGTATTTAGTGCAGTGTACATTCAAGGCAATCTAGTGGACAGTGCACGCCAGCCATATTGATAGCCATTTTTGAAAATGTTAGAAGCATATATGGGAGATGAAGTCTTCTTACGATTTAATCCCATGTATCTTATCTTTCCAACGCACTATGAATCATATCAATCCGATTTTGGGAACTTGAGATATACCCGGATTACTGAAGATAGTGCAGCTGGAAATAGATACGGAATTTGCAACCATTCATCCATAGAAGGCATATACAGCTCATTCGAGCATAATATACATTGGGACAGCTTGATGAAGCATTTGGAAGATATATATAACTAAGTGGAATTTTGGAAGACAAACAGCTTGTTGGAGCATTTGGGAGACGCAAACAGCTCACAAACAGCTCACAAGGAATCTAGCAGCTAGTGGAACACTAAGGAGAGCACCAGACCAATTAATAACTTGATTCCTTACAAGATATCCTCTCAAGAAGCTTGGAGGAAGCCTCATTAACGTCCAAGATGTTCCATATAACCAGAAAACCTTGTTCCATGCGTGAGAATCCACTTGGCACCAAATTGAAAGGATACAAATGCTATTCAGCCATGAAACATGTTCTTGTTTTTCAGCTGAACAAAAACCCATTTATTCATGTTAATTATGTATTAAATTATGTCTTTAGGGAAGCAAAAGGGCTGGCCAAAACACCATGTACCATTTAGTCACATCCCTTTAAAACTCTATAAATAGGGTTTCATATTTCATTTGTAAGCAGACTTTGTTTTTAATCAAATATTTGTGAGAGTTTCTCTCTTTAGTTCTTAAGTGAACTTTATCAACTTATCAAGCTTATGCTTGTGGAATCAACCCTATCTATTTAACCCTGATACTTCTGGTTCCCATCCCTTAAAGAAGTAATATAAAGTCTAGGTCTTTGTTCTTTAACATCGGTTCTTCTTTGAGATACTACCTTTCATATTCATCTCCATCACATTCATTCTACCCCGTTACCATAATTCATCATTTCTTTAAAACATATAACAATCTTATATATATTCCGCTGTAATATTTATCTTTCCCTTCCATTACTTCCATTTAACCATTTTATTTTGAGCTTTCTTGTTTGTGCAGGATCCTTGTTGCTTTCCTAGGTCGAAACAAATCAAAAGTTCAACCTTGTCTTCAAAGGAATGCTAGGTTGAATCTTATCATTTTATCTAACCAAGCTACCATAATATGCCTTGCTTTGTGTCTCACCTATAGGAATCAAAAAAACAAATCAAGTAAGAAATGCGTGTGCTCATTTAAGGTAAAATGCGTACTTTCATGCAGTGTTTGAGTGATATGAACTATGAATGATCATCTAAAAGCTAAGATAACATGTATATAAGCTATATAGAAGGCATAGGACGTTCATGAGCTTTAATAGAACTTATATGAGCTAGAAAAGAGATGCAGGCATAGAAAAGAGCTAAAGAAACATGGATGTAAAGCTAGTGAGCTAATGTAAACATAACAAGAGCTAAAATAACATGACATGAGCTAAGGAATGAATGAATACATGTTGCCATGATATGTAAATGATATACAAAACTTATAAATGGATCTAAAACATATGTAAAACAAAATATAAAGTTAAGTAAAGATGTGGAAACATATGTTATGCATGAAAATCATACAGTATGCAAGTCAATAATAACATTTGACTATTCAAGCATAGTTTAGGGAGAAAAGTGTGCTTATAATTTAAATTGATGCATACAGAAGATAATAAAGGATAATGTAAGGAAGAACTCCATTAGAACCAGCTTTGAATAAAATCCATGGTGTTATCAACTCATGTAGGAAGTTGGAGCTAGTTTGGATCATATCATCCTCACTTTTTTTTAGGTGATTTGTCCTAATATCCAATTAGTTTCTCATTGAAGGCCTTAATGTAGAAAGGATTGAATCCTTATTCTTTCATCCAATAGATTCTTCATATGAAATGTTCAACCTCTTGGCTTCAAATATAGTAACTTCACGCCTTTTGATGGGAGGACACAATGTTTGGGAACCATCACATGTTGATATGATCGCCAATAGCAAAGACCCGGAGAAGTACCCAAGTGGCCCTATCACATGAGCAAGGGCTAAGGAATTTCAAGCAGCCATGGAGAGTATGTTTACATCAGATTTGGAATGTGATGAACAAGGAATAATAAGGGAGGAACACTTTACTTTTCTTATGCATGAATTTGCATGAGAATTTAAAGTTTGCATAACATTCATTGCATTTAATAACTGTGATGTTCATTCAGACATGCATTGCATTTAAATCATCTAGTTCATTTAGGAAATTAGTTAATTCAAATAGTTCATTTATTAAATTAACTCTTAATTGTTTCATGCATGTTTTCAATTAAATATTGAATAAAGTTCACCTTTGTGTCTAGGTGCTTGAGAGAAGTTGAATGGTTTCATCATATGCAAGAAAGTCAGTCTTCCAATTTGCGATGTGATACAGATATGTTTGGTTCTAGAATCAACTGGACATTTTTCCTCTATCTCTTATCTTTCCAACGCCATTTGAATCACCTTAATCTGATATCAGGAGCTTGAGATATGATTGATTTATTGAAGACAGTGCAGGCTGGAATTTTGTTACGGGAATTTTATTCATGGATGATTTGAATGAGTTTGAGCCAAGGGATCGTCTTTTCAACTTCAGCCAAGTGAAAAGCCATTTAAGGACTCTTAATTCACCCATTAAAGGCATTCAAATCTGATTGTTATCATCTAAGTTCAAGGGTTGGTCATATTCTTCAAGGGAGCATGCAATGAAGAGTAATTTAATTCACTTATCAAGACAATTTTCAGCATGGAATAGCAAGAGTCTTCCACCCCTTGGACGAAATTAAGGCCAATTTTAGCTTCAAATTGTCTAGATTCATCTCCAAAATGATCTAGAATATTCATCAAACTTTGAAGGTAAGAAGACAAAGCGTTCAAGTGCATTTTATTACTAAATTGATGAGAATGTTTTCATCTTTTGAGTCTTTTCATATGCTTCTTAGAAATACTATAAATATGCATCTTTGGGATCATTTATAGACACACATTTGAGTATATAAACATCTTTGAGAGGTTCCTTTCATTATTGTTCTCTATTATAACTTTATGGGCTTCAAGAAAGTCTTGTAGTTTTCATCCATTTCCTTTTGTTATAGCGTTGGTTTCTAGCTCATCTATAGCTAGTGGGTCACGTTCCATACCCTACCATTTTGATTTCATCTTATTATATTGTTGGTTCTTATCTCCAAATAGCTAACGGGTCACAATCCACTTTAACCTTACAACACTTACCGCAACAACACCATTTGCCACGACAACGCCATTCATATTTCACCATATATTTTCCTTATCATTAAACCACAACAACCATCACTCTTCAATCACCTTCAAACAACTTCCTCATCCTTTTCATTCCATCATTCCAATTATTATTTCATATCATTTCCTTTTTATGTTTATATTTATGCAATTTCAGAGTTCAAGCTATCATTACGGGTTTTTTTACTAGAATCACGATCGGGTATTCACATATATGACTCGAAATATATAATCTAGATCATATCATTTGGCATCAGAGCTAGTCGATTCAGTAAGCATATCATTTCATTTTCTATCTCTCGGATTAGTAAAAAAATAAAAAAATCTAAAAAAAAAAGAAAAAAAGTTTAAATAGAGTGGGAGTAATTCTTTTCATCGTTAAAGAAAAATTATTTACTTCATATTTATATTCAATTATTCATTTTTTTACTTTACTTACCATCTCTTTTCCTTGTAGCCAATTTATTTTCACTATCCTTACTACCAAGCCACAATTATTTCAGCCGAAGTCCACTAGACCTTGTAAGCCTTGAGGAAGTTCCCAAAAGGACTTGAAATCAAAGCACGAATGGTAAAATGCAAGAGTGATCATTAAGGGTAAAAGCCATCCCGAGTGGAACACGAGTAGGAGTGACTTTTCTTGGAGTGTTTGGTGAGGTTTTTCTTTTGTGAGGTTAATTTTTTATTACTAATTATGTCTCATCATTCGGGAGACAATTCTCAAGTTATAGGTACCGTTGAACCAAACCTACAATTGCAAGCCATGGTGTGTGAATTGACTAGAATTTTGAGGGAAGAGTTTGAAACTCTCCATGAATGTATTGACCGTATTAAAGAGGAGCATACTCAAGGATTCTGCGATAAAAAAGATGCCAATCAAGGAGGAAATGAAAAAGTGGAAAGACTAGAAGAAGATCGTGCATCACAACAAAGAATGGGAAATTAAGGTATAAGGCCCCAAAGGTTTCATCCATTAATGGAAGATATTCTTGTTAATATCAAGATTTCCATTCCACCATTCCAAGGAAAAACATATCTTGAGGCTTACCTAGAACGGGAAAAGAAGGTAGAGCACATATTCGGGTGCCATGATTATTCTGAACTCAATAAGGTAAAACTCGCTGCCCTTGAGTGATATGATCCAAACTAGCTCCAACTTTCTCCATGATTTGATCTCACCATGGATGATTTTCATTACTGTTTCTAAGGGAGTTTTTCTTAACCCTATCTTATATTATATTATTTATATATATTGTTTTATCATAAGAATGCAGTCATATGTTAATATAAATTATCATTTCAGTCATACCATCCTATGCTTAGTTTATCATGCCTTTCTTATCATTCAAATATATGCTATGATTACATACCATTTCTTAGGATATTTGACACAAACACGTTTTCAACTATAAAGGGAGTACTCTTGAACATCTTTTTAATGCATTTACTTTATAATAGCCTTATAATATATACTATTATATTACATATCATGCTAAGGATATTAGTTATGAAGTTAAATAATAACTTAGTATGAATACATCTTACACATTGTTTATTTTAATATGTTAAGCATGTTAGGATAGCTATATAATTATATTATGCATGATTATAACATATACATCAAGGCAGCTTACTTATAATGCATTTTATTAGTTCATTTGCATTCATATTAGCTCTTAGGCTTTATACCTTACCTTACACATATTAGGAGATGATATAATTAGCTCATGACATTCAAACTTAGCTCACATTACCATAATCAAACATGGCAACAAGGTAATTAGTTCATATTAACTCAATACCATGGAATTACCTTGTTTCCTTTCATATGTAGGTACATTGGAGCATAATGAATGTTGAGGTAGATTGGTGAATGATTTGGACGTCGTATGCAGCTCACAAACAGCTTACAAAGTACAAGGCATCTCATGGAACACTAAAGGAAGCTCGATTCAGCTGGAGGAGCTTAAGGCTAGCTAAACTTAGCTAGTTAGACTATTTGGAGCTGAGTTGCCAAAAGTGATGTTAAAGGTAGCTAAATGTAGCTGAATATGCTCTTATGGAGCTTATAAGGACTTATCTAGGAAGCTTGTTCACAAACAGTCCATGATTGCTAGCTAGCTCCACAACTCAAGCTAGCTTGGAGGAGACACATGCTCGCCCAAGTGAGAGAACATGACCAGCCATCATTCCATGCACAAGGATGCACCACAAGCATCCTAGATAATCCATGTGCACGCCTTGTGACTAGCCCACCATGTGATAGGCGTGTGACTTCATTTAGGTGCCGAGATGAAGAGTCCTCTCACCATTCAGCCAAGCACTCCTTTCTCTCCAATTTGGCGCCAACTTGAGGGGACACAAGAGCTATTCGGCCAAGGGTTATTTCCCTCCATCTAAGGCCAAAACATCATGTCATTTAGCATTAAAATTATGTCATTTTATAGAGAAACAAGGGCTGGCCGAATCCTTTTGTAACCATTCGGCCATGTCTCCCCATTTCCTATAAATAGGAAAGCAATCATCATTTGTAAGCAGACCATTTTTTATCAATATAAGTGAGATTATTCTCTATCTTAAGTCCTGGTGACTTTTTATCGACTTATCAAGTATAATTTATACTTGTGTCATCAACCCTCTTCTTTTATCTTGATACTTCTGGTTCCTAGTTCATATAACTAGTGGGTCAAAGTACTTAACACCACCCCTTGAAGAAATAAAATAAAGATTGGGTCTTTGCTCTCTATAGCATTGGTTCTTCTTTGATCATTCTTTAAGATACTATCCTCACAACCATCCTTTTTGTTTCATCGCCATAACCATAACCATTTTAATCATCTTCCGCTTGCATCTCTCATTTATTAAATAGCCTACCTATTAAACCATACGTTTACCACCCTTATCCATTCTGTTTTGAGCCATTCACTTGTGCATGTTGTTTTGCTTCCTTCCTAGATCCACAATCAAACAAGAAGGTCAAATTACCTTGCATCAAGCGGTAATAAGAGCTTTGGTGGAAGAAAGTAACGTGCAACAACAACAAAAAGAAAATACAAAAAAAAAAGAAGTGCAAGTGAAGTGCAAAGTCAAAGAAATCAAGAAAAATCAGAAAACAAATTTCCAGCACTCAAAACGAAGAAAATCAAAGAAAAAAAAGAAAGAAAGTTAAAGCACTCATCAATAATTCTCATCACCAAGCCATTCAAGTAAGCCTTTAAATTGATTGTGGTGATAGAAGGTTGTAAAGTGACTTGTGTAAGTAACCCTTTTATTCTTTTCTTTCTATTTCTAAGCCACCCTTTCATTATATTTGTTTTTTTTTCCATTCCTACTAACCCTTTTGCAGCCGACGCCAAACAAGTAAAAATTTACTTGATACGGTCTTGAGTAAAGTTCTCTAGAACTTGGGACAAGAGAATTGAGAGGAAAAAGGCTGGAGAGTGTGTGAGATCATAAGAGGACAAGTAAAAGCCATTAAAGTCCTAGAGTGCAAACACGTGTGGATTGAGTGACATCAAGTTTTCTTGGAGTGACTCGTGAGGCTTTGTGAGAGTATATTCTGGTAAGGTCTTACACACATTTCGTTTTTTCCTTATTTGCTAACACGTATCTTCCATCCAACATCTTTATAGTCAAAAGGACTTTCAACATCCAAAGTCAAGAAGATGAACAGAGAGAGAACATCTTCCATACAAAATGTCACGTGGGAAATAAAGTTTGTGTGGTTATCATTGATGGAGGAAGTTGCACAAACGTAGCAAGTACTCACATGGTGGAAAAGTTGGGTCTCAAGACTTCCAAGCATCCTCATCCTTACAAACTTTAGTGGATCAACGATGTGGGAGAAGCCAAGGTAACCAAACAAGTTGTTGTACCTTTTTCAATTGGAATATACAATGATGAAGTCCTTTGTGACGTAGTGCCCATTAGTACAAGCCACCTTATACTAGGACATCCTTGATAGTTTGACAAGAAGGCTACACATGATAGATTTTCTAATAAGTACTCTTTCCAGCATCAAGGGAAGAAAATCATATTGGCACCTTTGCTTCCCAATCAAGTTCATGAATGTCAAGTGACCCTTATGTCACGAATAGAGGAATGGGAGAAAACTAAAGCCATAAAGAAAGTTGAAGAAGAAGTCTTCCAAGAGCAACAAGTTGAACAAATGGAAAAGCAGATTGATATGACAAAAGTTGGAATTGATGAGTGTAGAGAAGAAAAGGAGAATGGAGAGCAAGACTCACCTAACAACTCTTTCCCACCAATTTTTTCTTTTGTTTTGCAGGATAATCCAAGAGACATGACACTCAAGTTAAAGATTCAAGAAACATGTCCTTTGAAGAACCAATAGTCATGACCTTTGGTGACCCACAACACATATCCTTTGACATTTCAAAGGATGTACGTCTTGAAATTCAAAAAGAAGTGTCACTTGAAGTGCCACAAGTTATGATCATTGAGGCTCCAAGTACATTAATACTATTGAAGATATTTCAGCAACTAATGGAGTTTTCCATCATCAAGCAACCAATGCCTATTAAACATCCACCTTGGTTTGCTATTTCCATTTATCTTGTTTATTCATTTTCTAACTTTGATTTGTTTTACAGCAATTTGTTTCATCCTTATAGTTAAATACTACCAACCTTAAAGGCAATCATTTGGAGAGGCACATTGGTGAAAGGACATGATCATTTAAATCAGCACCAAAGAGTCATTCAAAGGACATGTGATGGTTCTTAAACATTGTGTCCTCACATCAAAGGACGTGAAGTTATCAGATTTGAAGCCAAGAGGTTGAACATTTCATGTAAATCAACTATTGGAGGAAAGCATAAGGATTCAATCCTTCATATATCAAGAAGATCTTCAATGAGAAACTACTTCGATTTGAGGACAAATCGCCTAAAAGAAGGGGAGGATGATACGATCCAAAATAGCTCCAACTTTCTCCATGATTTGATCTCACCATGGATGATTTTCATTGGTGTTTCTAAGGGAGTTTTTCCTTACCCTATCTTATAGTATATTATTTATATATATTGTTTTATCATAAGCCTGCAGTCATATGTTAATATAAATTATCATTTCAGTTATACCATCCTATGCTTAGTTTATCATGCCTTTCTTATCATTCAAATATATGCTATGATTACATATCATTTCTTAGGATATTTGATACAAGTACGTTTTCAACTATAAAGGGAGTACTCTTGAACATCTTTTTAATGCATTTACTTTATAATAGCCTTATAATATATACTATTATATTACATATCATGCTAAGGATATTAGTTATTAAGTTAAAGAATAACTTAGTATGAATACATCTTACACATTGTTATTTTAATATATTATGCATGTTAGGATAGCTATATAATTATATTATGCATGATTATGACATATACATCAAGGCAACATACTTATAATGCATTTCATTAGTTCATTTGCATTCATATTAGCTCTTAGGCTTTATACCTTACCTTACAAAAATTAAGAGATGATATAATTAGCTCATGACATTCAAACTTAGCTCACATTACCATAATCAAACATGGCAACAAGGTAATTAGCTCATATTAGCTCAATACCATGGAATTACCTTGTTTCATTTGACATGTAGATACATTGGAGCATAATGAATGTTGAGGTAGCTTGGTGAATGATTTGGACGTCATATGTAGCTCACAAACATCTTACAAAGTACAAGGTAGCTCATGGAACACTAAAGGAAGCTCGATTCAGCTGGATGAGCTAAGGCTAGCTAAACTTAGCTAGTTGGACTATTTGGAGCTGAGTTGCCAAAAATGATGTCAAAGGTAGATGAATGTAGCTGAATATGGTATTATGGAGCTTTTAAGGACTTGGCTAGGAAGCTTGTTCACAAACAGCCCATGATTGCTAGCTAGCTCCACAACTCAACCTAGCTTGAAGGAGACACATGCACGCCCAAGAGAGAGCACATGACCAGCCATCATTCCATGCACAAGGATGCACCACAAGCATCCTAGAGAAGCCATGTGCACGCCTTGTGACCAGCCCACCATGTGATAGGCGTATGACTTCATTTAGGCGCCAAGATGAAGAGTCCTCTCACCATTCGGCCAAGCACTCCTTTCTCTCCAATTTGGCGCCAACTTGAGGGGACACAAGAGCTATTCGACCAAGGGTTATTTCCCTCCATCTAAGGTCGAAACATTATGTCATTTAGCATTAAAATTATGTCATTTTATAGAGACACAAGGGCTGGCCGAATCCTTTTGTAACCATTCGGCCATGTCTCCCCATTTCCTATAAATAGTAAATCAATCATCATTTGTAAGCAGACCTTTTTTTATCAATATAAGTGAGATTATTCTCTTTCTTAAGTCTTGGTGACTTTTTATTGACTTATCAAGTATAATTTATACTTGTGGCATCAACCCTCTTCTTTTGTCTTAATACTTTTGGTTCCTAGTTCATATAACTAGTGGGTCAAAGTACTTACAACCACCCCTTGAAGAAATAATATAAAGATTGGGTCTTTGCTCTCTATAGCATTGGTTCTTCTTTGTGCATTCTTCAAGATACTATCCTCACAACCATCCTTTTTGTTTCATCGCCATAACCATAACCATTTCAATCATCTTCCGCTTGCATCTCTCATTTATTAAATAGCCTACCTATTAAACCATACGTTTACCACCCTTATCCATTCTGTTTTGAGCCATTCACTTGTGCAGGTTGTTTTGCTTCCTTCCTAGATCCACAATCAAACGAGAAGGTAGAATCACCTTACATCATTGAGTTAATGGATTATGCACTAATATGGTGGGATTAATTGACATCAAGTAGGAGACGCAATGGAGAGCATCGTATCACTACATGGGATGAAATGAAAGCAGTGATACAAAGGCGATTCATTCTAATCCACTACTATCGAGAGTTATTCAACCGTCTTCAAAGCCTTTCACAAGTAATCAAAGTGCTGAAGATTATCACAATGAGATGGAGGTGGCCATGATTCGAGCTAACATCGATGAGGATCGAGAAGCAACAATGGAAAGATTCCTAGCGGGACTTAATCTAGACATTGCAAATGTGGTTGAGTTGCAACATTATGTGGAGATGGAAGACATGGTGCCTATAGCCATAAAAGTGGAAAAAACAACTCAAAAGGAAGGGTGACACACGATCTTATGGGAGTGCAACTTTAAAATAGGGGCAAAGCTCATACAAGAAGACTCCTCCATTGTCATCCCACGAAAGAGGAGGACCACCCAAAGGAAGTAAGCCTATTACTGAAACCAGCAAGGATAAGACTGCCGCCACTCCAAATCGTTCCTGTGACATACAATGTTTTAAGTTTTTGGGGCGTGGACACATTGAAAGCCAATGTCCAAATCGCAACACCATGCTTCTTCGAGATGATGGAGAAGTTGAATCGGAATAAGAAGAGAATGGGACTGAAGATGCTACCATTGATGAAGAAGAATTAGAGCATGCCATGGAATGAGAGGTTCTTGTTGTCAAAAGGAGCCTATTCGTGCAATCCAATGGAGGAGATGAACAGCATGAAAATATCTTATATACTCATTGCCACGTTGGAGGAAAGGTATGTTTTTTATTATTGATGGTGGTAGTTGCACTAATGTTGCTAGTACATTAATGGTAGATACACTTGGGTTGGAAATAAAAAAACATCCATAACGTTATAAAACTTGTTGAGTTAATCGATTGACAAATATGGCCAAGAGGGGGAGTGAATTGGCAATTAAAATTTTGATGGAAGCTTACTTTCTCAACCAAAGTCTACGTCCACTACCTTAGCTATCCACACTAAGGATTTTCCACAAATTCACTAATTTTTCTTTCATTTGAGGACAAAGAGTAACCTTACAAACCCTCAAGAATTATACCCCAAATTCTTGAGAACACTCTCTCCCAAAGAGAACAATACAAATTTGCAAACTTACAAGGAAATCCTCACAAGGTAGATTATTTGCACAATTCTAGAACAAAGAAAAAAACACTCAAGAATGAAAACAATTCAGCACAATAAGTATTCTTGAAAGCAAAATGATTATTGAATGAAAATTATGCTTGAAATGCTCAAACTTGAGGTTTGATGCTTTCTCTTTGATTCTCTCTTGATTCTAGTTGCTTGATGTTTCTTGTTATTGATCAATGGCTTCTAAGCTTGCTTAAATACACCTTGAATCACTTCTGAACGTTGGGGGATCATTAATGAAGTTTTTGGAATCGTTTAAGTGTGAAAAAAATTAATATTTCTGCTTGGAGCGTGGGGGGAATCGGTTCCCTAAGTGTAAAATTCAAATATTTTGACCGTCGAATAGTGGGGTGAATCGGTACCCCCTAGGGGGAATCGGTTCCCTCCGAGCATACTGGAATTCTAGGAGCCAAACCATTCAGGGGGAATCGGTACCCCTTAGGGAGGGGAATCGGATCCCTTTGAGCAATCTGGAATTTTTGGTTTTGAAATGGTTCGAAATATTTTGTAAAATCGTTTTGAAATTATTTTTAAGATTAAAACTTAATTATACACTTGAGTAAGGATTTAAAATAAACTTTGAAATACTGAGTAATATTTTGATATTCGATTTAATATATCAAATATGCTTAGAAAAATTATTTTCAAAATTAAAATTCTTTTAATTTAATTTGTTATATCGAAACATCAAAATGTTTTCAACAATCTCCCCCTTTTTGATATAGCAAAACATTTTAAGATTTTCTAATTTCAAAATAAATTTTTATTTTGAAAATACTACTCCCCCTTACTTTAACACTATTCCTCTTAAAAATGCTTTTAACATTTCTCCCCCTTTTTGTTAAATCAAAAAGGTTCGGAAAATATTTTAAACAAGGATTTAAAATCATTTAGCCAATTGATTATATATAGTTTAAGCTGTTAAGATCACAATCAAGAGAAACGTTAGCCATTAGTTTCATAATCAATATTCATAAACAATGTGACATGGTAAAATTCGTCATATATCTAACATGATGTAAATGATGCAATAATGAAGAAATTTAACCACACCAAATATATAAGTTAAAACATCCATAATCCATCAAATAAGTTCAAATATCCAACAACAAAAAGAAAACAATCCAAAAACATTCAAAATGTTTAAACAATAAGCTTTAAGTTCAAAGTACTAAAGCAAAACACAGAGTCAAGCATCCGTAGGAGGATCGGGATGAGGAAAATGAGCTCACATAGCGGCCATCTCATGAGTGAGTTCATTAATACAAGCGTTGGTTGCTTCATTGTTTACACGCATTTCCTGAAGAATTTCAAATTGTTGAGCTCCCATTGTGGATAAATGGGACTCTATAGAAGTGAAGCGTGAATCTATAGTAGCATATCGGAAATCGAATGTCTCCATAAAAGATTAAAAATATGGAGGCATTTGATTCGTTTGTTGTGCTTGCTCCTCGGGCTGCTCAGGCTCATCTTCGGCTTCATCGATGTCTCGCATTAATTGTTCAAGCTCGGGATCGTCGTCACCTTCTGGTGGAGCTCGTGAAGAACTAGATCCCGGAGTATTTTCAGAATATCGAACCCATTCACCGATTTCCTTATCCTTTATCCATCCCGCTCTCATTAAGGAAATAATATTAATTTGTTTCTTTAAAGGAAAGACGGCATCTAGACCTACTATAAGCTCGGCTTTAGAAAAGAGATTACTTAGAATGCAACCATAAACTAGAGAAGAACAAAGTTTCTTATTTGGCACTAAGTTTACGGTTTCAACGATTTCAGCAAAAATAATCTCAGGAAGATTTATTTTAATACTGTTTTGGAAACAATGTAACCACCAAAGATCTAAAGCACAAAGAGTAGAGTAACAACCTCCGGATGGTCGAAACCTCCAAGAAATCATTAGATGAAGAAAACGATCATGAAGGTCTAAGACACTCACACTATCGCTTCTTTTATAACGAGAACCTAAAACTTGTTTTTCATTTGATATACCATCATTATCTAATTCTAATGTTTTAGCTATATAAGCCGAGTTAATATCTAAGAATTGTCCTAGGAGGTAGGAACGAACTCCTATGGTCTCAATTTGAGCTCATTTTTTGACACAAACGGTATTAGAATAAAAGATGCGAACAAGTTGATGGTAAACTATAGGTTCAAGGTCACAAAGTTTATCAAATTTCCACTCTTGTAAAAGAGAAAGATATTTAAAATCGATATCTATCATAGCTTGACGAGAAGGGATACGTTCTTCTCTAATTTTGTATGAGTCAAAATATTGATAATACCAAAAACGATGATTTCTAGGACCAGGATGATTGAAGCACGAGTTTTGGATAGTCATATTAGGATCAATGGGATTAGGATTAGGAATTGGAATTTCAGGAATAGGAGGAGGATTTGGAGGTGGGTTGGATTGACGGTTTGAGAGACTAGATGATGACCTAACACGTTTAGGATTGGACATAGTTTAGGAAATCTGAATATAATGGATAACCTACAATTTAGAAAACACATGTACGCAATTTAATCAATCCCAAAACTCAATTGAGTCCTCAATATTTCAAGGTTCCCTAAACCAATCCTAATGGGCAAAGTTTTTGA
The DNA here is from genome assembly GCF_006381635.1 of Hibiscus syriacus. Taxonomy (NCBI): domain Eukaryota; kingdom Viridiplantae; phylum Streptophyta; class Magnoliopsida; order Malvales; family Malvaceae; genus Hibiscus; species Hibiscus syriacus. The sequence goes on from NW_024063533.1 coordinate 15,400,496, forward strand.
AAACTATTGAAAAATAAGGTTTTAAAAAACAATATATGTATAGTTTTCATAACAACAACATAATTCAATTAAAACACAATAATTTGAAAAACAATTTTTTTTCGAAAATTTCAAAATTTTTGGAAAATTCTTGTGTTTTTTATGAAATTAGTTGTAATATCTAGTTTCTAATCACTAAACAATCAATGCCCGATCACTATTTCTATCTAGAACTAATTAAAACTAGTCATATGTTCAAAATCAATGAAATAGAGATTTTAGAAAATTTTACCTTAAAAGATGAGATTGAGTCGATTTTGATGTTGTTTGCACGATTTTAATTATGATAGCAAGTTTAGAAGATGATATTTGAAGAGAATTCCGATTAAAAATGTTTTTTTGAGATAAAGTGGAGATATGGAGAGAGTATAAGAGGAGAATGGCAGAAATGAGAGAAGAAGAGGGTTTGAGATTTTTAGGAGTTCTGCCCGCGTTAAAATCCAGAACCCCAGGGGGGGAATCGGTTCCGCTTCAAAGGGGGAATTGGTTCCCTCATGAGGGTATCGATTCCCTCTGCACCAAAATGCTAAAATTCGATTTTAAACACACAAAATGCTAAATTAACTTTCTCTAGTGGTATTGGCAACTCATATATTGAAAATTAATCATGTTCAAACAATCAAATTAATCTTTAAACTATATTTGAACATAAAGTTAATTTTCATCAAGAATCATAAACTCCCCCTAACTAATATCAATGAATGCAATAAAAAATTACTATTCTAAGCATTTTTTTATTTAGTCTTAAAAATGCTAAAATTATTTTAAACACTAAGTGAAGATAGGTTGGTCAAACCTAATTTTCTCCTAAGTGTCCAAAATCTTTCATTGTCTAAAGGTTTTTGTAAATATATCCGTTAATTGGTGCAAAGTATCAACAAATTCTAGAGCTACATTTTCCTTAGTGACATGGTCTCTAATGAAGTGATGTCTTATTTCAATGTGCTTAGTTCTAGAGTGTTGGATGGGATTTTTAGTGAGACAAATAGAACTAGTATTGTCACACTTGATAGGAATGGTACCAACTTCAATTCCATAATCAAAAAGTTATTGTTTCATCCATAAAACTTGTGCACAACAACTACCAGCTCAAATGTATTCTGCTTCAGTGGTAGATAATGCAACACAATTTTGTTTCTTTTAAAACCAAGAAATCAACATATTTCCAAGGAATTGGCAAGTACCGGAGGTGCTTTTCCTATCTAATTTGCATCCTCCATAATCCGCATCAGAAAAGGCATGAAAGCTAAAGCTAGAATCTCTAGGATACCAAAGTCCTAAAATAAGAGAGTCCTTAAGGTATCTAAAGATTCTCTTAACAGCTAGTAAATGTGATTCCTTAGGACATGATTGGAATCTAGCACATAAGCAAACACTAAACATAATGTCCGGTCTACTTGCAGTTAGATAAAGCAAAGAGCCAATCATTGACCTATATAATTTAACATCTACACATTTACCTCCTTCATCTAAGTCAAGCTTTGTTGAAAAGCTCATTGGAGTGTCGTGAGGTTTGCCATTTTCCAGTCCAAACTTTTTTAGCATATCTTTGACGTACTTAGCTTGATTGATGAAGATGCCATATTTTCTTTGCTTGATTTGGAGTCCCAAGAAAAATGAGAGCTCCCCTATCATGCTCATCTCAAACTCACTTTGCATTAGCTTAGAAAATTATTGGCAAAGAACATTATTAGTAGAACCAAATATCATATCATCAACATAAATTTGAACTACTAATAAATATTTACCTTTATGCTTTAAAAACAATGTAGTTTCAACCTTCCCTTTTGAAAAACCTTTTTCAATTAAAAAGTTTGACAATCTTTCATACCAAGCTCTAGGAGCTTGTTTTAAACCGTAAAGCGCTTCTGTCAATTTAAGAACATGATCCGAAAATTTTGAATCTTCAAAACCTGGAGGTTGTTCCACATACACTTATTCCTTTATAAAACCATTTAAAAATTCACTTTTAACATCCATTTGATATAATTTAAATTCATGAAAACATGCAAATGCTAATAACATTCTAATTGCTTCCATCCTAGCTACGGGAGCTTATGTTTCATCATAGTCCATGCCCTCTTCTTTAGTATACCCTTGAGCAACAAGTATAGCCTTGTTTCTCACTATATTACCACTCTCATCAAGCTTATTCCTAAATACCCATCTAGAACCTACAGTAGATTTATTACTAGGCCTTTCAACTAATGTCCATACTTTGCTTCTCTCAAATTGATTTAATTCTTCTTGCATAGCCATAATCCAATGTTCATATTTTAATGATTCTTTAATATTCTTAGGCTCTATGCATGAAATAAATGCAACATAATTACAAATATTTCTAAGAGAATATCGAGTTGTTACCCCTTTGGATGGATCACCTATAATCTCACAATCCTTGACATAGTTGTACTCTCTTGGATAAGAAACTTCCCTTTCTTCAGTGGTTGGATTCTCAAGAGGATCATGTGTTACCTCATCTTTTGTTTCTTTCTTTGATGATGATTCTTCAACGTCATGTCTAACTTCATTTGTATTTATAATACCTACATCATCATTCACACAAGAATCCTTCCTCAGAAGGGGATTATCATCGAAAACAACATGTATAGACTCTTCTACAACTAAAGTTCTTTTTATTAAAACTCGATAAGCTTTAGAATTTAAGGAATAACCCAGAAAATTTCCTTCATCACTTTTAGCTTCAAATTTGCCAAGGTTTTCTTTACTGTTATTTAAAACAAAACATTTACATCCAAAAGGATGAAAATAGCTAATGTTAGACTTTTTATTTTTGAAAATTTCATATGGAGTTTTCTTTAAAATTGGCCTAATCATTACTTGATTTACAATATAACAAGCGGCATTTATGGCTTCCGCCCAAAAATATTTTGGCAAATTATTTTTCCAAAGCATGGTTCTAGCCATTTCTTCTACAGTTTGATTTTTCCTCTCAACAACTCCATTTTGTTGAGGGGTTCTAGGTGCTGAAAAATTATGGCTAATACCATTAGAATTACAAAACTCATTAAATCCAAGATTTTCAAATTCAGTGCCATGATCACTTCTAACACTAGTGATAGAGTAACCTTTTTTGCTTTGGATTACTTTTGAAAATGTGATGAAGTTTTCTAATGCTTCATCTTTAGTACATAAGAATAGAACCCAAGTATATCTAGAATAGTCATCTACCAAGACAAATGCATATTGTTTTCCATCCAAGCTAGTAGTCCTAGTTTACCCAAAATGGTCCATATGGATCAATTGTAATACTCTACTAGTTGACACATCATTAATGGATTTAAAAGAAACTCGCTTTTGTTTTCCTTTAGCACAAGCATCACAGATTTTATCATTATCAAATTTTAGTTTAGCCAGCCCTAGAACCAATTCTCCTTGAACTAACCATTGCAAAACACTCATGCTAGCATGTCCTAGTCTCCTATGCCATAATCAACTATCATGCTCATCCTTTGCAACTAGGCATAAATTAGTGATTTCTATAGAGTCTAAATGCACCATGTATATGTTTCCTATTCTATAACCAACAAGCATAATCCTATTAGATGTAATGTCAATGACTTTATAACCATTAGTTTCAAATATGACATTGAATCCCTTATCACATAATTGACTAATACTCAAGAGATTATGCTTTAATCCATTCACATATAACACATTTTTAATTTGTATGGAAGAGGTATTACCTATTGTACCTATAAGTTCAATGTGACCTTTTGAATCATCACCAAAAGTCACTTCTCCTCCATTTTTGGCGTTAAGCTAAATGAACCGGCTTTTGTCTCCGGTCATGTGTCTTGAGCATCCACTATCAAGGTACCATGAATTTGGATTTGTTTCCCGTGCCTTGTAGCAATGCTCCTTTTCCTACAAATATAAATTAATTTCTAATTTTTGGTACCCAAATTCTTTTGGGTTCATATCCATTAGTTTCCAAAATCCTAGTCCCCTTAGGTATCCATTTGTGTAGGATATCCTTATCTTTAGTAGTAATGAGCTCTTTAGGAACACATATACTTCTAACGATTTTTCTATTAGAGGTTCTTTGGGGACCTCTATGATTGTAGTTTTTAAAACTTTTTCTAACAAAGTTGGAATTTTCTCCATTTTCAAAATGTTTTGTTCCAACTTTATCAAAAGAAGCTTTAAGATCATCAATTTTCTTTTGATGATCATTATTGACCTTTGAAAGTAAATTTTGCAAGTCCATTTTTTTTTTCAAACTCTTCTAGTTTGATTTGCAAATCTTTGATTTTACTTTCAAGATCATTGTTGGTTTTAGATATGAGTTTATTTTCATTTTTCAATTATAAAACATCATTTTTTATATTTTAAAAACAATTTCTCATAATCCGAAGCCAACCCATTATATTTCTCTAATAGCTCATCATATGATATATCATCAAAATCAGATGAGTTAGAGGTTACCTTAGAATCTTCCCCGAATGCCATCAAGCACAAGTTTTCTGCTTCTTGTTCCTCTTCATCGCTCCATGTAGCCACATGACCCTTGTGCTTAATTTTTTATTGACCCTTTCTCTTCAATTTTGGGCAATCATATTTGACATGCCCTGACTTTTTGCATTCATAGCAAATGATTGTGTCATTCTCTTTTGGTTCATTTTTTAGGCCTTCATTTCGTTTGAATTTTCTTCCTCGGTAAGGTCTCGTCATTTTTCTGAACCGTTTGGCAAACAATGCCATTTCCTCGTCATCGTCATCTTCATCCGAATCACTCTAATCTTTTGTGGATTTGAGAGCAACTCCAATGTTTTTCTTCTTCTCCTTCTCCTTTGGTGTCTCTTCAATCTTGTCGAGGTCTACCTCATCTTCAAGCATCATTTCATGAGTGAGCAGTGAACTGATTAGCTCTTCAAGAGTTAAGGACATTAGATCCTTAGACTCGATGATTGTCGTCTTCTTTGATTGCCATGATTTTGGAAGGGAGTAAACTAACTTCCTCACAAGCTTTTCATTTTAAAAGATCTCTCCATATGATTTGAGACCATTGACAATCATTGAGAATCTATCCGTCAGAGCTTTGATATCTTTATTTGGTTTCATCCTAAAATTTTCATAGCTATGCGTTAGAATACTAAATTTTAGATTTCTTTACCTCATCGGTACCTTCATGAGTGACTTGAAGTTTGTCCCATATTTCTTTGGCGGTTGGACAAGATTAAACTATTCCGTATTCATCTGGTCCAAGAGCACAAAATATAATATGGATGGCTTTGGAGTTGAGCTGGAACATTTTTGTCTATCATTCACTCCATAATCTGGGATGAGTGAGAGGCTTGAAGTATCCTTCTTCTATGACATTCCATGCTCCCATGTCAATTGCTTGAATGAAGTGCATCATTCTATTTTTCCAATAGGCATAGTTAGCCCCATTGAAGAAATGAGGCTTGTTGAGAGGCATCGAATCGAGACCAGAGTCGAAGTTTGAAGTAGAGGCCATTGATGACTTTGATTATCGATGTAACTTTTCCCGAATTGACTCAAGAGGCGATTAAACCTTCAAATGAGTTAGGCTCTGATGCCAATTGTTGAGTTAATCGATTGATGAATATGGCCAAGAAGGGGGTGAATTGGCAATTAAAATTTTGACGGAAGCTTTTGCAGAAAATTGAAAGAAATTTACACAGCGATTTAGAGTGATTCGACTTTCTCAACCAAAGTCTACGTCAACTACCTTAGCTATCCACACTAAGGATTTTCCACAAATTCACTAATTTGTCTTTCTTTTGAGGATAAAGAGTAACTTTACAAACCCTCAAGAATTATACCCCAAATTCTTGAGAACACTCTCTCCCAAAGAGAACAATACAAATTTGCAAACTTACAAGGAAATCATCACAAGGTAGATTGTTTGCACAATTCTATAAACAAAGAAAAGAACACTCAAGAATGAATACAATTGAGCACAATAAGTGTTCTTGAAAGAAAAATGAATATTGAATGAAAAATAGGCTTGAAATGCTAAAACTTGAGGTTTGATGCTTTCTCTTTGATTCTCTCTTGATTCTAGTTGCTTGATGTTTCTTGTTGTTGATCAATGGCTTCTAAGCTTGCTTAAATACACCTTGAATCACTTTTGAATGTTGGGGATCATTAATGAAGTTTTTGGAGCTGTTTAAGTGTAAAAACAATTAATATTTTTGCTTGGAGTGTGGGGGGAATCGGTACCCCTAATGGGGAATTGGTTCCCAAAGTGTAAAATTCAAATATTTCGACCGTTGAACAGTGGGGGAATCGGTACCCCCTGGGGGGAATCGGTTCCCTCAAAGCATACTTGAATTCTCGGAGCCAAACCATTCAGGGGGAATCGGTACCCCCTTGGGGGGAATCAGTTCCCTCTGAGCAATCTGGAATTTTTGGCTTTAAAATGGTTTGAAATATTTTGTAAAATCGTTTTGAAATTATTTTTAAGATTAAAACATAATTTTACACTTGAGTAAGGATTTAAAATGAACTTTGAAATACTTTGAGTAATATTTTGATATTCGATTTAATATATCGAATATGCTTAGAAAAATTATTTTCAAAATTAAAATTCTTTTAATTTAATTTGTTATATCGAGACATCAAAATGTTTTCAACAGAACTGCAATATTCAACGATGGAGGAGAACTCAAGATGACCAAGCATGTTCGAATTGCTTTCTCCATTGGGAAGTACAAAGACAAGGTGTTATGTGATGTCATTCCAATGCACGCAAGCCATTTACTACTTGGAAGGCCTTGCCAATTTGATAGGCAAGTGATCCATGACGGTTATACCAACTGGTATACATTCACCCATGGGGCAAGGAAGATCACTTTAGCTCCACTTTCACCAAAGCAAATACATGAAGACCAAATTCAATTGAGAGGAAAATTTGAAAGAGCCAAAGAGTGTGATCAAAATGAAGGAAGGAAAATCATTATTCCTTCTAAAGAGAGAGAGTTGAAAAAGTGTTTAATGATGGCAAATGAAGCACTTGTGCTCATGTACAAGGAAAATTTTTTGAACACTAACTACCTTGATCAAAATTTACTTGCTTTTGTTGTGTCTTTATTGCAGGAGTTTGATGACCTATTTCCGGTAGAAATACCAAGCAGGTTGCCACCAATTCGTGGCATAGAACATCAAATAGACTTTGTTCTTGGAGTTGTCATTCCAAACTGACCAGCATACAAAAGTAACCCTGAAGAAACTAAGAAACTACAAAGGCAAGTGTTTGAGTTGATGGCAAACGGCTACGTGAGGGAAAGCCTTAGCCCATGTGTCGTATCGGTTCTACTTGTGCCAAAGAGGGATGGATCTTAGCGTATGTGTGTGGATTGTCGAGCGGTAAACAAAATTACTGTAAGATATTATCACCATATTCCTCGCTTAGATGACATGTTAGATGAGCTTAGCGGTTCTAACCTCTTTTTCAAGATTGATCTTAAGAGTGGTTACCACCAAATACGAATGCGAGAAGGTGATGAGTGGAAAACAACATTCAAAACGAAGCAAGGTCTTTATGAGTGGTTGGTTATGCTTTTTGGCTTAACTAATGCACCAAGCACATTTATGAGGTTAATAAATCATGTTCTTAGGCGATTCTTGGGTAAGTTTTGTGTAGTTTATTTTGATGACATTCTAATATACAGTAAAACCATGGAAGAACATGTTCAACATTTGATGTAAGTTTTACTTGTTTTGAGGAACGAAAAATTATTTCCTAATTTACAAAAAATGTACATTTTATGCTGACAGGGTTGTTTTCCTAGGTTTTGTTGTGAGTTCTGAAGGTTTAGAGGTTGACAAAGAGAAGGTTAAAGCCATTAAAGAGTGTCCATAACCAGAAAGTATTTCTCAAGTTAGGAGCTTCCATGGACTTGCAAGTTTTTATCGGAGATTCATCCCAAACTTCAGCACCATAGCTGCCCCACTAACAAATGTTATTAAGAAGAATTCTAAATTCTTTTGGGGGAAGATAAAGAGAAGTCCTTTAATAGAATTAAAGATTGTTTAATACATGCCCCTTTACTTGCTCTAACTGATTTTAATTTAACTTTTGAAATTGAATGTGATGCATCAGGTGTAGGAATTTGAGCAGTCTTGTCTCAAGGTGGACATCCTATAGCCTATTTTAGTGAGAAAGTAAGTGGAGCTACGCTTAACTATCCTACATACGACAAAGAGATGTATACTCTTGTGAGGACTATGGAAACATGGCAACACTACCTTTGGCCTAAGGAGTTCATCATTCACACCAATCATGAGGCGTTGAAACATATTCGGGGGAAGCATAAACTCAACAAAAGGTATGCCAACTGGGTAGAGTTTTTTGAAACTTTTCATATGTTATGAAGTACAAGAAAGGTAAGGAGAATATAGTTACCGATGCATTGTCACGACGGTATGTTCTTTTAAACACTTTGGAATCTAAGTTGTTAGGTTTTACTTTTATTAAAGACTTATATGTTTCTGACTCTGATTTTGGGGAAATTTACAAAGCTTGTGAGAAAGGGACGATTGATAAATACTTTAAGCATGATGGTTTTCTATTCAAGGAAGGGAGACTATGCGTCCCACAAGGTTCCATGCGAGAATTGCTCACTAAGGAAGCCCATAGAGGATGATTAACGAGACATTTTATGATAGCAAAGTCTTTGGATATACTTCAAGAACATCTATATTGGCCCAAAATGAAACGAGATGTGGAAAGGTTATGTGAGCATTTCATTACTTGCAAGAAGGCCAAATCTAAAGTCATGCCACATGGACTTTACACACCACTACCATACCGGAAGCACCATGGATGGATATTTCAATGGATTTTGTGCTAGGCCTTCCACAAACAAAGAACGACAAAGACTACATCTTTGTAGTTATTGACTGATTTTCTAAAATGGCTCATTTTATTCCCTGTGACAAAACTAATGATGTCTCACATATTGCTACTTTGTTTTTTAGGGAAATTTTAAGGCTACATGGTATACCATGAACTATTGTGTCTGATCGGGATGTAAAGTTCTTAAGCCATTTTTGGAGAGCCCTATGGAGTAAGATTGGTACTAAGCTACTATTCTCCACCACTTTCCACCCTCAAACGGATGGTCAAACTGAAGTGGTGAATCAAGTACTTTCCATGTTACTTCGATCTATCATTCGAAAGAATTTGAGATCATGGGAGGAGAGTTTGCCACATGTGGAGTTTGCATACAACCGTTCAATCCATACTACTACGAGGCATACACCTTTTAAAGTGGTGTATGGGTTCAATCCATTAACACCGATAGACTTGTTACCATTACCTGCTGATCAAATTGTGAATAAAGATTGACTTAACAAAGTTGAGTTTGTTAAGAAGCTTCATCAAGAAATGAGGGAGAACATTGAAAAGCGAACTAAGCAATATGAGCAGCAAGCAAATAAGGGTCGTAATTGAGCCAGGGGATTGGGTGTGGCTTCACATGAGGAAAGAAAGGTTTCCGACACAATGAAAGTCCAAATTAATGCCTCGGGGAGATGGACCATTCGAAATAATCAAGAAGATCAATGACAATGCCTACCAATTAGATCTTCCAGGTGAGTTTAATGTCAGTGCAACCTTCAAAGTTGCTGACTTGTCTTCATATGATATAGGTGACGATTTGGGGACAAATCACTGTAAAGAGGGAGGGACTGATATGATCGCCAATAACAATGACCCGGAGAAATACCTAAGTGGCTCCATCACACGAGCAAGGGCTAAGGAATTTCAAGCAGCCATGGAGAGTATATTTACATCACATTTAGAACGTGATGAAGAAGGAATAATAAGGGAAGACCACTTTACTTTACTTATGCATGAATTTGCATGAGAATTTAAAGTTTGCATAACATTCATTGCATTTAATATGTGTGATGTTCATTCAAGCATGCATTGCATTTAAATCATCTAGTTCATTTAGGGAAGTAGTTCATTCAACTACTTCGTTTATTAAATTAACTCTGGATTGTTTCATGCATGTTTTCAATTAAATATTGAATAAAGTTCACCTTTGAGTTTAGGTGCATGAGAGAAGTTGAATGGTTTCATCATATGCAAGAATGTCAGAATGTCTGACAATTCTGGATGTAATACATATGTGTTTAGTTCTAGAAATCAACTGGAACATTATTCCTCTATCTCTTAGATTTGCAACCCCTTTTGAACCACCTTAATATGATATCTGGAGCTTGAGATATGATCGATTTATTGAAGACAGTGCAGGCTGGAATTTTGTTACGAGAATTTTATGCATGGATGATTTGGATGAGTTTGAGCCAAGGGAGAATCTTTTCAACTTCAGCCAACTGACAAGCCATTGAAGGACTCTTAATTCACCCATTAAAGGCGTTCAAAGCTGATTGTTATCATGTAAGTTCAGGGGTTGTTCATATTCTTCAAGGGAGCATGCAATGAACGGTGATTTAATTCACTTATCAAGACAATTTTCAGCATGAATAGCAAGAGTCTTCCACCTCTTGGATAAAATTAAGGCCAAATTCAGCTTCAATTTGTCTAGATTCATCTCCAAAATGATCTAGATTCATCTACAAAATGATCTAGAATATTCATCCAACTTTGAAGATAAGAAGACAAAGCATTCAAGTGCATATTATTGCTAAATTGATGATAATGTTTTCATCTTTTGAGTCTTTTCATATGCTTCTTAGAAATACTATAAATAGGCACCTTTGGGATCATTTGTAGACACATATTTGAATATATAAAACATCTTTAAGAGATTTCTTTCATTCTTGTTCTCTTGTAGAACTTTATCGACTTCAAGATAGTCTAGTAGTCATCATCCATTTCCTTTTGTTATAGCGTTGGATCCTAGCTCATCTATGGCTAGTGGGTCACGTTCCATTCCCTACCATTTCGATTCCATCTTTTTATATTGTTGGTTATTAGCTCGAAATATCTAACGGGTCACAATCCACTTTAACCTTAAAACACTTACCACGATAATACCATTTGCCACGACAACGCCATTCACATTTCACCATCTTTTTTCATTATCATTAAACCACAACAACCATCACTCTTCCATCACCTTCAAACAACTTCCTCATTATTTTCATTCCATCATTTCAATTGTTATTTCATTTCATATCATATCATTTTTATGTTTATATTTATGCAATTTTAGAGTTAAAACTATCTTTATGGGGTTTCTTACTAGAATCAGGATCGAGCAGTCACATATATGAATCGAAACATATAATCGAGATCGTATCACATGTCCTTTGAATGGGGGAGACATATCCCTTCCCGAACCAACTTGATCCTTTTTCTTTATTCTTTGAATCTTCACAATGCTTGGAAATGACTTTTATCTCTTCAATTCCTCCTTTTAATTCGTCATGCTTATTGCTGAAAAGGTTTGTCTCTTGGTTGGAGTCATCACGTTTCTTGGTGAAGATAATTGTTCTTTGAATGACTCATTGGTGCTGATTTCAATGATAATGTCTTTTCACCTTCGTGCCTCCCCAAATGATTGCCTTTATGGTTGGTAGGATTTCGCCATAAAGATAAAACAAGTTGCTATAAAACAAATCAAACTTAGTAAATGAAAAAACTATTAACAACTCGATGATAACGCCTTGTTAATAATGAAGACATCAACAACTCGATTGTTGGATCTAGGAAGGAAGTATGAAACCTGTAATGCAAGATAGACTCAAAAAGAGGGTTACAAGGTAAGTAGATGTAATAGTGATTAGGTGGGCTAAAAATATGAAAGTAGAAAAACAGAATGGAAGTATGGATGGGATGTTTTTTTTATGAAGATGATGGTTGTTGTTAAATCCCTCAAAGAAATGGCGATGGTAGTATCTTAAAGAAGGTTCAAAGAAGAACCTATATTAAATAACATAGACCCAAACTTCATATTCTTCTTTAAAGGATGGTAGAATCGAACTTGGACCCACTATCTATGATGGAGATAGGAACCACAAGTATATATGAAAAGAAATAAGGTGATGCCACAAGCAAAGCTTGATAAGTCGATAAAGTTCAATCAAGAACTTGAGGAGATATAAACTCACAAAGTTTTGATTAATGTATGAAATAAGATGCTTACAAATGCCAAATAACTTGGTTATATATAGGAAACCAAGGGGCATGGTCGAACTATCACATGTCTATTCGACTAATGCATGCACCCTTATAAAGATACATGACTCTTTAAATGAAAGTACATAATAAATTGAATTGAATAAAGATGACTTCTCATGTTTGTTGCTAAATCCATGCATATGCCATCCATGCTCTTGTGTGGATGAATGGTTAGGTTGCTTGCCTCATGTCTCTTCATGATTTAGGTACCTTTTGGCTGAAAGAACATCACTAATACACACCTCTCTTCAATGGTAACCTTTCATGGCAACACTTTTCATGAAAGGTCATTATGTTTGGATGGAACCTCTTTGTGAAAAGGTAGATTACAAGGTGAGTGGGCTGATGATGAGCTGGTTATTGATGCTCCTTAACGTGTTGGTTCATTTGGTAGCTCCTCGTGAAAAGGCATGACCCGAAAAGGCACCTCGTCGCAAAAAGGCACGATTTGAGAAAAATCACTTTTCACAAATGAAATAGGACTAGCCGATTTATAGTTTTTGAAAGGACTTGGTCGAATGGGTACATGGTGGTTCAACCAACCCTTGTGTCTCTCTATAATGACATAATTTAATTATTAAACAACATGAAAAATTAGGTGCTGGTTCGGTAGTAATAGAGGGACATGTCTCATGGCCGAATAACACTTGAAGCGCTTTAAGTTAGCATTAAATTGGAGGAGGAATGATGCTTGACCGAATGGATAGGTGGCCAGTCATCTTGGCGCCCAAATGGAGTAAAAAATATAGCACATGGCCTGGCTGGTCACAAGACGTGCACATGGCTCTCTAGGATTCTTGTGGTGCAACCTTATGCATAGGATAAAGACCAAGCATGATGTGATCCTGTTTAGCTCCAACTTTCTCCATGACTTGATCACACCATGGACGTTTTTCAATACTATTTTTAGGAGAGTTCTTCCTTACCCTATATCATATTATATCATTTATATATTTTATTTTCTCATAAGCATGCATTCATATGCTAGTATAAATTATTATATTAGTATTTCCATCCTATGCATAGTTGATCATGTTTTTCATATCATTCAAATCTATGCTATGAATACATATCATTTCTTAGGATAATATTATTACATGTTTCCATTTATCACTTATTATGAACAACATGTTAAATGATATTTAGTGCAAATTGTAAGCATGTTATAATAGTTTGCATTAATATTCAGAATGATTCATATCATTTACATATCATGTCAGCATGTATTCATTCATTCATGACACATCTTTAATTAGCTTGTTTCAGGCATATGTTACATATTCCTTATGTTATCATTACATTATTATATTAACCATGGAATCATGTGTTACATTATAATGGTACTTGTTATTTATCCTTGAATTTGAGCATTGTAACTGATATACATTTTATATTAAACTGCAAGGTACATTCCAGGTAGTCCACTAGACAATTCACGTCACTCATATTGATAGCCATTTTTTAACATGTTACAAGCATATTTGGATGATGAAGTCATCTTAACATTTAATATCCTATCTCTTATCTTTCCAACACACTTTGAATCGTATCAATACGGTAATGGTATCTCAAGATTTGTCCAGATTAATGAAGATAGTGCAGGCTGGAAATAAGTACGGGATTTACAACTAAATGAAGAACCATGTTCATACCTGTTGCATTTCAACTTCCATGAATCCATTAATGGCGTGTACAATCATACAATGAGTCTAAAGAAGCAATTAGAAAACATATACCTCTTAGTGGAGCACTTGGAAGACATATCAAGTACATAGTGGAGCATATACATCTTAGTGGAGCACTTGAAAAACATATCAAGTACATAGTGGAGCATATACATCTTAGTGGAGCACTTTTAAGACACGCACAACTCACAAACACAACAGAAAGGTTTATTGGAGTATGACACATGATTGGCAGCTTGTTGGAGCATTAAAAAGACATGAACAACTCACCAACAACTCATCAAGGATATGGCAGATCGTGGGGCACCAAGGAGTATTCAATTTGGTTGGAATTGCACAAAGCCAACTAATCACCATCAGCCCTTGTTTTCTAAATAATTATCCACTCAAATAAACTTAGATGAAGAACTCAAACAAGCCCATACTGCTGTACATGGACATCATTTTCTTTTGCACAAAAAAACACTACAACAACACTCCATGTGCGTGCCAACAAAGCCATGTACAAGATGCTTGTCTCCACTTAGCCACAACTTGAAGGATTCAGCCAAAGAGACATGTTCCTACACTTGTCCGAACCTACACCTAAAATATGCATGATAATTATGTTTAAATTATGCCTTTAAAGAAGGTGCCAAGGATGGCCACATCACCATGCACCATTCGACCAAGTCCTATAACTAGGCCTTCATATTTCATTTGTAAGATAGAATATTTTGATCAATTAAATTGAGAGTTTTCTCTTGCTTAAGTCCTTATGACTTTTATCGACTTATTAAGTAACTTGTTACTTGTGGCGTCAACAATTTTACTTTGGTACTTGTGGTTCCTATCTCTATATAGATAGTGGGTCAAAGTCCTTATTACCACCCCTTAGAACTGATTTGTAGGGCTATGCCTATGTTCTTTAACATTTGTTCTTCCTTGGTTGTTTCTAAGATATTATCCTCATCAACTTTCATCGTTTCATCATCCATACCATAACCACAACAATCATCTTCCGCTACCATCTCTAATATCATAAATTAGCCTACCATTTTCATATATTCATCTACTATCAAACCATCTATTTGAGCCATTTACTTATTCAGGTTATTTTGCTTCATTCCTAGATCCACAATCAATCAATAAGGTCACCCCTATCGCATCATATGGTATCAGAGCTTTGGTGGAAAAACAATGTGCAAAAACAACAACAAAAACACAAAAAGAATTGCAAGTGCAAGAAATACAAAAATCAGAAAAGAAAAGTTGAAAAGCATTCATCAACAAGTCTTATTACCAAGCCATTCATGTAAGCATTAAAATTGATTGTGGTGATAGAAGGTTGTGAAGTGACTTTGTCTAAGTATTCCCTTTATTCTATTCTTTCTATTTCTAATCCACCCTTTTCATTATATTTTGTTTTCCATTCATACTAACCTTTTTTGCAACCGACGTACAACAAGTAAAATTTTCTTGACACGATTTTGAGTAAAGTCATTTAGAACTTGGGATAAAGAGAACATGTGCATGAGTTTTGAGTGACATTTTTATTTTCTTTGGAGTGTATTGGTTAGAGTTTTTTATATTGGTGGGGTTATTTTCATCTTTATTAATTTTTTCTTTTCATTATGTTTCAAAAGTATACCAGATCAAATGATTACACAAGAGACAACATACGAGATTTTTCGTCAAATTCTTAATTTCAAGGATTCAGCCAAGAAATAAGGAGTTTGCTCAAAAAGTATCTCAACCCAATTTCAAAGTTGGATCGTATTATCGAAAAAGGTTATTGTTCATAAACACCTCAACCGAAGATAAAAAGCCAAGTAAAGGGGAGAGACGACACTCGCCACGTTTATAATTCTACATTCAAGTGGAGTGAAAGAACTTGCAAAGAGGATCCAAATTTTTGAATAAGAAGCAATGTCAATAGTTCAACGCAGTGTGTGCCAAGAAGATTTGCATCTTTCAGTCTAGATTGTCTTCAAGAGTGTGTTGAAAATAACGTCAAAGAAACACAATTGCAAGAACAACTAAACAAAGGAAATTGAGAACGGAGAAAAGGAAATTGTTTTTGCAAATGAGATAGTCAAATTTCAGTTTACACTAACAACCTTAACCATTCTTCTATTCTTGAATTTTCATTGTTGAAGGATGACGAGAGGAGTACTTCAAGAGCTATCATTTGGAAATCAGCGTCAAGCATAGAGGATGATTCAAAAGACACAGCTTGTCAAAGGGAGGAACCAAGAGACATGATCCATGGAAGCTTAAGAGAATTATTTTTTCAAATTCCAAAAGCCATAACTTTTCATGATTCAATGGACATGACTTTTGAAGAACCAAACAACATGTCTGTTGAGGTACCAGTAGATATGGTCATTCAAGACAATATGTCTTCAAAAAACTTGATTATCGACCATCCATCAAACATAGACAGGAAATACCTCTTTCACTTATTTATAATTAATCATTCTCTTACTTATGAATTTTTTTTCTTTTTGAGGTCATGGACATTCAAAGAAATTATTCAAAGGATATGACTTTTGATAAGAATTATTTTATAAGGATGACCTATGGAGGTAAACCAGCAATGATTGAATGGGCCTACAATTTGGAGAAATCACCATTCGATTTGAGGAAAATCGCCCAAGAGAAGGGGATGATGATGTGGTCATGTCTAGCTCCAACTTTCTCCATGACTTGATCACACCATAGACGTTTTTCACTACTATATTTATGAGAGTTCTTCCTTACCATATATTATATTATATCATTTATATATTTTATTTTCTCATAATCATGCATTAATATGTTAGTATAAATTATTATGTTAGTTTTTCCATCACATGCTTAGTTAATCATGTTTTTCATATCATTCAAATCAATGCTATGAATACATATCATTTCTTAGGATATTATTATTACATGTTTCCATTATCATTTATCATGAACACCATGCTAAATGATATTCGGTGTAATTTTTAAGCATGTTAGAATAGTTTACATTCATATTCAGCATGATTCATATCATTTACATATCATGGCAGCATGTATTCATTTATTCATGTCACATCTTTAATTAGCTTGTTTCAGGCATGTGTTACACATTCCTTCTGTTATCATTGCATTATTATATTAGCCATGGAATCATGTGTTACATTAGAATGGTACTTGTTATTTATTATTGAATTTGAGCATTGCAACTGATAGACATTTTATATTAAACTGTAAGGTACATTATAGGTAGTCCACTCGACAGTTCACGTCACTCATATTGATAGCCATTTTTGAACATGTTACAAGCATATTTGGATGATAAAGTCTTCTTAACATTTAATATCCTATCTCTTATCTTTCTAACACACTTTGAATTGTATCAATACAGTATTGGTATCTTAAGATATGTCCAGATTAATGAAGACAGTGCAGGCTGGAAATAAGTACGGGATTTACAACTAAATGAAGAACCATGTTCATACCTGTTGCATTTTCACTTCCATGAATCCATTAATGGCCTGTACAATTATACAAAGAGTCTAAAAGAGCAATTATAAAACATATACATCTTAGTGGAGTACTTGGAAGACATATCAAGTACATAGTGGAGCATATACAACATAGTGGAGCACTTAAAAAACATATCAAGTACATAATAGAACATATACATCTTAGTGGAGCACTTAGAAGACGCACACAGCTCAAAAACACGACAGAAAGGTTTATTGGAGTATGACACATTATTGACAGCTTGTTGGAGCATTAAGAAGGCATGAACAAATCACCAACAACTCATCAAGGATATGGAAGATCGTGGGGCACTAAAGAGTATTCAATTAGGCTAGAATTGCACAAATCCAACTAATCACCATCGGCCCTTGTTTGCTAATTAATTATCCACTCAAATAAACTTGGATGAAGACCCCATACATGCCCATACTTATGCACATGAATAACATTTCCTTTTGCACAAAAAAAAAACACTATAACAACACCCCATGTGCGTGCCAACAAAGCCATGTACAAGATGCTTGTCTCCACTTAGCCACAACTTGAAGTATTCAGCGAAAGAGACATGTTCTGATGTAAGGTTATCTACATGCTTTGATGGAAGATATGTAGATAACCTTATTGTGTCTCGATTTAGGATTGACAAGTACTGATGTCCTTGATTTATAAGCTTGTCTGCAACACAAATAAGAAAGGAAAATGATTAAATAAAGGAAGATTAAATGAAATGATAAAGTTAAGAAATGAAATGAAATGAAATAAGGATGGGATAGAGATGGCTGCGGAAATTGATGGTCCTGATGGATGAAGATGATGGTTTTGATGATGAAATGGAGAAGGTGGTGATGTTGTACTCAAACACGCCAAAGAAGAAACTATGCTATAAAGCACAATCTCGGTATTCACAAATTTGCATGAGGGGTGGTGTTAGTGTGTTCAACCCACTAGATATTAATCTAGGAATTTAGTAATCAAGATGGGAGGAATGACGCCACAAGTATAGGAACTATACTTGTTTAATCGATAAAGTTCACAAAGAACTTTGAAGAGAAATAACTCACAAGAGTATATTTTATATAAGAAATTAGATGACTACAAATGATGGCAAGCCACTCTATTTATAGTAAATGAGAGGGCTTGGCCGACTGGTTACATGGCTGTTCGGTTGATACATGGCTTTTGATGAAAGTACATAATGCTCAAAATGAATGATTAAGTCCTTTGGGCTTGTGATGGTTCGGTTAACCCATCATGAAGGGGCTTAATGATTCGACAATGATGAGGAAACATCTCCCTTGGCCGAATGGTGTTGTGTCTTCTCATGTTGGTGCCAAAAGCTCTCATGTGCATGGCATGTGTGTGGCCAAATAGGCATTGAGCTTTGTATCATGTTCCTTGGTGACTTAAACCTCTAATGATTACAGTGTCATCATCAACGTGCTCTTGGATGTAAAGGCATCTGCATGGGCAACATCATTCATGAAAGGTCACAATGTTTGAGAAAGGTGTCCCTTCATGTTTGAGCTACTTATGGTGTGAATGAGCTAAAGGTGAGCTGGCCATAGGTGACTTGTAGCATGGTGAACATTATTGCAGCTCCTTGTGAAAAGGTACATCTTGAGTTGACAACTATTCGTGAAAAGGTACGATTTCACAAATTTTGACTTAGGACATATTTGAAGTGTCCTAAGTGATGTTGATGATGGTGCAACTCCCCAACTGAAATGAGGTCATCTTGTAGCTCAAATATTTAGCTCAATCCTGCTATGATCTCACAACCTCAAAACAACTTTTCACCAATTTGCTCCTTATGCTCTCCTAATCGTTCCCATGTAAGTATCCTCGCTTTTGCATGCTCCATTTAGCTCCAATGTAGCTCCCAAATGTTGGTCGAATGTGCCTACATGCATAACATAAAGAAATACCTAAGTATATATAAACTTATATAATATATAATATAAGTATGTGAACTATAGTATATTATGATAACTTATATCTCGTATATTAATTGATAAGTTATCATCATAATAACTATAGATATAATATATGTAGATAAAAATAACTATATTAAAATATTTGAAATAAGCACATACACGTGTAAAGTTAGAAAGTCTCTCCCCTTGTAAGGGTGGAATATCCATGATGCTGAATTGGATCACATCATCCTCCCCTTCTTTTAATCGATTTGTCCTTAAATCAAAATATCTTCTTTTCCTTGAGTCATTCCATTCGATAAGTACCTTTATGAAAAGATTTATATCTCTTGAAAGAATGCCTTATAAGTTCTTGATCTGAAAAGAAAGAAAACTTTCATTAGTATGAATGTGATCAAACAAAATTAAAGTTAAGAAATACTTCCTGAAAAATGTAGGTTCAAAGTTCATGTCTATTGAAGACATTTGGCTTTGAACGTTGGTGGCCTTTTGTATTCCAAAAATCAAGCCCCTTTCCATAGATAGATGCATTGATTTATGAAAGGTGATGACTCTTGGAATGGTGATGTACTCATAAGTCACGCCCTTTGGATGAAAAATCATTTCTCTTTGGTTTTCAATAGGCATGACTCTTGATTCCTGATGGATCACGTCCTTTGGATGAAAAGTTACCATTCTTTGCTCTTCAATAGTCGCACCTCTTGGCTCTTGAAAAGTCATATCCTTTAGTTCACCAAATTGATGGATTGTGTTGCTTGGTTCATCCTGCAAATCAAAGGAAACTCTTTTATTGTTAAGGTTAGAAAAATCATCATCAACTTTGCGTATTGTCAATAGACATCTTTGTAACAAGCACTTTGATGTACAAGACCTTTTTTTTACTGATTTGTTCCTCTATTAACTTTGATTTTCCTTTCCTCATGGCCTGAACACTTTGTTTCATCTTGATTTGATCAATTTGGACTTATTTAGGCGTCAAGGGTGTTAGAATGATCTTCTTCCCTCCATGGTGGAATGAATACTGATTGGTAAAACAATCATGAATGGTCCTCCTATCATATTGCCATAGTCTTTCAAGGAGTAAATGGCTAGTATGGATAGGAACAACATCGCACATAACCTCATCCTTGTACTTACCAATGGAGAAAAGGAACCATCACCTATTTGTTGACATTAAGTTCTCCTCGTTCATTTAATCATTGTAATTTGTAGGGACTTGGATGCTTCAACGTTTTTAATCCTAATTTTTCCACCATAATGGTACTTGCCACATTGGTACAACTTCTACTACCTATGATCATGAAACACACCTTTTCATTCACATGGCAGCGTGTATGAAAGATGTTTTTAGATTGTGCATTGTCCTCTACCACTTGAGAACTTAGACTTCTTTTGTCCACTAGGACTTAACCTTCCCCCGGAGCACCAATTTCGGTTTCTTCCTCAACTTCTGTTGGTGGTGGTGGTGCTTCTTCTTCTTCCTAGTCAGATTCAATATCACCATTTCCAAGTAGTAGCATGGTGTTTCGGTTAGGACATTCTGTGGATACATGCCCCCTCCCAATACATTTAAAGTAACATATGTCTCTTGATCATTCAGGGATCTCTTTTCCTCGATTATCCTTGCTGAGTTGGGAAGAATTTGAGGATTTAGCCTTTTCCTTGATAAGAGTAGGAGTAGACTTCTTTAAATTGTTATGACTCCATCTCGAAGGCATGATAGTACGAGATCTTCTTCGTAGTTGCCTCTCTATTTTCATAGCCATTTGTACCATTTCATCAAGTTATATGTAATGGTACAACTCTAGTGTGTTGGAAATATCGGGATTAAGTCCAGTAAGAAATCGAGTCATGATTGCTTCACGATCCTCCTCAATATTGACTCGAATCATTGCAACTTCAATTTCCTTATAGTAATCCTCTACACTCATTTGGCCTTGCTTTAGGTTCTTTATTTTCTTAAACATATCCCTGTGATAATGAGTAGTAATGAAATGTTTACGCATGATACCTTTCATTTCGAGCCATATTGAAATTTGTCTCTCTCCATTCCTCCACCGAGTAATGGTAAGTTGGTCCCACCATATCAAAACAAAATCGATAAACTCCATGGCTTCCAATCTTACTTTCTTGAGTTCGGAATAGTTATGGTAACTGAAAACATGTTCCACCTTGCTTTCCCATTCAAGATATGCTTTTGGATCAATTTTTCCTTGAAATTAAGGAATCTTGATTTTTATGTTGCTCATGTTATCATCAACATTGGCACGCCTGGGTCCTTGTATCAATGCTGGTTCTTCTTCATCATAAGGATTTGGGACATCATCTTCTGGAATGGGTTGTTGCCTCCGAGGAGTATCATTGTTTCTAATTTGTGGTTGATCTTATCTTTGGTCTAGTTTCTCATGGAGAGCATCAAATTCTGTTCGAAACATTCTCATCATTTCTCCAATCAATACATGTATTTGAAAATTGGGTTGACCTGCATTTCTTTTAGGACTCTGAGACATGGTTAGTAAATAAAACAAAAATAAACCTTACCAACACACTCACAAAGTCTCACAAGTTCACTCCAAAGAAAAGATAAGATCACACCACTCAACACTCGTGTTTACTCTAGGGAATATAATTATGGCTTTTAACAATTCCCCTTCCGATCTTACTCTCTCAATAGCTTTTTTCCACTCAAAGTTGTCTTGCTAAGTCCTTTGAGGAACTTACTCAAGATTATAACAAGTTAATTTCTTCCTTGTGTGCATCGGCTGCAAATAAGTTAGGGTAGAAAGAATAAAAGAAATGGAAATGTAGAATAAAGGATTTAAAGGTATTAAAAGAAATATATGGTTGAAGAAAAGGAAAAATGAAAGGATAGAAAAGGAAGAGGTGACCTGCAATTCAAGAAACAACATTTACTGCGACCTTTCTCAAGAACCAATAAGGTTATCTTCTCTTAGTATAGATGGCCTCTTTGATGTTCTTGTAATGGTAGAGAACTTTTCCTTGGCTTGCTTTCTCTTTTGAATTTCTTCTTTTCTGATTTTTTTTCTTCTTTTTGTCTTTTTCTTTTCCTTTTGCACTCCAATTTTGTTGTAGGATTCTTTTATTCTGATTTTCTTTTTGCTTTGCACTCCAATGAAACTTTTGCTCTCAATCCAAATATGCTTTGATTGCCACTTGATGTAAGGTGATCTACACGCTTTGATGGAAGAGATGTAAATAGCCTTATTGTGTCCCGATCTAGGATTGACAAGTACTGATGTCATTGAATTATAAGCTTGACTGCAACATAGATAAGAAAGGAAGAATAAATGAAATGATAAGTAATGAAATGAAATACAGATGGGATAGAGATGGCTGCGGCAATTGATGGTCCTGATGGATGAAGATGATGGTTTTGATGATGAAATGGAGATGGTGGTGATGTTGTATCTCAAACACACCAAAGAGGAAACTATGCTATAAAGAACAATCCCGGTCTTCACAAACTTGCTTGAGGGGTGGTGTTAGTGTCTTCCACCCACTAGATATTAATCTAGGAATTTAGGAATCAAGATAGGAGGAATGACGCCACAAGTATAGGAACTATACTTGTTTAATCGATAAATTTCACAAAGAACTTTGAAGAGAAATAACTCACAAGAGTATATTTTATATAAGAAATGAGATGAGTATAAATGATGACAAGCCACTCTATTTATAGGAAATGAGAGGGCTTGGCCGAATGGTTACATGGTTGTTCGGTTGATATATGGCTTTTGATGAAAGTACATAATGCTTAAAAAAATGATTAAGTCCTTTGGGCTTGTGATGGTTCAGCTAACCCTTCATGAAGGGGCTTAATGATTCAGAAATGATGAGAAAACATCTCCCTTGGTCGAATGGTGTTGTGTCTTCTCATGTTGGCGCCAGAAGCTCTCATGTGCATGGCATGTGTGTGGCCGAATAGGCATGGAGCTTTATAACATGTTCCTTGGTGATTTAAGCCTCCAATGATTACAATGTCTTCATCAGCATGCTCTTGGATGTAAAGGCATGTTCATGGGCAGCATCATTCATGAAAGGTCACAATATTTGAGAAAGGTGTCCCTTCATGTTTGAGCTACTTATGGTGTGAATGAGATAAAGGTGAGCTGGCCATAGGTGACTTGTAGCATGGTGAACATTATGGCATCTCCTTATGCTCTCCTAATCGTTCCTATGTAAGTATCCTTGCTTTTGCATGCTCCATTTAGCTCCAATGTAGCTCCCAAGTATTGGTCGATAATGCCTATATGCATAACATAAAGAAATAACTAAGTATATATAAACTTATATAATATAGAATATAATTATTTGAACTATAGTATATTATGATAACTTATATCTCACATATTAATGGATAAGTTATCATCATAATGACTATAGATATAATATATGTAGATGAAAATAACTATATTAAAATATTTGAAATAAGCATATATATGTGTAAAGTTAGAAAGTCTCTCCCCTTGTACGGGTGGAATATCCATGATGTTGAATTGGATCACATCATATTCTTACACTTGGCCGAACCTACACCCAAAATATGCATGATAATTATGTTTAAATTATGTCTTTAAAGAATGTGCCAAGGCTGGCCACATCACCATGCACCATTCGGCCAAGCCCTATAACTAGGCCTTCATATTTCATTTGTAAAATAGAATATTTTGATCAATTAAATTGAGAGTTTTCTCTTGCATAAGTCATTGTGACTTTTATATACTTATCAAGTAACTTGTTACTTGTGGCGTCAACACTTTCACTTTGATACTCGTGGTTCCTAACTCCATATAGATAGTGGGTCAAAGTCCTTATTACTAGCCCTTAGAACTGATTTGTAAGGTTGGGTCTTTCTTCTTTAACATTGGTTCTTCCTTGGATTTTTCTAAGATACTATCCTCATCAACATTTCATTGTTTCATCATCCATACCATAACCACCACAATCATCTTCCGCTACCATCTGAAATATCATAAATTAGCCTACCATTTTCATCCATTCATCTACTACCAAACCATCTATTTGAGCCATTTACTTATGTAGGTTGTTTTGCTTCCTTCCTAGATCCACAATCAATCGATAAGGTCACCCCTATCGCATCATATGGTATCAGAGCTTTGGTGGAAGAAGTAATGTGCAACAACATCAACAACAAAAAAACACAAAAAGAAGTGCAAGTGCAAGAAATACGAAAATCATAAAAGAAAAGTTGAAAAGCATTCATCAACAACTCTTATCACTAAGCCATTCAAGTAAGCATTAAAATTGATTGTGGTGATAGGAGGTTGTGTAGTGACTTTGTGTATGTAACCCCTTTATTATTTTCTTTCTATTTATAATCCACCCTTTTCATTTTATTTTGTTTTCCATTCTTACTAACCTTTTCTGCAGCCGACGCACAACAAGTAAAATTTTCTTCACACAGTTTTGAGTAAGGTCATTTAGAACTTGGGATAAAGAGAACGGGTGCATGAGTGTTGAGTAATATTTTTATTTTCTTTAGAGTGTATTGGTGAGATTTTTTTTATATTTGTGGGGTTTATTTTCATCTTTATTAATTTTTTCTTTTCATTATGTCTCTAAAGTATACCAGATCAAATGATTATACAGGAGACAACGTACGAGATTTTTCGTCAAATTCTTAATTTTAAGGATTCAGTCAAGAAATAAAGAGTTTGCTCAAAAGGTATCTCAACCCAATCTCAAAGAAGTTAGATTGTATAATCGAAAAAGGTTATTATTCACAAACACCTCCACCGAAGATAAAAATCCAAGTAAATGGGAGAGAAGACACTCTACTCGTTTATAATTCTACATCCTAGTGGAGTGAAAGAACTTGCAAAGAGGATCCAAATTTTTGAATAAGAAGCAATGTCAATAGTTCAACGCAGAGTGTGACAAGAAGATTTGCATCTTTCAGTCTAGATCATCTTCAAGAGTGTGTTGACAATTTCGTCAGAAACACAATTCCAAGAACAACTAGACAAAGGAAATATCTGCAACAAAGAAAGAGAAATAAGAGTTAAAAAAGACATTGAGAACGAAGAAAAGGAAATTGTTTGTGCAAAAGAGAGAGATAGTCAAATTTCAGTTAACACTAACAACCTTAACCACTCTTCTATTCTTGAATTTTCATTGTTGAAGGATGACGAGAGGAGTACTTCAAGAGCTATCATTTGGAAATCAGCGTCAAGCATAGAGGATGATTCAAAAGACACAGCTTGTCAAAGGGAGGAACCAAGAGACATGATCCATGGAAGCTTAAGAGAATTATTTTTTCAAATTCCAAAAGCCATAACTTTTCATGATTCAATGGACATGACTTTTGAAGAACCAAACAACATGTCTGTTGAGGTACCAGTAGATATGGTAATTCAAGATAATATGTCTTCAAAAGACTTGATTCTCGACCATCCAGCAAACATAGACTAGTAATACCTCTTTCACTTATTTCTAATTAATCATTCTCTTACTTATGAAATTTTTTTCCTTTTGAGGTCATGGACATTCAAAGAACTTATTCAAAGGATATGACTTTTGATAAGAATTATTTCATAAGGATGACTTATGGAGGCAAACCAGCAATGATTGACTGGGCCTAGAATTTGGAGAAATCACCATTCGATTTGAGGAAAAATCGCCCAAGATAAGGGGAGGATGATGTGATCCTGTCTAGCTCCAACTTTCTCCATGACTTTATCACACCATAGACGTTTTTCACTACTATTTTTATGGGAGTTCTTCCTTACCATATATTATATTATATCATTTATATATTTACTTTCTCATAATCATGCATTCATATGTTAGTATAAATTATTATGTTAGTTTTTCCATCCTATGCTTAGTTGATCATGTTTTTCATATCATTCAAATCTATGCTATGAATACATATCATTTCTTAGGATATTATTATTACATGTTTCCATTATAATTTATTATGAACACCATGTTAAATGATATTCGTTGCAAATTGTAAGCATGTTAGGATACTTTGCATTCATATTCAGCATGATTCATATCATTTACATATCATGGAAGCATGTATTCATTCATTCATGTCACATCTTTAATTAGCTTGTTTCAGGCATATGTTACACATTCCTTCTGTTATCATTACATTATTATATTAGCCATGGAATCATGTGTTAGATTAGAATGGAACTTGTTATTTATTCTTGAATTTGAGCATTGTAACTGATATATATTTTATATTAATGTGCAAGGTACATTCTAGGCAGTCCACACGACAGTTCACGTCACTCATATTGATCGTCGGTTTTGAACGTGTTACAAGCATATTTGGATGATTAAGTCTTCTTAACATTTAATCATCTATCTCTTAGCTTTCAAACTCACTTTTAATCGTAGCAATCCAGTATTGGTAGCTCACGATATGTCCAGATTAATGAAGATAGTACAGGCTGGAAATAAGTACGCGATTTATAACTAAATGAAGAACCATGTTGATACATGTTGCATTTCCACTTTCAAGAATCCATTAATGGTGTCTACAATCATACAAGGAGGATAAAGGAGCAATTAGAAAACATATACATCTTAGTGGAGCGCTTGGAAGACATATCAAGTACATAGTGGAGCATATACATCTTAGTGGAGCACTTGAAAGACATATCAAGTACATAGTGTAGCATATACATCATAGTGGTGAACTTAGAAGACCTACACAGCTCACAAACATGGCAGCAAGGTTTATTGTAGTATGACACATGATTGCAAGCTTATTGGAGCATTAAGAAGATTTGAAAAGCTCACCAAAAAGTTATCAAGGATATGGCAGATCGTGGGTCACTAAGGAATATTCAATTCGATTGGAATTGCACAAAGCCAACTAATCACCACCTGCCCTTGTTTGCTAATTATTTATCCACTCAAATAAACTTGGATGAAGACCCCATACACACCCATACTGCTACACGTGGACAACATTTCGTTTTGCACAAAGAATCACTACAACAACACCCCATGTGCGTGCCAACAAAGGCATATACAAGATGCTTATCTCCACATAGCCACAACTTGAAGGATTCAGCCACAGAGACATTTTCCTACACTTGGTCGAACCTACACCTAAAATATTCATGATAATTATGTTTAAATTATGTCTTTAAAGACGGTGCCAAGGTTAGCCACATCACCATGCACCATTCAGCTAAGTCCTATAACTAGGCTTTCATATTTCATTTGTACGATAAAATTTTTTGATCAATTAAATTGAGAGTTTTCTCTTGCTTATGTCCTTGTGACTTTTATCAACTTATAAAGTAACTTGTTACCTGAGGCGTTAGCACTTTCACTTTGATACTTGTGGTTCTTATCTCCATATAGATAGTGGGTCAAAGTCCTTATTACCACCCCTTAGAACTGATTTGTACGGTTGGGTCTTTGTTCTTTAACATTGGTTCTTCCTTGGTTATTTCTAAGATACTATCCCCATCCACATTCCATCGTTTCATCTTCCATACCATAACCACAATAATCATCTTCCGCTACCATCTCTAATATCGTAAATTAGCCTATCATTTTTGTTCATTCATCTACTACCAAACCATCTATTTGATCCATTTGCTTATGCAGGTTGTTTTGCTTCATTCCTAGATCCATAATCAACCGATAAGGTCACCCCTATCGCATTAAAGCATGGACAACAACCTTGGCCGTGAGTTGAGCTACCTTAAAGCTTGCATGTGCTTAGCTAGCTAACAATGTAAAGGTTGGTGGTGAATGAACTACTTAGCCATGACCTCCCAAGCTTCATAACAGTAATTTCAGCTACATTCAACTATAATTGATGTCACCTTTAGCAACTTATCTTCAAATAGTGCAACTAGCTAAGATTAGGTAGCCTTGAGATCATCTAGCTGAGTTGAGCTTTCCTTAGTGTTCCACGAGCTGCCATGATGTTTGTGAGCTGATTATGAGCTGCATATGGCTTCCAAATACTCCACCAAGCTGTCCTAATGTGTGACATACATCAATGTACCTACATATGTGAAGAAAAAATGTAATTCAATTGTATTTAACTTGTATGAGCTAATTACCTTGTTGTCTTGCATGATCATGGTCTTGTGAGCTATTAATGCATGACACGAGCTAAGTATATCATCATATGATACATGTAAGCTAATGTATAAGGTCTAAGACCTAAAATGAATGCACATGAACTAGTAACCTTAACATGAGATGTATTATAATAGCATATATGATCAAACTATTATAAATTAAATACAACATAGAAAGGTATATAAATTAAATATAACATAGAAAGGTTCAAGAATACTCCCTTTGTAGGTGAAAATGTGCTTGCATCACTTACAAGTTGGACTTACCTGGTGAATTCAATGTAAGTGCTATATTTAACGCTTCTGATTTATCCCCTTACGATATTTATGCAGATTTGAGGTCAAATCTTTTTCAAGAAGGGGGGATGATGTGAGCACATCAACACTGGCAAAGGAAGTTGATCCAGAGGTCCTACCAATAAGACCTATCACACGTTCTAAGGTAAATCATTTCAGGCAAGCTCTTTCTCTTAAGTGTTTACAAGTTTCTGAATCATGCCATAATGTTTATGCCTTAGAAACTTAGCTTTTCAATGTGTTACATACTGATGTGTAACATCACCTTAGTTATACTAAGTAATTATATGCATTTGCATTAGTTCCATTAGATATATAAGTGTGTGCATTATATATATTAATTACTTTATGTTTTTAATGAGTTTTATAGCTCATAAGTGTGTTTGCATGGTATTTTTAGCTTATTAGTAAGTTTACAATAAGTTTGCCTTACTTTGATGGATGTTATTATGTTTTTCATACATGATCAATAATGGGTAACAACTAGCTGAATTCAGCTCACTTTAGCTCTGTTCAACTCCATTTTAGCTCCACTAGCTCAATTCAAGCTAACAAGTGCAGACGTAGCTCGAAGGTGTCCTACGTGTGGGAGAGTGTCCTACAAGTATGTGAAAAGCATGTGGGACATTATATACCTATCCAAGAGTGCATGGCAAGTGTGACATTGTGAACATGTGTGGAAATTCAACATTAGGTAGATTTAAATTCAAACTAAAAGCACATGTGAAATTTTTTGAATTTTCAACCCTTCCCTCTATGCATGGACATTTTAATCTCCATTTCCACTTATTTAACACATGCAAGATGTGTTAAATACATTCAAAATCAGCCACACAAATGGGCAACAACACAAGGGAGTTACATGGAGTTTTTTCAATTGAGTTTCAAATTCAAAACCTGATTAATTTGTAGCCACAAGTGATGGCCAACCATATCTCTCTTTTACCAATATATTTTTTTAATTTTGTAAGTGCAAAAGTTAGACATTTTGATGAATTAAAATTATTGTGAGGTTTTCTCTCAATGTTGGTTCTTCTTAGAACATTTTCTTGACATTTCAAGGTCGATCTTGTTGTGTCAAACTTGTGATACTTTGGGTTCTTAGATTGCTATCTAACAGGTCCAATTCCTTTGAACATTGAACGTATAAGGTTCGGGTTTATACTTTTTAGTATATGTTCCTCCTTGTTCTTTGTTTGTTAATCAAAATTTCTAGATTTGTTATTTCACCATTGTCATCTTCTCCGAGCATTTATCTTCAACCTTTCACCAATTTAAAATTTATAGCAGCCTTATTCATCCGTTCTTCATCATTTCTTAGCTATTTTTGTTCGTAGCCTTAACCATATAACAAACAACATCATTCTTAGTTTTAGTAAGTTTGCTATAAATAAATTACTTACTTCTACCACACTGTATATATTTTCCTTTACCCATTCCTGATTGTCCTTGGCTGGATATCTCAATGGATTTTATGTTGAGATTGCCTAGAACTAGGACATGTAGAGATAATATCTTTGTTGTGGTTGACAGGTTTTCAAAGATGGCACATTTCATTGCGTGTCATAAGACTGGTGATGCTACTAATGTTGCCAACTTATTTTTCAAGGAAATTGTTCGTTTACATGGAATTCCTAGGTATATTGTTTCTGACAATGATGTTTAGTTTTTGAGTCATTTTTTGTGGACTCTTTGGTGCAAATTGGGGACTAAATTTATGATTTTCACTACTTTTCATCCTCAAATTGATGGACAACCTGAGGTTGTAAATCGTGTTTTATCTATGTTATTATGTTTCATCATTAAAAAGAACATTAAGACATGGGAAGATTGTTTGTCGTATGTTGAGCTTGCCTATAACCATTATGTTCATTCCACTACTAAATTTTCACCATTTGAGATTGTTTATGGCTTTAATCCTTTAACTCCTATGGATTTGTTGCTATTGCCTCAAGAATAGGTTATGAACATGGACGAAAAGTCTAAAGCATACTATGTGAAAAAGTTGCATCAATAGGTTAAGGAAAATCTTGAGCGAAGGACTCAGTAGTACGAGGAGCAAGCAAATAAAAGTCCTAAGTGAGTTACCTTCAATGTTGGAGATTGGGTTTCAGTTCATTTCTAAAAGGAACGTTTTCCAGCCTAACAACGTTATAAGTTGTTACCATGAGGAGATGGTCCATTTCAAGTGTTGGAGAAAGTGAACGATAAAGCTTACAAGTTGGACTTACCGATATAATTCAATGTAAGTGCTATATTTACGTTTTTGATTTATCCCCTTATGATGTTTCTACATATTTGAGGTCAAATCTTTTTCAAGAAGGGGGATTATGTGAGGACATATACACCAACAATGAAAGTTGATCCGGAGGTCTTACCAACAAGACTTATCACACGTTATAAGGTAAAGCATTTCAGGGAAGTTCTTTCTCTTAATTGTTTACAAGTTTCTGAATCATTCCATAATGTTTATGTCTTAAAAATAAGCTTTTCAATGTATTACATACTGATGTGTAAGGTCACCTTAATTATACTAAGTAATTATATGCATTTTCATTAGTTTCATTAGGTGTATAAGTGTGTGCATTAAATATATTACTTACTTTATGTTTTTAATAAGTTTTATAGCTCATAAGTGTATTTGCATGGTATTTTCAGCTTATTAGTAAGTATATAATAAGTTTACCTTATTTTGATGGATGTTATTATATTTTTCATATAGGAACAATAAAGCACAACAACTTAAGGTCATATTTTTAGCTCGGTTGAAGCTCTAAGGAGTATATGCAACTCATCTCAGCTCAACTCGACTCACTACACTTTCATTTAGCTGAATTCAGCTTACCTTAGCTCCGTTCAGCTCCACTAGCTCAATTCCAGCTAACAAGTCCAGAAGTAGCTCAAAGGTGTCCTACGTGTGGGAGAGTGTGATGTAAGGTACTCGTACCTTGATTGATTATGGATCTAGGAAGGAAGCAAAACAACCTGCAATAAGTGAATGGCTTGAAAAAAATGGCTTGGTAGTTGATGTAAGGGTGAAATAGTAGGCTTTGATAATGATTCAGAGTTCTGGAAGATAGTGAAGGTATTTGGCTATGGTGTAGGTTTATGAAGGAAAGGATGGTGAAGATAGTATCTTAGAAAGACCAAGGAAGAACTAGTGCTTTAATGAGCAAAGACCTAGCCTTACAAATCTCTTTAAGGGGTGGTATTAAAGGACTTGGACTCTCTATCTATAACAGAGATAGGAACCAAAAGTATCAAGAAAAGGGGTTGATGCCAGAAATATAAATATACTTGATAAGTCGATAAAAGTCACCAAGGACTTGAGAAAAAAGAGAGAAATTTCACTTGATTAAAATATATGAAAGGTATGCTTACAAATGAATAGGACTAGCCTATTTATAGAAATAAATGGGCATGGCCGAATGGATACATGATGATTCGGCCAGCCATTGTGTCTCTTTAAAATGACCCAATTAATTACATGCACAAATAAAAGGTTGGGATGATTTGGCTGGATGGTGGAGACATAATCCTTGGCTGATTGATGGTTGAACCTCTTCAAGTTAGCGCCAAAGTGAAGTAACATGTGCTTTTATCGAATGGTGAGATTGGCTTTCATCTTAGCGCCTAAAAGAGATCACATGCAAGGCATATGGTTGTTCGTCATATTCCATGCACATGGGGGTTCTAGGGAGCCATGTGGTGTAACCTTATACATGGAATGAAGGCTGGTCATGTGCCTTATCTTGGGCATGCATGGGTTCTCCTCCTAGATTTCTTGAGTTTGTAGCTAGCTAGCAATGCAAGGGCTTGATGTGAATAAGCTTCCTAGCCGAGACCTCCTTGGCTCCTTAGCACCTCTCCGAGCTACCTTCAGCTGCCCAGTTGATCACTTATTCACTTATAGAGACTTGACTTCAAATGGTTCATCCAGCTAGGTTCAGCTACATGGTAGCTCCTCCAGCTGAGTTGAGCTTTCCATAAGTCTCCATGAGCTGACATAACCTTTGTGAGCTAAATGTGAGCTGTATATTTATTCCAAATACTCCCACAAGCTGACTTAATGTGTGGCGTGCATCCATGTACCTATATGTTCAAAGAAAACATGGTAAATCAAAGGAAATACGTTAAAATGAATGAAATACCTTGTTGTTGTTCATTTTTATGACCTTATGAGCTATGAATGCATGTCATGAGCTAAAAACTATATGATATAACATATGTGAGCTTATTTATATGACTTAGGAGCTGATTTAAATGAAAATGAGCAAATAAATTAATGAATGAATAAATGAACATACTGTCATTTCATGAATGAATAGAAACTTATCTAAATGAATACAAGATTAATATAAATCAATAAAATTCTTGAAATAACATCATACATCAAGTAATATAAAGATGTGGATAATTATGCATGTTTCTTTACTTAATAAATTTCATAACTAACAACCTTAGCATGATATATGTTATTAGTTCATATATGATCATAATGACGTAAAGTAAAGTATGATAAGGTTGAAGAGTACTCCCTTCAAGGCTAAGTAAACAATGTTTTCATATTGTAAGAATGTGCTTGTATCACCCCATTCTTTAGAGTGATTTATCCTCAAATCGAAGCCTTTGGTATGCTCGAATTATCTATCATTGTGTCCTTCCAATTACTTAGCTATGTGTTCTCTCAGTAAAGGATTGAATCCTTTAGATGAATGTGTACTTCCAATAGGAACCTTATCATAAGATTTCCTAATAGGACTTTCTTTAGAGTATAATCTACCTACAGATACCTTTTCAGAATGATCTTCTTCTATGGATATCCTTGTTGAAAGTGACCTTTCATTTGGCTTCTCCTGAAAAGTGCAAAGGCATGATGAAGGGGTACATAGCTTTTAAAGACATGAATTGTGACTCTGGATGAGAAATTGTATCTTTAGAACCCAACTGACACCATTATTCACTGAAATCCTTTCAAATTCTAGCAACGAATCATCACATTTCTTCATAAAAAAATTCGATTTCATGTCTTGCTCATCTTTAATTTTCAATGGTGGCTTGTCCTTTCGCAAGGTCTGTACACTCCTTCTCATATGAATCTGATCTTGTTGGACTTCTTTAGGCGTCAGTGGCACCAAAGTGACCTTGCGTCCTTCATGCTTAAATGAGTATTGGTTGTGATAACAATCTTGAATGGCCCTTTTTCCATACTGCCATGGCCTCCCAAGTATAATGTGACTAGCATGCATAGGGACTACATCACAAAGTACCTTATCCTTGTACCTACCAATTGAAAAGGGAATTAAGACTTGTTTTGTAATATTCAACTCGCCTCCTTCATTGAGCCAATTGAGTTTGTATGGAGTTGGATGCTTTAAAGTTGTCAAATTTAGTTTATCCACCATAATAGTGTTGGTTACATTTGTGCAACTTCCTCTGTCAATAATCATGGTACAAACCTTTTTCTTAACATGACACCTTGTGCGAAAAATATTGTTCCTTTGTAGTTCCTCCTTAATTGGTTGGTATTATAGGCATCTTTTCGAAAAAAGTATCTCCACACCAACAACAACCTCCCATTCATCTGGTTCCTCTTTATAGACTGTTTCTTATTACTCATCATGAATAGGTTCTTCAGAATTTAAAATAACCTCTCCATGTCTAATAATATCATAGTGTTTTAATTGGGACATTGGCTAGCAACATGTAATTTTCCAAAGTACTTGATGTCTCTGGACCTCTCGAAACTGTTTGCTTGTTCTTTTTTTACCTTTGATGGACTCCCCTACTTGTTTCATTATGGATCCTTCAAACGTATCCTTCACCTGGACTGGGGTTAGCTTTCAAAAATTATTAGGCTCTTGTTTCCATTTTGTGGTCGAATGGTTGTTAATCCTGATGAATACCTTCCTTTTTAGTTGTCGCTCAATCTTCATAGCCATGTGTACCAACACCTCAATCTCTACATAATGCTGTAATTCAACAAGGTTAGCAATTTCAAGATTTAAGCCAGATAAAAACATTGCCATAGTTATTTCTCTGTCTTTATCAACATTGGCTCGAATCATGGCTATCTCTATTTCCTTCAAATAATCTTCAATGCACTTGCTTCCTGTTTGAGATTTTGAAGCTTGTGATAGAGATCACGATGATAGTGAGTAGGTACGAACCTCTCTCTCATAATGGCCTTCATTTCTTCCAATGTGTTGATTAGGCGTTCATCATTTCTTTTTCGTGAACTTACTAATTGATCCCACCAAACGAGAGCGTAGTCCACAAATTACATAGCAACAAGTCATACTTTCTTTTGCTCTGTATAATTTTGGCATTCAAAGATATGCTCAATTTTGATTACCCAGTCAATATAGGCTTCTGGATTAGTTCGTCCTTGAAATAGAGGAATTCTTACCTTGATGTTGTTGAAGTTATCTTTTTGATACCTTCCCCCTTGATTCCTATGAAATTCTCTCCTGGATCCTTGGAAGACTTGATCTTCCTCAACCAATTCTCCCCTTTCAAGTTATTCTTTAATTCTAGGGCGTGTTGTCCTTCTGTTTTCCAAAGAAGCTTCAACTTGATCAATTCTATCATGTAAGGGCTACAATTCCAATTTTAGCAATCTTGCCATCTCATGCATAATTGCTTGAGTTTGCAAATTTGGGTATTCTCTAAGGAAAAACATGAACGACACTCAATTTACTCGTGTTTGCACTATAGTCTCACACACTCAATCCTTTTTCCTCTTAGTCTCTTTGTCTCAAGTTCTAAGTAGACTTTACTCAAATTATTTTCAAGTAATTCTTACTTGTTGTACGTCGGCTGCAAATGGTTAGTATGTATGGAAAATAAAATAAAATGTAATAGGGTGGCTTAGAAATAAGAAAGAAAATAAGAAAGGGTTCTTAACAGCAAAGTCACTTTACAACCTTTATATCACCACAATCAATTTAAAATGCTTAATTGACTTGCTTGGTGATGAAAACTTGTTCTTATGCTTTCAACTACTTTTTCTTTTTCTTTTGTTTTTCTCTTGAGTTCTTGCAATTTTCTTTGCTGATTTTTTAACTTTATTCACTACTACTTCCTTTTGAATTTTTATTTTTTGTTTTGCATGTTGTTTCTTCCAACAAAGCTCTGATAGTACTTGATGGAAGGTAATTGTACCTTAATTGATAGTAGATATAGGGAGGAAGCAAAATAACCTACAATAACTTAATGACTCAAAAAATAATGGCTTGGTAGTTGATGTAAGGGTGAAATGGTAGGCTTTGATAATGATTAAGAGTTGCGGGAGATTGTGAAGGTATTTGATGTAAGGATCTTTTGATGCCTTAACAAATTGATTGTGGATCTAGGAAGGAAGCAAAACAACCTGCAAAGTGAATGGCTCAAAACATAATGGTTAAGGGTGGTAAACGTATGAGTGAATAGGTGGGCTGTTTAAATGAGAGATGGAATCGGAAGATGGTTGATATGGCTATGGTTATGGTTTATGAAACAAAGGAATGGTTGTGAGGATAATATCTTAAAAAAGACTCAAAGAAGAACCAATGCTATACAGAGCAAAAACCCAGACTTTATATTGCTTCTTTAAGGGGTGGTATGAAGTACTTTGACCCACTAGTTATAAAGAACTAGGAACTATAAGTATCAAGATGAAAGGAAAGGGGTTGACGCCACAAGTATTAAATATACTTGATAAGTCGATAAAAGTCACCAGGACTTAAGGAAGAGAATAATCTCACTTTGATTAATAAAAATGGTCTCCTTACAAATGATGAATGTTTTTCTATTTATATGAAATGGAGAGACATGGCCGAATAATTACAAGGAGATTTGGCCAGCCTTGTGCCTTCCTAAAATAACATAATGTAATTCATAAATAACTTGAATAAATAGGTACTGGTTCGGTTGAAGTGTAGGGGTATGTCTCATGGCCGAATAGTACT
Organism: Hibiscus syriacus; assembly: GCF_006381635.1. NCBI lineage: Eukaryota > Viridiplantae > Streptophyta > Magnoliopsida > Malvales > Malvaceae > Hibiscus > Hibiscus syriacus. Next base: position 15,437,144 of record NW_024063533.1, read on the forward strand.
TGAAATACTTCAGGTTGGCGCCAAATTGGATTAGTAATGGTGTTTGGCCGAATGGATAGATGGCCATTCATCTTGGCGCCTAAATGGAGTCGTATGCAAGGCACATGGGGGCTGATCACATGCAAAACATATGGTTTGGCCGAATAGGGAGAGAACTCTTCATCTTGGTGCCTAAATGATCCATATGCAAGGCACATGGGGGCTGGTCATGTGCAAGGCACATGGGTGTTCTAGGAAGCCTTGTGGTACAGCCTTGTGCATTGAATGATGGATGATCATGCTCTCTCTCTCTTGGGCGTGCATGTGTCTCCTTCAAGCTAGCTTGAGTTGTGGAGCTAGCTAGCAAACATGGGTTGTTCATGAACAAGCTTCCTAGCTAAGTCCTTGTGAGCTCCTCAACATTATGTTCAGCTACATTTAGCTACCTTAGACATCACTTTTGGCAACTCAGCTCCAAATAGTCCAACTAGCTAAGTTTAACTAGCCTTAAGCTCCTCCAGCTGAATGGAGCTTCCCTTAGTGTTCCATGAGCTGCCTTGTACTTTGTAAGCTATTTGTGAGCTGCATATGACGTCCAAATCATTCACCAAGCTACCTCAACGTGCATCTTGCTCCAATGTACCTACATGTGCAAGGAAACAAGGTAAGTCCATAATATTGAGCTAAGACGAGCTAAATACCTTGCTGCCATATTTGATTATGCTAATGTGAGCTAAGTTTGAAGGCCATGAGCTAATTATATCATCTCATAATATGTGTAGGATTATGAATGAGGCTTAAGAGTTAATATGAATGCATATGAACTAACGAAATGCATTATAAGTATGTTACCTTGATCTATAAATAATAATCATGCTTAATATATTTATAAAGCTATTCTAACATGCTTAACTTATTAAAATAACAATGTGCAAGATATATTCATACTAAGTTATTCTTTAGCTTCATAACTAATATCCTTAGCATGATATGTATTATAATAGTATATATTATAAGGCTAGTATAAGGTGAATGCATTAAAGATATATTCACCAACTTTATACTTCCGCATCCATCTCCTTTCTATCTCTATTTCATTTTTTTTATAATTCTATTACTTTATTATTATCCATTTCTTAAATCCATCATGAATATTATTTATTTCTTACTTTTATTTCAACGCAAACTTATATTTCAAGGACATTAGTACTTGTCAATCCTAGATCGTGACACAATAAGGCTATCTACTCACTTCCATCAAAGCGTGTAGATTTAACCTACATCAAGCGGTAATCAGAGCATAGTTGGATTGACAATAAAAGTGTCATTGGCGTGCAAAGCAAAAAGAAAAAGAAATTAAAATAAAAGACTCCTACAACAATCAAAGGAGATCAAGGACAAAAAGAAGAAAAAAAATCAGAAAAGAAGAAAAAGAGAAGAGGAATTTCAAAAAGAAAACAAAGCCAAGGAAAGTTCTCTACCATTACAATTACATCAAAGAGGCCTATCTACGCTAAGAGACGATAACCTTATTGTTTATTGAGAAAGGTTGCAGTAAGTGTTGTTTCTTGAATTGTAAGTCACCTCTTCTTTTTCTATCCTTTCATTTTTCTTGTCTTTAACCATTTCCTTCTTTTAAATACCTTGAATACATTCTTCTACCTTTCCATTTCTATTTTCTTCTCTACCCTAACCTATTTTAAATAATGAAAGGTTACCTAACACACAATGTGACCTTTCATGACAAGTTGTTGTACATTGGATGCCATGACAACTAGGTGCACGTTGGTGAGTTTGTTGTAGCTAAATGGAGCCTAACTTGTGAGGAGACATGAGGCAACCCTTACAACCATTCGACCACACCATTAGTATACGCCTAACACATGCACGGGCTTGGCGCCAAAGTGAAGAAGCACATAACCATTCGGCCAAGGGAGATGAACATTCATTTCAGCCGAATAGTCATGCTCTTACATGAAGAAGTAGCCGAAACAAAACAAGGCCAAGGGACATCTCCATTCATCCAAGCATCTTGCATCTTGATTTAAAGTTATGTACTTAGCCAAATAGGCATATAATTATTCAGCCAACCCTTCCAAAATCTATAAATAGGAATGCTTATTTCATTTGTAAACACACTCTTTGAATATATAAAACTCTTTGTGAGAATTCTCTCTTCCATGTTCTTTAAGAAATTTATCTACTAAGAAAACTTTTCTAAGTTTGTGGCGTCATTGCTTCCTTTGATACATTAAGATCCTAGTTTCCATAACTACAGGGTTCAAGTCCTAGCATACAATCCCTTACTTAAGTTTATAGAGAATGGGGATAAGTTTTCTATAGTTTTTCTTCTTCTTTGGCTTATTTAAGTTACTACCTTCATTTATTTTCATTATCCATCTTCTTGACGCCTAAACCATCACCATTCCATTATCATTTCATCACCATAGAAACATCTTTCATTCATCATCAAGGTTTTCATCCTTCATCACCATTTGGAGGCTGAACCATCTTCCATTTGAATAATAATTCTATATCACTTTCGTAACCTACTTTGATAACAACTTTATCCCATTATTTCTTTAATCGATGCATTTTTTTTCTTAATTGTTTATCCCATTTAATAATTTCTTTCATTACATTGTGTAGATTACTTTAAAATTCAAGTGTAGCATTTGGTGTCTCTCCTAGATCAGGAAACAACAAGTCTTCTATCTTCTCCATCATTGAAGAAGCTTGGATAGCCTTACATCACCTATCGACCACCACATATATTGAATATTTTCTACTCTTGGTCTTTGGTAGTTCCAAAACAAAATCCTTAGAGATATATATTCATGCCATAGTTGGAATTGGCAAAGGCATGTATAATCCATAGGGCATAACTCTTGATTTTGTCCTTTTACACACTAAGCTCCACTTACATACCCTTTCAACGTCCTTTTTCATCTTTGGCCAAAAGAGATGTTCTTTCAAGATGCTAAGTTTCTTTTCAATGCCAAAGTGTCCCATGATTCCCCCTTTGTGTGCTTTTTTGGTAAGTATTTCTCGTATGGAGCCTTGTGGAATGTAAAGTCTCCCTTCTTTGAAAAGATAGCCATCGTGCAGGTAGTATTTGTCATGAGCCCTTGTTTCACATAATTGATACTTTTCTCCAAAGTCCAAGTCAGTAGCATATTGCTCTTTGATGAATGAAAATCCAAGGAGTTTAAATTTCAAAATATTAAGTAAAATATTCCTGCATGAAAGAGCATCAGCCATAATGTTATATTTTCATTTATTATAGTGTATAACATAGGGAAAAGAATCAGGAATTCAACCCATTTGGCGTGCCTCTTGTTAAGCTTGTGTTGTCCCTTGATGTGCTTTAATGCCTCATGATCAGTGTGGATGAAAAATTCCTTTAGTAACAGATAGTGATGCGAACATGTTTTTAACTACAAAGGGAGTACTCTTGAACACTTTTATGTTGCATTTACTTCATACTAGTTTAATGATATGTGTTGTTACAATCCATCTCATGTTAAGGTTACTAGTTATGTAGTTAGTGTAAACATATCGTTCACATTGGTATTTAAGTATGTTCAGTATGTCAGAATAGTTTTACATATCATGGCATGATGTTTTCATTCATTCATCAGCTCATGTTACGTTATTTTAAGCATGTTTTTATTTCATATTAGTTTTGCATTCATCTAAGTATGTTTCAATGATAGCATACTTATCATTCTATCATGCACATTGTTATTTAAATATGTTAAGCTTGTAATTTAAACAAACTTGGATGAAGACCCATACTCAACCACGATGTTGCACATGGCCAGCTTTCATCCTATGCACAAAACAACACTACAAGGTTCTCTAGAACACCCTTGTGCGTGCCTTATAACCAGCAACCCATGTGCAAGTTATGTGAACCCACTTAAGCACCAACTTGAAGAGATACAAGTGTTATTCAGCCAAGAGACATGTTCCTACACCTTGATCCGAACTAACACCTATTATGCATGTTAATTATTTTTTAATTTATGTCCTTAGGGAGATACAAAGGTTGGCCAAATCACCATGCACCATTCGACCAAACACCTTCAATTCTCTTTAAATAGGTTTTCCTATTTCATTTTGTAACAAGACTTTTATCATCAATTAAGTGAGATTATTCTGTTATTTAAGTTTTTGTGACTTTTATCGACTTATCAAGTAATTCAATTACTTGTGGCGTCAACCCCAATTTTCCCTTGATACTTGAGGTTCCTATCTCTATATAGATAGTGGGTCCAAGTCCTTATTACCACCCCTTAAAAAAGCAATATAAAGTCTGTGATGTGATCCTATCTAGCGCCAACTTTTTCAACATTACTCACATCATTGAAATTCCATCAAGCTCAATATAAGAGAGTTATACCTTACTTTATATTATATTTACTCATTTATGCACTATATATTATTATGAGCATACATTTTCATATTAGACTATGCTTGAATTATCATAACATGTGCATTCATTCATTATGACCTATGGTTTGCATCATTGATTGATATTCATGCATATAATCTATAGTTGTAATAATAATATACATTCATTATCATATGATGCATGAATTATTATTATAACCTATAGTTCACATCTTTATAATATGCACATTCTTATAATAATTCATATACTTAGCTGATATTATGCTTTCTTTTATAGATGCATGTTCGACCACATGATGGGAGCTCACTTAAAGCTATCATTAGAGTCCAAGAGCTATGGAACTTAACTAGGATAACTCCAAGACAACTAAAGAACATTTTGGGACAAAGTTTCCAGCTGACCCCCGAGCTCATAGCTGACTTGAGCTGGACTTTTGAGCTAGCTAGATGTTTCATTTCAGCTGGAGAGTTGCACCATCATCACCACCACACAGAGTACTTCAAATATGGTCTATGTCAATTTTTGTGGATTCGTACCTTTTCGCGAATAGTTGCCATTCCAAGAGGTGCCTTTTCACAAGGAGTTGTCCTATGACTCATCTTCATGTAATTCATCTATGGCCAGCTCGTCTTCAGCTCAAATAAATGGAAAGTGGCTCAAATGATGAAAGGTTGCCTTCCACAAATGTGACCTTTCATGACAAGTTGCTGCCCATTGAAGACCATGACACCTAGATGCACGTTGGGAGCTACGTCACGCATAGTTGCTACCTATCTTCATTCCATGGACTTCAAGACATCATCCTATGGTTGCAACCTCAACAAAGCCTTGTAAGAAGACCCATGTGCGTTCAAGTAGGCTGCCATGTGCATCATTCAAGCATGTGCACTCCATGTGACATCAAATTGGCGCCAAAACACCAAGGGATGCTTCTTATTCGGCCAAAGACTCTTTCCTCTTCATTTTGGCGCCCAAATAACTTTCAAAGGCATTCAAAACATCCTTAGGCCGAACCAACACCTTATCATTCGGCCAATAGCATGTATCTTCATTAAAATCATGTATTTTCATTTAAAAATCATGTATTTTCAAAGGGGTTTCATCCATAGCCGAACCATCATGTGTCTATTCGGCCTAAACCCTTTGAAAAACTATAAATAGGCTAGTGCATTTCATTTGTAATGATCTCATCTCATAAATAAAATTACTCTTGTGAGTTATTTATCTTCAAAGTTCTTTGTGAACTTTATCGATTAAACAAGTGTAGTTCCTATACTTGTGGCGTCATTCCTTCCATTTTGATTCCTAAATTCCTAGATTATTATCTAGTGAGTTGAAGACACTATCACCACCCCTCAAGCAAGTTGTGTAAGACCGGGATTGTGCTCCTTAGCACTATTTCATCTTTGGAATGTTTAAGATACAACATCACCACCATTTCCATTTCATCTTCAACATCATCCATCGCTTCCATCAATTCCGTAGCCATCTCTATCTTTTATTTATTTCATTTCATTCTTATTATTTATTTTCATTACTTATATTATTAACCTTTATTAAATCCATTATTAAATATATTTTATTATCTTATTTTGCTGCCCAAACTTATAAATTCGAGGACATCAGTACTTGTCAATCCTAGATCGGGACATAATAAGGCTATCTACTCTTCTCACCAAAGTGTGTAGATTCTCCTTACATCAAGCGGTAATCAGAGCATAGTTGGATTGACAATAAAAGTGTCATTGGCGTGCAAAGCAAAAAGAAATTCAAAAGAGGAAAAGACTCCTTCAACAAATTGGAGTGCAAAAAGAAGAGAAAAAGAAGAAAAGAAGAAAAGAAAAGAAAAATAGAAGTTCAAAAAGAGAAAGCAAGCCAGAGAAAGTGCTCTACCATTGCAAAGTACATCAAAGAGGCCTATATACACTAAGAGAATATAACCTTATTGTTTCTTGAGAAAGGTTGCAGTAAGTGTTCAACCATTTTTATCTTTTAATACCTTTAAATCTTTTCCTCTACCTTTACATTTCTTCTATTTCTTCTACTCTAACCTATTTGCAGCCGACACACACAAGGAAAGAATTAACTTGTTATAATCTTGAGTAAGTTCCTCAAAGGACTTAGCAAGAGAAATTTAAGTGGAAAAAAGGCTAATTGAGAGAGTGAGATCAGAAGGGGAATTGTTAAAAGTCAAGTTATATTCCCGAGAGTGAACACGAGTGTTGAGTGGAGTGATCTCTTAATTTTTTTGGAGTATAGATTGTGATGCTTTGAGAGCGTGCTGGTAAGGTTTTAATTTTTTTTTCTTTCTACTAACAATGTCTTATGATCTTTCATCTTTCCAAACATTGGAGAATGAATAGCAAAGAACAAACACATTTCACACTCATTGCCATGTAAATGGTAAAGTGTGTCTTGTAGCTATTGATGGAGGAAGTTGTACAAACATTGCAAGTACATACATGGTGAACAAATTAGGGCTTATAACGATTAAACATTCCAGCCCATATGAATTGCAATGGTTGAACAACGAAGAAGAGATGAAGGTCACTGAACAAGTACTTGTGCCATTCTCAATCGGAAGATACAAAGATGAGATTCTATATGATGTGGTGCCTATGAGTACGAGTCATTTACTTTGGGGGAGGCCATGGCAACTTGACAAACGGGCTGTCCATGATGGATTCACAAATCGGTACTCAATCATCCATAATGAAAGAAAATTCATTTTGACTCCATTATCTCCTAGCTGAGTGAGTGAAGATCAAACTCATTTGAAAATGAGAATTGAAGCAATGAAAAGGCAACTTAAAAACAATGCAACTGAAGGAGAACATTTGGAGGAAGATTCAAATGAAGAAAAAAATTTTGAAGTTGAACAAAAGAGAATGGCTGTAGAAAATGTTGGAGTTGAAAATGAGAAGAATGAATTGGGAGAAAAAGAGGAGAGTGAAGAACAAATTTCATCTAACCTTTCTTCTCCTATCATTCCTTTTATTTTGCAGGACCATTCAAGGGACATATCCTTTCAAGGAGATAAATCAAGAATCATGGCTTTTGGAGGACTAAAAGATGTGAGTTTTGGTGATCCACAAAACATGTCTCTTGATATTTCAAAGGAAGTGTCACTTGAAATGCCAAGAGTAGCAGCCGTTGACATTCCAAATACACTGCACATATTGAAGGGATTTCAACAACCAATGGAGTTCTCCATCATTAAGCAACCAACTCCCATTAAACATCCACCTTGGTTTGATATTTCCATTCATTTTGTTTATAATTTCTCATATTCTAACTTAGATTTAATTTGCAGGAAATCAATTCATATACATGGGATTATCCTACCAAATGTTGATGCATCAAGCATGAAGGATGATTCAAAGGACACAACTTGTCATATAGAGGAACCAAGAGGAATGACCCATGGAAGCTTAAGAGAATTATCTTTTCAAGTGCCAAAAGCTATAAATTTTCACTCAATGGACATGGCTTTTGAAGAACCAAACAATATGTCTTTTGGGGTACCAAGAGATATGATCATTAAAGACAATATGTCTTCAAAAGACATGACTCTTGACCATCCATCAAACATAGAGAGGGAGTACTTCTTTCACTTATTTATCATTAATCATTCTCTTACTTATGAGATTCCTTTCCTTTTTCAGGTCATGGACACTCAAGGATCTTATTCAAAGGATGTGATTTTTGATAAAGATCATTCCATAAAGATGACCGATGAATGGGCGAACGATTTGGAGAAGTAACCTTTCGATTTGAGGACAAATCGCCCAAAAGAAGGGGAGGATGATGTGATCCTATCTAGTACCAACTTTTTCATCACTACTCACATCATTGAAATTCCATCAAGCTCAATATAAGGGAGTTCTACCTTACTTTATATTATATTTACTCATTTATGCACTATATATTATTATGAGCATACATTTTCATATTATACTATGCTTGAACTATCATAACATGTGCATTCATTCATTATGTCCTATGGTTTGCATCATTGATTGATATTCATGCATATAATCTATAGTTGTAATAATAATATTCATTCATTATCATATGATGCATGAATTATTATTATAACCTATAGTTCACATCTTTATAATATGCACATTCTTATAACAATTCATATACTTAGCTGATATTATGCTTTCTTTTGTAGATGCATGTCCGACCACATGATGGGAGCTCACTTAAAGCTGGCATTAGAGTCCAAGAGCTATGGAACTTAACTATGATAACTACGAGACAACTAAAGAACATTTTGGGACAAAGTTTCCAGCTGACCCCCGAGCTCATAGCTGACTTGAGCTGGACTTTTGAGCTAGCTAGATATTTCATTTCAGCTGGAGAGTTGCACCATCATCACCACCACACAGAGTACTTCAAATATGGTCTATGTCAATTTTTGTGGATTCGTACCTTTTCGCGAAAAGTTGCCATTCCAAGAGGTGCATTTTCACAAGGAGTTGTCCTATGACTCATCTTCATGTAATTCATCTATGGCCAGCTCACCTTCAGCTCAAACACATGGAAAGTGGCTCAAATGATGAAAGGTTACCTTCCACAAATGTGACCTTTCATGACAAGTTGCTACCCATTGAAGACCATGACACCTAGATGCACGTTGGGAGCTACGTCACACCTAGTTGCTACCTATCTTCATTCCATGGACTTCAAGACATCATCCTATGGTTGTAACCTCAACAAATCCTTGTAAGAAGACCCATGTGCGTTCAAGTAGGCTGCCATGTGCATCATTCAAGCATGTGCACGCCATGTGACATCAAATTGGCGCCAAAACACCAAGGGATGCTTCCTATTCGGCCAAAGACTCTTTCCTCTTCATTTTGGCGCCCAAATAACTTCCAAAGGCATTCAAAACATCCTTAGGCCGAACCAACACCTTATCATTCGGCCAAGAGCATGTATCATCATTAAAATCATGTATTTTCATTTAAAAATCATGTATTTTCAAAGGGTTTCATCCATAGCTGAACCATCATGTGTCTATTCGGCCTAAACCCTTTGAAAAACTATAAATAGGCTAGTGCATTTCATTTGTAATGATCTAATCTCATATATAAAATTACTCTTGTGAGTTATTTCTCTTCAAAGTTCTTTGTGAACTTTATCGATTAAACAAGTGTAGTTCCTATACTTGTGGCGTCATTCCTTCCATTTTGATTCCTAAATTCCTAGATTGTTATCTAGTAGGTTGAAGACACTATCGCCACCCCCTCAAGCAAGTTTTTGAAGACTGGGATTGTGCTCCTTAGCACTATTTCATCTTTGGCGTGTTTGAGATACAACATCACCACCATTGCCATTTCATCTTCAACATCATCCATCGCTTTCATCAATTCCGCAACCATCTCTATCTTTTATTTATTTCATTTCATTCTTATTATTTATTTTCATTACTTATATTATTACCCTTTATTAAATCCATTATTAAACATATTTTCTTATCTTATTTTGCAGCCCAAACTTATAAATTCGAGGACATCAGTACTTGTCAATCCTAGATCGGGACACAATAAGGCTATCTACTCTTCTCACCAAAGTGTGTAGATTCGCCTTACATTAGTCTGGGTCTTTGTTCTTTAACATTGGTTCTTTTTTTAGTCTTCTTTGATATACTATCCTCACAATCTATCAATTGTTTCAACAACAGCCCATTATTTCATTATCCAAATCATAACCACAATAATCATCTTCCGCTACCATCTCTTATAATGAAAATAACCTATCATTTCACCATTACATCAACCACCTAAACCCATCTATTTGAGTCATTCACTTATGCAGGTTGTTTTTCTTCATTCCTAGATCCACAATTAATCGATAAGGTAGATTCGCCTTACATCAAGTGGTAATCAGAGTTTTGGTGGAAGAAGCAACGTGTAACAACAACAAAAACAAAAAATTACAAAAAAAAAGAAGTTCAAGTGTAAGAAATACGAAAATCAACAAAGAAAAGTTAAAACATTCATCAACAAGTCTTATCACCAAACCATTAAAGCAATCCGTAAAATTGATTGTGGTGATAGTAGGTAGTAAAGTGACTTTGTGTAAATAACCCCTTATTCTCTTCTTTTTATTTCTATTCCATCCTTTTTTATATTTTGTTTTCTATTCCCACTAACTAGTTTGCGTCGACACACAACAAGTAAAATTTACTTGATACAGTTTGAGTAAAGTCATTTAGAACTTGGAGTAACGAAGAATTTAGAGGAAAAAGGCTTGAGCGTGTGGGACCAGAAGAGGGCTATTAAAAGCCTTGAATTCCTATAGTGCAAACACGAGCCGATTGAGTGATATTCAAATTTCCTTGGACTGAACTCGAGAGGCTTTGTGAGAGTATTATCTAGTAAGGTCTTTTACACATTTTTTTCTTATTTCACTAATCATGTATCAGAGTCCATGATGAACCCCTGAAAGAAAAGCCCCTAACTTGCAAACTAAAGCAATTATGCATGAAATGATAAGATTGCTGAAATTAGAATTAGAGCCCTTGCATGACCGTATGGATCAATTTGAAACATCTTTAGGCAACCAGAGAACAAATCATCCTAGAATAGAAGAAGAATTTGAGAAAGAGGATGCTGAAGTGACATCAGAAGCAATAAGAGATGTTCATCAAAATAAGAATGATAACTTCAACAACATTAAGGTAACCATTCCTCCATTTCAAGGAAGAACTGATCCTGAAGTTTATCTTAACTGGGTAATCAAGATCGAGTATATTTTTTAATGTCAAAACTATACGGAGTAAAAGAAAGTCAGGCTTGTTGCCATGGAATTGGTGGACTATGCCCTAGTTTAGTGGGATCAATTGGTGAGTTCGAGAAGATGAAATGGTGAATGTCCCATCACTACGTGGCACGAAATGAAGGTCATTATGAGGAAAAGGTTCGTGCCTACTGATGTAAGGTACTTCTACCTTCTCTATTGATTGTGGATCTAGAAATAAAGCAAAATAACCTGCATAAGTGAATGGCTCAAATAGATGGTTTGGTGGTAGATGTAAAGATGAATAGGTAGGCTATTTATGAAATGAGATATGGTAGCGGAAGGATGTTATGGCTATGGTTAGGTTGATGAAACATTGGAATGGTTGTGAAGGTAGTATTTTAAAAAAGACTCAAAGAAGAACCAATGCTATAGACAGAAGAGACCTAGACTTTATATTGCTTCTTTAAGGGGCGGTATTAAGGACTTGGACCAGCTATCTATATGAAGATAGGAACCACAAGTATCAAGGGAAGGGGTTGACGCCACAAGTATTAAAATACATGATGAGTCGATAAAAGTCACCATGACTTAAGAAAAGAGAATAATCTCACTTTAATTAATTAGAAGGTCTGCTTACAAATGAATTATGATAACCTATTTATAGGAAATGGAAGGGCATGGCCGAATAGATACATGGTGGTTTGGCCAACCCTTGTGTCTCCCTACAAGGTCATAATTTTAATACAAAAAGAGATGATGGTTTGGTTTAAATAAAGGGTAATAAGCCTTAGCCTAATAGTACTTGTGTCCCTTCAAGTTGGCATCAAATGGGAGAGGAAATGATGCTTGGCCGCCGAATGGTTAGATGGCTCTTCATGTGGGTGCATAAATGATACCACATGCAAGGCACATGGTGGCTGGTCATATGGCACGCACATGGGTGTTATAGGGAGCCTTGTGGTGCAGAGTTGTGCATGGGATGATGGCTGGTCATGTGCACCATCTTGGGCTTACATGTGTCTTCCTCCAAGCTTGCTTGAGTGTATAGCTAGCTAGCAAGCAAGGGCTCGTTGTGAATGAGATTTATAGCTGAGACCTTACAAGCTTCATAACAGAACATTTAGCTATATTCAGCTACCATTGATATCACTTTTGGCAACTCAGCTTCAAATAGTCCAACTAGTTGAGTTTAGCTAGCCTTGAGCTCCTCCAGCTAAGTTGAGCTTTCCTTTGTGTTTCACGAGCTCCCATGTACTTTCTGAGCTATTTGTGAGCTGCATATGATGTATAAATAATCCATCAAGCTACTCTAACATGTGTCATGCTCCAATGTACTTACATGTGCAAGGAAACAAGGTAATTTCATGGCATTGCCCTGATATGTGCTAAATACCTTACTGTCATGCATGATTATGGTATTATGAGCTATGTTTGCATGTCATGAGCTAAATATATCATCTCATAATATGTGTGAGATAATGTATAAAGTCAATGAGCTAACATGAATGCATATGAGCTAATAAAATGAATGGTAGGTATGTTGTCATGATGTATATGTGATAATCATGCTTAATATGACTGTAAAACTATTCTAACATGCTTAATATGTTAACATAACAATGTGAATGATGTGTTCATACTAAGTTATTCTTTAACTACTAAAACATTATATAACATAACATAGGAGGGTGTTAAGTTATCAAATAAATCAAAAGCTTCAAGACACTTAGTTAGAAGTACTTCCCTGAATTGTTTGGCCCTTAACCTAGTAATGGGACCTTGTGGCATTACTTCTAGATCTGGAGTGGGCGTGATCACATCACCTACTCATTATCATCAAGATCTTTATTATAAGCTACAAAATCTTAAACAAGGAAGTAGAAGCATTGAATATTATTTCAAGGAGATGGAGATAGCCATGATTCGAGCCAATGTTGATGAAAAAAGAGAAGCAAACATGGAAAGGTTTATATCTGGCCTAAATTTTGATATTGCTAACCTTGTTGAACTGCAACATTATTTAGAGATTGAGGAAATGGTACATATGACCATGAAGATTGAACGACAGATTCAAAGGAAAGCTTTTAACCGGAGTAGTCCAAATTCAGCCACCAAATGGAAACAAGAGCCTAATACCATTTGGAAGCCAACTTCAGTTCAAACGAAGGATCGTGTAGAGGTAACCAAAACTATACAACTAGGTGAATCTGACAAGGGAAAAGAAAAGAAAACTGATTATTTCGAAAGGACCAGAGACATCAAATGCTTTAAGTGTTTTGGAAAAGGACATCTGGCCAGTCAATGTCCCAACCGAAATACTATGATAGTACTTGATAATTGAGATGTTGTCTCAGATTCTGAAGAACCCATATATGATGTGGACCCTGAAGCAATCCAAGGTGAAGAATCAAAAAAAAATACAGACCATAGAGAAATGCTTGTTATAAAAAAGTGCCTACAATTACAAACATCTTAATAGGATTTTCAAAGAAACAACATTTTCCATACTAGGTGCCATGTTAAGGACAAAGTTTGCACGATGATTATAAATGGAGGGTGTTAGGTTATCAAATGAATCAAAAGCTTCAAGACACTTAGTTATGAGTACTTCTCTTAATTGTTTCACCCTTGACCTATTAATGGGACCTTGTGGCATTACTTCCGGATATGGAGTGGGCATGATCACATCATCCCCCCTCCTTTTAAGCAATTTGTCCCCCAAATCATTTCCATCCTCAGAGGTTGATAAGTCTGAAATGTTGAATGAAGTAGTAACGCCACCAAACTCACTAGGCAACTATAGTTTATATGCATTGTTGTTGATCTTTTCCATAATCTGAAATGGACCATCTCTTCGAGGTAATAGTTTGGATTTCCTTTGATTTGGGAACCTTTCCTTTCTGAAGTGTACCCAACCCCAATCTCCTACTTCAAAAGTTACATTCTTCATTCTCTTGTTTGTTTGTTGTTCATATTGTATAGTTCTCCTTTCAATAATGTCCTTGACTTGTTAATGGAGTCTTTTAACAAATTCTGCCTTGTCCTTTCTATCTTTTTTTACTATTTGATCACAAGGTAAAGGAAGTAAGTCCAAAGGAGTTAAAGGATTGAAACCATACACTACCTTAAATGGAGAATATTTGGTTGTTGAATGAATTGTTCAATTGTATGCAAACTCAACGTGTTGTAGGCATTCTTCCCAAGTCTTGATGTTTTTCTTGATGATGGATCTTAGTAATGTTGATAAAACTCTATTGACTACTTCAGTTTGTCCATCTGTTTGAGGATGACATGTAGTAGATAATAGTAGTTTTGTGCCAAATTTACTCCACAAAGTCCTCCAAAAGTGGCTTAAAATTTTAACATTTCTATCTGACACAATGGTTCGAGGAAGTCCATGTAACCTTACCACTTCTCGGAAGAATAAGTTAGCAACATGATTAACATCATCGCTCTTGTAACATTGTATAAAATGAGCCATCTTAGAGAATCGATCGACCACCATGAATATTGAGTTCTTTCCACTATTTGACTTTGGTAATCCCAAAACAAAGTCCATTGAGATATCTACCCATGGCATGGTTGGTATCGGTAAAGGCATGTACAATCCATGAGGCATGACTCTTGATTTTTCCTTTTTACACACCAATCACCTTTCTCGTACCCTTTCAACATACCTTTTCATATTTGGCCAAAAGAGGTGTTCTTTCAAAATGCTAAGTGTCTTCTCAACGCCAAAGTGTCCCATAAGTCCTCCTTTATGTGCTTCTTTGGTTAACACTTCTCTCATTGAACCTTGTGGAATTTATAATCTCCCTTCATTGAAAAGATATCCATCATGCCTATAATATTTGTCATGAGCACCTATTTCACATAACTTGTACCTTTCTCCAAAGTCCAAATCAGTAGCATAATGTTCCTTAATGAATGATAAACCAATGAGTTTGGAATTCAAAGTGTTAAGTAAAACATACCTGCATGAAAGAGCATCTGCCACAATATTATCATTTTTTTCTTATAGTGGATGACATAGGGAAAATACTCAAGGAATTCAACCCATTTGGCACATCTTTTGTTGAGTTTGTGTTGTCCATTGATATGTTTTAATGCCTCATGGTCAATGTGTATCACAAATTATTTTGGTAATAAGTAGTGCTACCAAGTCTCCAATGCTTGAATGAGTGCGTACATCTCTTTGTCATATGTTGAATAGTTCAAAGTTGCACCATTTAATTTTTCACTAAAAGAGGCGATGGGTTTTCCTTCTTGACTTAAAACAACACCAATCCTAATTCCGGAGGCATCACATTCAACTTTAAAAGTTTTCTAAAAGTTTGGCAAGGCTAATAGTGGAGCCTTTGTCAAACAACCCATGAGTTCATTGAATACTTCATCTTGTTCTTTTCCCCAAAAGAAGTTTGAATTCTTCTTAATAATCCATGTTCAGGGGACGACAATAAAACTAGAGTTTGGTACAAACCTCTTGTAAAAAATGGCTAATCCACGAAAACTCTGAACTTGACTGACATTGGCAGGCTTTGGCCATTCTTGTATTACCTTAATATTTTCTGGATCCACTGATAATCCCTGTGAACTTAAAATAAAGCCTAAAAAAGTAACTTGGTTAGTACATAAAGAACACTTCTTGAGATTAGCGTATAAGTGCTCTTCTCTCAAAGTGCTAAGAATGGACCGTAAATGTTTAACATGCTCGTTCAAAGACTTACTGTATATTAAGATATCATCAAAATAAACAACATAAAACTTACCATTGTAAGGCCAAATGACATGGTTCATCAGATGCATAAAGGTACTAGGGGCATTACTCAAGCCAAAAGGCATGGCTAACCATTCATACACACCTTGTTTAGTCTTGAATGTGGGTTTCCACTCGTCACCTTCCTTCATTCTAATCTGATGATAGCCACTTTTCAAGCCACTTTTCAAGTCAATTTTGGAGAAGATGCTTACTCCACTAAGTCCATCAAGCATGTCATCCAACTGAGGTATAGGGTGCCTATATTTGATAGTGATATGGTTCACAGCCCTACAATCTATGCAAATTCTCCAAGTTCCATCTTTCTTTGGCACAAACAAAACTGGTACAACATAAGGACTTAAACTTTCCTGAATGTAACCTTTGTCTAGGAGTTCTTTGACTTGTCTTTGTAATCCTTCATTTTTTTGGGATTGTTCCTATATGATGGTTTATTAGGAATGGTGGCTCCAGGAATGAAATCAATTTGATGTTCAATTCCACTAATTAGTGGTAATCCATCTGGAATTTCTTCAGGGAACATATCTTCAAATTCCTGTAAAATATTAGAAATAAAAGAAGGCAAGCCTTCAGGAGGGTTAGTAAGTAGAAAACTTTCCTTATACATAAGTATAAGTATAGCCTTCTTGGTTCATAAATGTTTCGGACCATCTCCTCTACTTGCGTATATATTCATCTTCTGAGTATAACTTTCTTTGGCTTTCTTTTCCTTCTCCCATTCTTCTATGCGTGACTTAATGGTCATTTGACATTCATGAACTTGACTAGGAAGCAAGGACGCCAATATGATTTTCTTTCCTTGATGTTGGAAAAAGTACTTGTTAGAAAATCCATCATGGGTACCCTTCTCGTTAAACTGCCATGAACATCCTCGTACAAGGTAGCTTGCACTCATGGGCACCACGTCACAAAGGACTTCATCATTGTATCTTCGAATTGAGAAAGGTACAACAACTTGTTTGGTTACCTTGGGTTCACCCACATCGTTGAGCCACTGAAATTTGTAAGGATAAGGATGCATGGAAGTCTTGAGACCCAACTTTTCCACCATGTGAGTACTTGTTACGTTTGTACAACTTCCTCGATCAATGATCACCACAAACTTTATTTCCCACATGACATTTTGTATGGAAGATATTCTCTGTCTGTTCATCTTCTTAACTTTGAATGTTCAAAGTCCTTTTGACTACAAAGATGTTGGATGGAAGAGTCATGTTAGCAAATAAGGAAAAAAGAAATGTGTTTAGGACCTTACAAATAATACTCTCACAAAGCCTCATGAGTCACTCCAAGAAAACTTGAATGTCACTCAATCTGCTCTTGTTTTCACTATAGGGCTTTTAAGGCTTCTACTTGTCCTCTTCTGATCTCACACACGCTCAAGCTTTTTTCCTCTCTATTCTTTTTATCCCTAGTTCTAGAGGACTTTACTCAAAACCGTATCAAGTAGATTTTACTTGTTGGGCGTCGGATGCAAAAAGGGTTAGTAGGAATGGAAAACAAAAATATAATGAAAGGGTGGCTTAGAAATAGAAATAAGAGAATAAAGGGGTTACTTACACAAAGTCACTTTACAACCTTCTATCACCACAATCAATTTAAAGGCTTACTTGAAATGCTTGGTGATGAGAATTGTTCTAGAGTACTTCAACTTTTCTTTCTTTCTTTTATTTTTCTTCCTTTTTTTTTGAGTGCTTCAATTTCTTTGTTGGTTTTCTTGATTTCTTTCACTTTGCACTTCACTTGCACTTCTTTTTGTATTTTATTTTTGTTGTTGTTACACGTTGCTTTCTTCCACCAAAGCTCTGATTACCGCTTGATGTAAGGTACTTCTACCTTCTCGATTGATTGTGGGTATAGGAAAGAAGAAAAATAACCTGCATAAGTGAATGGCTCAAATAGATGGTTTGGTGATAGATGTAAAGGTGAATAGGTAGGCTATTTATGAAATGAAAGATGGAAACGGAATGATGTTATGGCTATGGTTAGGTTTATGAAACAATGGAATGGTTGTGAAGGTAGTATCTTAAAGAAGACTCAAAGAATAACCAATGCCATAGAGAGCAAAGACCCATACTTTATATTGCTTCTTTGAGGGGTGGTATTAAGGACTTGGACCAACTATCTTTATGGAGAGAGGAACCACAAGTATCAAGGGAAAGGGTTGATTCCACAAGTATTAAAATACTTTATAAGTTGATAAAAGTCACTAGGAATTAAGAAAATTTAATAATCTCACTTTAATTAATCACAAGGTCTTATTACAAATGAATTATGATAGCCTATTTATAGGAAATAGAGGGGCATGGTTGAATAGATACATGGCGGTCCGGCTAACCCTTGTTTTTCCTATAAGGTCATAATTTTAATTCAAAAAGAGATGATGGCTCGGTTTAAATGAAGGGTAATAACCCTTGGCTAAATAGCTCTTGTGTCCCTTCAAGTTGGCTCCAAGTGGGGGAGGAAATGATGCTTGGCTGAATGGTTAGATGACTCTTCATCTTGGTGCCTAAATGATACCACATGTAAGTGATATGATCTCAGTTATGTGTTCCGAGTCATATACAATGTTGCTCAGTCGTGATTCTAGTAAGAACTTCGTAATGGTTTGAAGGTGATGGAAGAGTGATAATTGTTGTAGTTTAATGAAATGAAGAAAAGTGGGGAAAGTGTAGTGGTAATAATAATTTATAGTATGGAAATAATGGAAGTATGGTGAAGGTAAAATATGTTATGGCATGGGAGATGAATGATGAAATAAAAAGTATGGATTGTGACCCGCTAGCTATATGGAGCTAGGAACCAACAATATACAAAGATGGAATCGAAGTGATAGAGGGTGGAACGTGACCCACTAGCTATACATGATCTAGGAACCAACGTTATAAAAAAATGAAATGGAGGAAGGCTTCAAGTTTGACAAGAAACCGATAGAGTTCTAATCCAAGAACTAAAATGAAAGCAACCTTTCAAATAGTTTATTATACAAAAAGTTCTCAAGCTCCATTTTATCTTTTGAAGGCTGATCATATTCTACAAGGGAACAAGCAATAAAGTTTGATTCAGTAAGCGTATCATTTTTTCTCTCTCGAGTTAGTGAAAAAAAGAAAAAAAAAATTTAAAGAGGGCGGGAGCAATTCTTTTCATCTTTGAAAAATAATTAATAAGGTTTCGTATTTGCTTCATCGTTTCTTTCATTATCTTCAAGATTTCATTGCATGCATATTCTCGTATTCGTTCTTTCTTGTAGCCAATTTTTTTTTAGTCACATCATTTTTCCAACCAAGCCCTAATTGTTTCAGCTGAAGTCTACGAGACGCCTTGTAAACCTCGAGGGAGTTCCACAAGAACTTTAAATGAAAGCAAGAGCGGTAAAATGCAAGAGTGAACATCAAGGGTAAAAGCCATCCCTAGTGAAACACGAGTGGAGTGACATTAATTTTTTATTTGGAGTGTATTGATGAGGTTTTGTGTTGGTGAGGTTTATTTTCATTTTTTATTACTAATAATGTCTCGTACTTCTAGAGACAACTCTCATATTTCAGGAGGTGATGACCAAAATGATGGTGGTGCACGAAACTTGCAAATGCAAGCCATGACACGAGAGATAAGGAGTTTGTTTCAAAATCATATCAACCCAATCTCAAATAAATTGGAGAAAATGATAGAACGACCTTCTTGTTCACAAACACGTCCAACGAAGATCAAAACACAACTAAATAGGAGAGATGATATTCGATCCTTTTCTTGTTCTACACCAATTATACCAGAATATCTTACAAGGAGGATCCCAATTTTATAACAAGAATCAATGTCAAAAGTTCAACGCAAAGTGAGCCAAGGAATTTTCCATCTTTCAATCCAGAAATTCTAGCTTGACTTCAAGTTTGTTTTGATAATTTTGTCAAAGAAACATAATTTTATGAACAACTACAAAAAAAAAGTGTTTACAAAAAAGAAGAATAAATGAGAGTTGAAAAAGACATTGAGAGCATTGAAAAGAGAATTTAGAGTGAAAATGAGCACACTAAAAACCAAGAGTGTGGTATTGAAAAGATAGTTCAAAAGAAGCATGAAAGTGAGAGAAAATAAAGCGAAGAGTTGGAAAATTTGTTTTCTACTAACCAATCTTTTCTTCCTACTCATCCTCTTGATTTACAATATATTCCAAGAGTCATACATTTACAAAATCATGATTCAAGAAACATGTCCATTGAAGTTCCAAAAGGAGTGACACTTGAAGTTTCAAAGGTTGAATCGCTTGAAATTCCAAGGGATGTGTTCATTGACATTCCAAGTTTACTCCATCCATTCAAAGAACATCATAAAAGGGAAGTTTCAATGAATCTGATTCTTGAGAATGTCAAGGGCCAAATTTCATTCATGAATTTCATGAATTTTCTATGTTCATTAATTTTATTAATGGTGTTCCATGTTCTAACTTAAATTTATTTTTTAGAACATTGATTCATGTAATTTTTCTTCCTTGTGATGATCGATTCAAGGAGATGAAATGGACATTATTGATCTATTCAAGGTTCATAATGTGTAAGGCGATAAAGATTAAAGGAGATGGTGTAACCTACCTACTTGAAGGAGTTCAAATGTCAAAACTTTTCACCCACCCTCATGATGATTCAAAGGAACACAAAGAAGGAGTGCAAAGAATATACACCTATTTGGATGAACAACATGGAAATGAAGTGCACATGCAATGAAGTAGCTTACTAAATGATCTAAATATGCATAAATGAACTACTTCCCTAAATAAACTAGATGCTTTGAATGCAATGCATGCTTAATGAACAACACACTTATTAAATGCAATGAATGTCATGCAACTAATAAAACTCATACAAATTCATGCAATGAATGATATCATATGACAAGCATATCCTAAGAGGTAAATACAAACATATAATAAATATAGTGCATAAATGAGCAGGTATAGGATGAAGTAAGGTAGAACTCCCTTTGAATCAGCCTTGGTGAACTTCAATGATTTAATCAGATCAATAAGAAAGTTAGGGCTAATTGGGATCACATCAGCAAGGCACATGGTGGTTGGTCATTTGGCACATACATGGGTGTTCTATGGAGCCTTGTGGTGCAGCCTTGTGCATGGAATAAAGATTGGTCATGTGCACCATCTTGGGAACCAAAATTAAGGATCGTGTAGAGGTAACCAAAACTATACAAGTGGGTGAATCCAGTAAGGGAAAAGAAAAGCAAATTGATTCTTTCTAATGAACCAGAGACATCAAATGCTTTAAGTGTTTTGGAAAAGGACATCTGGCCAGTCAATGTCCCAACCGAAATACTATGATAGTACATGATAATGGAGATGTTGTCTCAGATTCTTAAGAACCCATATATGATGAGGAACCTGAAGCAATCCAATGAGAAGAGTCAGAAGAAAATACATACCATAGAGAAATGCTTGTTTTAAAAAGGTGTCTATAATTACAAATATCTCAATAGTATTTACAAAGAAACAACATTTTCCAGACCATGTGCCATGTCAAGGACAAATTTTGCACGATGATTATAGATGGAGTAAGTTGTACAAACGTAACCAACACTCTTATGGTTGAAAAACTTGGTTTGACAACATCAAAGCATCCCACTCCACATAAACTCCAATGGCTCAATGAAGGAGGTGAGTTAAACGTTAGTAAACAAGTTCTAATTTCTTTTTCAGTTGGTAGGTACACGGATGAGGTACTTTGTAACATTGTCCCTATGCGTGCTAGCCACGTCTACTTGGTATGCCATGTCAATATGACAAAAGGGCCATTCATGACTGTTATCACAATCAATACTCCTTTGATCATGAAGGACACAAGGTAACCTTGGTTTCTTTGATGCCTAACAAAGTACAGCAAGATCAGTTGCATATGCAAAAAAGTGTACAAGTTAGGCCCAAAAACAAACTACCAATAAAGGAAGAAGATGGACGAAACATGAAATCAAACTTCTTCATGAAGAAACTTGGTGGTTCATTATTGAAAAATGAAAGGTCTCCTATGAACACTGGTGATGGTTGGGATTCAAAGTCACAACTCTTCATCAAGGATCTTAATTTTCAAAGGGAACGTAAAGCTATGCAAGGAGTCGATTTGAGGACAAATCGCCCTAAAGAAGAGGGGATGATACGAGCACGTTTTTAACTACAAAGGGCATACTCTTGAACATTTTTATGTTGTATTTACTTCATACTAGTTTAATGATATGTGCTACTACAATCCATCTCATGTTAAGGTTACTAGTTATGGAGTTAGTATGAACATATCGTGCACATTGGTATTAAAGTATGTTCAGCATGTTAGAATACTTTTGCATATCATTTACATATCATGGAAGCATGTTTTCAATCATTCATCAGCTCATGTCACGTTATTTCAAGCATGTTATTATTTCATATTAGTTTTCCATTCATCTAAGTATGTTTCAATGATAGCATACTTATCATTCCATTATGCACATTGCTATTAAAAAATGTTAAGAATGTCAAGATAGTCTTGCACTCACATTCATCATGGCAGCATACATATCATTCATTTAGCTTTTATGCATTCATCTTAGCTCTTAGTTTTTTAAATAAACCCACACATGTTATTTAATGGTATTTGTAGTTAATAAACATGAAACAATAGCTCACAAGGACATTAACATACATGGAAGTAGGGTAATCAGATTATAAAGGTTTAATTCCATTAAATTACTTTGTTTTCCTTGCACATGTAGCTTATCGGAACATGAGAACATGTGGGACAGATTGGTAGAGCATTTAGGGAACATATACAGATCACCAACAACTCATCAAGGATATAGCAGATCGTGGGGCACTAAGGAGTGTACAATTCGGCTGGAAATTGCACAATTCCAACTAATCACCACTAGCCCTTGTTTGCTAACTAGATTTCCACTTAAACAAGCTTGGATGAAGACCTATACTTAACCAAGATATTGCAAATGGCCAACTTTCATCTTATGCACAAAACAACACTACAAGGTTCTCTAGAACATCCATGTGCATGCCATATAACCATGTGAACCCACTTAAGCTCCAACTTGAAGAGATACAAGTGCTATTCGGCCAAGAGACATGTTCCTACACCTTGAACCGAACTAACACCTATTATTCATGTTAATTATGTGTTAATTTATGTTTTTAGGGAGATACAAAGGTTAGCCAACTCACCATGCACCATTCGGCCAAACACCTTCAATTCTCTATAAATAGGTTTTCCTATTTCATTTTGTAACAAGACTTTTATCATCAATTAAGAGAGATTATTCTCTTGTTTAAGTCCATGTGACTTTTATCGACTTATCAAGTAATTCAATTATTTGTGGCGTCAACCCCTATTTTCCCTTGATACTTGAGGTTCCTATCTCTATATAGATAGCGGGTCCAAGTCCTTAATACTACCCCTTAAAGAAGCAATATAAAGTCTGGGTGTTTGTTCTTTAACATTGGTTCTTCTTTTAGTCTTCTTTGAGATACTATCCTCACAATCTATCCATTGTTTCAACAACTTTCCATTATTTCATTATCCAAATCATAACCACAACAATCATCTTTCGCTACCATCTCTTATAATTAAAATAACCTACCATTTCACCATTACATCAACCTTAACCCATCTATTTAAGCCATTCACTTATGCAGGTTGTTTTGCTTCCTTCCTAGATCCACAATCAATCGATAAGGTATATTCACCTTACATCAGATATTGTTGCGAAGTTTCTAGCTCTCGAATGAGTGCATGCATCTCTTGGTCATAAGTTGGATAATTCATAATTGCACCATTCAGTTTCTCACTAAAATAAGCAATTGGCTTTCCTTCTTGACTCAAGACAACACCTAAATCCAATTCCAGAGGCGTCACATTCAACTTCAAAAGTTTTATTAAAATTTGTCAAATATAGTAAATGGGAATTTGTTAAGCATTCTTTGAGTTCGTTGAAGGCCACTTCTTGTTCTTTTCCCAAGAGAATGTGAATTCTTCTTAATAATCCCTGTTAAGGGATCCGCAATAGAACTAAAGTTTGGTACAAACCTTCGGTAAAAACTAGCCAAACCATGGAAACTCTGACTTGACTGACGTTAGTAGGTCTTGGCCACTCCTGAATTGCTTTGATCTTCTCTGGATCAACCTCTAAACCCTCTAAACTTCCGATGAAGACTAAGAACGTAATTTTTTTAGTACGAAAAGAACACTTCTTGAGATTAGCATATAAGTTCTCTCCTCTCAAAGTGCCAATAATAGACCTTAAATGATCAGTATGTTCATTTAGGGACTTACTGTATATCAAAATGCCATCAAAGTAAACAACATAAAACTTACCTATATAAGGCCGAATGACATGATTCATCAAACGCATAAAAGTGTTAGGTGCGTTAGTTAGGCCAAAAGGAATGACTAACCATTCATACAAACCTTGCTTGGTCTTAAAAGCAGTTTTCCACTCGTCACCTTTCTTCATTCTAATATGATAGTAGCCACTTTTCAAATCAAATTTGGAGAAGATGCTGGCACCACTGATTTGATCAAGCATATCATCCAACTAAGGTATAGGAAGTCTATACTTGATGGTGATTTGATTCAAAGCTCTACAATCCACACACATTCTCCAAGTCCCATCTTTGTTTGGTACTAACAAAACTGGAACATCGCAAGGACTTAAACTATCATGAATGTATCCTTTATATAGTAGTTCTTTGAGTTATTTTTGTAATTCCTTGGTTTCTTCAGGATTGCTTTTGTAAGCTAATCTATCAGGAATGGTGGCTCCGGGAATGAAATCAATTTGATGTTCAATTCCCCTAATTGGTGGTAAACCATTTGGGATTTCTTCAGGGAATATGTCTTCAAATTCCTGTAAAAGAGTGGATATGGAAGAAGAAAAGCATTCAAGAGGATTAGTAAGTAGAAAATTTTCCTTTTATATAAGTACAAGTATTGCTTTCTTTGTGGATGAATGCTTCCGAACATCTCCTTTGTTTGCATATATGTTCATCTTTTGAGTATTACTTTCTCCGTCCTTCTTCGCTTTCTTCTATTCTTCTATACGTGCTTTAAAGGTCAATTGGCATTCATG
This sequence comes from Hibiscus syriacus, assembly GCF_006381635.1. Taxonomy (NCBI): domain Eukaryota; kingdom Viridiplantae; phylum Streptophyta; class Magnoliopsida; order Malvales; family Malvaceae; genus Hibiscus; species Hibiscus syriacus. The sequence continues at coordinate 15,462,178 of NW_024063533.1, forward strand.
GACTTGACTTGGAAGCATAGGTGCCAACGTGATCTTCCTCCCTTGGTGTTGGAATGAATACTCATTGGAGAATCCATCATTAGTAGCCTTCTTATCAAATTGCCAAGGACATCCTAGGATAATGTGGCTTGCACTCATTGGCACCACATCATAAAGAACTTCATCCTTGTATCTTCTAATGGTGAAAGAAATAACTACTTGTTTTATAAACTTGGCTTCTCCCACATCATTGAGCCACTACAATTTGTAGAAGTGAGGATGCTTTAAAGTCTTTAGGCCCAACTTCTCCACCATGTGAGTGCTCGTTACATTTGTACAACTTCCTTCATTTATGGTCATTATGCAAACTTTTTCTTCCACATAAGATTTGGTATTGAATATGTTCTCTCGTTGTTCATCGTCTTGACTTTGAATGTTCAAAGTCCTTTTAACTACAAACATGTTAGATAGAATAGACATATTACCAATTTAAGAAAAGTAAATGTGTAAAAGACTTTACCAAATATTGTTCTCACAAATCCTCACGAGTACACTCCAAGAAAACTTGAATGACACTCAATCCAATCCTTTTAACTACAAACATGTTAGATAGAATAGACATATTACGTGTACATACGTTTTAGATTCATTTATTATGTTTTCATATCATTTACATATCATGACAGCATGTATTCATTCATTCATTAACTCATGTCATGTTATTCTAGCTCATGTTATGTTTACATTAGCTCACTAGCTTTAAATCCATGTTTCTTTAGCTCATTTTCATGCATGCATCTCTTTTCTAGCTTATATATGTTTTCTTAAAACTCATGAACGTCCTGTGCCTTTTATCTAGCTTATATACAAGTTATCTTAGCTTATAGATGATAATTCATAGCTTATATCACTCAAACACCTCACGACAGCATGCATTTTACCTTAAATGAGCTCACACATTGCTTACATGGTTTGTTTGTTAATTCCTATAGGTGAAACACAAAGCAAGGCATATTATGGTAGCTTGGTTAGCTAAAAGGATAAGCATAGCAGCTCACACTAGCTCTTGAACGTTATGGCAGCTCATTTCATCACTTAAGGAGCTTCAACTTAGCTGGAGGAGCTAGCATGTAGCTGAACCTAGTTGGAGGAGAGCTTTGGACCAAATTATTGAAAAGTGGACTAAAGGTAGCTGGAAGTAGCTGGGAGAGTAGCTGAGGAGCTAAGAAGACCAAAGCTAACTAGCTTGAGTTCATAAAGCTATAACTCACCTAGTTAGCTACCAAGACACTCACCTAACTTACCTTGAAGCTAGTTCATCTCTAGGCTACCCATGGACTTGAAGACATCATCCTATGGTTGCAACCTCACTAAAGCCTTGCTAGAAGACCCATGTGCATTCAAGTAGGATGCCATGTCCATCATTCAAGCATGTGCACTCCATGTGACATCAAATTGGCGCCAAAACACCAAGGGATGCTTCCTATTCGGCCAAAGACTCCTTCCTCTCCATTTTGGCGCCCAAATAACTTCCGAATGTATTCAAAACATCCTTAAGGCCGAACCAACACATAACCATTCGGCCAAGAGCATTTATCTTCATTAAAATTATGTATTTTCATTAAAAATCATGTGTTTTCAAAGGGGTTTCAACCTTGGCCGAACCATCATGTGTCTATTCGGCCTAAACCCTTTGAAAAACTATAAATAGGCTATTGCAATTCATTTGTACTCATCTCATCTCTTATATAAAACATACTCTTGTGAGTTATTTCTCTTCAAAGTTCTTTGCGAACTTTATCGATTAAATAAGTATAGTTCCAATACTTGTGGCGTCATTCCTTCCATATTTGATTCCAAAATTCCTAGATTAATATCTAGTGGGTTGAAGACACTATCACCACCCCTCAAGAAAGTTTGTGAAGACCGAGATTGTGCTTCATAGCATAGTTTCCTCCTTGGCGTGTTTGAGATACAACATCACCACCATTTCCATTTCATCATCATCCATCTCTTCCATCAATTTCGCAGACATCTCTATATTTTCTTTATTTTATTTCATTCTTATTATTTATTTTCATTACTTATATTATTATTCCCTTTATTAAGTCCATTATTAATCATATTTCCTATCTTATTTTGCAGCCCAAACTTATAAATTTAAGGATATTTGTACTTGTTAATCCTAGATCGGGACACAATAAGGCTATCTACTCTTCTCACCAAAGTGTGTAGATACGCCTTACATCACTAATCCTCTTATAATCTATCATGCTTAAGCCTTTTTACTCTCAGTCTCTTTGTATCGAGTTCTAAGTAGACTTTAGTCAAAACTTTTTCAAGTAATTCTTACATGCTGTGCGTCGGCTGTAAATTGTTAGTACATATGAAAAATCAAATATAATGTAACAGGGTGGCTTATAAATAAGAAAGAAAAGAATAAAAGGTTACTTACAACAAGATCACTTTACAATCTTTCTATCACCACAATCAATTTTAAATGCTTACTTGACTTGCTTGTTTTTTGTGCTTTCAACTTCTTTTTCTTTGCAATTTTCTTTTTTCTTTTCCTTTTGTTTTCTTCTTGAGTGCTTCCAATTTCTTTGCTGATTTTTAAACTTTATTTACTTGCACTTCTTTTTTGTATTTTGATTTGTTGTTGTTGTTGCACGTTTCTTCTTCCACCAAAGCTCTGAATACCACTTATGTAAGGTACTCGTACCTTAATTGATTGTGGATCTAGGAAGAAAGCAAAATAACTTACAATAACTAAATGGCTCAAATAGAGGGCTTGGTAGTTTATGTAAGTGTGAAATGGAGGTATATTTATAATGAATCAAAGATGCAGAAGATGGTTAAAGTTTTTGGCTATGGTTAGGCTTATGAAACAAAATAATAATGAAGGTAGTATCTTAGACAGACCAAGGAAGTACTAGTGCTATATTGACCAAAGACCAAACCTTACAAATATCTCTAAGGGGTGGTATTAAAGGACTTGGACCCTCTATCTATAAAGAGATAAGAACCATAAGTATCAAGGAAAGGGATTGATGCCGCAAGTAAAGAGATATTTCATAAGTTGATAAAGTCACCAAGGACTTGAGAAAAAAAGAGAGAATAATCTCACTTGATTTAATTATCTGAAATATGTGTCTTACAATGGAAATAGCCTAGCCTATTTATAGGAAATGAAAATTAAATATAATGTAAGGAAATTCTACCTTCTCGATTGATTATTGGATTGAGGAAGGAAGCAAATCAAATTGTATAAGTGAATGGCTCAAAAAGATGGTTTGGTGGTAGATGAAATGGTGAAAAGGTAGGCTATTTATGAAATGAGAGATGGTAGCATAAGGATGTTATGGCTATGGTTAGGTTGATGAAACAATGGAATGGTTGTGAAGGTACTATCTTAAAGAAGACTCAAAGAAGAACCAATGCTATAAAGAGCAGAGACCCATACTTTATATTGCTTCTTTATGAGGTGAGGTGGTATTAAGGACTTGGACCTGCTATCTATATGGAGATAGGAACCATAAATATTAAGGGAAGGGGTTGATGCCACAATATTAAAATACTTGACAAGTCGATAAAAGTCACAAGGACTTAAGAAAAGAAATTATCTCACTTTATTTAATCAAAAAGGTCTCCTTACAGATGAATTATGATAACCTATTTATAGGAAATATAGGGCATGGCTGAATAGATACATGGTGGTTTGACCAACCCTTGTGTCTCCCTATAAGGTTATAATTTTAATACAAAATGATATGATGGCTCGATTTAAATGAAGGGTAATAACCCTTGGCCGAATAGCTCTTGTGTCCCTTCAAGTTGGTGCCAAATGGGAGAGGAAATGATGCTTGGCCGAATGGTTAGATGATTCTTCATCTTGGTTCCTAAACGATGCCACATCCAAGGCACATGGTGGCTGGTCATATGGCACACACATGGGTGTTCTAGGGAGCCTTGTGGTGTAGCCTTGTGCATGGGATGTAGGCTGGTCATGTGCACAATCTTGGGTGTGCCTGTTTCCTCCTCCAAGCTTTCTTGAGTGTGTAGCTAGCTAGCAAGCAATAGGTTGGTTGTGAATTAGCTTCCTAGATGAGACCTTGCAAGCTTCATAAGAGAACATTCAGCTACATTCAGCTACCATTGATATCACTTTTGGCAACTCAGCTTCAAATAGTCCAACTAGCCGAGTTTAGCTAGCCTTGAGCTCCTCCAGCTGAGTTGAGCTTTCCTTAGTGTTCCACGACTTGCCATGTACTTTGTTAGCTGCATATGATATCCAAATAATCCACCAAGCTACCCCAACGTGTGTCATGCTCCAATGTACCTACATGTGCAAGGAAACTAGGTAATTCCATGGCATTGAGCTGATATGAGCTAAATACCTAGCTGTCATGCATGATTATGGTATTGTGAGCTATGTTTGCATGTCATAAGCTAAATATATCATATCATAATATGTGTGAGCTAATGTATAAAGTCTAGGAGCTAATATGAATGCATGTGAGCTAATAAAATGAATGATAGGTATGTTGTCATGATGTATAAGTTATAATCATGGTTAATATGATTGTATGAATATTCTAACATGCTTAACATATTAAAATAACAATGTGCATGATGTGTTCATACTAAGTTATTTATTAACTAAATAACTTGTATTCTTAACATGAGATGTATCATAATAGCATATATTATTAAACTAGTATAAAGTAAATTCAATATAAAAATGTTCAAGAGTACTCCCTTTGTAGATGAAAACGTGCTTGCATTATCCCCCTTCTTTAGGGTGATTTCTCCTCAAATTGAAATCATTATGTCCTTGCATGGCTTCACGTTTCTTTTCTAAAAGAAAGCATCCCTTGAATGTTTATGTTCTTCCAATAGGTTCCCTTTCATAAGATCTCCTTTTAGGCCTTTCTTTGGAATATAATTTACCAACAGGTACCTTTTGGCAATGATCTTCTTTTAGGGATATCCCTTTTGGAAGTGACCTTTGGCATGGTTGGTCCTAAAAAGTGAGGAGAAAAGAGGTTTCAAATGAAAGGGTACTTACCTTTTGAAGATTAAGACCCTTGGTAAAGAGTTTGTCTTTAAATCCCAACCATCGCCATTTTTCGTAGGAGACCCTTCATTTTCCAACAATGAATTGTCATGTTTCTTCATAAAGAAGTTTGATTTCATGTTTTGTCCTTCTTTATCTTTATTGGTGTTTTGTCTTCGCGCCATGCTTGTACACTCTTTCCCATATGCAATTGATCTTGTTATACTTTTTTAGGCGTCAAAGACACCAAGGTTACCTTACGTCCTTCATGATTAAAGGTGTATTGATTGTGATAACAATCATTAATGACCCTTTTGTCATACTGCCATGGTCTACCAAGTAGAATATGGCTAGCATGTATAGGGACAATGTCACAAAGCACATCATCCTTGTACCTACCAACTGAAAAAGGAATTAGAATCTGTTAGGCAATGATTAACTCACCTCTTTCATTGAGCCATTGAAGTTTATATGGAGTGGGGTGCTTTGATGTTGTCAAACCAAGTTTTTCAACCATAAGAGTGCTGGCTACATTTTTGCAATGCCCTCAATCGATAATCATGGTGCAAACCTTGTCCTTGACATGGCACCTTGTATGGAAAATGTTGTTTCTTTGAAGATCCTCTTGAGATGTTTGTGATTGTAGGCACCTTTTCAAAACAAGCATTTCTCCATGGTTTGTATTCTCTTCAGATTCTTTGTCTTGGATTGCTTTGGTTCCTTATCATAAATAGGTTCTTCAGAATCCGAGACAACATCTCCATTGTTAAGTATCATCATGACATTTCGGTTGGGATATTGACTGACAACATGTCCTTTCCCAAAACACTTGAAATATTTGATATCTATAGACCTCTCGAAAGCACTGGTTTGCTTCTCTTTACCCTTACTAGATTCGCAAACTTGTTTAGTCTTTGTTACTTCTATAAGATCCTTTGCTTGGACTGACGTTAGCTTTCGAAAGGTATTAGGCTCTTACTTCCATTTGGTGGCCAAATTTGGACTACTCCGATTGTAAGCTTTCCTTTTAATTTGTCGTTCAATCTTCATGGGCATATGAACCATCTCTTCAATCTCTACATATTGCTATAGTTCAACAAGGTTAGTAATATCCGGATTTAGGCCAGATAAAAACCTTACCATTGTTGATTCTTTGTCTTCATCAACATTGGCTCGAATCATGGTTATTTCCACCTCTTTGAAATAATCTTCAACGCTCTTGCTTCCTTGTTTAAGATTTTGTAGCTTATGCTAAAGATCTCGATAATAATGAGTAGGCCTAAACCTTTTCCTCATAATGGCCTTCATTTCTTCCCACATAGTGATGGGGCGTTCACCATTTCGTCTTCTTGAACTCACCAATTTATCCCACCAAACTAAGGAATAGTCCATGAATTCCATAGCAGCAAGCCTTACCTTCTTTTGCTCTGTATAGTTTTGACATTCAAAAATGTGTTTGATATTGATTACCCAGTTAAGATAGGCTTCAGGATCAGTTCGTTCTTGAAATAGAGGAATGATTACCTTGATGTTACTGAAGTTATCATTCTGATTTCGATAAATGTCTCTTCTTGCTACTGATGTTACTTTAACCTCTTCTTCCTCAAATTCTTCTTCCATTATAGGGAGATTTAATCTCTGGTTGCCCAAAGATGCTTCAAATTGATCCATACGATCATGCAAAGGATCCAATTCTAATTTCAGCAATCCTGCCATTTCATGCATAATGGCTTGGGTTTGTAAGTTAGGGGCTTCTCTTTTTGGGGTTTGTCCTGGACTTTGAGACATTATTAGTTAAATAAGAAAAGAAAAAGATGTTTAAAAGACCTTACCAGATAATACTATCACAAATCCTGACAAGTGACTCCAAGAAAATTTGAATGTCACTCAATCTTTTCGTGTTTGCACTCTAAGACTTTTAAGGCTTTTACTTTTCCTCTTCTGATCTCACACACGCACAAGCCTTTTTTCTCTCAATTCTCTTTATCCCAAGTTCTAGGGGACTTTACTCAAAACCATGTCAAGTAGATTTTACATGTTGTACATCGGCTACAAAAGGGTTAGTAGGAATGGAAACAAAATATAATGAAAAAGTGGCTTAGAAATCGAAAGAAGAGAACAAAAGGGTTACCTACACAATGTCACTTCACAACCTTCTATCACCACAATCAATTTAAAGTCTTACTTGAATGACTTGGTGATGAGAATTATTGATAAGTGCTTCAACTTTTCTTTCTTTCTTTTCCTTTCTTTTCTTTTTTGAGTGCTTTCAATTTCTTCTTTTGAGTGGTTCAATTTCTTTGTTGATTTTCATGATTTCTTTCACTTTGCACTTAATTGCACTTCTTTTTGTATTTTTTTGTTGTTATTGCACGTTGCTTTCTTCCACCAAAGCTCTGATTATCAATTGATGCAAGGCAATTCTACCTTCTCGACTGATTGTGGATCTAGGAAGGAAAAAAAATAACATGTATAAGTGAATGGCTCAAATATATGGTTTGGTGGTAGATGTAAAGGTGAATAGGTAGGCTATTTATGAAATGAGAGATGGAAGCGGAAGGATGTTATGGTTATGGTTAGGTTGATGAAGCAATGGAATGGTTGTGAAGGTAGTATCTTAAAGAAGACTCAAAGAAGAACCAATGCTATAGAGAGAAGAGCCCAGACTTTATATTACTTCTTTAAGGGGTGGTATAAAGGTTGGACCCGCTATCTATATGGAGATAGGAACCACAAGTATCAAGGAAAGAGGTTGACACCACAAGCATTAAAATACTTGATAAGTCGATAAAAGTCTCCAAGACTTAAGAAAATAGAATAATCTCATTTTAATTAATAAAAAAGGTCTCTTTACAAATGAATTATGATAGCCTATTTATAGGAAATGGAGGGGCATGGCCGAATATATACATGGTGGTTCGGCTAACCCTTGTGTCTCCCTATAAGGTCAATACAAAAAGAGATGATGGTTCGGTTTAAATGAAGGGTAATAACCCTTGGCCGAATAGCTCTTGTGTCCCTTCAAGTTTGACCCAAATGGGAGAGGAAATGATGCTTGGCCGAATGGTTAGATGGCTCTTCATCTTGGTGCCTAAATGATACCACAGACAAGGCACATGGTGGCTGGTCATATGGCAGACACATTGGTGTTCTAGGGAGCCTTGTGGAGTAGCCTTGTGCTTGGGATGAAGGCTGGTCATGTGCACCATCTTGGGCGTGCATGTGTCTTCCTCTAAGCATGCTTAAGTGTGTTGCTAGCTAGCAAGCAAGGGGCTGTTTTTGAATGAGCTTCCTAATTGAGACCTTGCAAGCTTCATAACAACACATTCAGCTACATTCAGCTACCATTGATATCACTTTTGGTAAATCAGCTTCAAATAGTCCAACTAGCTGAGTTTAGCTAGCCTTTAGCTCCTCTAGTTGAGTTGAGCTTTCCTTAGTGTTCCACAAATTGCCATTTATTTTGTGAGCTATTTGTGAGCTATATATGATCTCCAAATAATCAACCAAGCTACCCCAGTGTGTGTCATGCTCCAATGTACCTACATGTGCAAGGAAACAAGGTAATTCCATGGCATTGAGCTGATATGAGCTAAATACCTTGTTGTCATGCATGATTATGGTATTGTGAGCTATGTTTGCATGTCATAAGCTAAATATATCATCTCATAATATGTGTGAGCTAATGTATAAAGTCTAGGAGCTAATATGAATACATATGAGCTAATAAAATGAATGATAGGTATGTTGCCATGATGTATATGTGATAATCATGCTTAATATGATTGTATGAATATTCTAACATGCTTAACCTATTAAAATAACAATGTGCATGATGTATTCATACTGAGTTATTTATTAACTACATAACTTGTATTCTTAACATGATATGTATCATAATAGTATATATTATTAAACTAGTAAATTCAATATAAAAATGTTCAAGAGTACTTCCTTTGTAGATGAAAACGTGCTTGAATCAAAATAGCCAAGAGATAGGTGGTTATTCGGCTGGGTAGATTCCTTTTAATTAAAAGACATAATTTAATTAAGCAAATGTAGATGAATGGACTTAATTATTCGGCCAAAATGAATGAATATGCCCCTTGGACAAATAGTCTTCTTGATGCTTCATCTTGGTGCCATTTTGAAGAATTAAGTTGCTTTGGTCGAATGGTTGTGTAGCCTTCCATTTTGGTGCCTAAAAGAGACCACATGCAAGGAATATGGTTACTGGTCGTATGGCTTGACATGGGAGTTCTAGGGAGCCTTGTGTTGTAGCCTTGTGCACGGGATGAAGTCTGGTCATGTGTATCTCCTTGGGTGTGTATTAGTTCTCCTCCAAGCTCGCTTTAGTATGCAGCTAGCTAGGAATGCAAGGGCTGGTGGTGAATGAGCTTCCAATATGAGACCTCCTAGGTTCTTTAGAAAATCTCTAGATACCTTCAGCAACCCACTTAGTCACTTTCAGCAACTTAGCTTCAAGTAGTCCACCTAGCTGAGTTTAACTAGCCTTTAGCTCCTCCAGCTGAATTAAGCTTTCCATTGTCTTCTATGAGCTTCCTTGAAGCTTGTGATCTAATTGTGAGCTGCCATAGAGTGCAAAATACTCCCTCAACCTACCCTAATGTATGCCTTGCTTTCATGTACGTATATGTGCAAAGACAACAACAACGACAAAACCCTATTCCCATATGCAATGGGGGTAAGGGGAGGTAGGGTAGTATGTTGCCCCCAACGCCAGGATTGTGAGCAGCTTTCGTGGAATACCTCCGACAACCAAAAAATTAAAAATAAAGATAAAATGCAAAATGTATGTATAAATAAATATATAGTTGAACAGTCTTCATATGCAGTCTTCATATGCACGTCTGTAATAGGTAGTAATCCTTGCAAATAAATCCTTGCGTAAAAATCTCTGCATATAGACAGAAACATAAGACCCAACTAAATTTAAAAATAGAAACATGAAGAGAATGATATGCACAAGTCAATGATAGCAAGCTACGAGAATGAATAAAGTCAAATGGGTTAAAACCTAAACTAAGGCAACACTACTCTGTTACCATAGTTCTAAGCCTTCATAAATTCTAATGAAATAAACGTATATAAAGTATAAGTCATGGAAATTATTACAAAGGTATTAAAAGGAAGACAGAGATGTTACACCGTATGTCTGTGAGTCGCACTACTCGGCTACCCTGGTCTTAAGTCTCTATAATTTCCTATCAGAGGTCATGTACTTGGTAAGGTCTAAATCCTTCAAATCATATCTCAAGCAGTCTTCCCACTTCCGCATTGGTCATCCTCTCCTTCTGGAATCGTCGATTGTAATCGACTCTACCCTCCTGACCACATCCGACGGTTGTCGCCTAAATACATGCCCAAACCCCGTAGTTTTCCCTCCCTCAATTTTTTGGATACATGAACCACCCCCAAGGACATCTTAATAGAAAGTTTGGTGTCATGTCCCATATATTCCTACCACATGCCCATCAAAGCATTCTTATTTCTACGACCTCCATCATCCTTACGTGATTCTTCTTGATTGCCCAACATTCTGATCCATATAGCAGCGCTGGTCTTATTGCCATTCTATAAAATTTTCCCTTAAGTTTTAAGGGAACCTTCTTGTCACACAAAACTCCAGTAGCAGCCCTCCACTTTAGCTATCACGCCTTTACATGGTAAATCAAAGGAAATGAGCTGGAATAAATCAAATACCTTGTTGCCATGCATGTTTATGACCTTATGAGCTATGAATGCATGTCATGAGCTAAGAACTATATAATATAACATATGTGAGCTAATCTATATGACTAAGGAGCTGATTTGAAAGAGAATGAGATAAGAAATGAATGATTAAGCATGATGTCATTTAATGAATGAATTGAAACATAATTAAATGAATGAAAGACTAATATGAAATAAGAACATGCTTGAAATAAGATTATACAACAAGTAATATAAAGATGTTGATGTAAGGTAATCTACACTCTTCAATGGAAGTGAATAGATAGCCTTATTGTTTTCCCGATCTAGGAATGGCAAGTAGTAATGCCCTTGAATTATATGTATGGCTGCAACAAAGAAGATAAGGAAATAGTATTAGTAATGGTATAAAAATGGATAAGTAAATAAGTAATGGAACAAAATTAGAAAAGAGATGGCCGTGGAATTATATATAATAATGTTGGTGGCCTTCAAAGGTATATGGTTGATGGTGTTGATGTTGAATGGTTGATGGAGATGACAATGTATCTCAAACACGCCAAAGAATAAGATATGCTAGAGAGCATAACCCCAGTCTTCACAAACTTGTTTGACGGATGGTAATGGTGTCGTCAACCCACTAGTTATAAAATCTAGGAATTTAAGAATCAAGGTGAAGGAATGGCGCCACAAGTATAGAAATATACTTGGTTAATCGATAAAGTTCTCAAAGAACTTTGAAAAAAGATTTAACTCACTAAAGGTTGTTTATATGAAATGAGATGAGAATAAATAAAAGCAATCCTCTCAATTTATAGGAAATGAGAGGGCTTGGCCGAATAGACATCTTATGTTTCGGCTAGGTACATGACTCTAATGAAAGTACATAATTAATTAAGTGAATGAATATGTCCTTAGGCTTGGTGATGGTTCAACTAATCCTTCATAAAGGAGCATGATGTTTCGGCCATGCATGAATCAACCTTCCCTTGGCCAAATGGTGATGTGCTTGTTTATCTTGGAGCCAAAGTCATCATGTGTCACTGGCCGAATAGGTATGGTTTTTGCCTCATGTCTCTTCATTATTTAGACCTCCATTTGACGTAATCTCTTCACCAACATGCACCTTGATGAAAGGGCATCTTCATGGGCAGCAAAATTCATGAAAGATCACAATTATTGGAAGGTAACCTTTCATGTTTAAGCTAGTTCTAGGGTGAATGTGATTGAGGTGAGCTAGCCATAGGTGAATGGCAACATGATGAACATTATGGCAGCTCCTTGAGGAAAGGTACCTTTTAGAATGTCAACTATTCACAAAAGGTACGATTTCACAAAATTTGACTTAGGATATATTTGAACTGTCTTGAGTGGTGATGATGGTGGTATAACTCCCCAGCTGAATTGAAGTGATCTTGTAGCTCAAATATTCAGCTCAATCCAGCTACGAGCTCAATGGTCTCCGGATAACTTTTCACCAAAAGTTCTTTATCTCTCCTAAACGCCCCCATGTAAGTTTCCTCACTTTTGCTTTCACCATTTAGCTCCAAAATAACTCCCAAGTTGTGGCCGAATGTACCTATACTCAAAAGCATAAAGATTAAGTACATGAACTATATTAATGTGTATATGATAAAGATGTGTACTATAGTATATACTAATAACTTATGCCTCACATAGTAATGAATAAGTTATTATCATTATAGCTATAGACGTAGTATATATATATATATGAATATAACTATGTTATAGCAAACGAAATAAGCATCATTATGTAGAAAAATAGAAAATTTATCCCCTTGAAAGGTTGGAAATGCAAAGTTAAACCTGATGATGAATCGTATCACATCAGATGTGGATATGTTATGTTACATTTCAACTAGTAAAACATTATATAACTTAATATTGGATGGTGTTAACTTGTGACATGAATTAAATGCATCAAGACACTTAGTTAACAGTACTTTCCTGAATTATTTGGCTTTTGATCAAGTAATAGGACCCTAAGGCATCACTTCTAGATCTAATGTAGGCTTGACCACATCATGCTAGCTCCTCCAGCTGAGTTGAGCTTTCCATAAGTCTCCATGAGTTGACATAAGCTTTGTGAGCTAATTGTGAGTTGCATATGAATTCCAAATACTCCCACAAGCTACCTTAATGTGTGTCGTGCATCCATGTACCTATATGTGCAAATAAAACAAGGTAAATCAAAGGAAATAAGATGAAATGAATGAAATACATTGCTAATGTGCATGTTTATGGCCTTATGAGCTATGAATGCATGTCATGAGCTAAGAACTATATGATATAACATATGTGAGCTAATGCATATGACTTAGGAGCCTATTTGAATGAAAATGAGCTAAAAAATGAATGAATGTACATACTGCCATTTCATGAATGAATTGAAACTTTTCTAAATGAATGCAAGATTAATATAAATCAATAACATACTTGAAATAACATCATACAATAAGTAATATAAAGATGTGGATAATTATGCATGTTTATTTACTCAATAAATTTCATAACTAACAACCTTAGCAATATATATGTTGTTATTAGTTCATATATGATCAGAATGATGTAAAGTATGATAAGGTTTAAGAGTGCTCTCTTGAAGGCTAAGTAAACAATGCTTTCATATGGTAAGAACGTACTTGCATCAGAGTGTCCTACAAGCATGTGAGCAGCATGTGGACTGTTGTATACCTATCCAAGAGTGCACAACATGAGTGATATTGTGCACATGTGTGGAAATTCAACAATGCGTAGATTTGAATTCAAACTAAAAGAACATGTGTAATTGTTTGAATTCTAAACTATTCCCTCCATGCATGGCCAGTTATAACCTCCTTATCTACTCATTTAACACATGCAAAATGTGTTAAAATCATGCAACTTCAGCCACACAAATGGGAGGCAACACAAGGAAGATATATGGTGCTTTTTCATTTGAGTTTTAAATTCAAACATGATTATTTTGTAGCCACAAGTGATGATTGACCATATCTCTTCTTTCTCCATATATTTTGTAATTTTGTAAGTACAAAGGTTAGACATTTTATGAATAAAAATTATTGTGAGGTTTTTCGGTCAATGTTGGTTTTTCTTAGAACTATTTATTGACATTTCATTTCTATTCTTTTCGTGTCAAACTTGTGATACTTCAGGTTCTTAGATTGCTAACTAACGAGTCCAAGTCTGTTGAATATTGAACGCATATGGTTCGGGTTTATACTTTTTTGTATAGGTTCTTATTTGTTATTTGTTTATTAACCAAACTTTCAGATTTCTTCTTTTTTCACCACTTGCATCTTCACCAAGCATTCATGATGTAAGGCTATCCATCTTCTTTAATGATGGAGAAGATGGAAGACTTGTTGTTTCCCGATCTAAGAGACACACCAAATGCTACACTTAAACTTATAAGCAATCTGCACAAATTAAAGAAATAAATTATTAATGGAATAAGAAACTAAGAAAAGGAAATGAAATAATCGAGAAATGAAGGTATAGAATTGTTATCAAAGTTGGTTGCGGAAGTGATGTAGAAGTATCCTTTAATGGAAAATGAATTTGGCCTCCAATGGTGTTGATGAAAGTTTGCCTTAATGATGAATGAATGAATGCTTCAATGGTGATGAAATGATAATGGAAATGGTAATGGTGTTGGCATGAAAATGATGGAAGATATAAAAGATGAAGGTAGTATCTTAAATAAGTTAAAGAAGAAGAAAAGCTATAGAAAGCTTAATTCGGTTCTCTATAAACTTAAGTAAGGGATAGTATGATAGGACTTGAACCCTCTAGTTATGGAAACTAAGAACTCAAAGTATTAAAGGAAATGAATGACGTCACAAACTTAGAAAAGTTTGTTTAATCGATAAATTTCTTAAAGAACTTGCAAGAGAGAATTCTCACAAAATTTTTTTATATAATCAAAGAGTGTGTTTACAAATGAAATAAGCCTTCCTATTTGTAGATTTAGGATGGTTTGGCCGAATAATCATATGCATATTTGAATAAGTACATAACTTTATTTGAAAATGCATGATGCTTGGATGAATGTAGATGTCCCTTGGCCTTGTGTTGGTTCGGCTACCTCTTCATGTAAATGCATGTCAATTCAGTTTGAATTGAAAATGTATCTCCCTTAGCCGAATGGTTATATGCTTCTTCACTTTTGCACCAAGTCTTATGCATGTGCTAGGCGTGTGCTAAGGGTTTGGCCGAATGGTTACAAAAGCTACTTCATGTCTTCCCATAATTTAAGCTCCATTTAGCTACAATAAGCTCACCAACAAGCATCTAGGTATCATGGCATCCAATGGGCAGCAACTTGTCATGAAAGGTCACGTTGTGTATAAGGTAACCTTTCATTATTTAAGCTACTTCCCATGTGTATGAACTGAAGATAAGTTGGTCATAGGTGAGTTACATTTATATGAGTCATTGAACAATTCCTTGTGTAAAGACACCTCTTGGAATGGCAACTATTCGTAAAAAGGCACGATTTCACAAAAATTGACCTAGGTAATATTTGAAGTACCACTAGTAGAAAAAACCGCTTTAATGACGTGCATTGCGCGTCATCTATGGGTACGCATGACACACATTTGCCTGTCGTTGAAGCCACCGACATGAATTTAAGATGAAGCGCAACTGTGTGTCATAAATTTATGACGCGCATTTATGACACACATTTATGACACACATTTATGACACACATTTATGATGCACATTTATGACACGCATTGCGTGTCATTGAAGCCCCCGTCATAAATGAAGATGACACACATTTGTGTGTCATAAATTTATGACACGCATGTATGACTTACATTGTGTGTCGTTGAAGCCCTCGCCATAAATGAAGATGACACATATTGTGTGTCAGAGAGTATATGCACTCAGTTGCTTTCCCATAATTATCAGTATAAATAAAAGAAATTAAGCACATTTTAGTTAAACAAAATCAACATAACAAAAGAAACATGATAATTGTGGGAACTTACAATGTACAAGGGACAATCAAACCAACTGGTAGTTGCAAATCAAAGAAAGCCATACGACTTCAAATTAGATCGTCATTGTTCGTAGACTTTTGGAACATAGAAACATGGTCCAATATTTTACAATAAGAATATGATGACTAAATAGAACAGAACATGGTACCGTTTAGCTTGAAGGATTTTGTTACTACATTAATTCTCATGTTTATGGGAGTGAAGAAACCTAGAATCTTTCTTATCGTCTCCTCATAGACATATTCTCCAAAGATAACATGTTCTGGTGGATAAACAAGCAAATTTTTTGCAACAAAGAAACAAAAGGAATAGTTAATGTAAAGCAGCAGCAAATACAATAAATTAGAAATAAATATAGCTTCATAGTTTTATTTATCAAAAAGAACATTAAATATCCATTCTTGAGGGGAAAGTTGACGCAATAATTTTAGATATTGATAAATATAACCAATGCTGTCAAATATCTGCAAGGAAAAAGTGAAGCACAATTAACAATTGTGGATAAAAACACAAAATTCGCGAAGCAACCTTAAAAAAATATAAGCACATACAATATAGAAACACAAATATAGAAATAATCACAATAGCAGTAACTGACTAGGTACATTTTATTATAAAATTGAGCTGCCAATTACAGAAACACAATGAGAAACATTGTTATTGTGATCATATTAATTGTAGGGTATTAAAATCTGATATCAGCATAATTGTATTACAAGTAGTAGTTAAGCATACTGAATAAACTTGAGGGGTTAAGCAATGGAAATTGAAGCAAATAAAAAACATTATCTACATTCCACAGACTAATTAAGAATCACTTATCATTTATAAGGCATTAAAACTATACAAGACTGGGATGAAGATTAATGCTTACGAACATGTGTGTTGATGCGTGCCACTTTGTACACATTAAGAAAGCCAACCATATCTTGGTAACCAATGAGGAGTAGTGCCAACTTCTTGTCTTCATCTGAAGGAAGAATCCAAAATATTAACAAGTCGGTACAAACTTGGAACCAATAAGTGAAAATGATGAGCATGAGGTAGACTGACAATAAACCTTGAATTGCTTTGACTGAAAACAACGTGTCTTCCATGTGCTGCCATGTTTTACAGAAGGATGGTGAAAGAAGGGAATGAGGAAAGGTTATTATGGCTACCGAATTCAAAGATTGTACCATGCTTTTGAGAGATCTAATAGTA
Organism: Hibiscus syriacus; assembly: GCF_006381635.1. Classification (NCBI taxonomy): domain Eukaryota; kingdom Viridiplantae; phylum Streptophyta; class Magnoliopsida; order Malvales; family Malvaceae; genus Hibiscus; species Hibiscus syriacus. The sequence goes on from NW_024063533.1 coordinate 15,479,158, forward strand.
GTTAAGCATATCCCACTCATGCAATAGTTCATATTACGACCCTTTAAAAATGGAATGCCATCAAAGTGAGTTCCAAAACTACGACTTCTACAACTTCAATGGTCCAAAAACATCTTATATTTAAGCACTCGTAAGGAAAAGAAACAAGAATTTATAATAGCTCAATAAATCTAAAAAAATATTCCACTAACCATGTTGGAATACACACACTGTGGAGCACAAAATGATTGGATAGCGATACGACCAGCACAAGAAATGCTGCCATCATTTCTACAATATTGTCGAAAAAGAGGAATAACCGACAAGTATACTAAATGGAAAGAAGGAAAATAAATGTAATGGCAAGTTAGTCAAATACACTAAAATTAAGATTTTGGAGCTTCATACAGGATTCTTCATGCAGCTATAAGGGATATAACATAAAAAGTAATAATAAAATCAAATAATTTCGCAGGATCTGAAATATACTACCAAATATGCCAGCATGATCAAATAATTCCAACATCGTTAATATATGAACAAGAAGGCAAACAATGATACTGTGGGAACTGAGATAAAAATGTTGCACATCGATCCTGAAGAGTGGAAAGGTCAGAAAAATCTTGAATGCTAACACAATCTATGCGCTGGCCATTGATTAAGTGCCTCTCCAGGGGCTTCCGCAAGTCAAATTCATTAGAGTATTTACGTTTTCCATCTGCACCATGTTTACATAAAGAGACACCACTTGTACTTTGGAAAAGAAAATAGCATGAACACTAATTAAGAACAAGGTATTTTTCAGATAAGTAACTGAAGAGTGATAGCATGGACATTGGTTAAGAACATGGCACTTTCAAACAAACAACATAAAAGTAATGGTAGCTTGAGCATTGGTTAAGAATAGTGCACTTTCAAACAACAACTGAAAAGTGAGGAATGTAATGAGGGATAAACTACGTCTTTGGCCATCAAAAGTGAGCTGATTTTCACTAAAATATTTCTTATACTGCCAAGCAATTCTCAAACCTTTCTCCTTCAATTTTTTTTAATACAACATTCACAATCTGAGCATTTAAATACAATATAATTCAAACAAACTTGAGAAACTAAAGAAAACAAGTGTCAAAGATAAAGGGACCTAAGTTAGATCAAGTTCCCGGGATCTGTCATTTTTGGATACAGCAGGACTGGGCAAAGTACCCAAAAATTCCCTTAGATCTCTGGCTGGACTAGCATAGAGAAGAGGTTGACCCTGAACAAGTCCCTAAGCCATGAAATTCCTCAACAAAAGCATGTGATGTGGTGCTTCTGCATCTTCCATCACCATAACCAGGCTTCCCAAAGGGAACCCACCACCAGTACCTTTGCATAACAAGTAAAAACTATAGAATAAGAGAACACATCACTCAAGTCAGTGATAAGATAATGTTAGGTAATTATGTGTATGAATTACTGTAAAGGTCGTGTATCCCAGAAGATAGAAATACCGTGCCATTAGGCCAACACATAAGTCCAGGGCCTAGAGATGGGGCTGCAGTGGAAAGGTTTCGAGAGAAGCTTCACCTCTGAATCTTGGCCGTAGACATAGCAGTAGAAACAGTCAAAAAACAAAACGCCAAGCAATGCAATGATCTAATACTTTCCCGGTTTTACTCTAGCAAGATTGTTCAGACTTCAGACAATACCCTGTTGCACACATAGTCAAAATAAAATCTAAAAACTAATAGTTATCACTAAGAATATCAAAAGCAGCAATGAAATCATATAAAACAAAAGGCATACTTTCCATAATGACGTGATTAGAATAAAAAATTATTAAACTTATTACAAATTTTAGCTCTTTCCATACCGCCCATCTTTGCCAAAACTAATAAACACGAAAAAGTCTCAAGTTTTCTTTAAGAACCCATATTTTGTTTTTCTGCCTCTTTACATTTATCCTTATATCAAATAAAGGTACGCATCTTTTTTAGTAAACTTTACCAAACATGAAAAAGGCTCCAAAGGTCTATTTTTCTATCTAGGTAATGAAACAGAGATGAATCAAATTTTCACCTTAAACTCTGGCTTCCCTTGAGAACCTTGCAAATGGACTTTTAAAACTCACGAATATTAAGCAGAGCAGAAATTAGTGTAGTTGAGCATAATGAATAGAGCTGAAAGTAACGAAACATAGAAAATGAGCGAGACCTTGCGTTTCAGGAGTGTCAAAAAAGCTCCCAAATTCTACGCACAATGCTGCCCCTGCCTGCAACCAATTCACAATCGATGAATCAATCTAATGACAGGACTTCAATCAATATAAGAAAGGGCAAAGAAAAACCTTTTTAGGCTGAATGACCTTCTCTTCAATCTGTTTCTCATCGTCAGTTCCTCTTCTTCTTCGTCATCTCCATCTCCATCCTCATCTTCATTTCCATCATCATCTTCATATTCATCTTCATCTTCACCATCGTCTTCAGTTCCACCTTTAGTCTTAGCCTTATCTAGCAAATGAGAACCTTCAAGAAGTCTTTCAGGGTAAATATGGGGATCGTGGACCATCAAAATGACGAGGCCATTGTCGAACTCGATTACCCTGTAGAGTCGGTGGTCGTGAACAGAGAATGAGGAATACATGTGGAAACCAGTGAACTGATACAAAGAGAAAAAAAGGGAAAAAGAGAAAAATGAGGGGAAACATACGGCGTGAACTGGTTATCGAGGGGGAAGAAGCAGGAAATGATGAAAATAATGGTGGAAAAATTAAAATACGACTTTTATAGATGACATACAATTAAAATTGTACTTCATGTTTTTTCAAAATTTTTGGATTATGACTATTAAATATGACACACATTATTGTAAGTCATAAATCTTTCAGATTTTAAAAAATATGACATTTTTTATGACACACATTATTTGTAAGTCATAAATTAGCGTGTGTCATCGTTCATGTGTCATTAAAGGTATATTTTCTTGTAGTACTATGTGTGGTGGTGATGATGGTGCAACTCTCCAGGTGAAATGAGATGTCTAGCTAGCTCAAAATATTTGCTCAAGTCAACTATGAGCTTGGAGTGATATTGACAACTTTGTTCCAAAATGATATTGAGCTGTCCCATAGTTGTCCTAGTCATGTTGCAGTAGCTCTTGGACTCCAATGCTATCTTAAGTTAGCTCCGATCATGTGGCCGCCTATGAACCTATAAAAGAAAACATATCATAAGCTAAGTATTTAGAAAAATAGATATATAAAGTACGTAGATTATATTATATGTTATTATGAAATATAATATATAATCTATTATTTGGGGATGCATTTTTAAAGGATTTAATGCATTTAATGCATTTTAATGTAATAGCTTCCTTGAATAATTTACCTATTGATCGAGTAATTGGCCCTTGTGGCATCACTTCCATGCCCCTTGAAGTAAGCGTTGGTGTGCTCACATCAATTCATCTTTCACCTTTCATCATTCTAAATTTCCAGCAATCTAATTCAATCTAATTCTTCTTTTCTTCATCCTTAGTTTTAGTAAGTTTTCTGTAAAGGAATTGCTTACTTCGTTCTAGATCCATTACAATCGAAGAGGTCCTCATTCAACACGTTGCCTCATATCAACTATGCTGTTAATACTGCTTGATGTAAGCATATCCACAACCTTCAATGGAGAAGATAATAAATAGCCTTATTGTGTTATCCCAATCTAGGAAATGATAGCAAGTATTGCTCCCGAATTAATAAGTATGGTTTCAAATAAGAAAGAAAGAAATATGATTAGTATATGGTAGATAATGATAGAATGGAAATGGAAATTGATACAAGCATGCCCTACTCCACTTGGTGAGGTAAGACTTGCACTTTGATTGTAGGACCTAGGAAGGCAACAAGTGTTCCTGAAATAAGAAGACTTAAAAGAAAATGGTTAAGCATGGATGAATAAGTTGGTAAGATAAAAAAATGGCAACGGAATTAATGAAGATGATGATATGTTTGAAAGGTAATGTAATCCGATTCAGCGTCAAAAATGGACTTGCATCTCCAACCTTTCTCAATAATTAAAGGGGGATTTTCATTAACTTAATCTTTCTTTATACCATAGTTATGATAATAGCTTACATACATTATATTTATAGTTATGATGATGATATTATGAATGTATGAAGTTATTGTTATGAACCGCATATTTATATATTTATATCTTATATTACTTAGCTTATAAATGCTTTCTTTTGTAGATACATGTTCGGCCACATGATGGGAGCTGACTTAAAGCTAGCATTGGAGTCAACGAGCTAAGGAAAAGTTACTAGGACAACTCTGGGATAGCTCAAGAACATTTTTTGACAAAGTTGCCAGCTGACCCCGAGCTTATAGCTCACTTGAGCTAGAATTTTGAGCTAGCTATTGACTTCATTTCAGCTGGAGAATTGCACCATCATGTTCACCACACAGATCACTATAAATATGGTCTAGATCAATTTTTGTGGATTCGTATCTTTTCGTGAAGAGTTGCCATTCCGAGAAGTGCCTTTTCACAAGTAGTTGTCCTATGACTTATACACATGTCCTTCATCTATGGCCAACTCAACTTCAGCTCAAACTCATTGGAAGTAGCTCAAATGATTAAAGGTTGTCTCACACAAATGTGACCTTTCATAATTAGTTGCTACCCAATTGATTCCATGTCACCTAGATGCAAGTTTGATGCCAAGTCACGCCTAAGTTGCTGCTCAAATTCACGCCAAGAAGAAGCCACACCTTAAGCCCCTATGTTGCCCATATGAGTGCCTCATAAATAGCCCACACATGTGCCATGCATATAGATGAAATGGGTGCCAAAATGAAGAGGCTTCTAACCATTCGGCCAAAGCATCATCTTGTTTCAAATTGGCGCCAAGATGAAGAGACAAGAAAACCATTCGGCCAAAGACATCTCCCCTCATCCAAGCATCATTTATTTTCGTTTTAAGACATGTACTTTGCCAAAAAGCCATATATCTATTCGGCCAAGCCTTTACGAACCTATAAATAGGCTTTGGCATTCATTTGTAAACACAACCCTTTGATAATATAAAAACTCTTTGTGAGAATTATTATCTCTTCAAGTTCTTTTTAGAACTATATCGATTAAGCAAGCTTAATTCTTAAGTTTGTGGCGTCATCCATTCCATTGATACTTCTGGTTCCTAGTTCCTATAACTAGTGGGTCAAGGTCCTTTCATACCATCCCTTATAAGACTTATAAGAAACGGGTCTTTGCTCCTTTATAGCATTGATTCCTTCTTAGTTTTATAAGATACTATCTGTTCATCACCATCTTCCATCACCATTTTCATGCCTATAACATCGCCATAGTCCACCACCTTCACGCCAATTCCATTACCATTCCATTTCCATCTTAATTCTTTTCACCTATAAATTATCCTTCAATCATCATTAAGGCATTCATCTATCAACATTATTTGGAGGCCGAATTCATCAATTCTTGAAGGATTCTTCTATAATACTTCCGCATCCATCTTTGATTACATTTCTATCCATTTCCTTTTCTTATCATTTTATTTTTTCTTTCATATTCTATTTTTAATCATTTCTTTCTTTAATTTTTGTAGATTACTTCCAATTCAACGTGTAGCATTTGGTGTCTCTCCTAGATCGGGAAATAACAATGTTGTCAACTTCACCATTATTGAAGAAGCCTGGTTAGCCTTACATCAAGAGGTAATCAGAGCTTTGGTGGATTGACAATCAAGTTCTGCAACAAAAGCAACAAAAAGAGAAAAAAAGAAAGAAGAAAAAGAAAAAGAAAAGAAAAAGACTCATATATCAAATTTGGAGTGCAAAAGAAAAGAAAAGAAGAAAATTCAAAGCAAAAGAAAGAAAAAAAAAAGTGAAGAAAAGTTGCAAAGTATATTCAAAGAGAAGCACAATACAATCTGCCCCAACATCAAACTTGAAAAGGTATCCTTGTTGTTTCTTGTGAAGGAAGATAGTAAGTGTTGCAACTTGAATTGTAAGTTATCTACCCTTTCTAATTATATCATTTCCTTTTCTTTCATCTTTTCTTATTTCATTATCATATCCTTTTCTTACCATTCTTTTTTCTTACCCTATATCATAACCATTTCTATTCCTAACCATTCTAAACCAACGCACAAACTAAAGAGACTTGCTCAATCTTGAGTTAGTTCTTAAAAAGTACCCACAAGAGAGAATCGAGTGGAAAAAGGCAAACGAGAGGGTGAGATCAGAAAGGGGATCGAAAAAGCCAAGAATATATCCCCGACTACAAACTTGAGTGTGAGTGGAGTGCAATATGAAATTTTCTTTGGAGTGATCAACTGAGGTTTTGTCAGTGTGCTGCTAAGGTTATAATTTACTTTTATTTCACCAAACTTATAAATGCAGGCACTCATTGGCAAAATGATGAGAATGTTCCGTGAAGAGTTTGATGCTCTTCATGAAAAGATAGATCAATGCCAAGATCTACCACCAGACCGTAATAATGGAGTCCCTAGAAGACAACAACCACCATCACCTCCAGAAGAATATGTTCAAGAAAATTTTGAAGAGGGAGAACAAGTAGCATTCCAAGGCCCTAGACGTGCCATTGTTGATGACAATCTGAGTAATATCAAGATCAAAATTCCTCAATTTCAAGGAAAACTGATCCTGAAGCTTATCTCTAATGGGAAAGCAAAGTGGAACATGTTTTTAGTTGCCACAACTATTCCAAAATGAAGAAAGTGAGATTGGCAGCCATTGAGTTCATAGACTATGCTTTAATATGGTGGGATCAACTTACCTTGAACCGAAGGAGGAATGGAGAACGACCGGTCCCAACTTGGCTTGAAATGAAAGGTATTATGCGGAAACGATTCATTCCTGTTCACTATCACCGTGACTTGTTTCAAAGGTTACAGAATCTTAAACAAGGCCATAGGAGTGTGGAGGACTACTACAAAGACATAGAAGTGGCAATGATCCGAGTTAACATTTAGGAGGATCGTGAAGCAACTATGGCGAGATTCCTTGCTGGACTTAATCCCGAAATTGCCAATACCTTAGAATTGTACCTTAGAATTATATCATTACATCGAATTAGATGAAATGGTGCAAATGGTAATGAAGATTGAAAGACAACTAAAGAGGAGACATACATCTCGTAATATTGCACCCACACCATCAAAATGGAGTCCAAACATAAAGAAGCCTACTCCTCCTCCTGTTAAAGAACAAGCTGAATCTTCAAAGACTCAACAAGTAAGTAAAGACCCCAACCGAGGAAAGCAAATCACTGAACATACAAGAGACATTAGATGATTTAAATGTCTTGGGATGGGCCACGTAGCTACACAATGTCCTAACAGGAACACCATGCTCTTACATGGAAAAGGTGAAATAGAATCTGAATCTGAAGAAGAAGAAGAGGTACCTACTCAAGTCAATAAATAAATAACTCTTGCAAATCCCATTTATGGAGGAGAAGCCTTGGTAATTAGAAGAAGTTTGAATCTTAAAGTTGCAGAAGATAATGCACAGCGAGAAAACATATTCCATACCCGATGCCATGTGAACGAAAAGGTATGCTTTGTTATTATAGATGGTGGAAGTTGTACTAATGTGACCACTACAATAATGGTGGAAAAGCTTAGTTTGAAAACAATGAAGCACCCGAATCCATATAAGTTGCAGTGGCTCAATGAACGAGGAGAACTCAACGTTAGCAAACAGGTGATAATTCCTTTTTCCATTGGCAAATAAAAAGATGAGGTTATGTGTGATGTTGTCCCTATGCACGCTAGCCATCTAGTTCTTGAGAGGCCATGGCAATACGACAAAAGGACTATTCATGATTGTTTTACCAATCAATACTCGTTCAACTATAAAGGAAAAAAGATTATCCTTACTTCTCTAACGCCTAAACAAGTCCAGAATGATCAAACCAAAATGAAGCAAAGTGTTGAGGCTATGAGGAAAGGAAAGGCAACAACTATGGAGGAAACTGATCCGAGAACAAGTGCTTATTCCTCAAAGTGCTTGATTCGAGAATGCCTATTGACAGAATGCAAGGTTGAAGATGATTATTCTAACTTTGAAAATGTAGATTATTTCTTTGACTTGCATGTTGTACCAAGAGACACCATTTGCCAAAAGGAATGTTTAGGAGAAGTGACCTTTGGGAATACAAAAGATTTATCCATTGAGCAGTAAAAGAACACCATTTTTCATTCAAAGGACGTCTCTTTAGAAGAACCAATGGACGTGACCTATGAGGATTCAATGATCATGCCTATTGGAGTATTAAGAGACACCACTTTTGGAATATCAAGGGACCTAAACATTCAAAGCAAAATTACATGGGCATATATCATTCAAGAGCCTAAAGAAGGGATCCCAATTTTTGACGAAATAATAACTATGGTATGAAGGAACGTTGAAAAGAAACCACCTTTCGATTTGAGGACAAATCATTTTAAAGAAGGGGGGATGATGTGATCCGATTCAGCGTAAAAAATGGACTTGCATCTTCAACCTTTCTTAAAAATGGACATACATTATATTTATAGTTATGATGATGATATTATGAATGTATGAAGTTATTGTTATGAACCGCTTATTTATATATTTATATCTTATATTACTTAGCTTATAAATGCTTTCTTTTGTAGATACATGTTCGACCACATGATGAGAGCTGACTTAAAGCTAGCATTGGAGTCAACGAGCTAAGGAAAAGTGACTAGGACAACTCTGGGACAGCTCAAGAACATTTTTTGACAAAGTTGCCAGCTGACCCCGAGCTTATAGCTCACTTGAGCTAGACTTTTGAGCTAGCTAGTGACTTCATTTCAGCTGGAGAATTGCACCATCATCTTCACCACACAGAGCACTATAAATATGGCCTAGATCAATTTTTGTGGATTCGTATCTTTTCGTGAAGAGTTGCCATTTTGAGAAGTGCATTTTCACAAGGAGTTGTCCTATGACTTATACACATGTCCTTTATCTATGGCCAGCTCAACTTCAGCTCAAACTCATTGGAAGTAGCTCAAATGATGAAAGGTTGTCTCACACAAATGTGACCTTTCATAATTAGTTATTGCCCCATTGATGCCATGTCACCTAGATGCAAGTTTGATGCCAAGTCACGCCTAAGTTGCTTATCAAATTCACGCCAAGAAGAAGCCACACCATAAGCCCCTATGCCACCCATATAAGTGCCTCATAAACAGCCCACACATGTGCCATGCATATGGATGAAATGGGCGCCAAAATGATGAGGCTTCTAACCATTCGGCCAAAGCATCGTCTTGTTTCAAATTGGCGCCAAGATGAAGAGACAAGAGAACCATTCGGCCAAAGACATCTCCCCTCATCCAAGCATCATTTATTTTCGTTTTAAGACATGTACTTTGCCGAAAAGGCATATATCTATTCGGTCAAGCCTTTACAAACCTATAAATAGGCTTTGGCATTCATTTGTAAACACAACCCTTTGATAATATAAAAAATCTTTGTGAGAATTATTCTCTCTTCAAGTTGTTTTTAGAACTATATCGATTAAGCAAGCTTAATTCTTAAGTTTGTGGCGTCATCCATTCCATTGATACTTCTGGTTCCTAGTTCCTATACCTAGTGGATCAAAGTCCTTTCATACCACCCCTTATAAGACTTATGTTTTATAAGATACTATATGTTCATCACCATGTTCACGCCTATAACATCACCATAGTCCACCACCTTTACGCCAATTCCATTACCATTCCATTGCCATCTTCATTCTTTTCACCTATAAATTATCCTTCAATCATCATTAAGGCATTCGTCTATCAACATTATTTGGAGGCCGAATTCATCAATTCTTGAAGGATTCTTCTATAATACTTCCACAACCATCTTTGATAACATTTCTATCCATTTTATTTTCTTATCATTTCCTTTCTTCTTTCATATTCTATTTTTAATCATTTCTATCTTTAATTTTTGCATATTACTTCCAATTCAACGTGTAACATTTGGTGTCTCTCCTAGATCGGGAAACAACAAGGTTGCCAACTTCTCCATTATTGAAGAAGCCTGGTTAGCGTTACATCAAAAGGATTTAGAGAAGTATTTGTATGGTGGAATGATGGTACGATTATGGTTGAGTTTATGAAAGAAAATGGAAAATGATGGATATTATCTTAGAAAGAACAAGGAAGAACCAGTGCTACAATGAGCAAAAACCCAACCTTACAAATCTCTCTAACGGGTGGTAGAAAAGTAAATGGAACCACTATCTATAAAGAGATAGAAACCACAAGTATCAATGTGGATAGAAGATAGGTGACGCCACAAGCACAAGAGCACTTGATAAGTCGATATAGTACTTAAATAAGTAGAAAGAGAGAAAATCTCACAAGTTTTGATTAAACAAAGTTGGTTTATTTACAAAATAAAAGTTAAACTATTTATAGACCTAAGGATTCATAGGATACACATAACAAGCTTTAATGAGTGAACATTCATGGATGAATGTTCATACTTTAAGTAGATACAAAGAATGGCTTAGGTGAATGAATTTGAGGAATGGATGTTCATCTTTTAATGGAATGCATCCTTTGGCCCAATTCATCCCACCTTGTGTGAACTTGTTGATTTGTCTTATATGGATGAATGTTCATGAATGTATCTTGGCTGAAATTCTTCCCCCTTGTGTGAACGTGACTATTTGGCTTTTTGTATGAATATGCATGAATGGATGAACTTAAAGGCCTTTGAATGAATTCTTGCACCTCCTCACAAATGTGCTAATTCATTTAATATTCTTTTCTCATCCATGCATGTCTTCATTATTTCCTCCCATGCATAAGTCCTTTGAAGGAGATGAATGGTTGCAAATCCCGTATTTATTTCCAGCCTGCACTGTCTTCAGTAATCTGGGAATATCTTGAGCTCCCAATATTGGATTGATAAAATTCAAAGTGCGTTGGAAAGATAAGAGATAGGGGATTAAATGTTAATAAGACTTCATCACCCAAATATGCTTTTAACATGTTCGAAAGTTGCAATCAATATGAATGACGTACACTGTCCATTGGATTACCTTGTATGTACCTTGCACTAAATACAAAATGTATATAAGTTACAATGCTCAAGGTAATGAATAAGTAATAAGTAACATTCTAATATAACACATTATTCCATGGCTAATATAATAATGCAATGGATATTATAACATAAGTAAGGATTGTGTACTATATGCATGAAACAAGCTACTTAAAGATGTCACATGCATGAATATCATATAGGATGCAAACATAGAACACTATATGAATATTCAATCATAGTTTAGAATTTCAAAGCATGCTTATAACACATATAAAGCATAAATGAGTAAAGAAGTAAAAAAATAAGGCAAGACTCCCTTAGAATTAGCAAGGTAGAATGTCCATGAAGTGATTATGTGTTGAGGAAGTTTGGTCCTTGGTATCGAAGGCCTCATGACCAGCTACCCATGTGCCATGCATGTGGATGAAATGGGCACCAAAGTGAAAAGAGTTCTCTTTATTCTGCCAAGGCTTCATCTTGCTTCAAAGTTGGTGCCAATATGAACAACAAGGGAACCATTCGGACAAGGACATTTCCCCTCATCCAAGAATCATCTATTTTCGTTTTAAGACATATATTTCCATTAAAAAGACATGTATCTAACCAAATGGACACATAACTATTCGGCCAAACCTATGCAAGCCTATAAATAGGGCTTTGGCATATGATTTGTATTTAACCCTTTGATAAATTAAATCCTTGTGAGATTATTCTCTCTTCAAGTTCTTTTTAGAACTATATCGATTAAGCAGGCTTGATTCTTAAGTTTGGGGCGTCATTCCTTCCCCTTGATACTTCTGGTTCCTATCTCTTTATATATAGTGGGTCAAAGTCCTTACTATCATCCCTTATAATGACTTATAAGAAACAGATCTTTTCTCCTTTATAGCATTGGTTCCTTCTTAGTCTTATAAGATAATATCTTTCAATCACCATATTCCATCACTTTTACGCCAACTCTACCACCATCTTCATCACCATTGAAGCATCCTTCCTTCATCATTGAGGTAACGTATAGTAACAAAATTGGAGGCCAATTCAAGTTCCATTGAAGGATACTTCTATAACACTTCCGCAGCATTTCTTTGATAACATTTTTGTCCATTTCCATTATTTCAATTTCCATTTCCTTTTTCATTTCTTAATTATCAGGTTACTTAATAAATTCTTTTTATTTTGTGCAAATTACTTTCAATTCGAAGTGTAGCATTTGGTGTCTCTCCTAGATCGGGAAACAGTAAGACTGCTAACTTCTCCATTATTGAAGAAGCTTGAATAGCCTTACGTCAAGTGGTACAGAGCTTTGTTGTATTAACATTCAAAGTGCTGCAACAAAAACAAAAAGAAAGAAGAAAAATAAAAAGAAAAGAAAAGACTCCTACAACAAATTTGGAGTACAATAGAAAGAAAAGAAAAAGAAGAAATTCAAAAGACAAAGAAAAGAGAAGTAAGTTGAAAAGTACACTCAAAGAGAAGCACATTACAATCTGCCTAACAACAAACTATAAGGAGGTATCCTTGTTGTTTATTGTGAAGGAAGATAGTAAGTGTTACAACTTGAGTTATAAGTTATCTTCACTTTCTTACTATTTCATTTTCTTATTATTTCATCATTTCCTATTTCATTTCTTTATCCTTTTCCTAAACTTATCTATCCTTCCCCTATCATAACCATTTCTATACCGTAACCATATTTCTTTTAAGCCAGTGCACAAACTAAGAAACTTGCTCAATCTTTAGTTAGTTCTTAAAAATGACCCACAAGAGAGAATCGAGTGAAAAAGGCAAACGAGAGGGTGAGATCATAAGGGGGATCAAGAAAAAGCCAAGAATATATCCCCGAGTGTAAACACGAGTGTGAGTGGAGTGTAATCTTAAATTTTCTTTGGAGTGATCAAGTGAGGTTTTTGTGAGTGTCCTAGTAAGGTTTTTAATTTATTTTTATTGCACTAACCTTGTCTCAAAGCGCCACAGAAAACACAGAATACCAAACTTAAAAATGCAAGCACTCATTGGTGAAATGATGAGAATGTTTCATGAAGAGTTCGATGCTCTTCATGAAAAGATAGATCAACGTCAGGATCTACCACCAACCTGTAATAATGGAGCCCCTAGAAGAAAACAACAACCACCAGCTCCAGAAGAAGATGTTCAAGAAAATTTTGACGAGGGAGAACAAACAACATTCCAAGGCCCTAGACGTGATATTATTGATGACAATCTGAGCAATATCATAATCAAAATTCCTTAATTCCAAGGAAAGACTCATACTGAAGCCTATCTCGAATGGGAAATCAAGGTGGAACACATTTTTAGTTGCCACAACTATTCCGAGATGAAGAAAGTGAGATTGGCAGCCATGGAGTTCATAGACTATGCTTTAATATGGTAGGATCAACTTACCCTTAACCAAAAGAGGAATGGAGAAAGACTAGTCTTAACTTGGCATGAAATGAAAGGTATTATGCGGAAACGATTCATTCATGTTCACTGTAATCGAGACTTGTTTCAAAAGTTACAGAATCTCAAACAAGGCCAGAGGAGTTGGAGGACTACTATAAAGAAATAGAAGTAGCAATGATCCGAGTCAACATTGAGGAGGATCGTGAAGCAACTATGGTGAGATTCCTTGCTGGACTTAATCCCAAAATCGCCAACACCTTGGAGTTGTATCATTAAATCGAAATAGATGAGATGGTACAAATGGCAATGAATATTGAAAGGCAACCGAAGAGGAGACATACATCTCGCAATGTTACGCCCACACCATCAAAATAGAGTCCAAACAACATAAAGAAGTCTACTCATCCTCCTATCAAAGAACAATTCGAATATTCAAAGATGCAGCAACTAAGTAAAGACCCCAACCGAGGAAAGTAAACCACTGAATGATATGATCCTACCGACCACCAAGTTCAAATAAAACATGCTCACAACTTTGAAGTTCTTCCAAGATGATTATAAGGGTGTCTTGCATTATTTTATTATTTATTTACTTATTTATGCATTACATGTCATGTGAATATTTTTATCTTATTCTTAATTATGCTTGAATGTTATATGTTGTCATTTATATGTATAATATATGATATTCATGCATGACTTATTAATTCACATCTTTATATAACTCATTCAATGCATATGCATTCATAGTTAGCTCGTTTGCATTATTAACATATGTGGAAGCATGCATCCATAATTATCATAGCTCAATTCCTATCTAATTATTTGTTTACATACTTTGTCTAGGGTCATTTGATGCTAAGAAGACTAAAGGCAAGGAGTCCCATGGTGGGAAACGGGAAGAGAGTCCGTTGGGCTCAAGAGCATCATCGGTGTCCAAGCATGAGGATGCCGTGACGAGTTCGTAAAGAATGCTCGAGGCAATAATAGCACACCAAGGGGAGCCGGTTCTCGAGGTAGAGAGGCTCAAGGGTGACGCCGAAGGCATATCCGAGCGAGGCGAAAGGTTCTCTCATGATGACGGGGAAAGTCTTCATGAGGAACCAGACGAGGAGCTAACGATGAACGAGAAGTGGGCTTATTGGATGGAAGTTATTGCTGACCATACCGAGAAGCTCATTAATCTAGAGCATATCTCAACTGCGTGGGAACAAAGGGTCGGGAGACTTGAACAAGCCGAAGATGAGGCCAAGCAGACCCAAGGTGTTGTGGAATTCCGCCTTGATCGATTAGAGTCCATGGAGGGCAGATTCAAGGTCGAGACGCAACGAGTTCTTGACGAGTTGGAGATGGTTCGAGGGAGAAATGCCCAAGAAGTCGAGGTAGCGGCTTTGAGAAGCGAGGTGGATGAGCTCAAGAGGGAGCTACTCATATGCAAGGGAGCAATGAGTGAATGGGGTGTGCTCAAGACCTTCTTGGAAGGACTTAGACCAGGGGCGATGCTCGGGGGAGAGCAAGGTGATGCCCAAAGATTTTCGGGAGCAATAGCTGTAGCCGGAACGCCGGCTGAGCTTGCAGATGTCAAGCCAAAGAGCGATGTGTCGTCCAGGCCCATGCCCAGGGATAGTGGCAGCAATGGGGGAGACCGGGAAAAGGTGCAGCGGGGAGATGGTATAGAAAGCTCTTCGAGTGGCCAAGTTGAGCCAACGACTGTTCGCGGCCAAGGAAAACCATCGGGTAAGAATGGCAAGGCCAAGTCCGGGGAGAAGAAGAAGGCGAGCAAGGAAAAGCTCAAGTGCTACTTCTGTGATGGTCCTCATTTGATTAGAGGATGTCCCAAGAAACGTCGCCTTACAACCATCATGGAGAGGATGGGAGAAGGAGGAGTAGCAAGCATTGGTGGAGGCAGAAGAGTTCAAGCTGCCAAGTCAAGGGAAAGACTTGGTCCAATTGATGGGATCAACGTGGCCAAGCAAGGAGACAGACAAGGCAAGGCTATTGATGTTGAGACAGCCAAGCCTAGATGAAAGCCCGATGCGATTGCGAATGATCGAGCAATCAAGTCAGGGGTAAGACTTGACGAGGCTACATGTTCCAAAGTAGTCGAATCAAGGGGAAAGCGTGGAGCGACTACAAGCTTTCAAGTAGTTCGCCCAGGATCGAGATGTGTCGAGACTGCGAGTGTCAAAGCAGTCGAGCACAAGGAAAGACCCGGTGCGATAGCAAACAATAAAGCCGTCAAGCCGAGGGTTCAAAGTGAGCAGGTTCGCTCACAATATTCCAGGATGGAGGCGTGGTCCAAGCTGAGGTGCCTTAGGCATAAAGGGACACTCAAGGAGTATGTGAGCCGATTCAGAAGACTCATGCTCAAAGTCCCAAGTTTGACTGATGAAGAGGGATTCTTCACCTTCATGTTCGGATTGAAGCCGTGGGCAAAGAGGGCGTTGGAGCGAAGGGAAGTCAAGGAGCTATCTGAAGCCTTGACAACCGCGGAGTCCATCAAAGAGTTTGGAGTCAAGAAGAACAAGACTTCCAAACCAAAGCCGAGAGCCGAAGGTAGCGGCAAGCGATCCCACAATGAAGGCAAGTCGAAGGATGAGGAATGTTGTTCCTCGAGTGGTAGGGAAAGTCCACTCAACAATGAACCGGACGGTGGATCTGGTGATGATGTGTGCACTAGTTCAAGTGACACAGATGCTAAGCCGAGGGTAAGAGTCGAGCAACCGAAGGGGCGTAAACTTGAGGTGCCAACAGTGTTGCAATATTACCCGAGGGGAGTCGAGTCATCCAAGGTAACGGATGAGCCCAGGATCGTGTTGTCCAATGAAGAGGACGAACCAAGGATCGAAGGGGCGTTGCGACTTGGCTCAATACGGTTCATTTCTTCCAAAGCAAGTAGAGGCCAAGGGCAGACCAAGTTGTCCATGTCCAAGGAGTCGAAGCAAGGGCTTGCCGAGGATGTTCAAGAAAGGAACAATCCTTCAAAGACTCGTAGACAAGAGTCAAAGGAGGCCAAGACGTTGAGGGACAAGGCAACCATGGAGACACCACCCATTTCAAAGGTGGGAAGCGAGCTCCAACCTTCTTGTTAGAAGGGATGAAGCAAGGAGGGGCATCGGACTTTGCCGCGAGAAAGTGCCGATGCAGGATGGCGCAAAGAACTCCAATGACAAGGGTTCAATGCGGGGAGTGTCATACTTCATTGAGAAAGAAGGGCTGACGCAAAAATTTGAGCAAATGCCAACTAAATCAGAGGGGAAGGTACATCTCAACACTATTCTTGTGTTCTTGTGAGCTTGATTTGCAACTTTAAGTGAGTTTAGGTCGAGCAAGACCTAACTCTTAACGCGGATGGAACAAAGTTTGGATGGGATCCAAGACTTTGCCGCAAGGGACATGGAGGTCCAAGTCGAGGCAAATCAAGACTTGTAGGAAGGAGTTCATACGGAAGAGATGCACTTGTGGGCGTGTTAGCCCGTTTCATCACTTGGCGGCAAGAGCCGAAACGAGCACAGCCATTATGGAAGGTTGAGTCCTTATGATGGGACGTGAGCAAGTGGAGGCGTCGAAAAGCAACCAAGATTGATGTGAAGTATGGCGTGAGGGATCGTGAAGTTACATGCGGCAGAAGCCAAGGCAAGCAGTTTGTATGGGAGGACCGCAACAAGCCAAGGCAAGGAAAAGTATCCAGAGTGGTGTTACCCAGGATCGTTGAGTGCAGCGACGAGGGCGTCGCTAAGTTCAGTGGGGGAGAGTGTCACGGGCTAGGAACTTGGGTCCGAGACACTGGTGCAAGTGTCCGACAGAGAGGTTCAAGACAGAGGATCGGGCTTGCTAAGACATTGGTGCAAGAGTCCGAAAGGGAATCTCAAGATAGTTATCGGGCTTGCCAAAGCCACCAGACTTGGCCCATCGCTTGGAGAATGCTATAGAGCCCGTTCACATTGGCCGTGCAGAAAAGGAAAGTGGCATCATATCTGAAGATGATCACAGAAGCTCGGTAAATATGGCAAGAGGCAACAAAATCAGGAAGATATTGTGGGAAAATCTTACCATATCCAGTGTGAACACCTATCCAAGGAAATAATCCTACTAATGGATGTAATTAGGAAGGATTTGATTGTAATTCCTTGATTTAGGGGATTTGTCATTAATTGGGCCAATCTTAGCCGTTGATGTAAAATGATCTAGGCCATTGATTGAGAGGGAGCTCAACTATAAATAGAGAGCTCTCCTCCTCATTTGTAAGCACCCAATTCCATTCTTCTCTTTGAGAGAGTAATATAAGCTCTGAGGCATTTGCTCTATTCTTTCTGAGTTCTTAGTTTCTTTGTTCTTGTTGCCAATCTCGGTGGCCAGGAGTAGCCACCTTCGTGTTAGCACTTCCACACGATAGTCCGACCTTGTGGCTCTGAGTAGCCACGTTGGTGTTTTAAAGCTTCCGCAATCCGAAGCCTTGAGGGCTTGGTTCCAACCTTTGTGAGTTTGCACACTCACTTAGCTTGGGTAAGGCTTACTTAGTCGCCGAGAAGACCGAGGAGCGTCTAAAGCGTCTAAGGTCGCACGACCCGTCAGACCTTGACTCTGATATTCCGACGGTGTGAGGCGTCGAAGTTCTGGGGGCGTGTGAATAGGATGAAGGCCAAGCATGGCAGCAGCCTTGGGCGTGAGTTGAGCTACCTTTAAACTTGCATGTGCTTAGCTAGCTATCGATGTTAATGCTGGTGGTGAATGAACTCCTTAGCCATGACCTTCCAACCTTCATAGCATCTCAATTAGCTACACTTGTTGTCATCTTTAGCAACTTATCTTCAAATAATCCAACTAGTTAAGATTAGCTAGCCTTAAGCTCCTCCAGCTGAGTTGAGCTTTCTTTAGTGTTCCACGAGCTGCCAGGATATTTGTTAGTTGATTGTGAGCTGCATATGGCTTACAAATACTCCACCAAGCTATCCAAACGTGTGCCATGCTCCAATGCATCTACATGTGCAAAGAAAATAATGTATTTCAATGGCATTGAGCTTGTATGAGCTAATTACCTTGTTGTCGTGCATGATTATGGTATTTGTGAGCTATAATTGCATCACATGAGCTAAGTATTTCATCATATACTATATGTGAGCTAATGTATAAGGTCTAAGAACTAAAATGAATGCATATGAGCTAATCAAATGAATGATAAGTATGCATCCATTTCATAAATGTAATGGAACATGAATGTAAGACTATTCTAACATGCTTAACATATTTAAATAACAATGTGCAACTATTGTAAAGATATGTTCATGCTAAGTTATTTATTAGCTACATAACTTAACATGATATGTATTATTATAGCATATATGATCCAATTAATATAAAGTAAGTATAACATAGAAATGTTTAAGAGTACTCCATTTGTATGTGAAAACGTGCTTGCATTAGGTTACTTTCCAAACATTGTGACCTTTTGTGAAAGTTGTTGTCCATAAAGATGCCTTATCACTTAGGTGCATGTTGGTGAAGGTTTGATACATGCATGATCATGCCCAACATTCTCTATAAGTTGATTATTCCATGGACGTTTTTCATTCCTGTTTCTAAGGGAGTTCTTCCTTACCTTATCTTATATTATATCATTTATACATTCTATTATATCATAAGCATGCATTCATATGTTAGTTATCATATTATTATTTCCATCATATGCTTAGTTGATCATGTTTTTCATATCATTCAAATATATGCTATTATTACATATCATTTCTTAGGATATTATTATTATATGTTTCCATTTATTATTTATTATGAATACCATGTTAATTGATATTCATGCATACAACATATCCATATCTTTATGATTGATGCACAATGTTATGTTTAGTATGTTATAATAGTCTTGCATTCATTTAAGCATGATTAATTACATTTATGAAATGGCAACATGCTTAATTATTCATTTGTTAGCTCATGTGCATTCATTTTAGCTCCTAGGTTTTATAAATTAGCTTACTTATGTTATATCATTATGTACTTAGATCTTGACATGTATTCATAGCTCATATCTCTCATACACCTCACGGCAACATGCATTTTACCTTAAATGAGCTCACACATTGCTTATTTTATTTGTTTGTTGATTCCTATAGGTGAAACACAAAGCAAGAGCTTCAACTTAGTTGGAGGAGCTATCATGTAGCTGAACTTAACTAGAGGAGAGCTTTGGATCAAATTATTGAAAAGTGGACTAAAGGTAGCTCGAAGTAGTTATGAGAGTAGTTGAGGAGACCAAAGCTAACTAGCTTGAGCTCATCAAGCTATAGCTAACCTAGTTAGCTACCAAGACACTCACCTAGCTTACCTTGAAGCTGGTTCATCTCTAGGCTGCCCAAGTACTTCAAGACACCATCCTATGGTTGTAACCTCACCAAAGCATTGCAAGAAGACCTATGTACATTCAAGTAGGCTTCCATGTGCATCATTCAAGTATGTGCAGTCCATGTGACATCATAAAGGTACCAAAACACCAAGGGATGCTTCCTATTCGGCCAAAGACTCATTCCTCTTCATTTTGGTGCCAAATAACTTCCAAATGCATTCAAAACATCCTTAGGGCCGAACTAACACCTTACCATTTGGCCAAGAGCACGTATCTTCATTAAAAACATGTATTTTCATTAAAAATCTTGTATTTTCAAAGGGGTTTTAACCTTAGCCGAACCATCATGTGTCTATTCGGCCTAAACCCTTTGAAAACTATAAATATGCTAGTCCTATTCATTTTGAAAACACACCTTTCTTATCAATTAAAGTGAGATTTTGCTTAAGTCCTTGTGACTTTTATTGACTTATCAATTAATTTATTTACTTGTGGCATCAACCCCTTCCTCCCTTGATACTTGTGGTTCCTATCTCCATATAGATAGTGGGTCCATAATGTGATCCTTTCTAGCTCCAATTTTCTCCATAACTTAATCGCATCATGGACGTTTTTCAAAGTTGTTTCTAAGGGAGTTCATTCTTACCTTACCTTTTATTATATCGTTTTTACTTGTATTCTATCATAATCATGCATTCATATGTTATTGTAAATTATCATATCATTCATTCCATCATGTGCTTAGTTTATCATGTTTTCTATATCATTCAAATCTATGCTATGAATACATATCATTTATTAGGATATTATTATTACATGTTACCATTTATCATTTATTATGAACACCATGTTAAATGATATTCGGTGCACATTGTAAGCATGTTAGAATAGTTTTGAATATCATTTACAAGTCATATTAAGCATGTTTTCATTCACTCATTAGCTCATGTCACGTTATTTCAAGCATGTTACTATTTCATATTAGTTTTGTATTCATCTCAGTATGTTTCAATGATAGAATACTTATCATTCCATCATACACATTGCTATTTAAATATGTTCAACATGTTAAGATAGCCTTCCATTCACATTCATCATGGTAGCATACATATCATTCGTGTAGCTCATTGTATTCATCTTAGCTCTTAGGTTTTAAATAAGTTCACACGTGATATTTGATGGCATTTGTAGTTAATAAACATGCAACCATAATTCACAAACAGAAGAACATACACGGTAGCAAAGTAATTAGATTATAAAGGTTCAATATCATTAAATTACTTTGTTTTCCTTGCACTTGTAGGAACATTAGAACATGATGCATGTTGAGACAGTTTAGTGGAGAACTTAGAAGACACACACAACTAAAAAAACATGACAGCAAGGTTTATAGGAGCATGGCACAAGATTGGCATCTTGTTGGAGCATTAAGAAAGCATGAACAGTCCACCAACAAATCATTAAGGACATGGTAGAACGTGGGGCACTAAGAAATGTTTAATTCGGCTGGAAGTGCACAAGGCCAGATAAATCACCAGCAGCCCTTATTTGTTAATTAATTATTCACTCAAATAAGCTTGGATGAAGACCCCATACACGCCCATACTGCTTCACATGGACATCAATTCCTTTTGCACAAAACAAAACTACATCAACACCCCATACGCGTGCCAACAATGGAATGTACAAGATGCTTGTCTCCACTTAGCCACAACTTGAAGAAATTTGGCCAAAGAGACTTGTTCCTACACTTGACCGAACCTATACCTAAAATATGCATGATAATTATGTTTAAATTATGAATTTAAATTATGCCTTTAGGAAAGTGTAAAGAATGGCTACATCACAATGCATTATTTGTCCAAAACATTTTCAAGTCCTATAAGTAGGATTTCATGTTGCATTGTAAGGAAACTTTGATGAATGGATTAAATTGAGAGTTATTCTCTTTGTTAAGTCCTTATGACTTTTATCAACTTATCAAGTAACTTGTTATTTGTGGCATCATTCCTTTTCACCTTGATACTTGTGGTTCCTATCTCCATATAGATAGCGTGTCCAAGTCCTTATTACCACCCCTTAAAGAAGCAATATAAAGTTTGGGTCTTTGATCTCTATAGCATTGGTTATTCTTTGAGTCTTCTTAAGATACTATCATCACAACAATTATTTTCCACTACCATCACTCTTATCATAAAAATAACCTACCATTTCACCTTTACATTCACCACCTAACCATCTATTCTAGCCATTTATTTATGCAGGTTGTTTTGCTTCCTTCTTAGATCCACAATCAATCCATAAGGTAGAATCATTTTACATAAAGTGATATCGTCCCCAACGACCTTACATCAAGCGGTAATCAGAGCTTTGGGGGAAGAAGTAACGTGCAACAACAACAAAAATAAAAAAATACAAAAACTGCAAGTGCAAGAAATACAAAAATCAACAAAAAAAAGGTTAAAGCACACAACAATAAGTCTTATCACCGAGCCATTCAAGTAAGCCTTTAATTGATTGTGGTGATAGAAAAGGTATGAACTGACTTTGTGTAAGTAACCCTTTTATTCTCTTCTTTCTATTTCTAGGCCATCATTTCATTATATTATGTTTTCCATCCCTACTAACTATTTTGCAACCGACGTAGAACAAGTAAACTTTACTTGAAAGATTTTTGAGTAAAGTCATTTAGAACTTGGGATAAAAATAACGAGTGGAAAAGGAACAAAGAGCGAGTGAGTTCAGAAGAGGACTAGTAAAAGCCTTGAAGTCCTAGAGTGCAAACACGAACAGATTGAGTAACATCGAAATTTTCTTGGAGTGAACTCGTGAGGCTTTGTGAGAGTATTCTTGGTAAGGTCCTTTTACACATTTCCATTCTTTATTTCACTGATAATTTTTTTCATCTTTTCAATGGAGTATGAACAGTAAATAATGAATGCATTTCATACTCGTTGCCATGTAAATGATAAAGATGGTAAAGTATGTCTTGTAGCCATTTATAGTGGAAGTTGTACCAACCTTGCTAGCACATATATGGTAGAGAAGTTGAGACTTACAACATTCAAACATCTCAGTCCAAATGTTTTGCAATGATTAAATGAAGATGAAGATATATAAGTCATAGAGCAAGTACTTGTGCCCTTTTCAATTGGAAGGTACAAAGATGAAGTATTGTGTGATGTTGTTTCCATGAATTCAAGTCATCTTCTTTTTGGACAACCATGGCAATTCGAAAAGAAGGCCATCCATGATGGGCTTTCCAACGAGAATTCTTTTCAATATCAAGGAAAGAAAATCATATTTACACCTATGCTTCCAAATCAAGTCCATGAATGACAATTTATCATCAAATATGTTGTAAGGCGTTTCTACCTTATCGATTGATTGCGGATCTAGGAAGGAATAAAAACAACATGCATAAGATATAAGCCCAAATGGAAGGGTTAAGGTAGTAAACGTTAGGTGAAATGGCAGGTTTAATTATGAGAGATGGTAGCGGAAGATATTTGGTTGTGGTTACGAAATGGTTAATGAAATAATGGGATGGAGAATATGATAGTATATTAGAATAACCAAGGAAGAACCAGTGCTATAAAGAGCAAAGACTCAGCCTTACAAATTGTTCTAAGGGTTGGTAATTAGGACTTTGACCCACTATTTATAAAGAGATAGGAACCTTAAGTATCAAGGTGAAAAGTAATGACGCCACAAGTAACAAGTTACTTGATAAGTCGATAAAAGTCGCAAAGGACTTAATAAGAGAAAACTCTCAATTTTAATTCAAATTCAATGTTGTTTTTAAAATGCAATATGAAAGCCCATTTTATAAGACTTGAACATGCATGGCAGTATGTTACATTGTGCATCGCTGAAGGTTCCATTGTGATTGGTCGAATAGTGCTTGTTGATGTGGAAATCTTTCGCACATAATTTAAACATATTTAGAGCACAATTATCATGCATATATTCGGTCAAATGTAGGTGAAATGTGCTCTGGCCGAATCCTTCTAGTGATGGCTAGTGGAGACAAGCTTCTTGGCATGCACATGGGCTGTTTTTAGTGCAATGCTTTGTATGTAGCAAATCTAGTTGGTGTGGTGTAATTCCAGCTGAATCCACTCTCCTCAAGATGCCCACGTTCTGCCATGAATTGTTGAATTGTTGGTGAGTTATTCTTTGCTTGTTTATTCAAATGACATGAACAACACGTGAAATCCTAAGTGCAAAGATGAATGCAATGAACTACACACTGATATGTTGTCGTGTGAATGCAAAACGTAAACAACACGTGAAAAGGATAAATGTTAAAATGAATGCCACAAGTTACATAAATGCATGCATGCTTATTATTAAAATATGCTTAGATGAATGCAAATGTAAATATATCTAATTATGCTTACAAATAACAAGATGCATGAAGTGCTCATACTAAGTGATGTGATCCTACCAACCACCATGTTCAAACAAAACATGCTCACAACTTTAAAGTTATTCCATGATAATTCTAAGGGAGTTCTTCCTTGTTTTATTACTTATTTACTCATTTATGCTCTATATGTGTTATAACCATGCTTTGACATTCTAAACTATGCTTGAATATTCATATATTGGCCTATGTTTGCATCCTATATGATATTCATGCATGTCACATCTTTAATTAGCTTGTTTCATGCATATGTTACACATTCCTTACTTATGTTATCATATCAATTGCATTATTATATTAGCCATGGAATCATATGTTACATTTGAATGTTACTTATTATTTATTCATGAACTTGAGCATTATAACTTATATACATTTTGTATTTAGTAGAAGGTACATTCAAGGCAATCCAATGGATAGTTCACGTCACTCATATTGATCGCCACTTTTGAACATGTTACAAGCATCTTTGGGTGATGAAGTCTCTTAACATTTAATCCCCTATCTCTTATATTTCTAATGCACTTTGAATCGTATCAATCCGATATTGGGAGCTCGAGATATGCCCAGATTACTGAAGACAATGTAGACTGGAAATAAGTACGGGATTTGCAACCATTCATCTCCTTCAAAGGATTTATGCATGAGAGGCATTAATGGAGACATGCATGGATGAAAAATTAGTGTTAAAATGAATCAAAACATTTTTTAGAAGGTGCAAGGTTTCATTCAAAGGCTTTTAAGTTCATCTATTCATGCATATTCATGCAAGAAGCCAAATAGTCATGTTCACACAAGGGGGAAGAATTTAAGCCAAGATACATTCATGAACATTCATCCATAGAAGACAAATCAAACATGTTCACACATGGGAGGAAGGATTTATCCATGAAGATACATTCATGAAGATTTATTCATTAATTCATCATAAATTCACCATTGACCGTACATTGTATTTCCTAAGGGATGAACTTTATCGACTTATATATATTTTCCGCTGCCATATTTATCTTTCCATTTCATTACTTCCATTTAACTATTTTTTTAGCTTTCTTGTTCGTGCAAGATCCTTGTTGCTTTTCTAGATCGAAACAATCAAAGGTACAATCTTGACTTCACCATCCATCTAAGTGAGGCTAGGTTGAACTATATCATATGGTATCAGAGCTAAGGTGGATTGCAACAAGAACAAGCAAAAGCAACATCCTTGATGCAAGCACGTTTTCATCTATAAAGGGAGTACTCTTGAACATCTTTATATCGCATTTACTTTATACTAGTCTTATAATATATGTTATTATAATACATATCATGCTAAAGATATTAGTTATGTAGTTAAAGAATAACTAAGTATGAACACAACATGCTCATCGATATTTAAGCATGTTAGAATAGTGATACAAGTACGTTTTCTACTATAAAGGGAGTATTCTTGAACATCTTTATAATGCATTCACTTTATACTAGCCTTATAATATATACTATTATAATACATATCATGCTAAGGATATTAGTTATGAAGCTAAAGAATAACTTAGTATGAATACATCTTGCACATTGTTATTTTAATATGTTAAGCATGTTAGGATAACTTTATAAACATATTAAGCATTATTATTATTTATACATCAAGGCATCATACTTATAATGCATTTCGTTAGTTCATATGCATTCATATTAACTCTTAAGACTCATTCATAATCCTACACATATTATGAGATGATATAATTAGCTCATGGCCTTCAAACTTAGCTCACATTACCATAATCAAACATGGCAGCAAGGTATTTAGCTCGTCTTAGCTCAATATCATGGACTTACCTTGTTTCCTTGCATATGTAGGTACATTGGAGCATGATGCATTTTGAGGTAGCTTGGTGAATGATTTACACGTCATATGCAGCTCACAAACAGTTTACAAAGTACAATGCAGCTCATGAAACACTAAGGGAAGCTCAATTCAGCTGGAGGAGCTTAAGGCTAGCTAAACTTAGCTAGTTGGACTATTTGGAGCTGAGTTGCCAAAAGTGATGTCAAAGGTAGCTGAATGTAGATGAACATATTGTTAAGGAGCTCACAAGGACTTAGCTAGGAAGCTTGTTCACGAACAGCCCATGTTTGCTAGCTAGCTCCACAACTCAAGCTAGCTTGAAGGAGACACATGCACGCCCAAGAGAGAGAGAGCATGACAAGCCATCATTCCATGCACAAGGCTGCACCACAAGGCTTCTTAGAACACCCATGTGCCTTGCATATGACCAGCCCCCATATGCCTTGCATGTGGATCATTTAGGTGCCAAGATGAAGAGTTCTCTCCCTATTCAGCCAATCCATATGTTTTGCATGTGATCAGATGTGCCTTGCATATGACTCCATTTAGGCGCCAAGATGAATGGAAATCTATCCATTCGGCCAAACACCATTACTCCTCCAATTTGGCGCCAACTTGAAGGGTTTCAAGTGCTATTCGGCCGTGAGACATACCCCTACACTTCAACCGAACCAACACCTATTTATTCAAGTTATTTATGAATTAAATTATGTCATTTTAGGAAGGCACAAGGTTGGCCGAATCTCCTTGTAATTATTTGGCCATGTGATATAGTTCAACCTAGCCTCACTTGGATGGATGGTGAAGTTAAGGTTGTACATTTGATTGTTTTGATCTAGGAAAGCAACAAGTATCCTGCACAAACAAGAAAGCTAAAAAAATGGTTAAATGGAAGTAATGAAATGGAAAGATAAATATGGCAGCAGAAAATATATATAAGTTGGTGATATGTTTAAAGGAAATGATGAAGTATGGTAATGGAAGTAGAATGAAGGTGATGTATATGAATATGAAAGGTAGTATCTCAAAGAAGACTCAAAGAAGAACCAATGTTAAAGAACAAAGACCCATACTTTATATTGCTTCTTTAACGGATGGTAAACAAGGACTTTGACCCACTCTCTATAAAGAGATAGGAACCAAAAGTATCAGGGTGAAATAGATAGGGTGACGCCACAAGCATAAGCTTGATAAGTCGATAAAGTTCACTTAAGAACTAAAGAGAGAAACTCTCACAAATATTTGATTAAACAACGTGAATTGCCTTTTACAAATGAAATGGAAAGCTATTTATAGGCCTAAGAGATATCTAGGATGCACATACAATATTTAATGATTGAACATTCATGGATGAATGTTCATCCTTAAGTAGATACAATGTACGTCCCCTATGCAAGTTCATGGACTAATAAAATAAATAAATGTTCATCCATTTAAGTGAATACATCTTCATAGCCGAATTCATCCTCTCTTGATGTGAACATGTTGGTTCATTTCCTTGCGTGAATTTGGAGGAATGTTTCATTGTATGTTCGGCCCCCTTTGGAATGCATGCACCAAGTGTGAACGTGATTCATAGGCTCCCTTCATGCACTTGGATTTGATGAATGAGTTTGAAAATAATGCATCCATCTCCCTTGAATGTGAACAAGTCCTTTAGCTCAATTGTATGATTGTACACACCATAAATTGATTCATGAAGGTGGAAATGCATCAGGTGTGAACATGGCTCTTCATTTGGTTGTAAATCCCGTACTTATTTCTAGCCTGCATTGTCTTAATTAATCTGGGCATATCATGGGTTCCCAATATTATATTGATACGATTCAAAGTGCGTTGGAAATATAAAAGATATAGGATTAAATGTTAAGAAGACTTCATCACCCAAAGATTCTTGCAACATGTTCAAAAATGACGATCAATCTGACTGACGTGAACTGTCCATCCAACTCTTCAATTGCCTTTAGTCTACTTAGCATCCAATGTACCTAGACAAAGTATGTAAACAAATAATTAGATAAGAATTGAGCTATTATAAATATGAGTGCATTCTGCCACCTATTTTTGAATGCAAATATGTTAGAATGCAAATGAGCTAACTATGAATGCATATGCATTGAATGAGTTATATAAAGATGTGAATTAATAAGTCATACATGAATATCATATATTATACATATAAATGACAGAATATAACATTCAAGCATAATTAAGAATAATATAAACATATTGACTTTACATGTAATGCATAAATAAGTAAATAAATAATAAAATAAGGAAAGACTCCCTTAGAATCACATTGGAAGAACTTCAAAGTTGTGAGCATGTTTTTGTTGAACATGATGGTCGGTAGGATCACATCACCATGTCTCCCCATTTCCTATAAATAGGAAAACATTCATCATTTGTAAGGAGACCATTTTTATTAATCAAAGTGAGATTATTCTCTTCCTTAAGTCCTGGTGACTTTTATCGACTTATCAAGTATATTTTATACTTGTGGCGTCAACCCCTTTCCTATCATCTTGATACTTCTGGTTCCTAGTTCTTTATAACTAGTGGGTTAAAGTACTTCATACCCCCCTTAAAGAAGCAATATAAAGTCTGGGTCTTTTCTCTATATAGCATTGGTTCTTCTTTGAGTCTTCTTTAAGATACTATCCTCACAACCATTCCTTTGTTTCACAAACCATAACCATAGCCATATCAACCATCTTCCGCTTCCATCTCTCATTTAAACAACCCAGCTATTCACCCATACGTTTACCACCCTTAACCATTATGTTTTGAGCCATTCACTTTGCAGGTTGTTTTGCTTCCTTCCTAGATCCACAATCAATTTGTTAAGGCATCAGAAGAGCCTTACATCAAGTGGTAATCAAAGATTTGGTGGAAGAAGCAACGTGCAACAACAAAAAGAAAAATACAAAAAAAGAAGTGCAAGTGAAGTACAAAATCAAAGAAAAAGAAAATCAGAAAATAAATTAAAGCATTCCAAAAGAAATAAAGAAATTCAGCATTCAAAAAGAAGAAAAGAAAATAAAAGAAAAGAAAGAAAGTTGAAGCACTCATTAACAATTCTCATCACCAAGCAAGTCAAGTAAGCCGTTTAAATTGATTGTGGTGATAGAAGGTTGTGAATTGACTTGTGTAAGTAACCCTTTTGTTTCTCTTCTTTCTATTTCTAAGCCACCCTTTCATTATATTTGTTTTTCCCTTCCTACTAACCCTTTTGCAGCCGAAGCCAAACAAGTAAAATTTAATCCTTTGCAAGATCGTATGGATCAATTAAAAGCATCCTTAGGAAACCGGAGAGTAAACCGCCCTAGAATGAAAGAAGAATTAGAAGAGGAGGAGGCTGAAGTAACATCAGTAGCAAGAAGAGATGTTCATAGAAATCATAATAACAACTTCAACAACATCAAAGGGACCATTCCTCCATTTCAAGGACGAACAGATCGTGAAGCCTATCTGGACTGGGTAATCAAAATCGAACACATTTTCGAATGTCAAAATTATACGGAACAAAAGAAGGTCAGGCATGCTGCTATGCAATTCAAGGATTATGCCTTAGTTTGGTGGGATCAATTTGTAAGTTCAAGAAGACGAAATGGCGAACACCCCATCACTACATGGGAAGAAATGAAAGCCATTATGAGGAAAAGGTTTGTGCCTACTCACTATCATCGAGATCTTTATCATAAACTATAAAACCTGAAACAAGGAAGAAAGAGCGTTGAAGATTCTATCAAAGAAATGGAGATAGCCACGATCTGAGCCAATGTATATGAAGATAGAGAAGCAACAATGGCAAGCTTCTTATCGGGCCTAAATCTTGATATTGCTAACCTTGTTGAACTTCAGAATTATGTAGAGATTGAAGAGATGGTGCATATAGCCATGAAAATTGAACGATAACTTAAGAGGAAAACCTACAATCGGAGCAGTCCAAATTCGACCACCATATAGAAGCAAGAGCCTATTACCTTCCGAAAACAAACTCCAGTCCAATCAAAGGATCGAACAGAGGTACCCAAAATTATACAAATGGGCGAATCTAGCAAGGGTAAAGAAAACCAAACCAGCACTTTTGAGAGATCAAGAGATATCAAATGTTTCAAGTGTCTTGGAAAACGACATGTTGCTAGTCAATGCCCCAACCGAAATGCCATGATGTTGCTCACATTACCATATTCTTACATGACAGCAAGGTATTTAGCTCGTCTTAGCTCAATATCATGGACTTACCTTATTTCCTTGCACATATAGGTACAATGGAGTGTGATGAACGTTGAGATAGCTTGGTTAATGATTTGGACGTCCTATGCAACTCACAAACAGCTTACAAAGGACAAGGCAGTTCATGGAACATTAAGGAAAGCTCAATTCAGCTGGAGGAACTCAAGGCTAGCTAAACTCAATTAGTTGGACTATTTGGAGCTGAGTTGCCAAAAATGATACCAATGGTAGCTGAATGTAGCTGAACATGCTGTTATGAAGCTCATAAGGATTCGGCTAGGAAGCTTGTTCACAAAATAGCCCATGCTTTCTAGCTAGTTCCACACTCAAGCTAGCTTGGAGGAGACACATGCACGCCTAAGAAAGGAACACATGACCAACCATCATCCCATGCAAAGGGCTGCAGCACAAGGCTTCCTAGAACACCCATGTGCTTTGTATATTATCAGCCCTCATGTGCCTTGCATGTGGTTCATTTAGGCACCAAGATGAAGAGCTCTCTCCCTATTCGGCAAAGCATCATTTCCCATCCATTTTGGCGCCAACTTGAGGGGACACAAGAATTATTCGGCCAAGGATTATTTCCCTCCATATAGGACCGAAACATTATGTCATTTAGCATTAAATTATGTCATTTTATAGAGGTACAAGGGCTGGCTGAACCACCATGTATCCATTCGGCCATGCCCCTCAATTTCCTATAAATAGGAAAACATTCATCATTTGTAAGGAGACTATTTTTATTAATCAAAGTGAGATTATTTTCTTCCTTAAGTCCTGGTGACTTTTATCGACTTATCAACTATATTTTATACTTGTGGCGTCAACCCCTTCTCTTTTCATCTTGATACTTCTGGTTCCTAGTTCTTTATAACTAGTGGGTCAAAGTACATCATATCACCCCTTAAAGTAGCAATATAAAGTCTGGGTCTTTGCTCTTTATAGCATTGGTTCTTCTTTGAGTCTTCTTTAAGATATTATCCTCACAACCATACCTTTTATTTCATTGACATAACCATAGCCATTTCAATCATCTTCAGCTTCCATCACTCATTTCAAACAGCCCTCTTATTCACCCATACGTTTACCACCCTTAACCCTCTCTTTTGAGCCATTCATTTGTGCATATTGTTGCTTCCTTCCTATATCCACAATCAATTGTTAAGGCATCAGAAGCCTTACATCAAGCGGTAATCAGAGCTTTGGTGGAAGAACCAACGTGCAATAACAACAAAAAGAAAAATACAAAAAGAAGTGCAAGTGAAGTGCAAAGTCAAAGAAAAAGAAAATCATAAAAGAATTTGAAGCACTCCAAAAGAAAGAAAGAAATTCAGCATTCAAAAAGAAGAAAAGCAAAGCAAAGAAAATAAATAAAGTTGAAGCACTCATCAAAAATTCTTATCCCCAAGCAAGTCAAGTAATCCGTTTAAATTGATTGTGGTAATAGAAAGTTATGAAGTGACTTGTGTAAGTAACCCCTTTTGTTCTTTTTTTTTCTATTTATAAGCCACCCTTTTCATTATATTTTACTTTCCATTCCTACTAGCCCTTTTGCAGCCGACGCTAAACAAGTAAATTTTACTTGATATAGTCTTGAGTAAAGTTATCTCGAACTTGAGATAAGAGAATCGAGTGGAAAAAAGCCTAGAGAGTGTGTGAGATCAGAAGAGGACAAGAAAAAGCCATTATGTCTTAGAGTTGCAAACACGAGTGAATTGAGTGACATTTAAGTTTTTCCTTGGAGTGACTCGTGAGGCTTTGTGAGAGTACATTATGGTAAGGTCTTTTACCAATCTTACTCTTTTCTTATTTTACTAACCATGTCTCAAAGTCCAGGACGAACCCCTGAAAGAGATGCCCCTGATTTGCAAACTCAAGCAATCATGCATGAAATGGCCAGATTGCTGAAAATAGAATTGGAGCCTTTGTATGATCAGATGGACCAATTTGAAGCATCCTTACACAATCGAAGAGTAAATCGCCCTAAAATGGAAGAAGAAATCGAAGAAGAGGAGGCTAAAGTAACATCAGTAGTAAAAAGAGATGTTCATCGAAATCATATTGACAACTTCAACAACATTAAAGTGACCATTCCTCAATTTCAAGGATGAACTGATCCAGAAGCCTATCTTGATTGGGTAATCAAAATTGAACACATTTTTGAATGGCAAAATTATACAGAGCAAAAGAAGGTCAGGCTTGCTGCTATGGAATTCGTGGATTACGCCTTAGTTTGGTGGGATCAATTGGTAAGTTCAAGAAGACGAAATAGTGAAAACCCCATTACTACATGGAAAGAAATGAAAGCCATTATGAGGAAAAGGTTCATGCCTACTCACTATCACCAATATCTTTATCATAAACTACAAAACTTGAAACAAGAAAGCAAGAGCGTTGAAGATTATTTCAAAGAAATGGAGATAGCCATGATCCGAGCCAATATGGATGAAGATAGAAAAGCAACAATGGCAAGGTTCTTATATGGCCTAAATCTTGATATTGCTAACCTTGTTGAACTTCAGCATTATGTAGAGATTTAAGAGATGGTACATGTAGCCATGAAAATTGAACGACAACTTAAGAGGAAATCCTACACTAGGAGTAGTCCAAATTCGGCCACCAAGTGGAAGCAGGAACCCATCACCTTCAGGAAACCAATTCCAGCACAAGAAAAGGATCAAATAGAAGTTTCCAAAGCAAAATAAGTGGAAGAATCTAGTAAGGGTAAAGAAAAGCAAACTGGTACTTTCAAAAGATCCAGAGACATCAAATGTTTCAAATATTTTGGGAAAGGACATGTTGCTAGTCAATGTCCCAACCGAAATGCCATGATGGTACTTGAGAATGGAGATATTGTATCAAATTCTGATGAGCCTATTTTTGATGAGGAACCTGAAACAGTGCAAGACGAAGAAACTAAAGAAAATACAGATCATGGTGAGATGCTTGTTTCGAAAAGGTGCCTATAATCATAAACATCCCAAGAGGATATTTAAAGAAACAATATTTTCCATACAAGATGCCATGTCAAGGACAAGGTTTGCACAATGATTATCGATGGAGGAAGTTGCACAAACGTAGCCAGCACTCTTATGGTTGAAAACTTGGATTGGCAACGTCAAAGCATCCTACTCCATATAAACTCCAATGGCTCAATGAAGGAGGTGAGTTAAATGTTACCAAACAGGTTCTAATTCCTTTTTTATTTGGCAGGTACAAGGATTGAGGTGCTTTGTGACATTGTCCCTATGAATGCTAGCCATATCTTACTTCGAAGACCATGGAGTATGATAAAAGGGCCATACATGATTATTATCACAATCAATACACTTTTAAGCATGGTGGATGCAAGGTAACCTTGGTACCTTTAACGCATAAAGAAGTACCACATCAATTGCATATGAAAAAGGGTGTACAAACATGGCGCAAAGATAAAACCCCAACGAAGAATTAAGAGGAATGAAACAAGAAATCAAACTTCTTCATAGAGAAACATGATGGTTCAATGCTGGAAAATGAAGGATCTCCTACGAAAAATGGTGATGTTTGGGACTTAAAGTCACAACTCTTTGCCAATGGTCTTAATCTTCAAAAGCTAAGTACCCCTTCATTTGAACCAATCCTCTCCTCACTTTTCAGGACCAACCATGTGAAAGGTCACTTCAAAAAGGGATATACTTAAAAAAAGATCACTCCCAAAAGGTACCTGTTGGTAAATCATATTCCAAAGAAAGACCTAAAGGGAAATCTTACGAAAGGGATAGAAGAACACAAACGTTCAAAGGATACTTTCTTTTAACAAAGAGACGTAAAGCTATGCAAGAACAGAATGAACTCGATTTAAGGACAAATCACCCTAAAGAAGGGGGATGATACATGCACGTTTTCATCTATAAAAGGAGTACTCTTGAACATCTTTATATCACATTTACTTTATACTAGTCTTATAATATATGTTATTATAATACATTTACTTTCTCATAATTATATTAAGCATGATTATCACATATACATCAAGGCATCATCATTATAATTCGTTTTATTAGATCATATGAATTCATGTTAGCTCTTAAGCTTCATGCACTATCTTACACATCTTATGAGATGATATATTTAGCTCATGACCTTCAATCATAGCTCACATTACCATATTCTTACATGACAGCAGGGTATTTAGCTCGTATTAGCTCAATATCATGGACTTAACTTATTTCCTTGCACATATAGGTACAATGGAGTGTGATGAACGTCGAGATAGCTTGGTGAATGATTTGGACGTCCTATACAGCTCACAAACAGCTTATAAAGGACAAGGTAGCTCATGGAACATTAAGAAAAGCTCAATTCAGCTGGAGGAACTCAAGGCTAGCTAAACTCATCTAGTTGGACTATTTGGAGCTGAGTTGCCAAAAGTGATACCAATGGTAGCTGAATGTAGCTGAACATGCTGTTATGAAGCTCATAAGGATTCGGCTAGGAAGCTTGTTCATAAAATAGCCCATGCTTGCTAGCTAGCTCCACACTCAAGCTAGCTTGGAGGAGACACATGCACACCTAAGAAGGGAACACATGACCAGCCATCATCCCATGCAAAGGGTTGCACCACAAGGCTCCTTAGAACACCCATGTACTTTGCATATGATCAACCCCCTTATGCCTTGCATGTGGTTCATTTAGTGACCATGATGAAGAGCTCTCTCCCTATTCGGCCAAGCATCATTTCACATCCAATTTGGCGCCAACTTGACGGGACACAAGAACTATTCGGCCAAGGATTATTTCCATCCATATAGGACTGAAACATTATGTCATTTAGCATTAAATTATGTCATTTTATATAGGCACAAGGGCTGGCCGAACCACCATGTATCAATTCGACCATGCCCCTCCATTTCCTATAAATAGGAAAGCACAATTCATTTCTAAGCAGATCTTTTTGTTTAATTAAAGTGAGATTATTTTCTTCCTTAAGTCCTGGTGACTTTTATCGACTTATCAAGTATAATTTATACTTGTGGCGTCAACCCCTTCTTTTTTCACCTTGATACTTCTGGTTCCTAGTTCTTTATAACTAGTGGGTTAAAGTACTTCACACCACCCCTTAAAGAAGCAATATAAAGTCTGGGTCTTTGCTCTATATAGCATTGGTTCTTCTTTGAGTCTTCTTTAAGATACTATCCTCACAACCTTCCCTTTTGTTTCATTGCCATAACCGTATCCATTTCAATCATCTTCCGCTTCCATCACTCATTTCAAGCAACCCTCTTATTCACCCATACATTTACCACCCTTAACCCTCTCTTTTGAGCTATTCATTTGTGCAGGTTGTTGCTTTCTTCCTATATCCACAATCAATTGTTAATGCTTCAAAAGCCTTACATCAAGCGGTAATCAGAGCTTTGGCGGAAGAAGCAACGTGCAACAACAACAAAAAGAAAAATACAAAAAGAAGTGCAAAGTCAATGAAAAAGAAAATCAGAAAAGAATTTGAAGCACTCCAAAAGAAAGAAAAAAATTCAGCATTCAAAAAAAAGAAAAGCAAAGAAAAGAAAAGAAAGAAAGTTGAAGCACTCATTAACAATTCTCATCACCAAGCAAGTCAAGTAAGCCGTTTAAATTGATTGTGGTGATAGAAGGTTGTGAAGTGACTTGTGTAAGTAACCCTTTTGTTTCTCTTCTTTCTATTTCTAAGCCACCCTTTCATTATATTTGGTTTTCCCTTCCTACTAACCCTTTTGCAGCCGACGTCAAACAAGTCAAATTTACTTGATATAGTATTGAGTAAAGTTCTCTAGAACTTGAGACAAGAGAATCGAGAGGAAAAAAGATGGAAAGTGTGTGAGATCATAAGAGGACAAGTAAAAGCCATTAAAGTCCTAGAGTGCAAACACTAGTGGATTGAGTGACATCAAGTTTTCTCGGAGTGACTCGTGAGGCTTTGTGAGAGTATATTCTGGTAAGGTCTTTAACACATCTTATTCTTTTCTTATTTGCTAACCATGTCTCGGAGTTCATGACAATCACCAGAAAGAGAAGACCCTAACTTGCAAACCCAAGCCATTATGCATGAAATGGCAAGATTGCTAAAATTATAATTGGATCCTTTGCAAGATCGTATGGATCAATTAAAAGCATCCTTAGGCAACCGGAGAGTAAACCGCCCTAGAATGGAAGAAGAATTAGAAGAGGAGGAGGTTGAAGTAACATCAGTAGCAAGAAGAGATGTTCATAGAAATCATAATAACAAGTTCAGCAACATCAAAGGGACCATTCCTCCATTTCAAGGACGAACAGATCGTGAAGCCTATATGGACTGGGTAATCAAAATCGAACACATTTTCGAATGTCAGCATTATACGGAACAAAAGAAGGTCAGGCTTGCTGCTATGGAATTCATGGATTATGCCTTAGTTTGGTGCGTTCAATTGGTAAGTTCAAGAAGACGAAATGATGAACACCCCATCACTACATGGGAAGAAATGAAAGCCATTATGAGGAAAAGGTTCGTGCCTACTCAATATCATCGAGATCTTTATCATAAACTATAAAACTTGAAACAAGAAAGCAAGAGCGTTGAATATTATTTCAAAGAAATGGAGATAGCCACGATCTGAGCCAATGTGGATGAAGATAGAGAAGCAACAATGGCAAGGTTCTTATCTGGCCTAAATCTTGATATTGCTAACCTTGTTGAACTTCAGCATTATGTAGAGATTGAAGAGATGGTGCATGTAGCCATGAAAATTGAACGACAACATAAGAGGAAAACCTACAATCGGAGCAGTCCAAATTCTACCACTAAATGGAAGCAAGAGCCTATTACCTTCCAGAACAAACTCCAGTCCAATCAAATGATCGTACAGAGGTACCGAAAATTATACAAATGGGCGAATCTAGCAAGGGTAAAGAAAACCAAACCAACACTTTCGAGAGATCAAGAGATATCAAATGTTTCAAGTGTTTTGGAAAACGACATGTTGCTAGTTAATGCCCCAACCGAAATACCATGATGTTTCTCATATTACCATATTCTTACATGGCAACAAGGTATTTAGCTCGTCTTAGCTCAATATCATGGACTTACCTTATTTCCTTGCACATATAGGTACAATGCAGTGTGATGAACGTTGAGATAGCTTGGTTAATGATTTGGATATCCTATGCATCTCACAAACAACTTACAAAGGACAAGGCAGCTCATGGAACAATAAGGAAAGCTCAATTCAGCTGGAGGAACTCAAGGCTAGCTAAACTCAGTTGGACTATTTGGAGCTGAGTTACCAAAAGTGATACCAATGGTAGCTGAATGTAGCTGAACATGCTGTTATGAAGCTCATAAGGATTCGATAAGGAAGCTTGTTCACAAAATAGCCCATGCTTGATAGTTAGCTCCACACTCAAGCTAGTTTGGAGGAGACACATGCACGCCAAAGAAAGGAATACATGACCAACCATCATCCCATGCAAAGGGCTGCACCACAAGGCTCCCTAGAACACCCATGTGCTTTGCATATGATCAGCCCCCATGTGCCTTGCATGTGGTTCATTTCGGTGCCAAGATGAAGAGCTCTCTCCCTATTCAGCCAAGCGTCATTTCCCATCCAATTTAGCGCCAACTTGAGGGGACACAAGAATTATTCGGCCAATGATTATTTCCATCCATATAAGACCGAAACATTATGTCATTTAGCATTAAATTATGTCATTTTATAGAGGTACAACGGCTGGCTGAACCACCATGTATCCATTCGGCCATGCCCATCCATTTCCTATAAATAGGAAAACATTCATCTTTTGTAAGGAGACTATTTGTATTAATCAAAGTGAGATTATTCTCTTCCTTAAGTCCTAGTGACTATTATCGACTTATTAAGTATATTTTATACTTGTGGCGTCAACCCCTTTCCTTTCATCCTGAAACTTCTGGTTCCTAGTTCTCTATAACTAGTGGGTCAAAGTACTTCATATCACCCATTAAAGAAGCAATATAAAGGCTGGGTCTTTGCTCTATATATCATTGGTTCTTCTTTGATTCTTCTTTAAGATACTATCCTCACAACCATCCCTTTTGTTTCATTGCCATAACCATAGCCATTTCAATCATCTTCCGCTTCCATCACTCATTTCAAATAGCCCTCCTATTCACCCATACGTTTACCACCCTTAACCCTCTCTTTTGAGCCATTCATTTGTGCATGTTGTTGCTTTCTTCCTATATCCACAATAAATTGTTAAGGCATCAGAAGCCTTACATCAAGCAGTAATTAGAGCTTTGGTGGAAGAAGTAACGTGCAACAACAACAAAAAGAAAAATACAAAAATAAGTGCAAGTGAAGTGCAAAGTAAAAGAAAAAGAAAATTAGAAAAGAATTTGAAGCACTCCAAAAGAAATAAAGAAATTCAGCATTCAAAAAGAATAAATGCAAAGAAAAGAAAAGAAATAAAGTTGAAGCACTCATCAATAATTCTTATCCCCAAGCAAGTCAAGTAATCCGTTTAAATTGATTGTGGTAATAGAAAATTGTGAAGTGACTTGTGTAAGTAACCCCTTTTGTTCTTTTCTTTCTATTTCTAAGCCACCCTTTTCATAATATTTTTCTTTCCATTCCTACTAACCCTTTTGCAGCCGACGCTAAACAAGTAAAATTTACTTGATATAGTCTTGAGTAAAGTTCTCTAGAACTTGAGATAAATGAATCGAGAGGAAAAAAGGATGGAGAGTGTGTGAGATCAGAAGTGGACAAGTAAAAGCCATTAAGTCCTAGAGTTGCAAACACGAGTGGATTTAGTGACATTCAAGTTTTTCCTTGGAGTGACTCGTGAGGCTTTGTGAGAGTACATTCTGGTAAGGTCTTTTACCAATCTTACTCTTTTCTTATTTTACTAACCATGTCTCAAAGTCCAGGACGAACCCCTGAAAGAGATGCCCCTGATTTGCAAACTCAAGCAATCATGCATGAAATGGCCAGATTGATGAAAATAGAATTGGAGCCTTTGCATGATAGGATGGACCAATTTAAAGCATCCTTACGCAACCGAAGAGTAAATCACCCTAAAATAGAAGAAGAAATCGAAGAAGAGGAGGCTGAAGTAACATCAGTAGCAAGAAGAGATGTTCATCGATATTAGATTGACAACTTCAGGAACAATAAAGTGACCATTCCTCAATTTCAAGGATGAACTGATCTAGAAGCCTATCTTGATTGGGTAATAAAAATTGAACACATTTTTTAATGCCAAAATTATACGGAGCAAAAGAAGGTCAGGCTTGCTGCTATGGAATTCGTGGATTATGCCTTAGTTTGGTGGGATCAATTATTAAGTTCAAGAAGACGAAATAGTGAACACCCCATTACTACATGGAAAGAAATGAAAGCCATTATGAGGAAAAGGTTCATGCCTACTCACTATCACCGAGATCTTTATCTTAAACTACAGAACCTGAAACAAAGAAGCAAGAGCGTTGAATATTATTTCAAAGAAATGGAGATAGCCATGATCCGAGCCAATATGGATGAAGATAGAAAAGAAACAATGGCAAGGTTCTTATCTGGCCTAAATCTTGATATTGCTAACCTTTTTGAACTTCAGTATTATGTATAGATTGAAGAGATGGTACATGTAGCCATGAAAATTGAACGACAACTTAAGAGGAAATCCTACACTAGGAGTAGTCCAAATTAGGCCACCAAGTGGAAGCAAGAACCCATTACCTTCAGGAAACCAATTCC
Organism: Hibiscus syriacus; assembly: GCF_006381635.1. Lineage (NCBI taxonomy): Eukaryota > Viridiplantae > Streptophyta > Magnoliopsida > Malvales > Malvaceae > Hibiscus > Hibiscus syriacus. The sequence goes on from NW_024063533.1 coordinate 15,519,211, forward strand.
AGCACAAGCAAATGATCAAATAGAAGTTTCCAAAGCAAAACAAGTGGAAGAATCTAGTAAGGGTAAAGAAAAGCAAACCGGTACTTTCGAAAGATCCAGAGACATCAAATGTTTCAAATGTTTTGGGAAAGGACATGTTGCTAGCCAATGTCCCAACCGGAATGCCATGATGGTACTTGACAATGGAGATATTGTATCAAATTCTGATGAGCCCATTTTTGATGAGGAACCTGAAACAGTGCAAGACGAAGAAACTGAAGAATATACAGATCATGGTGAGATGCTTGTTTCGAAAAGGTTCCTATAATCACAAACATCCCAAGAGGATATTTAAAGAAACAATATTTTCCATACAAGATGCCATGTAAAGGACAAGGTTTGCACAATGATTATCGATGGAGGAAGTTGCACAAACGTAGCCAGTACTCTTATGGTTGAAAACTTGGATTGACAATGTCAAAGCATCCTACTCCATATAAAATCCAATGGCTCAAAGAAGGAGGTGAGTTAAATGTTACCAAACAGGTTCTAATTCTTTTTTTATTTGGCAGGTACAAGGAATGAGGTGCTTTGTGACATTGTCCCTATGCTTGCTAGCCACATCTTATTTGGAAGACCATGGCAGTATGACAAAAGGGCCATACATGATTGTTATCACAATCAATACACTTTTAAGCATGATGGATGCAAGGTAACCTTGGTGCCTTTAACGCATAAAGAAGTACAGCAAGATCAATTGTATATGGGAAAGAGTGTACAAACATGGCGCAAAGATAAAACCCCAACGAAGAATGAAGAGGAATGAAACAAGAAACCAAACTTCTTCATAGAGAAACATGATGGTTCAATGCTAGAAAATGAAGGATCTCCTACGAAAAAAGGTGATGTTTAGGACTTAAAGTCACAACTCTTCGCCAATGGTCTTAATCTTCAAAAGGTAAGTACCCCTTCATTTGAAGCAATCCTCTCCTCACTTTTCAGGACCAACCATGTGAAAGGTCACTTCCAAAAGGGATATCCTTTAGAAAAGATCACTCCCAATAGGTACCTGTTGGTAAATCATATTCTAAATAAATACCTAAAGGGAAATCTTACGAAATGGTACCTAATGGAAGAACACAAATGTTCAAAGGATATTTTCTTTTAGCAAATAGACATAAAGCTATGCAAGAACAGAATGAACTCGATTTGAGGACAAATCGCCCTAAAGAAGAGGGGATGATGCATGCACGTTTTCATTTATAAAGGGAGTACTCTTGAACATCTTTATATCGCATTTACTTTATACTAGTCTTATAATATATGTTATTATAATACATATCATGCTAAAGATATTAGTTATGTAGTTAAAGAATAACTAAGTATGAACACGGCATGCGCATTGATATTTAAGCATGTTATAATAGTCTCATAATTATATTAAGCATGATTATCACATATACATCAAGGCAGCATCATTATAATTCGTTTTATTAGATCATATGCATTCATGTTAGCTCTTAAGCTTCATGCATTATCTTACACATGTTATGAGATGATATATTTAGCTTAAGACCTTCAATCATAGCTCACATTACCATATTCTTACATGGCAGCAGGGTATTTAGCTCGTCTTAGCTCAATATCATGGACTTACCTTATTTCCTTACACATATAGGTACAATGGAGTGTGTTGAACGTTGAGATAGCTTGGTGAATGATTTAGATGTCCTATATAGCTCACAAACAGCTTATAAAGGATAAGGCAGCTCATGGAACATTAAGGAAAGCTCAATTCAGCTGGAGTAACTCAAGGCTATCTAAACTTAGTTAGTTGGACTATTTGGAGCTGAGTTGCCAAAAGTGATACCAATGGTAGCTGAATGTAGCTGAACATGCTGTTATGAAGCTCAATAAGGATTCGGCTAGGAAGCTTGTTCACAAAACAGCCCATGCCTGCTAGCTAGCTCCACACTCAAGCTAGCATGGAGGAGACACATGCACGCCTAAGAAAGGAACACATGACCAACCATCATCCCATGCAAAGGGCTGCACCACAAGGCTCCCTAGAACACCCATGTGCTTTGCATATGATCAACCCCCATGTGCCTTGCATGTGGTTCATTTAGGCACCAAGATGAAGAACTCTCTCCCTATTCAGCCAAGCATCATTTCCCATCCAATTTAGCGCCAACTTGAGGGGACACAAGAATTATTCAGCCAAGGATTATTTCCATCCATATAGGACCGAAACATTATGTCATTTAGCATTAAATTTTGTCATTTTATAGAGGTACAAGGGCTGGCTAAACCACCATGTATCCATTCGGCCATGCCCCTCCATTTCCTATAAATAGGAAAACATTCATCTTTTGTAAGGAGACTATTTTTATTAATCAAAGTGAGATTATTCTCTTCCTTAAGTCCTGGTGACTTTTATCGACTTATCAACTATATTTTATACTTGTGGCATCAACCCCTTTCCTTTCATCTTGATACTTCTGGTTCTTAGTTCTTTATAACTAGTGGGTCAAAGTACTTTATATCACCCCTTAAAGAAGCAATATAAAGACTGGGTCTTTGCTCTATATAGAATTGTTTCTTCTTTGAGTCTTCTTTAAGATAATATCATCACAACCATCCCTTTTGTTTCTTTGCCATAACCATAGCCATTTCAATCATCTTCCGCTTCCATCACTCATTTCAAACAACCCTCATATTCACCCATACGTTTACCACCCTTAACCCTCTCTTTTGAGCCATTCATTTGTGCATGTTGTTGCTTCCTTCCTATATCCACAATCAATTGTTAAGGCATCAGAAGCCATACATCAAGCAATAATCAGAGCTTTGGTGGAAGAAGCAACGTGCAACAACAACAAAAAGAAAAATACAAAAAGAAGTGCAAGAGAAGTGCAAAGTCAGAGAAAAAGAAAATCAGAAAAGAATTTGAAGCACTCCAAAAGAAAGAAAGAAATTCAGCATTCAAAAAGAAGAAAAGCAAAAAAAAGAAAAGAAATAAAGTTGTAGCACTCATCAACAATTCTTATCCCCAATCAAGTCAAGTAATCCATTTAAATTGATTGTGGTAATAGAAAGTTATGAAGTGACTTGTGTAAGTAACCCATTTTGTTATTTTCTTTCTATTTCTAAGCCACCCTTTTCATTATATTTTGCATTCCATTCCTACTAACCCTTTTGCAGCCGATGCTAAACAAGTAAAATTTACTTGATATAGTATTGAGTAAAGCTCTCTAGAACTTGAGATAAGAGAATCCAGACAAAAAAGGCTGGAGAGTGTGTGAGATCATAAGAGGGAAAGAGATGCCCCTGATTTGCAAACTCAAGCAATCATGCATGAAATAACCAGATTGCTGAAAATAGAATTGGAGCCTTTGCATGATTGGATGGACCAATTTGAAGCATCCTTACGCAACCGAAGAGTAAATCGCCCTAAAATGGAAGAAGAAATCGAAGAAGAGGAGGCTGAAGTAACATCAGTAGCAAGAAGAGATGTTCATCGAATTCAGATTGACAACTTCAGCAACATTAAAGTGACCATTCCTCAATTTCAAGGACGAACTGATCCAGAAGCCTATCTTTATTGGGTAATCAAAATTGAACACATTTTTGAATGCCAAAATTATACGGAGCAAAAGAAGGTCAGGCTTGCTGCTATGGAATTCGTGGATTATGCCTTAGTTTGGTGGGATCAATTGGTTAGTTCAAGAAGACGAAATAGTGAACACCCCATTAGTACATGGAAATAAATGAAAGCCATTATGTGGAAAAGGTTCGTGCCTACTCACTATCACCGAGATCTTTATCATGAACTACAAAACTTGAAACAAGGGAGCAAGAGCATTAAAGATTATTTCAAAGAAATGCAGATAGCCATGATCCGAGCCAATATGGATGAAGATAGAAAAGCAACAATGGCAAGGTTCTTATCTGGCCTAAATCTTGATATTGCTAACCTTGTTGAACTTCAGCATTATGTAGAGATTTAAGAGATGGCACATGTAACCATGAAAATTGAACGACAACTTAATAGGAAATCCTACACTAGGAGCAGTCCAAATTCGGCCACCAAGTGCAAGCAGGAACCCATCACCTTCAGGAAATCAATTCCAGCACAAGCAAAGGATCAAATAGAAGTTTCCAAAGCAAAACAAGTGGAAGAATCTAGTAAGGGTAAAGAAAAGCAAACCGGTACTTTCAAAAGATCCAGAGACATCAAATGTTTCAAATGTTTTGGGAAAGGACATGTTGCTAGTCAATGTCCCAACCGAAATGCCATGATGGTACTTGACAATGGAGATATTGTATCAAATTCTGATAAGCCTATTTTTGATGAGGAACCTGAAACAGTGCAAGACGAAGAAACTGAAGAAAATACAGATCATGGTAAGATGGTTGTTTCGAAAAGGTGCATATAATCACAAACATCCCAAGAGGATATTTAAAGAAACAATATTTTCCATACAAGATGCCATGTCATGGACAAGGTTTGCACAATGATTATCGATGGAGGAAGTTGCACAAACATAGCCAGCACTCTTATGGTTGAAAACTTGGATTGACAACGTCAAAGCATCCTACTCCATATAAACTCCAATGGCTCAATGAAGGAGGTGAGTTAAATGTTACCAAACAGGTTCTAATTCTTTTTTTATTTGGCAGGTACAAGGAATGAGGTTCTTTGTGAAATTGTCCCTATGCATGCTAGCCACATCTTACTTGGAAGACCATGGCAGTATGACAAAAAGGCCATACATGATTGTTATCACAATCAATACACTTTTAAGCATGATGGATGCAAGGTAACCTTGGTGCCTTTAACGTATAAAGAAGTACAACAAGATCAATTGCATATGCGAAAGAGTGTACAAACATGGCGTAAAGATAAAACCCCAACAAAGAATGAAGATGAATGCAACAAGAAACCAAACTTCTTTATAGAGAAACATGATGGTTCAATGTTGGAAAATGAAGGATCTCCTACGAAAAATGGTGATGTTTAGGACTTAAAGTCACAACTCTTCGCAAATGGTCTTAATCTTCAAAAGGTAAGTACCCCTTCATTTGAACCAATCCTCTCCTCACTTTTCAGGACCAACCATGTGAAAGGTAACTTCCAAAAGGGATATCCTTAAAAAAAGATCACTCCCAAAAGGTACCTGTTGGTAAATCATATTCTAAAGAAAGACCTAAAGGGAAATCTTACGAAATGGTACCTAATGGAAGAACACAAACGTTCAAAGGATACTTTCTTTTAGCAAAGAGACGTAAAGTTATGGAAGAACAGAATGAACTCGATTTGAGGACAAATCGCCCTAAAGAAGGGGGGATAATGCATGCACGTTTTCATCTATAAAGGGAGTACTCTTGAACATCTTTATATCGCATTTACAATATACTAGTCTTATAATATATGTTATTATAATACATATCATGCTAAAGATATTAGTTATGTAGTTAGAGAATAACTAAGTATGAACACGGCAGGCGCATTGATATTTAAGCATGTTAGAATAGTCTCATAATTATATTAAGCATGATTATCACATATACATCAAGGCAGCATCATTATAATTCGTTTTATTAAATCATATGCATTCATGTTAGCTCTTAAGCTTCATGCATTATCTTACACATCTTATGAGATGATGTATTTAGCTCATGACCTTCAATCATAGCTCACATTACCATATTCTTACATGGCAGCAGGGTATTTAGCTCGTCTTAGCTCAATATCATGGACTTACCTTATTTCCTTGCACATATAGGTACAATGGAGTGTGATGAACGTCGAGATAGCTTGGTGAATAATTTGGACGTCCTATGCAGCTCACAAACAGCTTATAAAGGACAAGGCAGCTCATGGAACATTAAGAAAAGCTCAATTCAGCTGGAGGAACTCAAGGCTAGCTAAACTCAGCTAGTTGGACTATTTGGAGCTGAGTTACCAAAAGTGATACCAATGGTAGCTGAATGTAGCTGAACATGCTGTTATGAAGCTCGTAAGGATTCGGCTATGAAGCTTGTTCACAAAATAGCCCATGCTTGCTAGCTAGCTCCACACTCAAGCTAGCTTGGAGGAGACATATGCACACCTAAGAAGGGAACACATGACCAGTCATCATCCCATGCAAAGGGTTGCACCACAAGGCTCCTTAGAACACCCATGTGCTTTGCATATGATCAACCCCCATGTGCCTTGCATGTGGTTCATTTAGTGACCAAGATGAAGAGCTCTCTCCCTATTCGGCCAAGCATCATTTCCCATCCAATTTGGCGCCAACTTGAAGGGACACAAGAACTATTCGGCCAAGGATTATTTCCATCCATATAGGACCGAAACATTATGTCATTTAGCATTAAATTATGTCATTTTATATAGGCACAAGGGCTGGCCGAACCACCATGTATCCATTCGGCCATGCCCCTCCATTTCCTATAAATAGGAAAGCACAATTCATTTGTAAGCAGATCTTTTTATTTAATTAAAGTGAGATTATTTTCTTCCTTAAGTCCTGGTGACTTTTATCGACTTATCAAGTATAATTTATACTTGTGGCGTCAACCCCTTTTCTTTTCACATTGATACTTCTGGTTCCTAGTTCTTTATAACTAGTGGGTCAAAGTACTTCATACCTCCCCTTACATAATCAATATAATGTCTGGGTCTTTTCTCTATATAGCATTGGTTCTTCTTTGAGTCTTCTTTAAGATACTATCCTCACAACCTTCCCTTTTGTTTCATTGCCATAACCATAGCCATTTCAATAATCTTCTGCTTCCATCACTCATTTCAAATTGCCCTCTTATTCACTCATACGTTTACCACCCTTAACCCTCTCTTTTAAGCTATTCATTTGTGCAGGTTGTTACTTCCTTCCTATATCCACAATCAATTGTTAATGCTTTAGAAGCCTTACATCAAGCGGTAATCAGAGCTTTGGCGGAAGAAGCAATGTGCAACAACAACAAAAAGAAAAATACAAAAAGAAGTGCAAAGTCAATGAAAAAGAAAATCAGAAAAGAATTTGAAGCACTCCAAAAGAAAGAAAAATATTTAGCATTAAAAAAGAAGAAAAACAAATAAAAGAAAAGAAAGAAAGTTGAAACACTCATTAACAATTCTCATCACCAAGCAATTCAAGTAAGCCGTTTAAATTGATTGTGGTGATAGAAGGTTGTGAAGTGACTTGTGTAAGTAACCCTTTTGTTTCTCTTCTTTCTATTTCTAAGCCACCCTTTCATTATATTTGTTTTTCCCTTCCTACTAACCCTTTTGCAGCCGATGCCAAACAAGTAAAATTTACTTGATATAGTCTTGAGTAAAGTTCTCTAGAACTTGAGACAAAAGAATCGAGAGGAAAAAGGCTGGAAAGTGTGTGAGATCAGAAGAGGACAAGTAAAAGCCATTAAAGTCCTAGAGTTCAAACACAAGTGGATTGAGTGACATCAAGTTTTCTTGGAGTGACTCGTGAGGCTTTGTGAGAGTATATTCTGGTAAGGTCTTTTACACATCTTATTCTTTTCTTATTTGCTAACCATGTCTCGGAGTTCAGGACGATCACCACAAAGAGAAGCCCCTAACTTGCAAACCCAAGCCATTATGCATGAAATGGTAAGATTGCTAAAATTAGAATTGGATCATTTGCAAGATCGTATGGATCAATTAAAAGCATCCTTAGGCAACCGGAGAGTAAACCGCCCTATAATGGAAGAAGAATTAGAAGAGGGGGAGGCTGAAGTAACATCAGTAGCAAGAAGAGATGTTCATAGAAATCATAATAACAAGTTCAGCAACATCAAAGGGACCATTCCTCCATTTCAAGGATGAACAGATCGTGAAGCCTATCTGGAATGGGTAATCAAAATCGAACACATTTTCGAATGTCAAAATTATACGGAACAAAAGAAGGTCAGGCTTGCTGCTATGGAATTCATGGATTATGCCTTAGTTTGGTGGGATCAATTGGTAAGTTCAAGAAGACGAAATGGTGAACGCCCCATCACTACATGGGAAGAAATGAAAGCCATTATGAGGAAAAGGTTCGTGCCAACTGACTATCATCGAGATCTTTATCATAAACTATAAAACTTGAAACAAGGAAGTAAGAGCGTTGAAGATTATTTCAAAGAAATGGAGATAGCCACGATCCGAGCCAATGTGGATGAAGATAGAGAAGCAACAATGGCAAGGTTCTTATCTGGCCTAAATCTTGATATTGCTAACCTTGTTGAAATTCAACATTATGTAGAGATTGAAGAGATGGTGCATGTAGCCATGAAAATTGAACGAAAACTTAAGAGGAAAACCTACAATCGGAGCAGTCCAAATTCGACCACCAAATGATCGTACAGAGGTACCGAAAATTATTCAAATGGGCGAATCTAGCAAGGGTAAAGAAAACCAAACCAACACTTTCGAGAGATCAAGAGATATCAAATGTTTCAAGTGTTTTGGAAAACGGCATGTTGCTAGTCAATGCCCCAACCGAAATGCCATGATGTTGCTCACATTACCATATTCTTACATGGCAGCAAGGTATTTACCTCGTCTTAGCTCAATATCATGGACTTACCTCATTTCCTTGCACATATAGGTACAATGGAGTGTGATGAATGTTGAGATAGCTTGGTTAATGATTTGGACGTCCTATGCAGCTCACAAACAACTTACAAAGGACAAGGCAGCTCATGGAACATTAAGGAAAGCTCAATTCAGCTGGCGGAACTCAAGGCTATCTAAACTCAGTTAGTTGGACTATTTGGAGCTTAGTTACCAAAAGTGATACCAATGGTAGCTGAATGTAGCTGAACATGTTGTTATGAAGCTCATAATGATTCAGCTAGGAAGCTTGTTCACAAAACAGCCCATGCTTGCTAGCTAGCTCCACACTCAAGCTAGCTTGGAGGAGAGACATGCACGCCTAAGAAAGGAACACATGACCAACCATCATCCCATGCAAAGGGCTGCACCACAAGGCTCCCTAGAACACCCATTTGCTTTGCATATGATCAGCCCCCATGTGCCTTGCATGTGGTTCATTTAGGCGCCAAGATAAAGAGCTTTCTCCCTATTCGGCCAAGCATTATTTCCCATCCAATTTGGCGCCAACTTGAGGGGACACAAGAATTATTCGGCCAAGGATTATTTCCCTCCATATAGGACCGAAACATTATGTCATTTAGCATTAAATTATGTCATTTTATAGAGGTACAAGGGTTGGCTGAACCACCATGTATCCATTCGGCCATGCCCCTCCATTTCCTATAAATAGGAAAACATTCATCATTTGTAAGGAGACTATTTTTATTAATCAAAGTGAGATTATTCTCTTCCTTAAGTCCTTGTGACTTTTATCGACTTATCAAGTATATTTTATACTTGTGGCGTCAACCCCTTTCCTATCATCTTGATACTTCTGGTTCCTAGTTCTTTATAACTAGCGGGTTAAAGTACTTCATACCACCCCTTAAAGAAGCAATATAAAGTCTGGGTCTTTGCTCTATATAGCATTGTTTCTTCTTTGAGTCTTCTTTAAGATGCTATCCTCACAACCATCCCTTTTGTTTCATTTCCATAACCATAGCCATTTCAATCATCTTCTGTTTCCATCACTCATTTCAAACATCCCTCTTATTCACCCATACGTTTACCACCCTTAACCCTCTCTTTTAAGCCATTCATTTGTGCATGTTGTTGATTCCTTCCTATATCCACAATCAATTGTTAAGGCATTAGAAGCCTTACATCAAGCGGTAATCAGAGCTTTGGTGTAAGAAGCAACGTGCAACAACAACAAAAAGAAAAATACAGAAAGAAGTGCAAAGTCAAAGAAAAAGAAAATTAGAAAAGAATTTGAAGCACTCCAAAAGAAAGAAAAAAAAATCAGCATTCAAAAAGAAGAAAAGCAAAGAAAAGAAAAGAAAGAAAGTTGAAGCACTCATCAACAATTCTTATCACCAAGCAAGTCAAGTAATCTGTTTAAATTGAATGTGGTAATAGAAAGTTGTGAAGTGACTTGTGTAAGTAACCCCTTTTGTTCTTTTCTTTCTATTTCTAAGCCACCCTTTTCATTATATTTTACTTTCCATTCCTACTAACCCTTTTGCAGCCGACGCTAAACAAGTAAAATTTACTTGATATAGTCTTGAGTAAAGTTCTCTAGAACTTGAGATAAGAGAATTGAGAGGAAAAAAGGCTGGAGAGTGTGTGAGATCAGAAGAGGACAAGTAAAAGCCATTAAGTCCTAGAGTTGCAAACATGAGTGGATTGAGTGACATTAAAGTTTTTCCTTGGAGTGACTCGTGAGGCTTTGTGATAGTACATTCTGGTAAGGTCTTTTACCAATCTTACTCTTTTCTTATTTTACTAACCATGTCTCGAAGTCCAGGACGAATCCCTGAAAGAGATGCCCCTGATTTGCAAACTCAAGCAATCATGCGTGAAATGGCCAGATTGCTGAAAATAGAATTGGAGCCTTTGCATGATCGTATGGACCAATTTGAAGCATCCTTACGCAATCGAAGAGTAAATCGCCCTAAAACGGAAGAAGAAATCGAAGAAGAGTAGGCTGAAGTAACATCAGTAGTAAGAAGAGATGTTCATCGAAATCAGATTGACAACTTCAGCAACATTAAAGTGACCATTCCTCAATTTCAAGGACGAACTGATCCAGAAGCCTATCTTGATTGGGTAATCAAAATTGAACATATTTTTTAATGCCAAAATTATACGGAGAAAAAGAAGGTTAGGCTTGCTACTATGGAATTCGTGGATTATGCTTTAGATTGGTGGGATCAATTGGTAAGTTCAAGAAGACGAAATAGTGAACACCCCATTACTACATGGAACGAAATGAAAGCCATTATGAGGAAAATATTCGTGCCTACTCACTATCACCGAGATCTTTATCATGAACTACAAAACTTGAAACAAGGAAGAAAGAGCGTTGAAGATTATTTCAAAGAAATGGAGATAGCCATGATCCGAGCCAATATGGATGAAGATAGAAAAGCAACAATGGCAAGGTTCTTATCTGGCCTAAATCTTGATATTGCTAACCTTGTTGAACTTCAGCATTATGTAGAGATTGAAGAGATGGTACATGTAGACATGAAAATTGAACGACAACTTAAGAGGAAATCCTACAATAGGAGCAGTCCAAATTCGGCCACCAAGTGGAAGCAGGAACCCATCACCTTCAGAAAACCAATTCCAGCACAAGCAAAGGATCAAATAGAAGTTTCCAAAGCAAAACAAGTGGGAGAATCTAGTAATGGTAAAGAAAAGTAAGCCGGTACTTTCGAAAGATCCAGAGACATCAAATGTTTCAAATGTTTTGGGAAAGGACATGTTGCTAGTCAAAGTCCCAACTGAAATGCCATGATGGTACTTGACAATGGAGATATTGTATCAGATTCTGATGAGCCTATTTTTGATGAGGAACCTGAAACAGTGCAAGATGAAGAAACTGAAGAAAATATAGATCATGGTGAGATGCTTGTTTCGAAAAGGTGCCTATAATCACAAACATTCCAAGAGGATATTCAAAGAAACAATATTTTCCATACAAGATGCCATGTCAAGGACAATTTTTGCCCAATGATTATCGATGGAGGAAGTTGCACAAACGTAGCCAACAGTCTTTTTTTTCTATTTCTATGCCACCCTTTTCATTATATTTTGCTTTCCATTCCTACTAACCCTTTTGAAGCCGACGCTAAACAAGTAAAATTTACTTGATATAGTCCTGAGTAAAGTTCTCTAGAACTTGAGAGAAGATAATCGAGAGGAAAAAGGTTGGAGAGTGTGTGAGATCAAAAGAGGACAAGTAAAAGCCATTAAGTCCTAGAGTTGCAAACACGAGTGGATTGAGTGACATTAAAGTTTTTCCTTGGAGTGACTCGTTAGGCTTTATGAGAGTACATTATGGTAAGGTCTTTTTACCAATATTACTCTTTTCTTATTTCACTAACCATATCTCGAAGTCCAGTACGAACCCCTGAAAGAGATGCCCCTAATTTCCAAACTCAAGCAATCATGCATGAAATGCCTAGATTGATTAAAATATAATTGGAGCCTTTGCATGATCGTATGGACTAATTTGAAGCATCCTTAGGCAACCGAAGAGTAAATCGCCCTATAATGGAAGAAGAAATCGAAGAAGAAGAGGCTAAAGTAACATTAGTAGCAAGAAGAGATGTTCATCGAAATCAGAATGACAACTTCAACAACATTAAAGTGACCATTCCTCCATTTAAAGGACGAACTGATCTAGAAGCCTATCTTTGGGTAATCAAAATTGAACACATTTTTGAATGCCAAAATTATACGGAGCAAAAGAAGGTCAGGCTTGCTGCTATGGAATTCGTGGATTATGCCTTAGTTTGGTGGGATCAATTGGTAAGTTCAATAAGGCGAAATGGTGAAAGCCCCATTACTATATGGGAAGAAATGAAAGCCATTATGAGGAAAAGGTTCGTGCCTACTCACTATCACCGAGATGTTTATCATAAACTACAAAACTTGAACAAGGAAGCAAGAGCGTTGAAGATTATTTCAATGAAAAGGAGATAGCCATGATCCGAGCCAATATAGATGAAGATAAAGAAGAAACAATGGCAAGGTTATTATCTGGCCTAAATCTTGATATTGCTAACCTTGTTGAACTTCAACATTATGTAGAGATTGAAGAGATGGTGCATGTAGCCATGAAAATTGAATGACAACTTAAGATGAAATCCTACACTAGGAGCAGTCCAAATTCGGCCACCAAGTGGAAGCAGGAACCCATCACCTTCAGGAAACCAATTCCAGCACAAGAAAAGGATCAAATAGAAGTTTCCAAAGAAAAACAAGTGGGAGAATCTAGTAAGGGTAAAGAAAAGCAAACCGGTACTTTCGAAAGATCCAGAGACATCAAATGTTTCAAATGTTTTGGGAAAGGACATGTTGCTAGTCAATGTCCCAACCAAAATGCCATGTTGGTACTTGACAATGGAGATATTGTATCGGATTCTGATGAGCCTATTTTTCATAAGGAACCTGAAACAATGCAAGATGAATTAATTGATGAAAATACAGGTCATGGTGAGATGCTTGTTTCGAAAAGGTGCCTATAATCACAAACATCCCAAGAAGATATTCAAAGAAACAATATTTTCCATACAAGATGCCATGTCAAGGACAAGGTTTGCACAATGATTATCGATGGAGGAAGTTGCACAAACGTAGTCAGCACTCTTATGGTTGAAAAACTTGGATTGGCAACGTCAAAGCATCCTACTCCATATAAACTCCAATGGCTCAATGAAAGAGGTGAGTTAAGCGTTACCAAACAGGTTCTAATTCCTTTTTTATTTGGTAGGTACAAGGATGAGGTGCTTTGTGACATTGTCCCTATGCATGCTAGCCACATCTTACTTGGAAGACCATGGCAGTATGACAAAAGGGCCATACATGATTGTTATCACATTCAATACACTTTTAAGCATGATGGAGACAAGGTAACCTTGGTGCCTTTAACGCCTAAAGAAGTACAACAATATCAATTGCATATGTGAAAGAGTGTACAAGCATGGTGTAAAGATAAAACCCCAACGAAGAATGAAGAGGAAAGAAACAAGAAACCAAACTTCTTAATCGATAAACATGATGGTTCAATGCTGGAAAATGAAGGATCTCCTACAACAAATGGTGATGTTTGGGACTTAAAGTCACAACTCTTTGCCAATAGTCCTAATCTTCAAAAGGTAAGTACCCCTTTATTTAAAACCTATTCTCTCCTCACTTTTCAGGACCAACTACGTGAAAGGCCACTTCCAAAAGGGATATCCTTAGAAAAAGATCACTCCCAAAAGGTACCTGTTGGTAAATCATATTCCAAAGAAAGACCTAAAGGGAAATCTTACGAAAGGGTACCTAATGGAAGAACACAAACGTTAAAAGGATACATTCTTTTAGCAAAGATACGTAAAGCTATGCAAGAACAGAATGAACTCAATTTGAGGAAAAATCGCCCTAAAGAAGGGGGGATGATGCAAGCACGTTTTGATATATAAAGGGAGTACTCTTGAACATCTCTGTATCGCATTTACTTTATACTAGTCTTATAATATATGTTATTAATACATATCATGCTAAAGATATTAGTTATGTAGTTAAAGAATAACTAAGTATAAACACAACATGTGCATGGATATTTAAGCATGTTAGAATAGTCTCATAATTATATTAAGCATGATTATCACATATACATCAAGGCAACATCATTATAATTTGTTTTATTAGATCATATGCATTCATATTAGCTCTTAAGCTTCATGCATTATCTTACAGATCTTATGAGATGATATATTTAGCTCATGACCTTCAATCATAGCTAACATTACCATATTCTTACATGGCAGCAAGGTATTTAGCTCGTCTTAGCTCAATATCATGGACTTACCTTATTTCCTTGAACATATAGGTACAATGGAGTGTGATGAACGTTGAGATAGCTTGGTGAATGATTTGGACGTCCTATGCAGCTCACAAACAGCTTACAAAGGACAAGGCAACTCATGGAACATTAAGGAAAGCTCAATTCAGCTGGAGGAACTCAAGGCTTGCTAAACTCAGCTAGTTGGACTATTTGGAGCTGAGTTGCCAAAAGTGATATTAATGGTAGCTGAATGTAGCTGAACATGCTGGTGTGATCCGATTCAGCGTCAAAAAATGGACTTGCATCTCCAACCTTTCTCAATAATCAAAGGGGGATTTTCTTTAACTTAATCTTTCTTTATACCGTAGTTATGATAGTAGCTTACATACATTATATTTATAGTTATGATGATGATATTATGAATGTATGAAGTTATTGCTATGAACCACATTTTTATATATTTATATCTTATATTACTTAGCTTATAAATGTATTCTTTTGTAGATACATGTTCGGCCACATGATGGGAGCTGACTTCAAGCAAGCATTGGAGTCAACGAGCTAAGGAAAAGTGACTAGGATAACTCCGAGACAGCTCAAGAACATTTTGGAACCAAGTTGCCAGCTGACCCCCGAGCTCATAGCTCACTTGAGCTGGACTTTTGTGCTAGCTAGAGACCTCTTTTCAGCCAAAGAGTAGAACCATCATCTTTACCACACAGAGCACTAGAAATATGGTCTAGGTCGAATTTTGTGAATTCGTACCTTTTCGTGAAGAGTTGCCATTTTGAGAAGTGTCATTTCATAAGGAGCTGTCCTATGACTTATGCACATGTCCTTCATCTATGGCCAGCTCAACTTTAGCTCAAACTCATGGGAAGTAGCTCAAATGATGAAAGGTTATCTCACACAAATGTGACCTTTCATAATTAGTTGATGCCCCATTGATGCCATGTCACCTAGATGCAAGTTTGATGCCAAGTCACACCTAAGTTGCTGCTCAAATTCACTCCAAGAAGAAGCCACACCATAAGCCCCTATACCGCCCTTGTGAGTGCCTCATGAACAGCCCACACATGTGCCATGCACGTGGATGAAATGGGTGCCGAAATGAAAATGCTTCTAAACATTCGGCCAAAGCATCATCTTATTTTAAATTGGTGCCAAGATGAATAGACAAGGAAACCATTCGGCCAAAGACATCTCCCCTCATCCAAGCATCATTTATTTTCATTTTAAGACATGTACTTTTCCGAAAAGTCATATATCTATTCGGCTAAGCCTTTATAAATCTATAAATAGGCTTTGGCATTCTTTTGTAAAACAACCCTTTTGATAAATTAAACTCTTGTGAGATTATTCTCTCTTCAAGTTCTTTTTAGAACTATATCGATTAAGCAAGCTTTCATAGTTTGTGGCGTCAAACCTCTTTCATTGATACTTCTGGTTCCTAGTTTATATAACTAGTGGGTCAAAGTCCTTTCATACCATCCCTTATAAGACTTATAAGAAATGGGTCTTTGCTCCTTTATAGCATTGGTTCCTTCTTTGTTTTATAAGATACTATATGTTCATCACCATCTTCCATCACTATTTTCACACCTATAACATCGCCATCTTCCATCACCATTGCACGCCTATATCATCACCATCTTATATCACCATTGCACGCCTATATCATCCCCATCTTCTATCACCATTTCACGCCTATATCATCACTATTCCCTTATCATAAATTCACCATTAAATCATCCTTCATTCATCAACTAGGCATACTTCATTACCACCATTGGAGGCCGAAGTCAACATCACTTGAAGGAGATTTATTCAACACTTCCGCAACCCATCTTTTATAACATTTCTATCCATTTTCTTTCTTATCATTTCCTTTCCTCTTTCATATTCCATTTTAATCATTTCTTTCTTTTAATTTTGTGCATATTACTCATTGATTCAAGTGTGGCATTTGGTGTCTCTCCTAGATTGGGAAATAACAAGGTTGCCAACTTCTCCATTATTGAAGAAGCCTGGTTAGCCTTACATCAAGCGGTAATCAGAGCTTTGGTGGATTGACAATCAAGTGCTGCAACAAAAGCAACAAAAAGAGAAAAAGAAAGAAGAGAAACAAAAATAGAAAGAAAAGACTCCTACAACAAATTTGGAGTGCAAAAGAAAGAAAAAGAAAAACATAAATTCAAAGAAAGAAGCAAGTTGCAAGTACACTAAAAAAGAAGACATTACAATCTGCCTAACATCAAACTTGAAGGAGGTATCCTTGTTGTTTCTTGTGAAGGAAGATAGTAAGTGTTGCAACTTGAGTTGTAAGTTATCTTTATTTTTCTTACCATTTCATTTCTTTATTCTTTCATCATTTCTTATTTTGTTACCATATCTTTTTCTAAACCTTTTTCTATACTACCCTTATCATAACTATTTTCTATTCCTAACCATTCTAAACTGACGCACAAACTAAAGAAACTTGCTCAATCTTGAGTTAGTTCTTAAAAATGACCCACAAGAGAGAATCAAGCAGTAAAAGGCAAACGAGAGGGTAAGATCAGAAGGGGGATCGAAAAAGCCAATAATATATCCCAGAGTGCAAACACGAGTGTGAGTGGAGTGCAGTCTAAAATTTTATTGGAGAGATCAAGTGAGGTTTTGTGAGTGTGCTGGTAAGGTTTTCAATTCATTTTATTTGCACTAACCATATCTTAAAGCCCCAGAGAAAATGCAGGAACACCAAACTTACAAATGCAGTCACTCATTGGTGAAATGATGAGAATGTTTCGTGAAGAGTTCGATGCTCTTCATGAAAAGATATATCAATGCCAGGATCTACTTCCAGGCCGTAATAATGGAGTCCCTAGAAGACAACAACCACCACCACCTCCAGAAGAAGATGTTCAAGAAAATTTTGACAAGGGAGAACAAGTAGAATTCTAAGGCCCTAGATGATGTAAGGCTCTCCTGATGCCTTAACAAGTGATTGTGGATCTAGGAATGAAGCAAAACAACCTGCACAAGGGAATGGCTCAAAAGAGAGGGTTAAGGGTGTTAAACGTATGGGTGATTAGGTGGGTTGTTTAAATGAGAGATGGAAGTGGAAGATGTTTGAAATGGCTAAGGGTTATGGTTATGAAATAAAGGGATGGAAGTGAGGATAATATGTTGAAGAAAAATCAAAGAAGAACCAATGCTATATAGTGAAAAGACCCAGACTTTATATTGCTTCTTCAAGGGGTGTTATTAAGTACTTTGACCCACTAGTTATATGAACTAGGAACCAGAAGTATTAAGATAAAAGAAAGGGGTTGACGCCATAAGTATAAAATATACTTGATACGTTGATAAAAGTCACCAGGACTTAAAGAAGAGAATAATCTCACTTTAATTAAACAAAAGGTCTGATTACAAATGATGAATGCTTTCCTATTTATATGAAATGGAGAGACATGGTCGAATAATTACAAGGAGATTTGGCCAGCCTTGTGCCTTCCTAAAATGACATAATTTAATTCATAAATAACTTGAATAAATAGGTGTTGGTTCGGTTGAAGTGTAGGGGTATGCCTCATGATCGAATAGCTCTTGAAACCTTTCAAGTGGGCGCCAAATTGGAGGAGTAATGGTGTTTGGTCGAATGGATAGATGGCCATTCATCTTGGCACCTAAATGAACCATATGCAAGGCACATGGGGGCTGGTCACATGCAAAACACATGCCTTGGTTGAATAGGGAGAGAACTCTTCATCTTGGCACCTAAATGATCCACATGCAAGGCACATGGGGGTGGTCATATGCAAGGCACATGGGTGTTCTAGGAAGCCTTGTGGTGCAGCCTTGTGCATGGAATGATGGCTGGTCATGCTCTCTCTCCCTTGGGTGTGCATGTGTCTCCTTCCAAGCTAGCTTGAGTTGTGGAGCTAGCTAGCAAACTTGGGTTGTTTTTGAACAAGCTTCCTAGCTAAGTCCTTGTGAGCTCCTCAACATTATGTTCAGCTACCTTTGACATCACTTTTGGCAACTCAGCTCCAAATAGTCCAACTAGGTAAGTTTAGCTAGCCTTAAGCTCCTCCAGTTGAATCGAGATTCCCTTAGTGTTCCATGAGCTGCCTTGTACTTTTTAAGCTGCTTGTGAGTTACATATGACGTCCAAATCATTCACCAAGATACCTCAATGTGCATCATGCTCCAATGTACCTACATGTGCAAGGAAACAAGGTAAGTCCATGATATTGAGCTAAGACCAGTTAAATACCATGCTGTCATGTTTGATTATGGTAATGTGAGCAAAGTTTGAAGGCCATGAGCTAATTATATCATCTCATAATATGTGTAAGATTATGCATGAGGCTTAAGAGTTAATATGAATGCATATGAACTAACGAAATGCATTATAAGTATGCTGCCTTAATGTATAAATAATAATTATGCTTAATATGTTTATAAAGCTATCCTAACATGCTTAACATATTAAAATAACAATGTGCAAGACGTATTAATACTAAGTTATTCTTTAACTTCATAACTAATATCCTTAGCATGATATGTATTATAATAGTATATATTATAAAGCTAGTATGAAGTGAATGCATTATAAAGATGTTCAAGAATACTCCCTTTATAGTTGAAAACGTGCTTGTATCATCCCCCCTTCTTTAGGGTGATTTTTCCTCAAATCGAGTTCATTATGTCCATGCATAACGTCACGTCTTTTTTCTAAAAGAAAACATCATTTGAACAATTGTGTCTTTCCATTAGATTCCCTTTCGTAAGATTTCCCTTTAGGTCTTTCTTTGGAATATGATTTACCAACAGGTACCTTTTGGGAATGATCTTTATCTAGGGATAACCCTTTTGGAAGTGACCTTTCACGTGATTTGTCCTGAAAAGTAAGGAGAAAAAAGGTTTCATATGAAAGGGTTCTTACCTTTTGAAGATTAAAACCATTGGTGAAGAGTTGTGACTTTAAGTCCCAATCATCACCACTTTTCATAGGAGACCCTTCATTTTCCAAAATTGAACCATCATGTTTCTTTATGAAGAAGTTTGGTTTCTTGTTTAGTTCCTCTTCATTTTTCATTGGGGTTTTGTCTTTGTGCCATGCTTGTACACTCTTTCACATATGCAATTGATCTTGTTGTACTTCTTTAGGCGTTAACGGCATCAAGGTCACCTTGCGTCCATTATGCTTAAAAGTGTATTGATTGTGAAAATAATCATGAATGGCCCTTTTTTCATACTGCCATGGTATCCCAAGTAGAATGTCGCTAGCATGCATAGGGACAATGTCACAAAGCACATCGTCCTTGTACCTTCCAACTGAAAAAGGAATTAGAACTTGTTTGGTAACATTTAACTCACCTCCTTCATTAAGCCATTGAAGTTTATATGGCGTAGGATGCTTTGACGTTGCCAATCCAAGTTTTTCAACCACAAGAGTGATGGCTATGTTTGTGCAACTTCCTCCATCGATGATCATTGTGCAAACCTTATCCTTAACATGGCACCTTGTATGAAAGATATTGTTTCTTTGAATATCATCTTGGGATGTTTGTGATTGTAGGCACCTCTTTGAAACAAGCATCTCACCATGATCTGCATTTTCTTTCGCTTCTTCTTTTTGTATTGTTTCAGGTTCCTCGTCAAAAATAGGCTCATCAGAATCTGATACAATATCTCCATTGTCAAGAAACATCATGGCATTTCGGTTAGGACATTGACTAGTAACATGCCCTTTTCCAAAACACTTGAAACATTTGATATCTCTTGATCTCTCGAAAGTGCTGGTTTGCTTTTCTTTACCCTTGCTAGATTCGCCCATTTGTATAATTTTGGGTACCTCTGTACGATCCTTTGATTGGACTGGAGTTTATTTTTGGAAGGTAATAGGCTATTGCTTCCATTTGGTGGTCAAATTTGGACGGCTCCGATTGTAGGTTTTCCTCGTAAGTTGTCGTTTAATTTTCATGGCTACATGCACCATCTCTTCAATCTCTACATAATGCTGAAGTTCAACAAGGTTAGCAATATCAAGATTTAGGCCAGATAAGAACCTTGCCATTGTTGCTTCTCTATCTTCATCCACATTGGCTCGGATCATGGCTATCTCCATTTCTTTGAAATAATCTTCAACGTTCTTGCTTCCTTGTTTCAAGCTTTGTAGTTTATGATAACGATCTCGGTGATAGTGAGTAGGCACGAACCTTTTCCTCATAATGGATTTCATTTCTTCCCATGTAGTGATGGGGCGTTAACCATTTCGTCTTCTTGAACTTACCAATTGATCCCACCAAACTAAGGCATAATCCGAGAATTCCATAGCAGCAAGCCTGACCTTCTTTTGTTCCGTATAATTTTGACATTCAAAAATGTGTTCGCTTTTGATTACTCAGTCCAGATAGTCTTCAGGATCTGTTCGTCCTTGAAATGGAGGAATGGTCACTTTGATGTTACTGAAGTTGTCATTATGATTTCTATGAACATCTCTTCTTGCTACTGATGTTACTTCAGCCTCCTTCTCTTCTAATTCTTCTTCCATTCTAGGGCGGTTTACTCTCCGGTTGCCTAAGGATGCTTCTAACTGATCCATATGATCTTGCAAAGGCTCCAATTCTAATCCCAGCAATCTTGCCATTTCCTGCATAATGGCTTAGGTTTGCAAGTTAGGGGCTTCTCTTTCTGGTGATCGTCATGAACTCTGAGACATGGTTAGAAAATAAGAAAAGAATAAGATGTGTAAAAGACCTTACCAGAATATACTCTCACAAAGCTTCACGAGTCACTCCAAGAAAACTTGATGTCACTCAATCCACTCATGTTTGCACTCTAGGACTTTAATGGTTTTTACTTGTCCTCTTCTGATCTCACACACTTTCCATCCTTTTTCCTCTCGATTCTCTTGTCTCAAGTTCTAGAGAACTTTACTCAAGACTATATCAAGTAAATTTTACTTGTTTGGCATCGGCTGCAAAAGAGTTAGTAGGAAGGGAAAAATAAATATAATGAAAGAGTGGCTTAGAAATAGAAAGAAGAGAAACAAAAGGGTTACTTACACAAGTCACTTCACAACCTTCTATCACCACAATCAATTTAAACGGCTTACTTGACTTGCTTGGTGATGAGAATTGTTAATGAGTGTTTCAACTTTCTTTCTTTTCTTTTCTATGCTTTTCTTCTTTTTGAATGTTGAATTTCTTTCTTTCTTTTTGAGTGCTTCAATTTATTTTATGATTTTATTTTTCTTTGACTTTGCACTTCACTTGCACTTTTTTTTTGTATTTTTCTTTTTGTTGTTATTGCACGTTACTTCTTCCACCAAAGCTCTGATTACCGCTTGATGTAAGGCTCTTATGATGCCTTAACAAATGATTGTGGATCTAGGAAGGAAGTAAAACAACCTGTACAAGTGAATGGCTCAAAAGAGAGGGTTAAGGGTGGTAAACGTATGGGTGATTAGGTGGGCTGTTTAAATTAGAGATGGAAGTGGAAGATGTTTGAAATGGCTATGGGTCACGGTTATGAAACAAAGGGATGGAAGTAAGGATAGTATCTTGAAGAAGACTCAAAGAAGAACCAATGCTATATAGAGCAAAGACCCGGACTTTATATTGCTTCTTCAAGGGGTGGTATTAAGTACTTTGACCCACTAGTTATATGAACTAGTAACCAGAAGTATCAAGATGAAAGAAAGGGGTTGATGCCACAAGTATAAAATATACTTGATAAGTCGATAAAAGTCAGCAGGACTTAAAGAAGAGAATAATCTCACTTTAATTAAACAAAAGGTCCGATTACAAATGATGAATGCTTTCCTCTATATTAGAAATGGAGAGAAATAATTTAATTCATAAATAACTTGAATAAATAGGTACTGGTTCGGTTGAAGTGTAGGGGTATGTCTCATGTCCGAGTAGCTCTTGAAACCCTTCAAGTTGGTGCCAAATTGGAGGAGTAATGGTGTTTGGCCAAATGGATAGATGGTTATTCATCTTGGCGCCTAAATGAACCATATGCAAGGAACATGGGGGTTGATCACATGCAAAATACATGGCTTGGCCGAATAATGAGAGAACAATTCATCTTGGCGCCTAAATGATCCACATGCAAGGCACATGGGGGTTGGTTATATGCAAGGCACATGGGTGTTCTAGGAAGCCTTGTGGGGCAGCCTTGTGCATGGAATGATGGCTGGTAATGCTCTCTCTCTCTTGGGCGTGCATGTGTCACCTTCAAGCTAGCTTGAGTTGTGGAGCTAGCTAGCAAACATGGGCTGTTTGTGAACAAGCTTCCTGGCTAAGTCCTTGTGAGCTCCTCAACATTATGTTCAGCTACATTCAGCTACCTTTGACATCACTTTTGGCAACTCAGTTCCAAATAGTCCAACTAGCTAAGTTTAGCTAGCCTTAAGCTCCTCCAGCTGAATCGAGCTTCCCTTAGTGTTCCATGATGATGTAAGGCTTTTCTGATGCCTTAACAAATGATTGTGGATCTAGGAAGGAAGCAAAACAACCTGTGAAGTGAATGGCTCAAAACATAATGGTTAAGGGTGGTAAACGTATGGGTGATTAGGTGGGCTGTTTAATTGAGAGATGGAAGCGGAAGATGGTTGATATGGCTATGGTTATGGTTTATGAAACAAAGGGATGGTTGTGAGGATAATATCTTAAAGAAGACTCAAAGAAGAACCAATGCTATATAGAGTAAAGACCCAGACTTTATATTGTTTTTTTAGGGGGTGGTATGAAGTACTTTGACCCACTAGTTATAAAGAACTAGGAACCAGAAATATCAAGATAAAAGGAAAGGGGTTGACGCCCCAAGTATAAAATATACTTGATAAGTCGATAAAAGTCACCAGGACTTAAGGAAGAGAATAATATCACTTTGATTAATAAAAATGGTCTGATTACAAATGAAATA
The DNA here is from genome assembly GCF_006381635.1 of Hibiscus syriacus. Lineage (NCBI taxonomy): Eukaryota > Viridiplantae > Streptophyta > Magnoliopsida > Malvales > Malvaceae > Hibiscus > Hibiscus syriacus. The sequence goes on from NW_024063533.1 coordinate 15,542,559, forward strand.
GGAAAGCCTATTTATAGTTTTTGAAGGGACTTGGCGGAATAGGTACATGTTGGTTCGGCTGGCCCTTGTACCTTCCTAAAATGACATGATTTTTAATGAAAAAACAAGACTTTAATGAAAATACATGCTCTTGGCCGAATGGTTATGTGTTGGTTCGGCCCTAAGGATGTTGAATGAATTTGGAAGTTATTTGGGCGCCAAAATGAAGAGGAAATAGTCTTTGGCCGAATAGGAAGCATCCCATGGTGTTTTGGTGCCAATTTGATGTCACATGAAGTGCACATGCTTGAATGAAGCACATGGCAGCCTACATAAATGCACATGGGTCTTCTTGCTATGCTTTGATGAGGTTGCAACCTTAGAATGATGCCTTGAAGTCCATGGAATGAAGATAGGCAACAACTAGGCGTGAATTAGCTTCCAACATGCATATAGGTGACATGGCATCCATTGGGCAGCCTAGAGATGAACTAGCTTCAAGGTAAGCTAGGTGAGTGTCTTGGTAGCTAACTAGGTGAGTTATAGCTTGATGAAGTCAAGCTAGTTAGCTTGGGTCTTCTCAACTCCTCAGCTACTCTCCCAGCTACTTCCAGCTACCTCTAGTCAACTTTTCAGTAATTTGGTCCAAAGCTCTCCTCCAGCTAAGTTCAGCTACATGCTTGCTCCTCAAGCTAAATTTAAGCTCCTTATGTGATGAAATGAGCTGCCATAATGTTCATGAGCTAGTGTGAGCTGTTGTGCTTGTCCTTTTAGCTAGCCAAGCTACCATAATATGCCTTGTTTTGTGTTTCACCTATAGGAATCACCAAACAAATAAAATAAGCAATGTGTGAGCTCATTTAAGGTAAAATGCATGTTGCCGTGAGGTGTTTGAGTGATATGAGCTATGAATGCATGTCATGAGCTAAGTACATAATGATATAACATATGTAAGCTAATGTATAAGACCTAGGAGCTAAAATGAATGCACATGAGCTAACAAATGAATGATAAAGCATTCTGCCATTTCACGAATGAATTGAATCATGCTTAAATGAATGCAAGACTAATTAGCATACTTAATATACTTGAAATAACATTGTGCATCAATTATAAATATGTGAATATGTTGTATGCATGAATATCATATAACATGGTATTCATAAATGATAAATAGAAAAATGTAATAATAATATCCTAAGAAATTATATGTAATCATAACATATATTTGAATGATATGAAAGACATGATTAACTAAACATAGGATGGAAATAATAATATGATAATTTATACTAACATGTCAATGAATGCTTATGATTGAATAGAATGTATAAATGATATAATATAAGATACGGTAATGAAGAACTCCCTTAGAAATAGCTTTGAAGAACATCCATGGTGTGTTTAAGTCATGGAGAAAGTTGGAGCTAGTTTGGATCGTATCACATGAGCTGCCTTGTACTTTGTAAGCTGCTTGTGAGCTGCATATGATGTCCAAATCATTCACCAAGCTACCTCAATGTGCATCATGCTCCAATATACCTACTTATGCAAGGAAAGAAGGTAAGTCCATGATATTGAGCTAAGACGAGCTAAATACCTTGCTGCCATGTTTGATTATGGTAATGTGAGCTAAGTTTGAAGGCCATGAGCTAATTATATCATCTCATAATATGTGTAAGATTTTGCATGAGGCTTAAGAGTTAAAATGAATGCATATGAACTAACGAAATGCATTATAAGTATGTTGTCTTGATGTATAAATAATAATTATGCTTAATATGTTTATAAAGCTATCCTAACATGCTTAACATATTAAAATAACAATGTGCAAGATGTATTCATACTAAGTTATTCTTTAACTTCATAACTAATATCCTTAGCATGATATGTATTATAATAGTATATATTATAAAGCTAGTATGAAGTGAATGCATTATAAAGATGTTCAAGAATACTCCCTTTACAGTTGAAAACATGCTTGTATCACTAGACGTGCAATTGTTGATGACAATCTGAGTAATATCAAGATCAAAATTCCTCAATTTGAAGGAAAAACTGATCCTGAAGCTTATCTCGAATGGGAAAGCAAAGTGGAACATGTTTTTAGTTGCCACAACTATTCCGAAATGAAGAAAGTGAGATTGGAAGCCATGGAGTTCATATACTATGCTTTAATATGGTGGGATCAACTTACCTTGAACCGAAGGAGGAATGGAGAACGACCAGTCTCAATTTGGCTTGAAATGAAAGGTATTATGCGGAAACGATTCATTCCTGTTCACTATCACCGTGACTTGTTTCAAAGGTTACAGAATCTTAAACAAGGCCATATGAGTGTGGAGGACTACTACAAAGAGATGGAAATGGCAATGATCCGAGTTAACATTGAGGAGGATCGTGAAGCAACTATGGCAAGATTCCTTACTGGACTTAATCCCGAAATTGCCAATACCTTAGAATTATATCACTACATCGAATTAGATGATATGGTGCAAATGACAATGAAGATTGAAAGACAACTAAAGAGGAGACATACATCTCGCAATATTGCACCCACACCATCAAAATAGAGTCTAAACATAAAGAAACCTACTTCTCCTCCTGTTAAAGAACAAGCCGAATCTTCAAAGACTCAGCAAGTAAGTAAAGACCCCAACCAAGAAAAGTAAATCACTGAACGTACAAGAGACATTAGATGCTTTAAATGTCTTGGGAGGGGCCACGTAGCTACACAATGTCCTAACAGGAACACCATGCTCTTACATGGAAATGGTGAAATAGAATCTGAATTTGAAGAAGAAGAAGTGGTACCTACTGAAGTCAATGAAGAAATAACTCTTGCAGATCCCATTGATAGAGGTGATGCCTTGGTAATTAGAAGAAGTTTGAATCTTCAAGTTGCAGAAGACAATGCACAGCGAGAAAACATATTCCATACCCGAAGCCATGTGAATGAAAAGGTATGCTTTGTTATTATAGATGGTGGAAGTTGTACTAATGTTGCCAGTATAGTAGTGGTGGAAAAGCTTGGTTTGAAAACGATGAAGCACCCAAATCCATATAAGTTGCAGTGGCTCAATGAACGAGGATAACTCAACGTTAGCAAACAGGTGATAATTCCTTTTTCCATTGGCAAATACAAAGATGAGGTTATGTGTGATGTTGTCCCTATGCACGCTAGCCATCTACTTATTGGGAGGCCATGGCAATACGACAAAAGGACTATTCATGATTTTTTTACGAATCAATACTCGTTCAACCATAAAGGGAAGAAGATTATCCTTACTCCTTTAATGCCTAAATAAGTCCAGAATGATCAAGCCAAAATGAAGCAAAGTGTTGAGGCTATAAGGAAAGGAAAGGCAACAACCATGGAGGAAACTGATTCGAGAATGCCTATTGACAGAATGCAAGGTTGAAGATGATTATTCTAACTTTGAAAATATATATTGTTTCTTTGACTTGCGGGTTGCATCAAGAGACACCATTTTCCAAAAGGAATGTTTAGGAGAAGTGATCTTTGGGAATACAAAAGATGTGTCCATTGAGCAGCAAAAGAACACCATTTTTCATTCAAAGGACGTGTCTGTAGAAGAACCAATGGACGTGACCTATAGGATTCAATGATCATGCCTATTGGAGTATTAAGAGAGACAACTTTTGGGATATCAAGGGACCTAAACATTCAAAGAAAAATTACATGGGCATATCTCATTCAAGAGCCTAAAGAAGGGATCCCAATTTCTGACGAAACAATAACTATAGAATGGAGGAACGTTGAAAAGAAACCACCCTTCAATTTGAGGACAAATCGCTTTAAAGAAGGGGGATGATGTGATCCGATTCAGCGTCAAAAATGGACTTGCAACTCCAACCTTTCTCAATAATCAAAGGGGGATTTTCTTTAACTTAATCTTTCTTTATACCATAGTTATGATAATAGCTTACATACATTATATTTATAGTTATGATGATGATATTATGAATGTATGAAGTTATTGTTATGAACCACATATTTATATATTTATATCTTATATTACTTAGCTTATAAATGCTTTCTTTTATAGATACATGTTCGACCACATAATGGGAGCTAACTTAAAGCTAGCATTGGAGTCAACGAGATAAGGAAAAGTGACTATGACAACTCCGGGATAGCTCAATAACATTTTGGGACAAAGTTGCCAGCTGACCCCCGAGGTCATAGCTCACTTGAGCTGGACTTTTGAACTAGCTAGAGACCTATTTTTCAGCTGGAGAGTTGCACCATCATCTTCACCACACAGAGTACTACAAATATGGTCTAGGTCGAATTATGTGAATTCGTACCTTTTCGTGAAGAGTTACCATTCTGAGAAGTACCGTTTCACAAGGAGATGTCCTATGACTTATACACATGTCTTTCATCTATGGCCAGCTCAACTTCAGCTCAAACTCATGGGAAGTAGTTCAAATGATGAAAGGTTGTCTCACACAAATGTGACTTTTCATAATTAGTTGATACCCCATTGATGCCATGTCACCTAGATGCAAGTTTGATGCCAAGTCACGCCTAAGTTGCTGCTCAAATTCAAGCCAAGAAGAAGCCACACCATAAGCCCCTATGCCGCCCATATGAGTGCTCATGAACAGCCCACACATGTGCCATGCATTTGGATGAAATGGGTGCCAAAATGAAGAGGCTTCTAACCATTCGGCCAAAGCATCATCTTGTTTCAAATTGGCGCCAAGATGAAGAGACAAGGGAACCATTCGGCCAAAGACATCTCCCCTCATCCAAGCATCATTTATTTTTGTTTTAAGACATGTGCATTTCCGAAAAAGCATATATCTATTCGGCCAAGCATTTACAAATCTATAAATAGGATTTGACATTCATTTGTAAAAACAACCCTTTTGATAAATTAAACTCTTGTGAGATTATTCTCTCTTCATGTTCTTTTTAGAACTATATCGATTAAGCAAGCTTTCATAGTTTGTGGCGTCAAACCTATTTCATTGATACTTCTGGTTCTTAGTTTATATAACTAGTGGATCAAAGTCCTTTCATACCATCCCTTATAAGCCTTATAAGCCTTATAAGAAACGGGTTTTTGCTCCTTTATAGCATTGGTTCCTTCTTTGTTTTATAAGATACTATATGTTCATAACCATCTTCCATCACCATTTTAACACCTATAACATCACCATCTTCCATCACCATTGCACGCCTATATATTCACCATCTTCTATCACCATTGCACGCCTATATCATCACCATCTTCTATCACCATTTCACTCCTATATCATCACCATTCTCTTATCATATATTCACCATTAAATCATCCTTCATTCATCAACTAGGCATACTTCATCACCACCATTGGAGGCCGAAGTCAACATCACTTGAAGGAGATTTATTCAACACTTCCGCAGCCCATCTTTTATAACATTTCTATCCATTTTCTTTCTTATCATTTCCTTTCCTATTTCATATTCCATTTTAATCATTTATTTCTTTTTATTTTATGCAGATTACTTATTGATTCAAGTGTGGCATTTGGTGTCTCTCATAGATCGGGAAATAACAAGGTTGCCAACTTCTCTATTATTGAAGAAGCCTGGTTAGCCTTACATCAAGCGGTAACTAGAGATTTGGTAGATTGACAATCAAGTGCTGCAACAAAAGCAACAAAAAGAGAAAAAGAAAGAAGAAAAACAAAAAGAGAAAGAAAAGACTCCTACAACAAATTTGGAGTGCAAAAGAAAGAAAAAGAAATACAAAAATTCAAAGAAATAAGCAAGTTGCAAGTACACTAAAAAAGAAGACATTACAATCTGCCTAACATCAAACTTGAAGGAGGTGCCCTTGTTGTTTCTTGTGAAGGAAGATAGTAAGTGTTGCAACTTGAGTCGTAAGTTATCTTCATCTTTCTTACCATTTCATTTCTTTATTCTTTCATCATTTCTTATTTCGTTACCATATATTTTGCTAAACCTTTTTCTAGACTACCCTTATCATAACAATTTTCTATTCGTAACCATTCTAAACTGACGCATAAACTATAGAAACTTGCTCAATCTTGAGTTAGTTCTTAAAAAGGACCCATAAGAGAGAATCGAGCAGTAAAAGGCAACCGAGAGGGTAAGATCAGAAGGGGGATCGAAAAAGCCAAGAATATATCCTCGAGTGCAAACACGAGTGTGAGTGGAGGGTAATCTAAAATTTTCTTGGAGAGATCAACTGAGGTTTTGTGAGTGTGCTGGTAAGGTTTTCAATTCATTTTATTTGCACTAACCATGTGTCAAAGCCCAGTGAAAATAAAGGAACACCAAACTTACAAATGCAGGCACTCATTGGCAAAATGATGAGAATGTTTCATGAAGAGTTCGATACTCTTCATGAAAAGATAGATCAACGCCAGGATCTACCACCAGGCCGTAATAATGGAGTCCCTATAAGACAACAACCACCACCACCTCAAGAAGAAGATGTTCAAGAAAATTTTGACGAGGGAGAGAAAGTAGCATTCCAAGGCCCTGGACGCGCCATTATTGATGATAATCTGAGTAATATCAAGATCAAAATTCCTCAATTTCAAGGAAAAATTGATCCTGAAGCTTATCTTGAATGGGAAAGCAAAGTGGAACATGTTTTTAGTTGCCACAACTATTCTGAAATGAAGAAAGTGAGATTGGCAACCATGGAGTTCATAGACTATGCTTTAATATGGTAGGATCAACTTACCTTGAACCGAATGAGGAATGGAGAACGACCGGTCTCAACTTGGCTTGAAATGAAAGGTATTATGCGGAAACGATTCATTCATGTTCACTATCACCGTGACTTGTTTCAAAGGTTACAAAATCTTAAACAAGGCCATAGGAGTGTGGAGGACTACTACAAAGAGATGGAAGTGGCAATGATATGAGTAAACATTGAGGAGGATCGTGAAGCAACTACGGCAAGATTCCTTACTGGACTTAATCCCAAAATTGCCAATACCTTAGAATTGTATCATTACATCGAATTAGATGAAATGGTGCAAATGGCAATCAAGATTGAAAGACAACAAAAGAGGAGACATACATCTCACAATATTGCACCCACACCATCAAAATGGAGTCCAAACATAAAGAAACTTACCCTCATCCTGTTAAAGAACAAGCCGAATCTTTAAAGACTCAACAAGTAAGTAAAGACCCCAACCGAGAAAAGAAAATCACTAAATGTACAAGAGACATTAGATGATTTAAATGTCTTGGAAGGGGCCATGTAGCTACACAATGTCCTAACAGGAACACCATGCTCTTACATGGAAATGGTGAAATAGAATCTGAATCTGAAGAAGAAGAAGAGGTACCTACTGAAGTCATTGAAGAAATAACTCTTGCAGATCTCGTTGACGGAGGAGATGCCTTGGTAATTAGAAGAAGTTTGAATCTTCAAGTTACGAAAGACAATGCACAACGAGAAAACATATTCCATGCCCGATGCCATGTGAATGAAAAGGTATGCTTTGTTATTATAGATGGTGGAAGTTGTACTAATGTGGCCAGTACAACAATGGTGGAAAAGCTTAGTTTGAAAACGATGAAGCACCCGAATCCATATAAGTTGTAGTGGCTCAATGAACGAGGATAACTCAATGTTATCAAACAGGTGATAATTCCTTTTTCCATTGGAAAATACAAAGATAAGGTTGTGTGTGATGTTGTCCCAATGCACTCTAGCCATCTACTTCTTGGGAGGCAATGGCAATACGACAAAAGGACTATTCATGATTTTTTTACCAATCAATACTCGTTCAACCATAAAGGGAAGAAGATTATCCTTACTCCTTTAACGCCTAAACAAGTCTAGAATGATCAAGCCAACATAAAGCAAAGTGTTGAGGCTATAAGGAAATGAAAGGCAACAACCATGGAGGAAACTGATTCGAGAATGCCTATTGACAGAATATAAGGTTGAAGATGATTATTCTAACTTTGAAAATGTATATTGTTTTTTTGACTTGTAGGTTGCATCAAGAGACGCCATTTTCCAAAAGGAATGTTTAGGAGAAGTGATCTTTGGGAATACAAAAGATGTGTCTATTGAGCAGCAAAAGAACACCATTTTTCATTTAAAGGACGTTTCTTTAGAAGAACCAATGGACGTGACTTATGAGGATTCAATTATCATGCCTATTGGAGTATTAAGAGACACCACTTTTGGGATATCATGGGACCTAAACATTCAAAGCAAAATTATATGGGCATATCTCATTCAAGAGCCTAAAGAAGGGATCCCAATTTCTGACGAAACAACAACTATGGAATGGAGGAACGTTGAAAAGAAACCACCCTTCGATTTGAGGACAAATCGCTTTAAAGAATGGGGATGATGTGATCCATAGTTATGATAATAGCTTACATACATTATATTTATAGTTATGATGATGATATTATGAATGTATGAAGTTATTCTTATGAACCACATATTTATATATTTATATTTTATATTACTTAGCTTATAAATGCTTTCTTTTGTAGATACATGTTTGGCCACGTGATGGGAGCTGACTTAAAGCTAGCATTGGAGTCAACGAACTAAGGAAAATTGACTAGGACAACTCCGGGATAGCTCAAGAACATTTAAGGACAAAGGTACCAGCTGACCCCCGAGCTCATAGCTCACTTGAGCTGGACTTTTGAGCTAGCTAGAGACCTCTTTTCAGTTGGAGAGTTGTACCATCATCTTCACCACATAGAGTACTACAATAATATCTAGGTCGAATTTTTTGAATTCGTACCTTTTTGTGAAGAGTTGCCATTCCGAGAAGTGCCATTTCACAAGGAGCTGTCCTATGACTTATACACATGTCCTTCATCTATGGCCAGCTCAACTTCAGCTCAAACTCATGGGAAGTAACTCAAATGATGAAAGGTTATCTCACACAAATGTGACCTTTCATAATTAGTTGATGCCCCATTGATGCCATGTCACCTAGATGCAAGTTTGATGCCAAGTCACGCCTAAGTTGCTACTCAAATTCAAGCCAAGAAGAAGCCACACCATAAGCCCCTATGCCTCCCATTTGAGTGCCTCATGAACAGCCCACACATGTTCCATGCACGTGGATGAAATGGGTGCCAAAATGAAGAGGCTTCTAACTATTCAGCCAAAGCATCATCTTATTTCAAATTGGCGCCATGATGAAGAGACAAGGGAACCATTCGGCCAAAGACATCTCCCCTCATCCAAGCATCATTTATTTTCATTTTAAGACATGTACTTTGCCGAAAAGGCATATATCTATTCGGCCAAGCCTTTACAAATCTATAAATAGGCTTTGGCATTCATTTGTAAAAACAACCCTTTTGATAAATTAAACTCTTGCGAGATTATTCACTCTTCAAGTTCTTGTTAGAACTATATCGATTAAGCAAGCTTTCATAGTTTGTGGCGTCAAACCTCTTTCATTGATACTTCTGGTTCCTAGTTTATATAACTAGTGGGTCAAAGTCCTTTCTTACAATCCCTTATAAGCCTTATAAGAAACACGTCTTTGCTCCTTTATAGCATTGGTTCCTTCTTTGTTTTATAAGATACTATATGTTCATCACCTACTTCCATCACCATTTTCAAACCTAAAATATCACCATCTTCCGTCACCATTGCACGCCTATATCATCACCATCTTCTATCACCATTTCACGCCTATATCATCACCATTCCCTAATCATATATTCACCATTAAATCATCCTTCATTCATCAACTAGGCATACTTCATCACCACCATTGGAGGCCGAAGTTAACTTCACTTGAAGAAGATTTATTCAACACTTCCGCAGCCCATTTTTTATAACATTTCTATCCATTTTCTTTCTTAACATTTTATTTCCTCTTTCATATTCCATTTTAATCATTTATTTCTTTTAATTTTTTATAGATTACTTATTGATTCAAGTGTGGCATTTGGTGTCTCTCCTAGATCAGGAAACAACAAGGTTGCCAACTTCTCCATTATTGAAGAAGCCTGGTTAGCCTTACATCAAGCGGTAATTAGAGCTTTGGTGGATTGACAATCAATTGATAAAGAGAAAAAGAGAGAAGAAGAAAAAAAGAGAAAGAAAATACTCCTACAACAAATTTGGAGTGCAAAAGAAAGAAAAAGAAAAACAGAAATTCAAAGAAAAAAGCAAGTTGCAAGTACACTAAAAAAGAAGATATTACAATCTGCCTAATATCAAACTTGAATGAGGTGTCCTTGTTGTTTCTTGTGAATGAAGATAGTAAGTGTTGCAACTTGAGTCGTAAGTTATCTTCATCTTTCTTACCATTTCATTTCTTTATTCTTTCATCATTTCTTATTTCGTTACCATATCTTTTTCTAAACCTTTTTCTATACTACCCTTATCATAACTATTTTCTATTCCTAACCATTCTAAACCGATGCATAAACTAAAAAAACTTGCTCAATCTTGATTTAGTTCTTAAAAAGGACCCATAAGAGATAATCGAGCAATAAACGACAATCGAGAGGGTAAGATCAGAAGGGGGATCGAAAAAGCCAAGAATATATCCCCGAGTGCAAACACGAGTGTGAGTGGAGTACAATCTGAAATTTTCTTGGAGAGATCAAGTGAGGTTTTGTGAGTGTTCTGGTAAGGTTTTCAATTCATTTTATTTGCACTAACTATGTCTCAAAGCCCCAGATAAAATGCAGGAACATAAAACTTACAAATACAGGCACTCATTGGCGAAATGATGAGAATGTTTCGTGAACAGTTCGATACTCTTAATGAAAAGATAGATCAATGCCAGGATCTACCACCAGGCCGTAATAATGGAGTCCCTAGAAGACAACAACCACCACCACCTCCAGAAGAAGATGTTCAAGAAAATTTTGACGATGGAGAACAAGTATCATTACAAGGCCCTAGACGTGCCATTGTTGATAACAATCTGAGTAATATCAAGATTAAAATTCCTCAATTTCAAGGAAAAACTGATCCTGAAGCTTATCTTGAATGGGAAAGCAAAGTGGAACATGATTTTAGTTGCCACAACTATCCCGAAATGAAGAAAGTGATATTGGCAGCCAAGGAGTTCATATACTATGCTTTAATATGGTGGGATCAACTTACCTTGAACCGAAGGAGGAATGGAGAACGACCGGTCTCAACTTGGCTTGAAATGAAAGGTATTATGCGAAAACAATTCATTCCTGTTCACTATCACCGTGACTTGTTTCAAAGGTTACAAAATCTTAAACAAGGCCATAGGATTATCGAGGACTACTACAAAGAGATGGAAGTGGCAATGATTCGAGTTAACATTGAGGAGGATCGTGAAGAAACTATGGCAAGATTCCTTGCTGGACTTAATCCCGAAATTGCCAATACCTTAGAATTGTATCATTACATCGAATTAGATGATATGGTGCAAATGGCAATGAAGATTGAAAGACAACTAAAGAGGAGACATACATCTCCCAATATTGCACCCACACCATCAAAATAGAGTCCAAACATAAAGAAACTTACTCCTCCTCCTCCTGTTAAAGAACAAGCCGAATCTTCAAAGACTCAGCAAGTAAGTAAAGACCCCAACCGAGGAAAGTAAATCACTGAACGTACAAGAGACATTAGATGCTTTAAATGTCTTAGGAGGGGCCACGTAGCTACACAATGTCCTAACAGGAACACCATGCTCTTACTTGGAAATGGTGAAATAGAATCTGAATCTGAAGAAGAAGAAGAGGTACCTACTGAATTCAATGAAGAAATAACTCTTGCATATCTCGTTGATAGAGGTGATGCCTTGGTAATTAGAAGAAGTTTGAATCTTCAAGTTACGGAAGACAATGCACAGCGAGAAAACATATTCCATACCCGATGCCATGTGAATGAAAAGGTATGCTTTGTTATTATAGATCGTGGAAGTTGTACTAATGTGCCCAGTACAATAATGGTGGAAAATCTTGGTTTGAAAATGATGAAGCACCCGAATCCATATAAGTTACAGTGGCACAATGAACGAGGAGAACTCAACATTAGTAAATAGGTGATAATTCCTTTTACCATTTGCAAATACAAAGATGAGGTTATGTGTGATGTTGTCCCTATACACGCTAGCCATCTACTTCTTGGGAGGCCATGCCAATACGACAAAAGGACTATTCATGATTTTTTTACCAATCAATACTCGTTCAACCATAAAGGGAAGAAGATTATCCTTACTCCTTTAACGCCTAAACAAGTCCAGAATGATCAAGCCAAAATAAAGCAAAGTGTTGAGGCTATAAGGAAAGGAAAGGCAACAACCATGGAGGAAACTGATTCGAGAATGCCTATTGACAGAATGCATGGTTGAATATGATTATTCTAACTTTGAAAATGTAGATTATTTCTTTGACTTGCAGGTTGCATCAAGAGACACCATTTTCCAAAAGGAATGTTTAGGAGAAGTGATCTTTGGGAATACAAAAGATGTGTCCATTGAGTAGCAAAAGAACACCATTTTTCATTCAAAGGACGTGTCTTTAGAAGAACCAATGAATGTGACCTATGAGGATTCAATGATCATGCCTATTGGAGTATTAAGAGACACCACTTTTATGATATCAAGGGACCTAAACATTCAAAGCAAAATTACATGGGCATATCTCATTCAAGAGCCTAAAGAAGGGATCCCAATTTCTGATGAAACAACAACTATGGAATGGAGGAATGTTGAAAAGAAACCACCCTTCGATTTGAGGACAAATAGCTTTAAAGAAGGGGGGATGATGTGATCCGATTCAGCGTAAAAAATGGACTTGCATCTCCAACCTTTCTCAATAATCAAAGGGGAATTTTCTTTAACTTAATCTTTCTTTATACCATAGTTATGATAATAGCTTACATACATTATATTTATAGTTATGATGATGATATTATGAATGTATGAAGTTATTGTTATGAACCACATATTTATATATTTATATCTTTATATTACTTACTTATTAAATGCTTTCTTTTGTAGATACATGTTGATGCGATCATGCCAAGGACCAAACTTCTTCAACACATGATCACTTCATGGACGTTCTTCCTTGTTGATTCTAAGGGAGTCTTACCTTATTTTATTATTTATTTACTCATTTATGCATTACATGTCACGTGAATATGTTTATCTTATTCTTAATTTTTGATTGAATATTATATGTTGTCATTTATATGTATAATATTTGATATTCATGCATGACTTATTAATTCACATCTTTATATAACTCATTCAATGCATATCCATTCATAGTTAGCTCATTTGCATTATTAACATAGGTGGAAGAATGCATTCATAATTATCATAGCTCAATTCCTATCTAATTATTTGTTTACATACTTTGTTTAGGTTCATTGGATGCTAACAAGACTAAAGGCAATTGAAGAGTTGGTTGGACAGTTCACGTCAGTCAGATTGATCTACATTTTTAAACATATTCCAAACATCTTTAGGTGATGAAGTCTTCTTAACATTTAATCCCCTATCTCGTATCTTTCCAACTCATTTTGAATCACATCAATCTGATATGGGGAGATTGAGATATACCCAAATTACTGAAGACAGTGCAGCCTGGAAATTAATATGGAATTTGCAACCATTCATCTCCTTCAAAGGACTTATGCATGGGAGGAATTAATGAAGACATGCATGGACGAGAAAATAATATTAAAATGAATCAGAACATTTGTGAGAAGGTACAAGGATTCATTCAAAGGCATTTAAATTCATCCATTCATGCATATTCATGCAAGAAGCCAAATAGTCATGTTCACACAAGGGTGAAGAATTTCAGCCAAGATACATTCACGAACATTCATCTATAAAAGACAAATCAACAAGTTCACACAAGGTGGGATGAATTCGGCCAAAGTATATATTCCATTAAAAGTTTAACATCCATTCATCAAAATTCATTCACCTAAGCCATGCTTTGTATCTACTTAAAGTATGAACGCTCATCCATGAAGGTTCACTCATTAAATGTTTTGTATTCACACCATGCACTCTTAGGCCTATAAAAAGATTTCCATTCATTTGTAAAAGAAACCAATTCACTTTGTTTAATCAAATATTTGTGAGAGTTTCTCTCTTTAGTTCTTAAGTGAACTTTATCGACTTATCAAGCTTATGCTTGTGGCGTCACCCCTATCTATGTCACCCTGATACTTCTGGTTCCTATCTCTTTATAGATAGTGGGTCAAATTCCTTGTTTACCACCCCTTAAAGAAGCAATATAAAGTCTGGGTCTTTGTTCTTTAACATTCTTCATCATTTCCTTTAAACATATCACCAACATATATATATTTCGCTGCCATATTTATCTTTCCATTTCATTACTCTCATTTAACCATTTTTTTGAGCTTTCTTGTTTGTGCATGATCCTTGTTGCTTTCCTAGATCGAAACAATCAAAGGTAAAACCATGACTTCACCATCCACTCAAGTGAGGCTAGTTGAACTGTATCACATGTTCGGCCACATGATGGAGCTGAATTAAAGCTAGCATTGGAGTCAACGAGCTAAGGAAAATTGACTAGGACAACTCCCGAACAGCTCAAGAACATTTTGGGACAAAGTTGCCAGCTGACCCCCGAGCTCATAGCTCACTTTAGCTGGACTTTTGAGCTAGCTAGAGACCTCTTTTCAGCTGGAGAGTTGCACCATCATCTTCACCACACAGAGCACTACAAATATGGTCTAGGTCAAATTTTGTGAATTTGTACCTTTTCGTGAAGAGTTGCCATTCCGAGAAGTGCCATTTCACAAGGAGTTGTCCTATGACTTATACACATGTCCTTCATCTATGGCCAGCTCAACTTTAGCTCAAACTCATGGGAAGTATCTCAAATGATGAAAGGATGTGTCATACAAATGTAACCTTTCATAATTGGTTGCTGCCCCATTGATGCCATGTCACCTATATGCAAGTTTGATGCCAAGTCAAGCCTAAGTTTCTGCTCAAATTCATGCAAAGAAGAAGCCACACCATAAGCCCCTATGCCGCCCATATGAGTGCCTCATGAACAGCCCACACATGTGCCATGCATGTGGATGAAATGGGCTCCAAAATGAAGAGGCTTCTAACCATTCGGCCAAAGCATCATCTTATTTCAAATTGGCGCCAAGAGGAAGAGACAAGGGAACCATTCGGCCAAAGGCAACTCCCCTCATCCAAGCATCATTTATTTTCGTTTTAAGACATGTACTTGGCCGAAAAGGCATATATCTATTCGGCCAAGCCTTTACAAATCTATAAATAGGCTTTGGCATTCATTTGTAAAAATAACCCTTTTGATAAATTAAACTCTTTTGAGATTATTCTCTCTTCAAGATCTTTTTAGAACTATATCGATTAAGCAAGCTTTCAGAGTTTGTGGCGTCAAACCTCTTTCATTGATACTTATGGTTCATAGTTTATATAACTAGTGGGTCAAAGTCCTTTCATACCATCCCTTATAAGACTTATAAGAAACGGGTCTTTGCTCCTTTATAGTAATTGTTCCTTCTTTGTTTTATAAGATACTATATGTTCATCACCATCACCATTTTCACACCTATAACATCACCATCTTCCATCACCATTGCACGCCTATATCATCACCATCTTCTATCACCATTGCACACCTATATCATCACCATCTTCTATCACCATTTCACGCCTATATCAACACCATCTTCTATCACCATTGCACACCTATATCATCACCATCTTCTATCACCATTTCACGCCTATATAATCACCATTCCTTATCATATATTCACCATTAAATCATCCTTCATTCATCAACTAGGCATACTTCATCACAACCATTGGAGGCCAAAGTCAACATCACTTGAAGGAGATTTATTCAACACTTCCGCAACCCATCTTTTATAACATTTCTATCCATTTTCTTTCTTATCATTTCCTTTCCTCTTTCGTATTCCATTTTAATTATTTCTTTCTTTTAATTTTGTGTCGATTACTTATTTATTCAAGTGTGGAATTTGGTGTCTCTCCTAGATAGGGAAACAACAAGGTTGCCAACTTCTCCATTATTGAAGAAGCCTGGTTAGCCTTACATCACATGCTGTTATGAAGCTCATAAGGACTCAGCTAGGAAGGTTGTTCACAAAACAACCCATGCTTGCTTGCTAGCTCCACACTCAAGTTAGCTTAGAGGAGACACATGCACGCCTAACAAGGAGACACATGCACGCCTAACAAGGGAACACATGACCATCCATCATCCCATGCAAAGGGCTACACCACAAGGCTCCCTAGAACACCCATGTGCTTTGCATATGATCAGCCCCCATGTGCCTTGCATGTGGTTCATTTAGGTGCCAAGATGAAGAGCTCTCTCCCTATTCCGCAAATCATCATTTCCCATCCAATTTGGAGCCAACTTGAGGGACATAAGAAATATTCGGCCAAGGATTATTTCCCTCCATATAGGACCGAAACATTATGTCATTTAGCATTAAATTATGTCATTTTATAGAGGCACAAGGGCTGGCCGAACCACCATGTATCAATTCGGCCATGCCCCTCCATTTCCTATAAATAGGAAAGCACAATTTATTTGTAAGTAGACCTTTTTGTTTAATTAAAGTGAGATTATTCTATTCCTTAAGTCCTGGTGACTTTTATCGACTTATCAAGTATAATTTATACTTGTGGCGTCAACCTCTTTTCTTTTCACCTTGATACTTCTGGTTCCTAGTACTTTATAACTAGTGGGTCAAAGTACTTCATACCACCCCTTAAATAAGCCATATAAAGTTTGGGTCTTTGCTCTATATAGCATTGGTTCTTCTTTGAGTCTTCTTTAAGATACTATCCTCACAACCATCCCTTTTGTTTCATTGCCATAACCTTAGCCATTTCAATCATCTTCCGCTTCCATCACTTATTTCAAACAACCCTCTTATTCACCCATACGTTTACCACCCTTAACCCTTTCTTTTGAGCCATTCACTTTTACAGGTTGTTGCTTCCTTCCTAGATCCACAATCAATTGTTAATGCATCAGAAGCCTTACATCAATCCTACCATTCAAATAAAAAGAAAATCAAAAAGAGAAGTGCACAAAAAATCAGCAAGTTAATCCAAACATCAACAAGGGATTCCAAGTGAAGAAAAACTAAAGAAAGGAAACAAAGAAAGCAAAATGGAAAGAAGTGCCAAAGGTGACAAGCAACATTATCATTCCAACCGATCGTAAAGAAGCCTTCAAGACCTTTGATTGTTTCTTCTAGGAAGGTGGTGAGTATCTTGGCATAGTAAGTGAACCTTTATTTCTTTTTCTTCCTTTTATAAGACCACCATTTTTTAGTTAATCTTTCTACCTTTCTATTTTTTTCCTCTACACTAACAAACTTTTAAGCCGACGTCCATAACACTTGAATGGTCTCGAGTTAGTTCTTTTAAGAACTTTACAAGAGAGGAATAAGTGGAAAAAGGCTAATCGAGTGTGTGAGATCAGAAGGGGAATTACAAAAGCCAAAGATATATTCTCGAGTGAAACACGAGTGCTAGAGTGGAGTGACATCACAATTATTTTTTGAGTGACCGTGAGGTTTTGTTGTGTGAAATTTGGTAATGTCCTAATTTTCAAATTTCAAATTTTTTTACTAACAATGATATTTGATCTTTCTTCTTCCCAAGCAATGGAAAACATTCAGCAAAGGAGGAATCCATTTCATACTCATTTTCATGTGAATGATAAAGTATGCCTTGTAGCTATTGATGGTGGAAGTTGTGCAAATCTTGCAAGCACATACATGGTCGAGAAGTTGGGGCTTATAACGTTAAAACATCCCAGTCCGTATGTTTTACAAGGACTAAATGAAGATGAAGAGTTAGAAGTAATAGAGCAAGTACTTGTGTCATTTTCAATTGGGAGGTATGAAGATGAAGTCTTGTGTGATGTTGTTTCCATGAATTCAAGCCATCTACTCCTCGGACGTCCTTGGCAGTTTGATAAACGAGCATTGTATGATGGGTTCTCCAACGAGTATTCATTCAAACACCAAGGGAGAAAGATCACGTTGGTTCCAATGTGCCCAAATCAAGTCTATGTTATCGTCAAATCACGTATAGAGGATTGGAAGAAAACTAAAGCCATGAAGAAAGTTAAAAGATTGAATTTGGGAGCTAAGAGGGAAGTTCATGTAGAAGAGAAAATGAAAAGATTGCAAGTGATGTTGTGGTTAAAAGATACGGTGGAGTTGAACATGCACAAATCAAATAAGAACATTGTGAGAAAACTAGGAAATTTGGAATTGAAAATGAGAGTGTGATTTTGCATGAGAAAACCATTGGAGTAATTGAAAATCAGAGTAAGAGCATTGAGAGTGAAGATGAGGGTATTGGAAAAACATGAGCATGAAAGAAAAGAATGTGAAGAGAAGGAAGTTTTGGTTTATACCAATCAATGTTTTTCTTCTATTCATTCTTTGAATTTGTTTAATCAAATGAAAATGAGAGTAATGAAATGGAAAGATAAATATGGTTTATACAGTTCAACCTAGCCTCACTTGGGTGGATGGTGAAGTCAAGGTTGTACCTTTGATTGTTTCGATCTAGGAAAGCAACAAGGATCCTTCACAAACAAGAAAGCTCAAAAAATGGCTAAATGAGAGTAATGAAAAAGAAAGATAAATATGGCAGTGAAATATATATATATTGGTGATATGTTTAAAGGAAATGATGAAGTATGGTAATGAAAGTAGAATGAAGGAGATGGAGATGAATATGAAAAGTAGTATCTCAAAGAAGACTTAAAGAAGAACCAATGTTAAAGAACAAAGACCCATACTTTATATTGCTTCTTTAAGGGGTGGTAAACAAGGACTTTGACCCAATATCTATGAAGAGATAGGAACCAGAAGTATCAGGGTGACATAGATAGGGGTGACGCCACAAGCATAAGCTTGATAAGTCGATAAAGTTCACTTAAGAACTAAAGAGAGAAACTCTCAAAAATATTTGATTAAACAAAGTGAATTGGTTTCTTTTACAAATGAATGGAAAGCAATTTATAGGCCTAAGAGTGCATGGTGTGAATACAAAACATTTAATGAGTGAACCTTCATGGATGAGTGTTCATACATTAAGTAGATACAAAGCATGGCTTAGGTGAATGAATTTTGATGAATTGATATTCATCTTTTAATAGAATACATCCTTTGGCCAAATTCATCCCATCTTGTGTGAACTTGTTGATTTGTCTTCTATGGATGAATGTTCATGAATGTATCTTGGCTGAAATTCTTCCCCCTTGTGTGAACATGACTATTTGGCTTCTTGCATGAATGGATGAATTTAAAAGCCTTTGAATGAATCCTTGCACCTCCTCACAAATGTTCTGATTCATTTTAATATTCTTTTCTCGTACATGCATGTCTTCATTAATTCCTCCCATGCATAAGTCCTTTGAAGGAGATGAATGGTTGCAAATCCCGTATTAATTTCCAGCCTGCACTGTCTTCAGTAATCTGGGAATATATCAAGCTCCCGATATCATATTAATGTGATTCAAAATGCGTTGGAAATCTACGAGATAGGGGATTAAATATTAAGAAGACTTTATCACCCAAAGATGCTGGGAACATGTTCAAAAATGTATATCAATCTCACTGACATGAACTGTCCAACCAACTCTTCAATTGCCTTTAGTCTTCTTAGCATCCATTGAACCTAGACAAAGTATGTAAACAAATAATTAGATAGGAATTGAGATATGATAGTTATGAATGCATGCTTCCACCTATGTTAATAATGCAAATGAGCTAACTATGAATGCATATGCATTGAATGAGTTATATAAAGACGTGAATTAATATGTCATGCATGAATATTATATATTATACATATAAATGACAGCATATAATATTCAAGAAAAAATTAAGAATAAGATAAACATATTCACGTGACATGTAATGCATAAATGAGTAAATAAATAATAAA
The DNA here is from genome assembly GCF_006381635.1 of Hibiscus syriacus. Lineage (NCBI taxonomy): Eukaryota > Viridiplantae > Streptophyta > Magnoliopsida > Malvales > Malvaceae > Hibiscus > Hibiscus syriacus. Next base: position 15,562,508 of record NW_024063533.1, read on the forward strand.
ATAAGGCAAGACTCCCTTAGAATCATCTTGGAAGAACTTCAAAGTTGTGAGCATGTTTTGTTTGAACTTGGTGGTCGGTAGGATCACATCATCCCCCCTTCTTTAAGGCGATTTATCCCCAAATCGATGCTTGGTACATAAGGGAACAACTTTGATGTTCTTTTGAATGGAAATTCTTTCATTCTCATCTTGCATCATTTTCTTTGCTCAAAATGCTTCACATGTTCAAGTCTTTGCTTTTGAATCACCAATATGAAAAATATAACAAAGTTAGAAGTAGATAATTTAGAATCAAAGGAAAGGAAAGGAAAGGATTAAATTCATGAATGAATGAGTTTGGACTCTTAATGTTCTCCATGGTTAGGTTCATTGAATATTCCCTTTTATAAGGTTCATTCGATCTTGAGTATTATGTGAATGTACTTTGAAGGCTAATGAACATGTTCTTTATAATTTCAAGTGACACATCTTTTGGAATTTCAAAAGAAATGATGCTTGAATCATCCTGAATGTCCCTTGGAATAACCTGCAAATTCAAAGAATGAATAGAATAAAAAAATTGATTAGTATAAAGCAAAACTTCCTTCTTCTCGCATTCGTTCATTTCATGTTCATGTTTTTCAACACACTCATTTTCACTCTCATTTTCAACTCCAAATGTCTTGGTTTTCACACAATGTTCTCCTTTGATATATGCATGTTCAACTCCATCATATCTTTTAACCACAACCTCACTTGTAATATTTTCATTTTCTCTTCTATACGCACTTCCCCCTTTGCTCCCAAATTCAATCTTTTCAACTTTCTCATTTTCGAATCCAACGTTGATCACAACAATTTTCTCATTTTCATTCTGATCTCCATCCACTGTTATTTGTTTCTCACGTGAAACTTCTCTTTCAACTTTCTTCATGGCTTTAGTTTTCTTCCATTTCTCTATACATGATTTAACGATAACTTGGCATTCATGAACTTGATTTGGGAACATTGGAACCAACGCGATCTTTCTCCCTTGGTGTTTGAATGAATATTTGTTGGAGAACCCATCATACAATGCTCGTTTGTCAGACTGTCAAGGACGTCCGAGGAGAAGATGGCTTGAATTCATGGAAACAACATCACACAAGACCTCATCTTCATATCTCCCAATTGAAAATGACACAAGTACTTGCTCTATGACTTCTAACTCTTCAACTTCATTTAATCCTTGCAAAACATATGGACTGGGATGTTTGAATGTTATAAGCCCCAACTTCTCGACCATGTATGTGCTTGCAAGATTTGCACAACTTCCACTATCAATGGCTACAAGACATACTTTGCCATCTTTACCATTTACATGGCAACGAGTATAAAATGCATTCTCTCTTTGCTGAATGTTCTCCATTACTTGGGAAGAAGAAAGATCAAATATCAATGTTAGTAAAAAAATATTGAAATGTGAAAATTAGGACCTTACCAAATTTAACACAACAAAACCTCGCGGTCACTCAAAAAAAAATTGTGATGTCACTCTACTCAAGCACTCGTATTTCACTCGGGAATATGTCTTTGGCTTTTGTAATTCCCCTTCTGATCTCACACACTTGATTAGCCTTTTTCCACTCGTTCCTCTCTTGTAAAGTTCTTAAAAGAACTAACTCGAGACCTTTCAAGTGCTATGGACGTAGGCTGAAAAGTTCGTTAGTGTAGAGGAAGAAATAAAAAGGTAGAAAGATTAAATAATGAATGGTGGTCTTATAAAAGGAAGAAAAATAAAGAAAGGTTCACATACTATGCAAAGATACTCACCACCTTCCTAGAAGAACAATCAAAGGTCTTGAAGACTTCGTTAGGATCAGTTGAAATAATGATGTTGCTTGGCACCTTTGGCACTTCTTTGCATTTTGATTTCGTTGTTTCCTTTCTTTTGTTTTTCTTCACTTGGAATCCCTTGTTGATGTTGGGATTAACTTGTTGATTTTTTTCTTTTGGCACTTCTCTTTCTGATTTTCTTTTTATTGAATGGTAGGAAGTTGTTTTTGCTTATTCTTATTGCAATCCACCTTAGCTCTGATACCATATGATACAGTTCAACCTAGCCTCCTTGGGTGGATGGTGAAGTCAAGGTTATACCTTTGATTGTTTTGATATAGGAAAGCAACAAGAATCCTGCACAAACAAGAAAGCTCAAAAAAATAGTTAAATGAGAGTAATGAAATGGAAAGATAAATATGGCAGCGAAATATATATATGTTGGTGATATGTTTAAAGGAAATGATGAAGTATGGTAATGGAAGTAGAATAAAGGAAATGGAGATGAATATGAAAAGTAGTATCTCAAAGAAGACTCAAAGAAGAACCAATGTTATAGAACGAAGACTCAGACTTTATATTGCTTCTTTAAGGGGTGGTAAACAAGGACTTTGACCCACTATCTATAAAGAGATAGGAACCCGATGTATCAGGTGACATAGATAGGGGTGACGCCATAAGCACAAGCTTGATAAGTCGATAAAGTTCACTTAAGAACTAAAGAGATAAACTCTCACAAATATTTGATTAAACAAAGTGAATTGGTTTCTTTTCCAATTGAATGGAAAGCTATTTATTGGCCTAAGAGTGCATGGTGTGAATACAGAACATTTAATGAGTGAACCTTCATGGATGAGTGTTCATTCTTTAAGTAGATACAAAGCATGGCTTAGGTGAATGAATTTTGATTAATGGATATTCATCTTTTAATGGAATACATCCTTTGGCCGAATTCATCCCACCTTGTGTGAACTTGTTGATTTGTCTTCTATGGATGAATGTTCATGAATGTATCTTGGCTGAAATTCTTCCCCCTTGTGTGAACATGACTATTTGGCTTCTTGCATGAATGTATGAATTTAAAAGCTTTTGAATGAATCCTTGCACCTCCTCACAAATGTTCTGATTGTTTTTAATATTCTTTTCTCGTCCATGCATGTTTTCATTAATTCCTCCCATGCATAAGTCCTTTGAAAGAGACGAATGGTTGCAAATCCCGTATTAATTTCTAGCCTGCACTATCTTCAGTAATCTGGGCATATCTGAAGCTCCTGATATTGTATTAATGTGATTCAAAATGCGTTGGAAAGCTACGACATAGGGAATTAAATGTTAAGAAGACTTCATCACCCAAAGATGCTTGGAACATGTTCAAAAATGTAGATCAATCTGACTAACGTGAACTGTCCAACCAACTCTTCAATTACCTTTAGTCTTCTTAGCATCCATTGAACCTAGAAAAAGTATGTAAGCAAATAATTAGATAGGAATTGAGCTATGATAATTATGAATGCATGCTTCCACCTATGTTAATAATGCAAATGAGCTAACTATGAATGCATATGCATTGAATGAGTTATATATAGACGTGATTTAATAAGTCATGCATGAATATCATATATTATACATATAAAGGACAACATATAATATTCAAGCAAAAATTAAGAATAAGATAAACTTATTCACGTGACATGTAATGCATAAATGAGTAAATAAATAATAAAATAAGGCAAGACTCCCTTAGAATCATCTTGTAAGAACTTCAAAGTTGTGAGCATGTTTTGTTTGAACTTGGTGGTCGGTAGGATCACCTCAGCATGACTTATGGATCTAAAGTGGGCGTGATCACATCATCCCCCCTTCTTTAAAGTGATTTGTCCCCAAATCGTCTCCATCCTCAATTAAGTATGCAATGTTGAATGAAGCACTGACGCCACCAAACTCACCGAGTAACTCTAGTTTATAAGCATTGTCATTGATCTTTTTCACAATCTGGAACAGGCTATCTCCCCCGGGTAATAATTTGGACTTTCTTTGATTTGGAAACCTCTCCTTTCTAAAGTGTACGCAAACCCAATCTCCTACTTCAAAAGTTACCCTTTTCCTTCCTTTGTTTGCTTGCTACTCATATTGTCTAGTTCTCCTTTCAATATTTTCATTGACTTGTTAATGGAGTCTTTTAATAAATTCTTCCTTGTCCTTTCTATCTCTGTTCACTATTTGATCACAAGGTAAAGGAAGTAAGTCCAAAGGAGTTAAAGGATTGAAACCATACACTACCTCAAATGGAGAATATTTTGTTGTTGAATGATTGGTTCGATTATATGCAAACTCCACGTGTGGTAGACATTCCTCCCAAGTATTGATGTTCTTTTTTATTATGGATCTAAGTAATGTTGACAAAACTCTATTGACTACTTCAGTTTGTCCATCCGTTTGAGGATGACAAGTAGTAAAAAAGAGTAGTTTTGTACCAATTTTACTCCACAAAGTCCTTCAAAAGTGGCTCAAAAATTTGACATCTCTATCCGATACAATGGTTCGAGGAAGTCCATGTAACCTTACCACTTCTTAAGAATAAGTTTGCAATGTGAATAACATCATCGGTTTTGTTACAGGGTATAAAATGAGCCATCTTGGAAAATCAGTCAACCACCACATATATCACATACTTTCCATTTTTGGTTCGAGGTAAACCCAAAACAAAAACCATATAAACATCTACCCATGGGATGGTCGGTATAGGCAATGGCATGTATAACCCATGGGGCATGACTTTTAATTTCACCCTTTTACACACTAGACACATTTCACATACCTTTTCAACATACCTTTTCATCTTTGGCCAAAAGAGGTGTTCTTTCAAGATGCTAAGTGTCTTCTCAACGCCAAAGTATCCCATAAGTCCCCCTTCATGTGCTTCTTTAGTTAGCACTTCTCGCATGGAATCTTGTGGGATATAAAGTCTTCATTCCTTGAAAAGATACCCATCATGCTAATAATATTTTTCATAAGCACCTGTTTCACATAACTTATACCTTTCTTCAAAGTCCAAATCAGTAGCATAATGTTCCTTAATGAATGAAAAACCAAGGAGTTTGGAATCTAAACTGTTAAGTAATACATACCTGCGTGAAAGAGCATCTGCCACAATATTATCCTTTCCTTTCTTCTAGCGTATAACATAGGGAAATGATTCAAGGAACTCGACCCATTTAGCATGTATCTTGTTGAGTTTGTGTTGTCCCTTGATGTGTTTTAATGCTTCATGATCAATATATATAACAAATTCCCTTGGCAATAAGTAGTGATGCCAAGTCTCCAATGTTCAAATGAGTGCATACATCTCTTTGTCATAGATTGGATAGTTCAAGGCTGCACCATTTAGATTTTCACTAAAGTAAGTGATTGGTTTTCCCTCTTGACTCAAAGCAGGACCAATCCTAATTCTGGAGGAGTCACATTCAACTTCAAATGTTTTCTCAAAGTTTGACAAGGCTAATAGGGGAGCCTCAGTCAAGCAATCCATGAGTTACATGAATGCTTCATCTTGTTCTTTACCCCAATAGAAGTTTGAATTCTTCTTAATAACCCCTGTTAAGGGGGTGGTAATAGAACTAAAGTTTGGTACAAACCTCTTGTAAAAACTGGCTAATCCATGGAAGCTCTGAAGTTGACTAACGTTGATTGGTTCTGGCCATTCTTGAATTGCCTTAATCTTTTCTGGATCCACTGCTAGTCCCTGTGAACTTACAGTGAAGCCTAAGAAAGTAACTTGGTCAGTACGAAAAACACACTTTTTAAGATTAGCAGATGTAAGGCACTTGTACCTTAAGTATTGATTGTGGATCTAGGAAGGAAGAAAAACAACCTGCACAAGTGAATGACTTAAAAAGAGATGGTTAAGGGTGGTAAACGTATGGGTGAATAGGTGGGTTGTTTAAATGAGAGATGGAAGCAGAAGATATTTGATATGGCTTTGGGTTATGGCTGATGAAATAAAGGGATGGTTGTGAGGATTGTATCTCAAAGAATAACCAATGCTATAGAGAGCAAAGACCCAGACTTTATATTGCTTCATTAAGGGGTAGTATTAAGTACTTTGACCCACTAGTTATATTAACTATGAACTAGAAGTATCAAGGTGAAAAGAGGGTTGATGCCACAAGTCTAAAATACTCGATAAGTCGATAAAAGTCACCAAGACTTAAGGAAGAGAATAATCTCACTTATATTAATAAAAAATGTCTGATTACAAATGATATATGCTTTCCTATTTATAGGAAATGGAGAGGCATGGCCAAATGGTTACAAGGGGATTCAGCCAGCCTTGTGCCTTCCTATAGAGATAATTTAATTACAAAATAGAGATGATGGTTCAGTTTAAATGGAGGGCAATAACACTTGGCCGAATAGCTCTTGTGTCCCTTCATGTTGGTGCCATTTTGGATGGGAGATGATGCTTGGCTGAATAGGGAGAGGGCTCTTCATCTTGGTGCCTAAATGAGATAACATGCAAGGCACATGGGGCTGGTCATATGGCACGCGCATGGGTGTTTTAGGGAACCTTGTGGTGCAGCCTTGTACATGGAATGATGGCTGGTCATGTGCTTAATCTTGGGCATGCATGTGTCTCATTCCAAGCTAGCTTGAGTGTGGAGCTAGCTAGCATGCATGGGCTGTTAGTGAACAAGCTTCCTAGCTGAGTCATTGTGAGCTCTATAACTATATGTTCAGCTACATTCAGCTACCTTTGACATCACTTTTGACAACTTAGCTTCAAATTGTCCAACTAGTTGAGTTTAGCTAGCCTTAACCTCATCCAGCTGAATCGAGCTTTCCTTAGTGTTCTATGAGTTACCTTGTACTTTGTGAGCTATTTTTGAGCTGCATATGACGTCCAAATCATCCACCAAGCTACCTCAACAAGCATCACACTCTAATGTACCTATATGTGCAAGGAAACAAGGTAAGTCCATGATATTGAGCTGTTATGAGCTAAATACCTCGTTGTCATGTATGATTATGTTGATGTGAGCTATGTTTGAAGGTCATGAGCTAATTATATCATCTCAAAATTTGTGTAAGATAATGTATGAAGCTTAAGAGCTAATATGAATACATATGAACTAATGAAATGATTTATAATGATGCTGCCTTGATGTATATATGATAATCATGCTTAATATGATTATAAGACTATCTTAACATGTTTAAATAACAATGTGCATGTTGTGTTCATACTAAGTTATTCATTAACTACATAACAAGTATTCTTATCATGAAATGTATTATAAAAGCATATAGTATATAACTAATATAAAGTAAATCCAATATAAAGATGTTCAAGAGTACTCTCTTTGTAGGTGAAAACGTGCTTGCATCATTCCCCCTTCTTTAGGGCAATTTGTCCTCAAATCAAGTTTATTTTGTCCTTGAATAGCTTCATGTCTCATTTATAAAAGAAAGCATCCTTTGAACGGTTGTGTTCTTCCATTAGGTATCATTTCATAAGATTTCCCTTTAGGCCTTTCTTTGGAATATGATTTACCAACATGTACCTTTTGAGAGTGATCTTCCTTTAAGGATATCCCTTTTGGAAGTGAGCTTTCACGTGATTGGTCTTGGAAAGTGAGTACAAAAGAAGTTTTTAATGAAGGTTTACTTACCTTTTGACGATTAGAACCCTTGGTGAAGAGTTGTGTCTTTAAATTCCAACTACCACCAATTTTCATATAAGACCCTTTATTTTCCAGCCTTGAACTATCGTGTTTCTCTATGAAGAAGTTTAGTGTCATGTTTCATTCCTCTTTATTCCTTATTTGGGTTTTGTCTTTACGCCATGTTTCATATAAGACCCTTGGAACTGATCTTGTTGTACCTATTTTGGCGTTAAAGGAATCAAAGTTACCTTGCATCCATCATGCTTAAAAATGTATTGATTGTGATAACAATCATGAATGGCCCTTTTGTCATACTGCCATGGTCTTCCAAGTAAGATGTGGCTAGCATGCATAGGGAAAATGTCACAAAGAACCTTGTCCTTGTACCTACCAACTGAAAAATGAATTAGAACCTGTTTGGTAATGTTTAACTCACCTCATTCATTGAGCCATTGGAGTTTATATGGAGTGGGATGCTTTGATATTGTCAATCTAAGTTTTTCAATCATAAGAGTGATGGTTACGTTTGTGCAACTTCATCCATCGATGATTATTGTGTAAACCTTGTCCTTGACATGGCATCTTGGGTTTCTTCTTTGAATATCCCCTTGGGATGTTTGTGATTGTAGGCACCTTTTTGAAACAAGCATCTCACCATTGTCTGCATTTTCTTCAGTTTCTTGTTCTTATTTTATTTCAGGTTCCTCATCAAAAACAGGCTCATCAGAATCTGATATAATATCTCCATTGTCAAGTACCATAATAGCATTTTGGTTGGGACATTGACTAGCAACACGTCCTTTCCTAAAATATTTGAAACATTTGATGTCTCTGGATCTCTCAAAAGTACCGGTTTGCATTTCTTTACCCTTACTAGATTCACCCACTTGTTTTGTTTTGGAAACTTCTATATGATCCTTTGCTTGTTCTGGAATTGGTTTCCTGAAGGTGATAGGCTCTAGCTTCCATTTGGTGGCCGAACTTAGACTGCTCCTAGTGTAGGATTTCCTTTTGAGTTGTCTTTCAATTTTCATGGCCACACGTACCATCTCTTCAATCTCTGCATAATGCTGAAGTTCAACAAGGTTAGCAATATCAAGATTTAGGCCAGATAAACCTTGCCATGGTTGCTTCTCTGTCTTCATCAACATTGGCTTGGAGCATGACTATCTCCATTTCTTTGAAATAATCTTCAACGCTCTTGCTTCATTGTTTCAAATTTTGTAATTTATGGTAAAGATCTCGGTGATAGTGAGTAGGCATGGTTAGTGAAATAAGAAAAGAATAAGATGTGTAAAATACCTTACCAGAATATACTCTCAAAGCCTCACGGGTCACTCCAAGGAAACTTGAATGTCACTCAATCCGCTCGTGTTTGCACTCTAGGACTTAATGGCTTTTACTTGTCCTCTTCTGATCTCACACACGCTCTAGCCTTTTTCCTCTCAATTCTCTTGTCCCAAGTTCTAGAGAAATTTACTCAAGACCGTATTAAGTAAATTTATACTTGTTTGGGGTCGGTTACAAAAGGGTTAGTAGGAATGGAAAACAAATATAATGAAAGGGTGGCTTAGAAATAGAATGAAGAGAACAGAAATTGTTACTTACACAAAGTCACTTTACAACCGTCTATCACCAAAATCAATTTAAACGGCTTACTTGAATTGCTTGATGATGATAATTGTTGATGACTGCTTCAACATTTTTCTTTCTTTTCTTTGCTTTTTCTTCTTTTGAGTGCTAGATTTTTTCTTTCTTTTGAGTGCTTCACTTTCTTTTCTGATTTTTCTTTTTCTTTGACTTTGCACTTCACTTTGCACTTCTTTTTGTATTTTGTTTCTTTTTGTTATTGTTACACGTTGCTTTCTTCCACCAATAGCTCTGATACCACTTGATGTAAGGCACTTGTACCTTAACAATTGATTGTGGATCTAGGATGGAAGCAAAATAACATAAACAAGTGAATGGCTTAAAAAGATATGGTTAACGGTGGTAAACATATGAGTGAATAGGTGGGTTGTTAAAATGAGAGATGGAAGCGGAAGATGTTTGATATGGCTGTAGGTTATGGCTGATGAAACAAAGGGTGGTTGTGAGGATAGTATCTCAAAGAAGACTCAAAGAAGAACCAATGCTATAGAGAGAAAAGACCCAGACTTTATATTGCTTCTTTAAGGGGTATTATTAAGTACTTTGACCCACTAGTTATATGAACTAGGAACCATAACAAGTATAAAATACTTGATAAGTCGATAAAAGTCACCAGGACAAGAAGAATAGAATAATCTCACTTATATTAATCAAAAAGGTCTGATCACAAGGGGATTCAGCCAGCCTTGTGCCTTCCTATAGAGACATAATTTAATTACAAAATAGAGATGATGGTTCAGTTTAAACTAATAACCCTTCCCTGAATAGTTTTTATGTCCCTTCATGTTGGCATCAATTTGGATGGAAGATGATGCTTGGTCGAGTAGGGAGAGGGCTCTTCATCTTGGCGCCTAAATGAGACCACATGCAAGGCACATGGGGGCTGGTCATATGGCACACACATGGGTATTCTAGGGAACCTTGTGGTGCAGCCTTGTGCATGGAATGATGGCTGGTCATGTGCTCCATCATGGGGGTGCATGTTTCTTCTTCCAAGCTAGCTTGAGTACGGAGCTAGCTAGCAAGCATGGACTGTTTGTGAACAAGCTTCCTAGCCGAGTCCTTGTGAGCTCTAAAACTACATATTTAGCTACATTCAGCTACCTTTGACATCACTTTTGGCAACTTAGCTTCAAATAGTCCAACTAGATGAGTTTAGCTAGCCTTAAGCTCCTCCAACTGAATCCAGCTTTCCTTAGTGTTCCATGAGTTGCCTTGTACTTTTTGAGTTGTTTGTGAGCTGCATATGACGTCCAAATCATCCACCAAGCTACCTCAACATGCATCACACTCCAATGTACCTATATGTGCAAGGAAACAAGGTAAGTCTGTGATATTGAGTTGTTATGAGCTAAATACCTTTCTGCCATGTATGATTATGTTTATGTGAGCTATGTCAAGGTCATGAACTAATTATATCATCTCAAAATACGTGTAAGATAATGTATGAAGCTTAAGAGCTAATATGAATGCATATTAACTAATGAAATGATATATAATGATGATGCCTTGATGTATATATGATAATCATGCTTAATATGATTATAGGACTATCCTAACATGTTTAAATATCAATGTGCATGTTGTGTTCATACTAAGTTATTCATTAACTACATAACAAGTATTCTTATCATGAAATGTATTATAAAAGCATATACTATATAAATAATATAAAGTAAATCCAATATAAAGATGTTCAAGAGTACTCCCTTTGTAGGTGAAAATGTGCTTGCATCATTAGCATATAAGTGATATTCTCTCAAAGTGCTTAGGATAACCCTTAAATGTTCAACATGTTCAATCAAGGACTTACTGTAAATCAGGATGTCATCAAAATAAACAACATAAAAATTATCTATGTGAGGCTGAAGGACATGGTTCATTAGACGTATAAAGGTACTAGGGGAATTAGTTAAGCCAAAAGGCATGACTAACCCCTCATACAAACCTTGTTTAGTTTTGAATACAGTTTTCCACTCATATCTTTCCTTCATTCTAATATGATGGTAGCCGATTTTCAAATCAAGTTTGGAGAAGGAGCTGGCTCCACTAAGTTCTTCAAGCATATCATCCAACCGAGGTATAAGATGCCTATATTTGATAGTGATCTAGTTTACAGCTCTACAATCCACACACATTCTCCAAGTTCCATCATTTTTTGTACCAACAAAACTGGTAAAACACAAGAACTTAAACTTTCCCGAATGTATCCTTTATTTAGTAGTTCTTTGACTTATCTTTGTAATTCCTTCATTTCCTCCTGTAGGTTGGTCTATTAGGAATGGTAGCTCCAGGAATGAAATCAATTTGATGTTCGATTCCTCTAATTGGTGGTAATCCATCTGGAATTTCTTCAGGAAACATATCTTCAAATTCCTGCAAAAGTTTAGAAACAAAAGAAAGCAACCCTTCGGGAGGGTTAGTAAGAAAAAAACTTTCCTAATACGTAAGTATAAGTATAGCCTTCTTGGTTAATAAATGTTTCCGAACATCTCCTCTACTGGCATATATATTCATCTTCTAAGTAAGACTTTCGTTGGCCTTCTTTTCCTTCTCCCACTCTTCTATACGTTACTTAAGGGTCACTTGACAGTCATGAACTTGGCTTGGAGCAGGGGTGCCAAAATAATTTTCTTCCCCTGATGTTGGAAAGAATACTTGTTGGAAAATCCATCATGGGTAGCCCTCTTGTCAAATTGCCATGGTCGTCCCAATATAATATGGCTTGCACTCATGGGCACCGTATCACAAAGAACTTCATCCTTGTATTTTCCTATTGAAAAAGGAACAACGACTTGTTTAGTTACCTTGGCTTCTCCCACATCATTGAGCCACTGTAATTTGTAAGGACGAGGATGTTTGGATGTCTTTAGGCCCAAATTTTCCACCATGTAAGTGCTTGCAACGTTTGTACAACTTCCTCCATCAATGATCACTACATAAAATTTATCTCCCACGTGGCCTTTTGTATGAAAGATATTCTCTCCTTGTTATTTTTTTTTTGACTTTGAATGTTTAAAGTCCTTTTAACTACAAATATGTTGGATGGAAGATACATGTTAGTAAAATAAGAAAAGGAAATGTGTAAAGGAACTTACCAAATAATGCTCTCACAAGGCCTCACGAGTTCACTCCAAGGAACTTGAATGTCACTCAATCCGCTCGTGTTTGCACTCTAGGACTTCAAGGCTTTTACTTGTCCTCTTCTGATCTCACGCACTAAAGCCTTTTCCCACTCGTTCCTCTTTGTAAAGTTCTAAGTGACTTTACTCAAAACCGTCTCAAGTAAATGCTACTTGTTGTGTGTCGGCTGCAATGAGTTAGTAGGAATGGAAAACAAAAAATAATGATAGGATGGCTTAGAAATAAAAAAGAAAGAATAAAAAGGTTACTTACACAAGTCACTTTACGACCTTTCTATCACCACAACCAATTAACAAGGCTTACTTTGAATGGCTTGGTGATAAAACTTGTTGGTGAGTGCTTCAACCTTTCTCTTGCTGATTTTGATTGCTTGCACTTGTAATTTTCGAATTCTTTCACTTGTAATTCATGTGAGTTTCTTTTTGTATTTTTTTTTGTTTTTGTTGCACGTTGCTTCTTCCACCAAAGCTCTGATTACTGCTTAATGTAAGGCATTTTTACCTTATCGATTGATTGTGGATCTAGGAAGGAATCAAAACAACCTGCTTAAGATAAAAGCCCAAAGGGAAGGGTTAAGGTGGTAAACGTTACGGTGAAATGGTAGGTTTAATTATGAGAGATGGTAGCAGAAGATATTTGGTTGTGGTTACGAAATGGTTAATGAAATAATGGGATGGAGAATATGATAGTATCTTAGAATAACCAAGGAAGAACTAGTGCTATAAATAGCAAAGACCCAGCCATACAAATCGTTCTAAGGGGTGGTAATTAGGACTTTGACCCACTATCTATAAAGAAATGGGAACCTCAAGTATCAAGGTGAAAAGGAATGACGCCACAAGTAACAAGTTACTTGATAAGTAGATAAAAGTCACAAGGGACTTAATAAGAGAAAACTCTCAATTTTTATTCAAATTCAATGTTGTTTTTATAATGCAATATGAAAGCCCATTTTATAGGACTTGAACATGCATGGTCGTTTGTTACATTATGCATGGCCGAATAGTGCTTGTTGATATGGCACTCTTTGGCACATAATTTAAACATATTTTGAGCACAATTATCATGCATATATTCAGTCAAATGTAGCTGAATCCACTCTTCTCAAGATGCCCACGTTCTACCATGAATTATTGAATGGTTGGTGAGTTATTATTGTTTCCTTAATGCTCCCACAAGTTGACAAAAACATGTGCTATGTTCCAATAACCTTTATAGTCGTGTTTTATGAGTTGGATTTGTCTTCTAGTGTTCCACTAAACAATCCAGCATGGGGCAAGTTCTACATGTTCTTACATTTGCAAGGAAACATGTTATTTAAATAATAGTGGTCTGTTGTAAACAAACTACTTGTTGCTATGCATGAGCTTATGTTGGTGAGCTTTGATTTCTTGTTTATTCGAATGACATGAACAACACGTGAAATCCTAGATGCAAAGATGAATGCAATGAACTACACAATGATATGATGTCGTGTGAATACAAAACATAAACAACACGTGAAAAGGATAAGTGTTAAAATGAATGCCACGAGTTACACGAATGCATGTATGCTTATTATTGAAATATACTTAGATGAATGCAAATGCAAATATATCTAATTATGCTTACAAATAACAAGATGCACGAAGTACTCATACTAAGTTATTAACTATTAAGACATTATATAACTTAACATCAGAGGGTGTCAAGTTATTAAATGAATCAAAAGTTTCAAGACACTTAGTTAGGAGTACTTCCCTAAATTGCTTGGCCCTTGATATAGTAATAGGATCTTGTGGCATGACTTCTCGATCTGAAGTGGGCGTGATCACATCAAAATCACACATAGAAGAATGAGAGAAAACTAAACCCATGAAGAAAGATGAAAGAGAAGTTCTGCATGAGAAATAAATAATCTTGGAGAAACCAAAAAATGAGAAAATTGAAACGATTGAATCTGGGAGCAAAGAGGAAAAGGAAAATGAGTGTGAAAAATATATTTTATCTAATCGTATTCTTATTCTTTCTTTTGTTGTGTAGGAAAATCCCTTAGACATGTTACTTTAAGTTAAAGATTCAAGAAACATGTCGTTTAAAGAACCAACAATTATGTCCCTTAACGTTCCAAATGATCTATCACGTGAAGTACCGAGGAATGGGATCATTGATAATCCTAGTACATTGCACATATTGATGGGAATTCAGCAAATAATGGAGTTTTCCATCATCAAGCAATCAACGCCCATTAAACATCCACCCTGGTTTGCTATTTTCGTTCATCCTGTTTATTCATTTTCTAACCTGGGTATATTTTGCAGCAAAAGGATTTATATCTATGGAGTTATTTCCACTTGTGTTGAACAATTTGAATAGATGAATCTAGCATTATCCACCAACACAAAAACCATCTTTTGGAAAGGTACAAAGCTTAAAGTTGTTGACTTTATTCGTTTTCTTGAAGGATATGAAAAGTCAAATTTCTTCAGTAACCATCATTATGATTCAAGGAGATGTGAAGTTACTAGATTTGAAAGCAAGAGGTTGAATATTTCATGTGAATCAACTATTAGAGGAAAACATAAGGATTCAATCATTCCAACATCAAGAAGGTGTTTAATAAGAAACTATTTCGATTTAAGGAAAAATCGCCCAAAAGAAGTGGAAGATGATGTGATCCTGTCTAGCTCCAATTTTCTCCATCACTTAATCATATCATGTATGTTTTTCAAAGCTGTTTCTAAGGGATTTCTTTCTTACCTTACCTTTTATAATTCCGTTTTTACATTGTATTCTATCATAATCATGCATTCACATATTAGTGTAAATTATCATATCATTCATTCCATCCTATGCTTAGTTGATCATGTTTTTCATATCATTTAAATCTATGCTATGAATACATATAATTTCTTAGGATATTATTATTACATGTTTCCATTTATCATTTATTATGAACACCATGTTAAATGATATTCGGTGCACATTGTAAGCATGTTAGAATAGTTATGCATATCATTTACATATCATATTAAGCATGTTTTCATTCACTCATCGGCACATGTCACGTTATTTCAAGCTTGCTACTATTTCATATTAGTTTTGCATTCATCTAAGTATGTTTCAATGATATCATACTTATCATTCCATTATACACATATCTATTTAAATATGTTCAACATGTTAAGATAGCCTTGCATTCACATTCATCATGGCAGCATACTCATTCGTGTAGCTCATTGTATTCATCTTAGCTCTTAGGTTTTAAATAAGTTCACACGTGTTATTTGATGGCATTTGTAGTTAATAAACATGCAATCATAGTTCACAAACACAAGAACATACACCTGTAGCTCATTGTATTCTTCATTTTGTTTTGAACAATAATCGAAGAGATATATCTTTTCGAGGAGATGATTCAAGAATCATGACTTTTGGAGGACTAAAAGATGTGGCCTTTGAAAACCAAAAGTTTTGAATTTTTATGATCTACAAGACACATATTTTGATGTTTTGAAGGTTGTGTCATTTGATGTTCCAAAAGAAGCATCAGTTGAAGTACCTAGAGTTTGTTCGTTAACATTCCAAGTGCATTGCCAATCTTGAAGAGAATTAAGTAATCAGCGCCCATTAAACATCTACCTTGGTTTGATATTTCCATTCATCTTGTTAATAATTTCTCATATTCTAACTTTGATTTAATTTACAGGAATTTGATTCTTGTATATGTTATTATCCTATCAAACGTTGATAGTAAGATCCTAAGAAATGTTTAATTCGGCTGGAAGTGCACAAGGCCAGATAAATCACCACCAGCCCTTGTTTGTTAATTAATTATTCACTCAAATAAGCTTGGATGTAGACCCCATACACGTCCATATTGCTTCACATGGATAACAATTCCTTTTACACAAAACAACACTACAACAACACCCCATGTGCGTGCCAACGATGGAATGTACAAGATGCTTGTCTCCACTTAGCCACAACTTGAAGGAATTCGGCCAAAGAGACTTGTTCCTACACATGACCGAACCTATACCTAAAATATGCATGATAATTGTGTTTAAATTATGCATTTAAATTATGTCTTTAGGAAAGTGTAAAAAATGGCCACATCACCATGCATTATTTGGCCAAATCATTTTCAAGTCCTATAAGTAGGATTTCATGTTGCATTGTAAGGAAACTTTGATGAATGAATTAAATTGAGAGTTATTCTCTTTGTTAAGTCATTATAACTTTTATCGACTTATCAAACATGTTATTTCTGGTGTCATTCCTTTTCACCTTGATACTTGTGGTTCCTATCTCCATATAGATAGCGGGTCCAAGTCCTTATTACCACCCCTTAAAGAAACAATATAAAGTATAGGTATTTGCATAAAAATAACCTACGATTTCACCTTTACATTCACCACCTAACAATCTATTTTGACCATTTATTTATGCAGGTTGTTTTGCTTTCTTCCTAGATCCAGAATCAATCAATAAGGTAGAATAACTTTAGATCAAGTGATATCGACAACATCAACAACATCAACATCATCCAACAAGACCATCAATTCCGTAGCCATCTTTATTCCTTTTCTTTCATTTCATTACTTATCTTATTATTCCATTTATTAGTCCATCATTAATCATATTTCTTTCTTATCTTTCTTACAGCCCATGCTTATAATTCAAGGACATCAGTACTTGTCAATCCTAGATCGGGACACAACAAGGCTACCAACTTCTCCATCATTGAAGAAGCTTGGATACCCATACATCAAGTGGTAATCAGAGCATAGTTAGATTGACAACAAAAGTGCCATTGGCTTGTAAAGAAAAAAGAAAATAAATTCAGAAAGAAAAGAAAGACTCCTACATCAATCAAAGGAGATCAAAGACAAAAAGAAGAAAATAAATTAGAAAAGAAGAATTTCAAAAAGAAAGCAAAGCCAAGGAAAGTGCTCTACCATTGCAAGTACATCAAAGAGGCATATCTACACTAAGAGAAGATAACCTTATTGTTTCTTGAGAAAGGTTGCAGTAAGTGTTGTTTCTTGAATTATAAGTCACCTCTTCCTTTTTTTATCCTTTCATTTTCCTTGTCTTCAACCATTTCCTTCTTTTAAATACCTTGAATACTTTCTTCTACCTTTCCATTTCTATTTTTTCTACCCTAACCTAATTGCAGTCGACGCACACAAGAAGAGAATTAACTTGTTCTAATCTTGAGTAAGTCCTTCAAAGGACTTAGCAAGAGAATTTGAGAGGAAAAAGGCTAAATTGAGTGAGTGAGATCAGAAGGGGAATTGTTAAAAGCTAAATTATATTCCTGAGAATAAACACGAGTGTTGAGTGGAGTGATCCTATATTTTCTTTGGAGTGAAACTTGCGAGGCTTTGTGATGTGATCCTACCGACCACCAACTTCAAACAAAACATGCTCACAACTTTGAAGTTCTTCCAAGATGATTCTAAGGGAGTCTTGCCTTATTTTATTATTTATTTACTCATTTATGCATTACATGTCACGTGAATATGCTTATCTTATTCTTAATTTTTGGTTGAATATTTATATGCTGTCATTTGTATGTATAATATATGATATTCATGCATGACTTATTAATTCACATCTTTATACAACTCATTCAATGCATATGCATTCATAGTTAGCTAATTTGCATTATTAACATAGGTGGAAGCATGCATTAATAATTATCATAGCTCAATTCCTATCTAATTATTTGTTTACTTACTTTGTCTATGTTCATTGGATGCTAAGAAGACTAAAGGCAATTGAAGAGTTTGTTGGACAGTTCACGTCAGTCAGATTGATCTACATTTTTAAAAATGTTCCAAGCATCTTTGGGTGATTAAGTCTTCTTAACATTTAATCCCCTATCTCGTAGCTTTCCAACGCATTTTTAATCACTTTAATCCGATATCAGGAGCTTGAGATATGTCCAGACTACTGAAGACAGTGCAGGCTGGAAATTAATACGGGATTTGCAACCATTCATCTCCTTCAAAGGACTTATGCATGGGAGGAATTAATGAAGAGATGCATGGACGAGAAAAGACTATTAAAATGAATCAGAACAATTGTGAGGAGGTGCAAGGATTCATTCAAAGGCTTTTAAATTCATCCATTCATGCAAGAAGCCAAATATTCATGTTCACACAAGGGGGAAGAATTTCAGCCAAGATACATTCATGAACATTCATCCATAGAAGACAAATCAACAAGTTAACACAAGGTGGGATGAATTCGGCTAAAGGATGTATTCCATTAAAAGATGAATATTCATTCATCAAAATTCATTCACCTAAGCCATGCTTTGTATCTACTTAAAGTAGGAACACTCATCCATGAAGGTTCACTCATTAAATGTTTTGTATTCACACCATGCACTCTTAGGCCTATAAATAGATTTCCATTCATTTGTAAAAGACACCAATTCACTTTGTTTAATCAAATATTTGTGAGAGTTTCTCTCTTTAGTTCTTAAGTGAACTTTATCGACTTATCAAGCTTATGCTTGTGGCGTCACCCCTATCTATGTCACCCTGATACTTCTGGTTCCTATCTCTTTATAGATAGTGGGTCAAAGTTCTTGTTTACCATCCCTTAAAGAAGCAATATAAAGTCTGGGTCTTTGTTCTTTAATATTGGTTCTTCTTTGAGATACTACTTTTCATATTCATCTCCATCACCTTCATTATACTTCCATTACCATACTTCATCATTTCCTTTAAACATATCACCAACTTATATATATTTTCCACTACCATATTTATCTTTCCATTTCATTACTTCCATTTAACTATTTTTTTTAGCTTTCTTGTTTTTGCAGGATCCTTGTTACTTTCCTAGATCGAAACAATCAAAGGTACAACCTTGACTTCACCATCCATCCAAGTGAGGCTAGGTTGAACTGTATCATATGGTATCAGAGCTAAGGTGGATTGCAACAAGAACAAGCAAAAGCAATATCCTACCATTCAATAAAAAGAAAATCAAAAAGAGAAGTTCCAAAAGAAAAAATCAGCAAGTTAATCCCAACATCAACAAGGGATTCCATGTGAAGAAAAATAAAAGAAAGGAAACAAAGAAATCAAAATGTAAAGAAGTGCCAAAGGTGACAAGCAACATCATTATTTCAACGATCCTAAGGAAGTCTTCAAGACATTTGATTGTTATTCTAGGAAGGTGGTGAGTATCTTTGCATAGTAAGTAAACCTTTCTTTATTTTTATTCATTTTATAAGACCACCCTTCATTATTTAATCTTTCTACCTTTCTATATTTTTCCTCTACACTAACGAATTTTTCAGCCGACGTGCATAGCATTTGAAAGGTCTCGAGTTAGTTCTTTTAAGAACTTTACAAGAGATGAACGAGTGGAAAAAGGCTAATTGAGCGTGTGAGATCAGAAGGGGAATTGCAAAAGCCAATTTATATTCCCGAGTGCAAACACGAGAGTTGAGTGGAGCATCATCATTTTTTTGGAGTGATCGTGAGGATTTGTGAGTTATTATTGGTAAGGTTCTTTCATCTTAGTCAACTATTATTTTTTCACTAACAATTCTCCCATCTTTTAAATGGAATACGGACAACAAAGGAGGAATCCATTTCATACTCGTTTTCATGTGAATGATAAAGTATGCCTTGTAGCCATTGATGGTGGTAGTTGTGCAAATCTTGCAAGCACATACATGGTTGAGAAGTTGGGGCTTATAACATTCAAACATCCCAATCCATATGTTTTGCAAGGATTAAATGAAGATGAATAGCTAGAAGTTATAGAGCAAGTACGTGTGTTATTTTCAATTTGGGGATATGAAGATTAAGTTTTATGTGATGTTATTTCTATGAATTCAAGCCATCTACTCCTTGGACGTCCTTGGCAGTTTGATAAACGAGCATTGTATGATGGGTTCTCCAACAAATATTCATTCAAACACCAAGGGAGAAATATTGTGTTGCTTCCAATGTGCCCAAAACAAGTCCATGAATGCCAAGTTATCGTCAAATCACGTATAGAGGAATGAAAGAAAACTAAAGCCATGAAGAAAGTTGAAAGAGAAGTTTCACGTGAGAAACAAATAACAGTGGAGGAAGATCAAAATGAAAATGAGAAAATTGATGTGAGAAACGTTGGAGTCAAAAATGAGAAAGTTGAAAATATTAAATTTGGGAGAAAAGGGGGAAGTACGTTTGGAAGAGATAATGAAAAGATTCCAAGTGAGGTTGTGGTTAAAAGATATGACGGAGTTGAACATGCACAAATCAAAGAAGAACATTGTGAGAAAACCAAGACATTTGGAGTTCAAAATGAGAGTGTGATTTTTTGTTAGAAAGCCACTGGAGTAATTGAAAATGAGAGTAAGAGCATTGAGAGTGAAGATGAGTGTGTTGAAAAACATGAGCATGAAAGAAAAGAATGCGAGGAAATGGAAGTTTTGCTTTATACTAATCAATTTTTTTCTTCTATTCATTCTTTGAATTTGCAGGTTATTCCAAGGGACATTCAAGATGATTCAAGCATCATATGTTTTGAAATTCCAAAAGATGTGTCACTTGAAATTATAAAGAACATGTTCATTAACCTTCAAAGTACATTCACCTCACACTCAATATCGAATGCACCTTATAAAAGGGAAGATTCAATGAACCTAACCATGGAGAACATTACGAGTCCAAACTCATTCATTCATGAATTTAATCCTTTCCTTTCCTTTGATTCTAAATTATATACTTCTAACTTTGTTCTATTTTCAGATTGTTGATTCAAAAGCAAAGACTTGAACATGTGAAGCATTTTGAGCAAAGAAAACGATGCAAGATGAGAATGAAAGAATTTCCATTCAAAAGAACATCAAAGTTGTTCCCTTATGTACCAGGCATCGATTTGGGGACAAATCGCCTTAAATAAGGGGGGATGTTGTGATCCTACCGACCACCAAGTTCAAACAAAACATGCTCACAACTTTGAAGTTCTTCCAAGATGATTCTAAGGGAGTCTTGCCTTATTTTATTATTTATTTACTCATTTATGCATTACATGTCACGTGAATATGTCTATCTTATTCTTAATTTTTGCTTGAATATTATATGTTGTCATTTATATGTATAATATATGATATTCATGCATGACTTATTAATTCACATCTTTATATAACTCATTCAATGCATATGCATTCATAGTTAGCTCATTTGCATTATTAACATAGGTGGAAGCATGCATTCATAATTATCATAGCTCAATTCCTATCTAATTATTTGTTTACATACTTTGTCTAGTTTCATTGGATGCTAAGAAGACTAAAGGCAATTGAAGAGTTTGTTGGACAGTTCACGTCAGTCAGATTGATCTACATTTTTAAAAATGTTCCAAGCATCTTTGGGTGATTAAGTCTTCTTAACATTTAATCCCCTATCTCGTAGCTTTCCAACGCATTTTTAATCACTTTAATCCGATATCAGGAGCTTGAGATATGTCCAGACTACTGAAGACAGTGCAGGCTGGAAATTAATACGGGATTTGCAACCATTCATCTCCTTCAAAGGACTTATGCATGGGAGGAATTAATGAAGAGATGCATGGACGAGAAAAGACTATTAAAATGAATCAGAACAATTGTGAGGAGGTGCAAGGATTCATTCAAAGGCTTTTAAATTCATCCATTCATGCAAGAAGCCAAATATTCATGTTCACACAAGGGGGAAGAATTTCAGCCAAGATACATTCAAGAACATTCATCCATAGAAGACAAATCAACAAGTTAACACAAGGTGGGATGAATTCGGCTAAAGGATGTATTCCATTAAAAGATGAATATCCATTCATCAAAATTCATTCACCTAAGCCATGCTTTGTATCTACTTAAAGTAGGAACACTCATCCATGAAGGTTCACTCATTAAATGTTTTGTATTCACACCATGCACTCTTAGGCCTATAAATAGATTTCCATTCATTTGTAAAAGACACCAATTCACTTTGTTTAATCAAATATTTGTGAGAGTTTCTCTCTTTAGTTCTTAAGTGAACTTTATCGACTTATCAAGCTTATGCTTGTGGCGTCACCCCTATCTATGTCACCCTGATACTTCTGGTTCCTATCTCTTTATAGATAGTGGGTCAAAGTTCTTGTTTACCATCCCTTAAAGAAGCAATATAAAGTCTGGGTCTTTGTTCTTTAATATTGGTTCTTCTTTGAGATACTACTTTTCATATTCATCTCCATCACCTTCATTATACTTCCATTACCATACTTCATCATTTCCTTTAAACATATCACCAACTTATATATATTTTCCACTACCATATTTATCTTTCCATTTCATTACTTCCATTTAACTATTTTTTTTAGCTTTCTTGTTTTTGCAGGATCCTTGTTACTTTCCTAGATCGAAACAATCAAAGGTACAACCTTGACTTCACCATCCATCCAAGTGAGGCTAGGTTGAACTGTATCATATGGTATCAGAGCTAAGGTGGATTGCAACAAGAACAAGCAAAAGCAACATCCTACCATTCAATAAAAAGAAAATCAAAAAGAGAAGTTCCAAAAGAAAAAAATCAGCAAGTTAATCCCAACATCAACAAGGGATTCCATGTGAAGAAAAATAAAAGAAAGGAAACAAAGAAATCAAAATGTAAAGAAGTGCCAAAGGTGACAAGCAACATCATTATTTCAACGATCCTAAGGAAGTCTTCAAGACATTTGATTGTTATTCTAGGAAGGTGGTGAGTATCTTTGCATAGTAAGTAAACCTTTCTTTATTTTTATTCATTTTATAAGACCACCCTTCATTATTTAATCTTTCTACCTTTCTATATTTTTCCTCTACACTAACGAATTTTTCAGCCGACGTGCATAGCATTTGAAAGGTCTCGAGTTAGTTCTTTTAAGAACTTTACAAGAGATGAACGAGTGGAAAAAGGCTAATTGAGCGTGTGAGATCAGAAGGGGAATTGCAAAAGCCAATTTATATTCCCGAGTGCAAACACGAGAGTTGAGTGGAGCATCATCATTTTTTTTGGAGTGATCGTGAGGATTTGTGAGTTATTATTGGTAAGGTTCTTTCATCTTAGTCAACTATTATTTTTTCACTAACAATTCTCCCATCTTTTAAATGGAATACGGACAACAAAGGAGGAATCCATTTCATACTCGTTTTCATGTGAATGATAAAGTATGCCTTGTAGCCATTGATGGTGGTAGTTGTGCAAATCTTGCAAGCACATACATGGTTGAGAAGTTGGGGCTTATAACATTCAAACATCCCAATCCATATGTTTTGCAAGGATTAAATGAAGATGAATAGCTAGAAGTTATAGAGCAAGTACGTGTGTTATTTTCAATTTGGGGATATGAAGATTAAGTTTTATGTGATGTTATTTCTATGAATTCAAGCCATCTACTCCTTGGACGTCCTTGGCAGTTTGATAAACGAGCATTGTATGATGGGTTCTCCAACAAATATTCATTCAAACACCAAGGGAGAAATATTGTGTTGCTTCCAATGTGCCCAAAACAAGTCCATGAATGCCAAGTTATCGTCAAATCACGTATAGAGGAATGAAAGAAAACTAAAGCCATGAAGAAAGTTGAAAGAGAAGTTTCACGTGAGAAACAAATAACAGTGGAGGAAGATCAAAATGAAAATGAGAAAATTGATGTGAGAAACGTTGGAGTCAAAAATGAGAAAGTTGAAAATATTAAATTTGGGAGAAAAGGGGGAAGTACGTTTGGAAGAGATAATGAAAAGATTCCAAGTGAGGTTGTGGTTAAAAGATATGATGGAGTTGAACATGCACAAATCAAAGAAGAACATTGTGAGAAAACCAAGACATTTGGAGTTCAAAATGAGAGTGTGATTTTTTGTTAGAAAGCCACTGGAGTAATTGAAAATGAGAGTAAGAGCATTGAGAGTGAAGATGAGTGTGTTGAAAAACATGAGCATGAAAGAAAAGAATGCGAGGAAATGGAAGTTTTGCTTTATACTAATCAATTTTTTTCTTCTATTCATTCTTTGAATTTGCAGGTTATTCCAAGGGACATTCAAGATGATTCAAGCATCATATGTTTTGAAATTCCAAAAGATGTGTCACTTGAAATTATAAAGAACATGTTCATTAACCTTCAAAGTACATTCACCTCACACTCAATATCGAATGCACCTTATAAAAGGGAAGATTCAATGAACCTAACCATGGAGAACATTACGAGTCCAAACTCATTCATTCATGAATTTAATCCTTTCCTTTCCTTTGATTCTAAATTATATACTTCTAACTTTGTTCTATTTTCAGATTGTTGATTCAAAAGCAAAGACTTGAACATGTGAAGCATTTTGAGCAAAGAAAACGATGCAAGATGAGAATGAAAGAATTTCCATTCAAAAGAACATCAAAGTTGTTCCCTTATGTACCAGGCATCGATTTGGGGACAAATCGCCTTAAATAAGGGGGGATGTTGTGATCCTACCGACCACCAAGTTCAAACAAAACATGCTCACAACTTTGAAGTTCTTCCAAGATGATTCTAAGGGAGTCTTGCCTTATTTTATTATTTATTTACTCATTTATGCATTACATGTCACGTGAATATGTCTATCTTATTCTTAA
This sequence comes from Hibiscus syriacus, assembly GCF_006381635.1. NCBI lineage: Eukaryota > Viridiplantae > Streptophyta > Magnoliopsida > Malvales > Malvaceae > Hibiscus > Hibiscus syriacus. Next base: position 15,587,364 of record NW_024063533.1, read on the forward strand.
TTTTTGCTTGAATATTATATGTTGTCATTTATATGTATAATATATGATATTCATGCATGACTTATTAATTCACATCTTTATATAACTCATTCAATGCATATGCATTCATAGTTAGCTCATTTGCATTATTAACATAGGTGGAAGCATGCATTCATAATTATCATAGCTCAATTCCTATCTAATTATTTGTTTACATACTTTGTCTAGTTTCATTGGATGCTAAGAAGACTAAAGTCAATTGAAGAGTTGGTTGGGCAGTTCACGTCAGTCAGATTGATCTACATTTTTGAACATGTTCCAAGCATCTTTGGGTGATTAACTCTTCTTAACATTTAATCCCCTCTCTCGTATCTTTCTAACGCATTTTTAATCACATTAATCCGATATCGGGAGCTTGAGATATGTCCAGATTACTAAATACAGTGCAGGCTGGAAATTAATGCGGGATTTGCAACCATTCACCTCCTTCAAAGGACTTATGCATGGGAGGAATTAATGAAGATATACATGGGCGAGAAAAAAATATTAAAATGAATCAGAACATTTGTGAGGAGGTGAAAGGATTCATTCAAAGGCTTTTAAATTCATCCATTCATGCAAGAAGCCAAATAGTCATGTTCACACAAGGGGGATGAATTTCAGCCAAGATACATTCATGAACATTCATCCATAGAAGACAAATCAACAAGTTCACACAAGGTGAGTTGAATTCGGCCAAAGGATGTATTCCATTAAAAGATGAATATACATTCATCAAAATTCATTCACCTAAGCCATGCTTTGTATCTACTTAAAGTATGAACACTCATCCATGAAGGTTCACTCACTAAATGTTTTGTATTCACACCATGCACTCTTAGGCCTATAAATAGCTTTCCATTCACTTGTAAAAGACACCAATTCACTTTGTTTAATCAAATATTTGTGAGAGTTTCTCTCTTTAGTTCTTAAGTGAACTTTATCGACTTATCAAGCTTATGCTTGTGGCGTCACCCCTATCTATGTCATCCTGATACTTCTGGTTTCTATCTCTTTATAGATAGTGGGTCAAAGTTATTATTTACCATCCCTTAAAGAAGCAATATAAAGTCTGGGTCTTTGTTCTTTAATATTGGTTCTTCTTTGAGATACTACTTTTCATATTCATCTCCATCACCTTCATTATACTTCCATTACCATACTTCATCATTTCCTTTAAACATATCACCAACTTATATATATTTTCCACTGCCATATTTATCTTTCCATTTCATTACTTCCATTTAACTATTTTTTTAACTTTGTTGTTTGTGCATGATCCTTGATGCTTTCCTAGATCGAAACAATCAAATGTACAACCTTGACTTCACCATCCATCCAAGTGAGCCTAGGTTGAACTGTATCACTTTGTGAGTGTGCTGGAAAGGTTTTAATATTTTGTTTATGATAGGGAAGCGGTGGCGGGTTAATGAACGTTGCTCTTGTTGAAGAATCAAACCTAGAAAGCTCTAGACTCGATTAAGAACAAAGGGGATGAATAGGGAAGGTGGCAGCAGTAACTAGGATTCTTTAGGGTTTCTTCAAGGCAATAAGATTAAAACAAAATAAGCAAAAGATAAAGAAGTTTAAAATAAAATAAGATAAGATAATAAAGAAATCAAAAGATATCCCTTACGAAGGAGGACGGTAAAGATGATTGATAGTGCAGATGGATTTATGGAAAAATAGATAGATAAGTGTCCTATCGAACCCTCCTAGTCGCAATGAAAAGGCAAACTCGATAAATGGCTCTAACTAACCCTCCTAGTCACGATGAAAAGGCAAATTGGAGTGTGAAGATTAATCTCCCTCACAAGAACTTAAAAGAACCCTCCTTGGACGTCCTTGGCATTTTGATAAACGAGCATTGTATGATGGGTTCTCCAACAAATATTCATTCAAACACCAAGGGAGAAAGATTGCGTTGGTTCCAATGTGCCCAAATCAAGTCCATGAATGCCAAGTTATCGTCAAATCACGTATAGAGGAATGGAAGAAAACTAAAGCCATGAAGAAAGTTGAAAGAGAAGTTTCACGTGAGAAACAAATAACAGTGGAGGGATATCAAAATGAAAATGAGAAAATTGATGTGAGAAACGTTGGAGTCAAAAATGAGAAAGTTGAAAAGATTAAATTTGGGAGAAAAGGGGAAGTACGTGTGGAAGAGAAAATGAAAAGATTCCAAGTGAGGTTGTGGTTAAAAGATATGACAGAGTTGAAAATGCACAAATCAAAGAAGAACATTGTGAGAAAACCAAGACATTTGGAGTTGAAAATGAGAGTGTGATTTTCGTTAGAAAGCCACTGGAGTAATTGAAAATGAGAGTAAGAGCATTGAGAGTGAAGATGAGTGTGTTGAAAAACATGAGCATGAAAGAAAAGAATGCGAGGAAAAGGAAGTTTTGCTTTATACTAATCAATTTTTTCTTCTATTCATTCTTTGAATTTGTAGGTTATTCCAAGGGACATTCAAGATGATTCAAGCATCATATCTTTTGAAATTCCAAAAGATGTGTCACTTGAAATTATAAAGAACTTGTTCATTAACCTTCAAAGTACATTCACCTCACACTCAAGATCGAATGCACCTTATAAAAGGGAAGATTCAATGAACCTAACCATGGAGAACATTAAGAGTCCAAACTCATTCATTCATGAATTTAATCCTTTCCTTTCCTTTGATTCTAAATTATATACTTCTAACTTTGTTCTATTTATAGATTGTTGATTCAAAAGAAAATACTTGAACATGTGAAGCATTTTGAGCAAAGAAAACGATGCAAGATGAGAATGAAAGAATTTCCATTCAAAAGAACATCAAAGTTGTTCCCTTATGTACCAAGCATCGATTTGGGGACAAATCGCCTTAAAGAAGGGGGGATGATGTGATCCTACCGACCACCAAGTTCAAACAAAACATGCTCACAACTTTGAAGTTCTCCCAAGATGATTCTTAGGGAGTCTTGCCTTATTTTATTATTTATTTACTCATTTATGCATTACATGTCACGTGAATATGTTTATCTTATTCTTAATTTTTGCTTCAATATTATATGCTGTCATTTATATGTATAATATATGATATTCATGCATGACTTATTAATTCACATCTTTATATAACTCATTCAATGCATATGCATTCATAGTTAGCTCATTTGCATTATTAACATAGGTGGAAGCATGCATTCATAATTATCATAGCTCAATTCCTATCTAATTATTTGTTTACATACTTTTTCTAGGTTCATTGGATGCTAAGAAGACTAAAGGCAATTGAAGAGTTGGTTGGGCAGTTCACGTCAGTCAAATTTATCTACATTTTGGAACATGTTCCAAGCATCTTTGGGTGATGAAGTCTTCTTAACATTTAATGCCCTCTCTCTTATCTTTCCAACGCATTTTTAATCACATTAATCCGATATCGGGAGCTTGATATATGTCCAGATTACTAAATACAGTGCAGGCTGGAAATTAATACGGGATTTGCAACCATTCACCTCCTTCAAAGGACTTATGCATGGGAGGAATTAATGAAGACATACATGGGCGAGAAAAAAATATTAAAATGAATCAGAACATTTGTGAGGAGGTGAAAGGATTCATTCAAAGGCTTTTAAATTCATCCATTCATGCAAGAAGCCAAATAGTCATGTTCAAACAAGGGGGAAGAATTTCAGCCAAGATACATTCATGAACATTCATCCATAGAAGACAAATCAACAAGTTCACACAAGGTGGGATGAATTCGGCCAAAGGATGTATTCCATTAAAAGATGAATATCCATTCATCAAAATTCATTCACCTAAGCCATGCTTTGTATCTACTTAAAGTATGAACACTCATCCACGAAGGTTCACTCACTAAATGTTTTGTATTCACACCATGCACTCTTAGGCCTATAAATAGCTTTCCATTAATTTGTAAAAGACACCAATTCACTTTGTTTAATAAAATATTTGTGAGAGTTTCTCTCGTTAGTTCTTAAGTGAACTTTATCGACTTATCAAGCTTATGCTTGTGGCGTCACCCCTATCTATGTCACCATGATACTTCTGGTTCCTATCTCTTTATAGATAGTGGGTCAAAGTCTTTGTTTACTATCCCTTAAAGAAGAAATAGAAAGTCTTGGTCTTTGTTCCTTAACATTGGTTTTTCATTGAGTCTTCTTTGAGATACTACTTTTCATATTCATCTCCATCGCCTTCATTCTACTTTCATTACCATACTTCATCATTTCCTTTAAACATATCACCAACTTATATATATTTTCCATTGCCATATTTATCTTTCCATTTCATTACTTCCATTTAACTATTTTTTTAGTTTTCTTGATTGTGCAGGATCCTTGTTGCTTTCCTAGATCGAAACAATCAAAGGTACAAACTTTACTTCACCATCCATCCAAGTGAGGCTAGGTTGAACTGTATCACTTTGTAAGTGTGCTGGAAAGGTTTTAATATTTTGTTTATGATAGGGAAGCGGTGGCGGGTTAATGAACGTTGCTCTTGTTGAAGAATCAAACCTAGAAAGCTCTAGACTCGATTAAGAACAAAGGGGATGAATAGGGAAGGTGGCGGCAGTAACTAGGATTCTTTAGGGTTTCTTCAAGGCAATAAGATTAGAACAAAATAAGCAAAAGATAAAGAAATTTAAAATAAAATAAGATAAGATAATAAAGAAATCAAAAGATCTCCCTTACGAAGGTGGACGGTAAAGATGATTGATAGTGCAGATGGATTTGTGGAAAAATAGATGGATAAGTGTCCTATCGAACCCTCCTAGTCGCAATGAAAAGGCAAACTCGATAAATGGCTCTAACCAACCCTCCTAGTCACGATGAAAAGGCAAATTGGAGTGTGAAGATTAATCTCCCTCACAAGAACTTGAAAGAACTCCAGGAGAAGAAGCTTCGAAGGCACAAGGCAATCAACACTTGCAAAAACGAACTCTCGTTGTATTATTAATCAATGAAATATGATTTACAAAGTTGAATGAAGCCTCCTTTATACAGGGCCTGAATTCTAAAGGTCCTAAATAACTAAAGAATAAAATATTACTAAACTAAACATGTTTTAACTCTAATTCCTAATAAAATAATAATAACTAAAAATATTATTTTAACCCAACCTTATTTCCTAATAAAATAATAATTCTGATCCTAAAAGATAATTAATCATCCTATATTAAATTATATTACAAATAATCAATATAAATATTGAAAATTCGTAATATTTACAAAATAACGTATTAATCCCCGTATAGGATTTACTGCATGCACCATCTTCAGTAAAATGGTCATATATTAAGTTCTCGATATCGGATTGATGCGATTCAAGAACTATTGGAAAGATTAGAGATAGATGGTTGTATCTCCAGAAGACATGTCGACCGGATAACAACTGGATCCCCTTCAAAATGTTGTTGTAAATCTGCTACTATTAGACCCTTACGAATGAATGCTTGAACTGCGATTTGAAGCTTGTCTTTAAGAAGTTTTGTCCGGCCTCATGTGATAGGGCCAAGTGGTATAGTAAATTCATCATCCTTATCTTTAGGGCGTGTGGTGCATGTATCATCTCCCCCTTCCTTAAAAGGATTCGTCCACGAATCTGAAATATCAAAAGGAGATAAGTCAAAAACATTAAAGGATGCACTCACGTTATACTCACCGGAAAGATCAATGTGGTAGGTGTTGTCATTGATTCGTTCAAGGACTTGGAATGGGACATCGCCTCGTGGGTCTATCTTGGATTTTCTTTGTGTCGGGAACCTTCTTTTCTCACGTGAACCCATACCCAATCTCCTGGTTCAAAGGTGACATGTCATCGGCCCTTGTTAACTCGGTTGGCGATTGCCTCGTAGGTTTTCTCCATCTTGAGTTTGGCTTTGGCATGAATGTCTTTGACAAGGGCAGCCTTCTTTTCACCATCTAAAGTAACAACCTGATCTAAAAGTAAGGGAAATAGATCCAAAGTAGTTAATGGGTTAAAACCATAAACTATTTTGAATGGAGAATACCATGTTGTGGAGTGAATGGATCGATTATAAGCAAACTCAACAAAAGGTAAAAATTCTTCCCAATTACGGGTATTCTTACCTACCACAGTTCTTAGCAAAGATCCTAGAATCTGATTTATTACTTCGGTTTGTCCATCGGTTTGAGGATGACAAGAAGTGGAATAGAGAAGTTTTGTGCCAATCTTACCCCACAATACCTTCCAAAAGTGGCTTATAAACTTAGTGTCACGATCGGACACAATGGTGTGAGGAATGCCATGAAGGCGGACTATTTCTCGAAAAAATAAATCAGCAATATGTGTGGCATCGTCCGTTTTATGGTAAGGAATGAAGTGTGCCATCTTTGAGAATCTGTCCAAAACCACAAAAATACTATCTCATCCTTTCTTAGTGCGGGGTAAGCCAAGTATAAAATCCATTGATAAATCGATCTAAGGAGAAGAAGAAATTGGTAAAGGCGTGTACAAACCATTAGGATATACCTTTGACTTTGCTTGTTTGCACGTGATGCATGATGCACAAATCTTTTCCACTGTTTCATGCATGTGTGGCCAAAATAAGTTTTCCATGACCTTATCAAGTGTTTTGTGAATACCGAAGTGTCCCATAAGTCCTCCGGTATGTGACTCATTAACCAAGAACTCTCGCAAAGAGCCTTGTGGTATACACAACCTGTTCATGCGAAAAAGAAAGCCATCCACAAGATAAAACTTGTTAAAAGCACCTTTTACACATTGTTTATAAATCTCAGCAAAATCTGGATCGTTAGGATAAAGTTCTTTGATATGTGCAAAACCCAGAACAGTAGCATGCATTCGAGTGATAAGTGTGTATCGTCGAGATAATGCATCAGCTACGATGTTATCTTTCCCTTGTTTGTATTTGATGATGTAAGGAAAATATTCAATGAACTCAACCCATCGAGCATGTCGTTTGTTTAACATACCTTGTCCATTTAACCATTTGAGTGATTCATGATCCGTGTGAATGATAAACTCTTTAGGGAGAAGATAATGTTACCACACTTCGAGTGTTCGGACGAGTGCAAGAAGTTCCTTGTCATAGGTAGAGTAGTTCAATTGTGCACCTTTTAACTTTTCACTAAAGTAAGTGATATGTTGTCTTTCTTGCATGAGGATGGCACCAATGCCAATGCCTGAAGCATCAAATTCTAGCTTAAAAGTGTTAGAAAAATTGGGAAGACGAAGAATAGGGGTAGCGCATAACTTATCTTTAAGAAGTTCAAAAGCTTTTTGTTGTAGTGGTCCCCATTGGAATTCAACTGACTTTTTGATGATATCGGTTAATGGTGCAGCAATGGTTGAGAAATCTTTGACAAAGCGACGGTAGAAACTTGCCAAACCATGAAAATATCTTACCTTGGTGATGGAAGTAGGCGTGGTCCATTCTTGAATTGCCTTGACCTTCTCTTTATCTACATGAATACCCTGTACACTAACTATAAAGCCTAAAATCATAAGCTTATCACTGCAAAACACACACTTATCCATGTTAGCATATAAATGTTCTCATCGAAGAACTTCGAAAACCATTCGAACATGAATGACATGAGAATCAAGAGAAGATGAGTATATAAGAATGTCATCAAAGTAAACGATAACAAATTTACCTATAAACTCCTTAAGAACATGATTCATTAATCTCATGAAGGTGCTTGGAGCGTTTGTGAGTCCAAAGGGCATAACAAGCCATTCATACAAGCCGAACTTTGTCTTGAATGCTATTTTCCATTCGGCACCTTCTTTCATTCGAATTTGATGGTAATCACTCTTCAAGTCAATTTTGGTGAAGATACTTGCACCATGTAGTTCATCCAACATATCATCTAGGCGTGGAATATGATGCATATAATTGATTGTTATCCGATTGATAGGTCGATAATCTACACACATTCAGAATGTGCCATCTTTCTTTGGAACTAGAATGACGGGAACTGCACAAGGACTAAGACTCTCATGGATGTGTCCTTTTTGTAATAATGAATCTATTTGTCGTTTCTAATTCCTTCGTTTCCTCAGGATTACATCGGTAAGCGGGGCGGTTTGGTATGGTTGATCCAGGGATGAAGTCGATTTGATGTTCGATTCCTCTTATAGGTGGTAAACCATCCGGTGGGTTGCTTAAGACATCTTGAAACTCCTGTAATAGAGAAGAAAACACACTAGGCAAATCTGTGATGTTAGTGATAGTTGATAAAATGGAGTCCTAGAAACAGACTAGAATGCACAACCTATTTTGAAAAAGGGTCTCTCTCTTGTCTGTTGCATTCGCATAAATATTTTGAGACACTCTTTTATTTTCATATTGAGGTTCACTCACCACCCGTGGGTCATTTGTTTGGCTTTTTTCAGTTGTGACCTCTTTTGCCTTTTGTTTTAAATTCCCTGTTTCCTTTAGAATTTGTTGTTGATCTATGAGAATCTCTTTGGGGGGTAGGGGGTTAAGTCGGAACGGTTTACCTTTTATTGGAATTATGTAAGTGTTCTTTCGACCATAATATGTGACATCATTGTCGTATTGGCAAGGCCGTCCTAGGAGAATGTGGGATTCTTGCATCGGAATTACATCACACCATACGTCGTCACAATACTTTCCCATCTTGATATTAACGAGGCATTGTTTAACCACCTTCATCTCGGCACTCTCATTAAGCCATTGTAAGTAATAAGGTTTCAGATGTCGTTGGCAAGGAAGTTTGAGTGATTCAACAACGTTGGAGCTAATGACGTTGACACAACTACCATTGTCAATGATGATGGAGAATGGTTGTTCCTTGATTAGGCAGCGTGTGTGGAAGATGTTGGAACATTGTATGTCAGACTCGTCGGACTTGGCTGTTCAATGTATGATAGATCACCAAGATTGTGCCATTGTACTCATCGCTTCCATAGTCATCACTATCTTCTTTGGCTTCGGCATGTACTGGAATATCGGCGATATCGTCATCGGAGTTAGAATTGTAATATCCATCACCTAGTATGGTTAAGGTCCTCGTGTTTGGATAATTACGGCTGATATGGCCTCTTCCTAAGCATTTAAAACACTTGATGTCTCTTGCTCGGGTGTCATCTGTAGGGGCTGGAAGTGTCTCATTCTTTGCTGGTCATTATTTCTCTTTGTCGAGTTTATCATCTCTCGGCTTTTTTTGAGAAGATGGAGTAGAAGATGAGGAAGGATTTGAAGGATTACCTTGGTAAGATAATGAAGTACCTTGGTAATGTTCTCTGAATTGGAATCTCCTTTGTATTTGTGCTTCGATTATCATTGCTTTCTTTAGTGTATCTTCGAGGTTTTCGTACCCATGGAGGTCAAGAAGATCAGTGATGTTTGAGTTCAAGCCGACGATAAATCATGACATGGTGTCATCTTCTTCTTCAGTTATGTTAGACCTATTGAGTAAGGACTGCATCTCCTTGTAGTAATCTTCAACTGAACTTCTACCTTGTCAAAGTCGGTGTAGTCGTTGTTTAACTTCTCATGTATAATGTGTCGGTAGGAATTGGTTCCTCATGGCATGTTTGAGTTCGGTCCAAGAAGTTATTGGTTGAATTTGGTAGCTGTCGATCTTTTTCCTTGTTTGCATCCACCAAGTGTGAGCATATCCTTCGAATTCCAAGGTGATCAGCTTGGGGGCAGTCATGGTATGCGAACAAGAGATCAACTTTTCCTTCTCAATTGATGTACTTGTCTGGATCGTAGTCTCCTTTAAAAGATGAGATCGTGAACTTTGGTTTAGCAAAGAGTTTGGGTGTTTGAAAACGTGGTTGTGCTCGCCTGGGGGCCAAAAGTTCAGCATTGTTTGGCCTTGGATTCTGGTTTGGTAGATCCAGTTGTAGTTCTTGTCGTTCTCTCAAGGTATTGTTAAGTTGATCAAATTGGGTTGTGAGTCGTTCAAGTGCGGCTTAGATAGCCGTAAGTGTCTCATTGTTATTGTCGCCCGTCCTGCAATTATTACACTCAAAAGAAGATTTTAAAGTATAATAAAAATAAAAGAAAATAAATTCAACAAAGCAAGAAACCTCACAAGTCACTCCAAGAAAGTAACACAACGAGAGGCAAGTAAGCCGATCTTGTACTCTTTAAAACTCACTTTACCAAGTAGTCTTTCACAGTTCGTATCAGAGTTTGATTACTAGCAAAGGCGATAAGAAAAACCTAAAAGCTCTAAGAGGCCAAACAAAGGTTAGACTCCAAGAGAACGAGAATGCAAAGAAGGAAGAAGTATGCAAACTCTTTAGTCCTACTAACACAAGGAAGATACTGTGTTAGATAATGCAAAAGAACAATAACAGGGAAAAACAAAAGAACCTAAAGCACTAAGAGTCAAAGAAAAAAATGACCAAACCAGAAAACCTAGAAAACGCTGGATCAAATTGAGCAACATTTTGGAGGGGGTTAACGGTATCTAAAAATTCTTGAAAAATTCTTAAATGTCTTTCGATGCGTCAAGAAACCACCTTTAAAATTTCAGAACCAAATACTTTCAGTAGTATCCAGTAGACTCTGTTGAACGGTGAGTCCTCAAACAATCTGTTTTTCTTGATCGCTTTGTTTGAAGTTGTTCTTGATATCCAAAAATTCTGATTTCTTGTTTGAATGATCTCCAATATATGGAGTTTCAATATGAAAATTTTCACCATAAAATTCCTCCTGTAGAAGTCTCAAGAAATTCGACAATGTTCTAGACCGAATATGACGATAAAACTTGAATGATATATTTGAAGGATCTAATGAACTCTGATCAAAGTGAATTTTGGACTGGAGATTAAACTTAAGACGAATATTATATATGGATAAAATCATCCCTAAATACATTCATTTGCAATATTTTTTTGAAATTTTGGATTTTTTTTTGCGTTTTTTGTTTTTTTTTTAAAGAAAAAGCAAACTAACAAGAAGGATTTGAATCTAAATTAAAATTAAATAAAATAACCTGAAACGATGAATCTTCTTTGAACTACCTCCGTTGGGGTACCTTGACGGTGTTGTGTGCAAGAACAAACAAGATTGCTTGTTTTTTTCCAAGAATCGACCCGACTCTGATACTAATTGATAGGGAAGCGGTGGCGGTTAATGAACGTTGCTCTTGTTGAAGAATCAAACCTAGAAAGCTCTTGACTCTATTAAGAACAAAGGGGATGAATAGGGGAAGGTGGCGGTAGTAACTAGGATTCTTTAGGGTTTCTTCAAGGCAATAAGATTAGAAAAAAAATAAACAAAAGATAAAGAAATTGAAAATAAAATAAGATAAAATAATAAATAAATCAAAAGATCTCCCTTACGAAGGTGGACGGTAAAGAAGATTGATAGTGCAGATGAATTTGGGGAAAAATATATGGATAAGTGTCCTATCGAACCCTCCTAGTCACAATTAAAAGGAAAACTCGATAAATGGCTCTAACCAACCCTCCTAGTCACGATGAAAAGGCAAATTGGAGTGTGAAGATTAATCTCCCTCACAAGAACTTGAAAGAACTTCAGGAGAAGAAGCTTCGAAGGCACAAGACAATCAGCACTTGCAAAAATGAACTCTCATTGTAATATTAATCAAAGAAATCTGATTTACAAAGTTGAATGAAGCCTCCTTTATACAGGGGCTGAATTCTAAAGGTCCTAAATAACTAAAGAATAAAATATTAATAAACTAAACATGTTTTAACTCTAATTCCTAATAAAATAATAATAACTAAAAATAATGTTTTAACCCAACCTTAATTCCTAATAAAATAACAATTCTGATCCTAAAAGATAATTAATCATCCTATATTAAATTATATTACAAATAATCAATATAAATATTGAAAATTCGTAATATTTACAAAATAACGTATTAATCCCGTATAGGATTTACTGCATGCACCATCTTCAGTAAAATGGTCATATCTCTAGTTACCGATATTGGATTGATGCGATTCAAGAACCGTTGGAAAGATAAGAGATAGAAGGTTTTATTTCCAGAAGACATGTTTACCGGATAACAACTGGATCTCCTTCAAAAAGTTGTTTCAAATCTGTTGCTATTAGACCCTTATGGATGAATGCTTGAATTGCGATTTGAAGCTTGTCTTTAAGAAGTTTTGTCCGGCCTCGTGTGATAGGGCCAAGTGGTATAGTAAATTCATCATCCTTAGCTTTAGGGTGTGTGGTGCATGTATTAGTTTACTAATAACAATGTCTTGTGATCTTCCATCTTTCTAAATATTGGAGGACGAACAAATTGGGGCTTACAACGATCAAACATTCTAGCCCATATGAATTGCAATGGTTGAATGAAGAGGAAGAATTAAAGGTTATTGAACAAGTAATTGTTCCATTCTCACTTGGAAGTTACAAAGAAGAGATTCTATGTGATGTGGTGCATATGCACACAAGTCATTTACTCTTGGGGAGGCCATGGCAATTTGGCAAGCGGGCTGTCTATGATGGTTTCACAAACTGAAACTCTTTTTCTTTCACAATGAAAGGAAAATCATATTGACTCCACTTTCACCAAACCGAGTAAATGAAGATCAACAAACCTTGAGGAAAAACATTGAAGCAATGAATGGGCAACTTGATGAAGAAGACGTTGGAGTTGAAAATGAGGGAGTTAAAAATGAGAGAGTTGAAAAGGATGAATTTGGAGATAAACAGGGGAATGAAGATCATATTTTAACTAACCTTACTTTTTCATCAATTATTCCTATTGTTTTGCAGGTCAATTCAAGAGACGTATCTTTTCAAGTTGATGATTCAAAAATCATGGCTTTTGGAAAACTAAAAGATGTGACTTTTGAAGAACCAAAAGTCGTGACTTTTGGCGATTCACAAAACATGTCTCTTGATAATTCAAAGGTTATGCCATTTGATGTTTCAAAAGAAGCATCACTTGAAGTACCAAGAGTTGTATTCGTTGACATTCCAAGTGCATTGCCAATCATGAAACGAATTCAACATCCAACACCCATTAAACATCCACCTTGGTTTGATACTTTCATTTATTTTGTTTATAATTTTTCATATTCTAACTTTGAATTACTTTACAGGAATTTGAGTTATGTACATGGTATTATCCTACCAACTGTCAATGACAAGATTCTTTGTCATTATAAGCAAGATTTGTGCATTGAACTCAAACATTTCAAGAAGTTTCAAAGGCTAAGACTCTCCACAAACCGTCATTCAAAGAGTGAAGATGAAGAGTCACAAACTCTTTTAAAAGAACATGATGTTTTGGATCAAAGAGATATTTCAAATGGCACAATTGGTCAAATGGAGGAACCAGTAGGAGTGATCCATAGAAGCTTAAGAGAATTATCTTTTCAAGTGCCAAAAGCTATAATTTTTCATAAGTCAATGGTCATGACTTTTGAAGAACCAAACAATATGCCTTTTGGGGTACCAAGAGATATGATCATTCAAGACAATATGTCTTCAAAAGACATAACTTTTGGTTATCCAAAACAAGAGAACAAGGAGTACAACTTTCATTTACCCATAAATAATAGTTCTTTTACTTACGAAAGTTTCTTATCTTTTCAGGTCATGGAATTCAAGGAACCTATTCAAGGGATATGACTCTTGATAAGAATCATTTCATAAACATGATCTATGGAGGCAAACCAGCAACAATTGAATGGGCATACAATTTGGAGAAGTCACCATTCAATTTGAGGATAAATCACCCAAAAGAATGGGAGGATGATGTGATCCTATCTAGCACCAGCTTTCTTCATGACATACTCACATCATTGAAAATCCATCAAGCTCAATATAAGGGAGTTCAACCTTACTTTATATTATATTTACTATATATTATTATGAGAATCCATTTGCATATTAGAATATACTTGAATTATCATAACATGTGCATTCATTATGTAGTATGGTTTGCATCATTGATTGATATTCATGCATATAAATCTATAATTATAATAATATTCATTCATTATCATATGATGTATGAGTTATTATTATAATCTATAGTCCATATTTTTATCATATACACACTTATATAGTTCATGTACTTAACTTATTCTTTGTGTTTGAAGTATAGGTACATTCGGCCACAACTTGGGAGCTAAATGGAGCATGCAACAACAAGGAAACTTACATTGGTACATTTAAGAGAGCATAAGGAACCATTGGTAAAAAGTTATCCAGAGACCCATGAGCTCATAGCTGGATTGAGCTGAAGATTTGAGCTACAAGATGACTTCAATTCCGGTGGGGAGCTGCAACATCATCATTACCACTTAGGACACTTCAAATATGTCCTAAGTCAAAATTTGTGAAATCGTACCATTTCGCGAATAGTTTCCACCTCAAGAGGTACCTTTTCATAATGAGGTGCCATAATGTTCACCATGCTACAACTCACCTATGGCCAGCTCACCTCCAGCTCATTCACCTTTGAAGTAACTCAAACATGAAAGGTTAACTTTCCAAACATTGTGACCTTTCATGATTGATGCTACCCATGAAGATGCCTTTTCCTTCCCAATCGATGTACTTGTCCAGATCGTTGTCTCCTTTAAAAGACGGGATCGTAGTCTCCTTGGATTATGTTTTGGTAAATTTGATTGTAGTTCTTTTCGTTCTCTCAAGGCATTGTTAAGTTGATCAAATTGAGTTGTGAGTCATTCAAGTATGGATAAGATAGCCGTAAGTGTCTCATTTTTATTGTCGCCCATCCTGCAATTATAACACTCAAAAGAAGATTTTAAAGTAAAATAAAAATAAAATGAAGTAAATTCAACAAAGCAAGAAACCTCACAAGTCACTCCAAGAAAGTAACACAACGAGAGACATGTAAGCCGATCTTGAACTCTTTAAAACTCACTTTACCAAGTAGTCGACCACAGTTTGTATCGGACTTTGATTACTAGAAAAGGCGATAAGAAAAAACTAAAAGCTCTAAGTGGCCAAACAAGGGTTAGACTCTAAGAGAACGAGAATGCAAAGAAGGAAGAAATATGCAAACTCTTTAGTCCTACTAACACAATAAAGATAATGTGTTAGATAAAGCAAAAGAACAATAAAAAGGAAAAACAAAAGAACCTAAAGCACTAAGAGTCAAAGAAAAAAAAGAACCAACTCAGAAACCTGGAAAATGCTGGATCAACTTGAGCAACGTTTTTTAGGGTGTTACCGGTGTCCAAAAATTTTGAAAACCTTCTTGAATGTCTTTCGATGTGTCAAGAAAGCACCTGTAAAATTTCAGAATCAAATACCTTCAGTAGTATCTAGTAGACTCTGTTGAACGGTGAGTTCTCAAAAAATCTATTTTTCTTAACCGCTTTGTTCGAAGGTGTTATTGATCTCCAAAAATTCTGATTTTTGTGTAAATTATCTTCAATATATGAAGTTCTAATATGGAAATTTTCAGTATGAAATTCCTCCTGTAGAATTTTCAAGAAATTCCACAAGATCCTAGACCGAATCTGCCGATGAAACTTGAAGGATGTATTTGAAAACACTAATGAACTACAATTTGGGTGAATTTTAGACTGGATATTTCTATTAGGATGAATATTAAATATGGATAAAATCATCCCTAAATACCTTCGTTTACTATTATTTTAAAATTTTGGCTTTTTTTGGTTTTTTTTGAAAAAATAGCAAACTAACAAGTAGGATTTGAATCTAAATTATAATTAAATAAAAAGAACCTGAAACGATGAATATTCTCTGAACTAGCTCCGTTGGGATACCTTGACAGTTTTGTGTGCAAGAATAAGCAAGATTCCCTGCTTCTTTACAAGAATCGGCCCAAATTTGATACCAATTGATAGGGAATCGGTGGCGGATTGATGAACGTTGCTATTGTTGAATAATCAAACCTAGAGAAGCTTTAGACTCGATGAAGAACAATAAGGGATTAATGGCGAATGTGGCCGAAATAGCTAGGGTTCTTTAGGGTTTCTTTTTGGTACTGGAAACAAGATAAGAAACAAGATTAAAACAAGATAAATAAAAGATAAAGGAATTGAAAATAAAAAAAAATAACCAAGAAATCAAAAGATCTCCCTTATGAAAGTGAATGGTAAAGATGATTGATGGTGTGTATGGATATGTGGAAAATTGATGGATAATGTCCTATTGAGCCCTCCTAGTCGCAATGAAAAGGTAAACACGATAATATGGCTCTAACAACCCTCCTAGTAGCAATGAAAAGGCAAATTGGATTGTGAAGCTTAATCTCCCTCACAAGAACTTGAAAGAACTCCAAGAGAAGAAGTTTCGAAGGCACAAGGCAATCAGAACTTGCAAAAACGAACTCTCGTTGTATTATTAATCAAAGAAATCTGATTGACAAAGTTGAATGAAGCCTCATTTATATAGGGGCTAAATACTAAAAGTCCTAAATAACTAGAGAATAAAATAATAATAAACTAAACATGTTTTAACTCTAATTCCTAATAAAATAATAATAACTAAAAATATTATTTTAATCCAACCTTAATTCCTAATAAAATAATAAATAATATCCTAAAAGATAATTGATCATCATATATTAAATTATATTACTAATAATCAATATAAATATTGAAAATTCGTAATATTTACAAAATCACGTATTAATCCCGTATATGATTTCTTGCATGCACCGCCTTTAGTAAAATGGCCATATCTTGAGTTCCCGATATTGGATTGATGCTATTCAAGAACCATTGGAAACATAAGAGATATATGGTTGTATCCACAGAGACATGTTGACCGGATAACAACTGGATCCCCTTCAAAACGTTGTTGCAAATCTGCTATTATTAGACCCTTACAGATGAATGCTTGAACTTCAATTTGAAGCTTGTCTTTAAGAAGTTTGGTCCGGCCTCATGTGATAGGGCCGAGTGGTATAGTAAATCCATCATCCATAGCTTTAGGGTGTGTGGTGCATGTATCACTGAGAGAGAGAAAATTGTAATCTTACTGAATCGACTCACTCTTATACCAAATGATATGATCTCGATTACATGTTTCGAGTCATATACAAGTGTGCCCGATCGTGATTCTAGTAAGAACTCCATAATACTTTGAATGTAATATGAAATTCGCAAACAACGTAAAATATAAATGGATAAATAAAATATAGAAGTGGAAAGATGAAAGATATGTTGAAATGGATTAGCAGTGTAGGAAGACTGATGTTGTGCTTAAGGAAAATAAAGGATGAAAAAGGTTGGTGAAGATAGTAGGGAGTTGGTGTGTAGAATGAAGAATCTCAAGAAAATGGATTGTGATCCGTTAGCTATATTTAGTTAAGAACCAACAATATAATATGATGGAATTGAGGTGGAAGAGGATTTAACATGACCCACTAGCTATAGGTGAGTTAGGAACCAACGTTATAATAAAATGAAATAGAGGAAGGCTTCAAGACTGACAAGAAACCGATAGAGTTCTAATCCAAGAACTAAATGAAAGCATCCTTTCAAAGAGTTTATTATGCAAAAATTTATATGTACAAATGCCATGGAGGTGCCTATTTATAGTATTGATAGGAACCATATGAAGAGTTTTTACAATTAAAATAAACAATCACCTAAATGCAGTTGAATTTAATTAAATGACTGATGGGCTGCGTTGCTTTGCTTGCAAATGGAAGAAAAGAGGATAAATGAAGTCATAGGATGAATGTGGACATCCTACATGTCCAAATCAGCTTGTCTCTTCAAATTCCTTGTTGATTTTATCACTTAATTTGGTGGTTAAATGAAATAAAATAGCCTTCATTGCTTGTTCCCTTGTAGAATATGATCAGCCTTCAAAAGATGATAAAGGCCTTGAATGATAAGTTTTGAATACTGGTTATTGCATGTACCCTTGCTTGAACATGAATGGCCTTCAATGGATGATAACATCAAACTTGAATGCCTTTAATTGGTGAATTGAGATGACCTTAAATGAGTTATCTCTTGGTAGAAGATGAAAGGACTCTTCCTTGGCTGAAACTAATCCAGATCATCCTTGTATAAAATTCTCGTAATGAAAATTCCAGCCTGCACTGTCTTCAGTAAATCGATCACATCTCAAGCTGGCGATATCGGATTGAGGTAATTCAAAATGATTTGGAAAGCTAAGAGATAGATGAATAATGTCCAATTTATTTCTGGACCCAAAAATGTATGTATCCCATCCAGAATTAGAATACATTCTGACTGATATTCTTACATCTGTTGAAATCGTTCAACTTCTCTCATGTCCCTAGACACAAAGGTGAACTTTATTCAATCTTCAATTCAAAATATACATGAAACAATTAAGAGTTAGTTCAATAAATGAACTAGTTTGATGAATTAACTAGTTTAATTAATGAGCTAACTTTATTAAATGAACTATATGCATAAATGAAGTAGCTTACTAAATAATCTAAATGCATAAATGAACTACTTCCCTAAATGAACTAGATGATTTAAATGAAATGCATGCTTAAATAAACAACAAACTTATTAAATGCAATGAATGTCATGCAACTAATAAAAGCTTATACAAATTCATGCAATGAATGATATCATATGATTAAATATCCTAAGATGTAAATATAAACATATGATAAAATATAGTGCATAAATGAGCAGGTATAGGATGAAGTAAGGTAGAACTCCCTTTCAATCAGCCTTGGTGAACTTTAATGATTTAATCAGATCAAGACGAAGGTTAGGGTTGATTGGGATCACATCAGCTAAACTCAGCTAATACAGTTATATGCAAGACAACATCCAATGCTTACCATGTAACCCCCTTAGGCACTAAATTCAAATTAAAAGCAAGCACCCATTCGGCCAAGGCATGTGACTCCTCGCTTACGCACCAATTTTAATGGGTTCAAACATAATTCAGTCAAAGCACATGACTCCTCATTTTGGCCAAAACATCACCATTGCTTCCTAGCTATTTATTTCAACAATTATGAATTTTCATTTATAAACATCTCCTTTTTGCTTATTAAATCCAAGTGAGATTAATTCTCTTTTCACAAGTCATTTTGTGACTTTATCGACTTATCAAGTATCTTATACTTGTGGCATCAACCCATTTTGATGTAAGGCTATCCTCGCTTACTCGATAATGGAGAATACTGAAGCCTTGTTGTTTCCCGATCTAGGGAAGACACTAAACGTCACACTTGAATTATAAGTAATATGCACAAAGATAAAGAAGATCTAGTTATAATAAAGTTATAAAATTAAAAAAGAAATGAATTAAGAATGAGAGATGAAAGAAATAAATATTATCAAAGTGGTTGTGGAAGTTGATGTAGAAATATCCTTCAATGGATGATGAACTTAGTCTCCAAATGGTGTCGATGAACGATTGACTTCATAATGAAGGATGGATTCTTTAATAGTGATTAATGGACTATGGAAATGATGAAGATGGTGGTGTGAAAGTGATGAAAGAAATTGAGGGTGGTATGGCCAAACTTGAACCCTCTAGTTATGGAAACTAGGAACTCAAAGTATCAAAGGGAATGAATTATGCCACAAACTTAGAAAAGTTTGCTTAATCAACAAAGTTATTAAAGAACTTGCAAGAGAGAATAATCTCACAAAGAGTTGTATTAAATTCAAGTTGTGTCTTATAAATGAAATAACAAAGCCTATTTATAGGCTAGCAAAGGGTTTGGCCGAATAGCTACATAGTGTAAAAGCAAGTCTAGATGACTTTTCAAGGAGTTACAATGCTTTGAATGGTTACATAGGTGTTGGTTCATGTTGCCGCCCACTTTTGTTGAATTATGAGGTGCTTGTTCACATTGTCGTAATCTCTTGGTGTCTCTTCATGCTTGGCCGAATAGTCTCCTTGATGCTCCTCATCCTTCTTCATGATTTAAGCATCTTTTGGCTGAAATAACTTCACCAATTCACGCCTCCCTTCAATGGTGACCTTCCATGGCAGCAACTTTCACGAAAGGACATGATGCTTGGATGGCACCTCTTCATGAAAAGGTATGTTGCAAGGTGAGTGAGCAGATGGTGATCTGGTCGTTGATTCTCCTTAAGTGCTGGTTCATTTGGTAGTTCATCGTGAAAAGGTATGACATGAAAAATCACCTATTCGCGAAAAGGCACGATTTGAGAAAAAATGACTTTTGATAAAATTAATGTCCTTTAGCCATAAATGATGTATATTTAAGTCCCAAGATGAATTGAAGTCTTTTTCTATCTCAAATCTTCAGCTTAATCCATGTATGAGCTCACTTGAAAATGGTTGGCTACGGATAACTTTTCACCATTTGTTCTTCATGATCTCCTGAGTAATCCTATGTAAGATTTCCCAGCTCCTTGTGCTTAGTTAAGCTCAAGTTCAGCTCCTAAGTTGTTTTACATTGATTCCTACAAAAGACATAAAAAACTTATATTAAAATATAGCTTAAGTACTTAATCATATAATGTAAAGATGTGGTGCATATAATATATATATTAAGTATGATTTATTTAATGATGAATATAAGTTTATTATATGTTCTAAAATAAGCAATAATGTTTAAAGTATATATTAATATATATGCAATATGATGTTGCTTTGTGAGTTGTAAACTAATGAAAAGATAAATAAATAAAAATAGAGAAGGCTCCCTCATGCCACTATGGTGAGGATGTTAAGAAGACGAGAAAAAGGATGGTTCGTATCACATTACCTGATGCAAGCACGTTTTCATCTATAAAGGGAGTACTCTTGAACTTCTTTATATTGCATTTACTTTATACTAGTCTTATAATATATGTTATTATAATACATATCATGCTAAAGATATTAGTTATGTAGTTAAAGAATAACTAAGTATGAACACAACATGCGCATTGATATTTAAGCATGCTAGAATAGTCTCATAATTATATTAAGCATGATTATCATATATACATCAAGGCAGCATCATTATAATTCATTTTAATAGATCATATGCATTCATATTAGCTCTTAAGCTTCATGCATTATCTTATACATCTTATGAGATGATATATTTAGCTCATGACCTTCAATCATAGCTCACATTACCATATTCTTACATGACAACAAGGTATTTAGCTCGTCTTAGCTCAATATCATGGACTTACCTTATTTCATTGCACATATAGGTATATTGGAGTGTGATGAACATTGAGATAGCTTGGTGAATGATTAGGACGTCCCATGCATCTCACAAACAGCTTACAAAGGTCAAGGCAACTCATGGAACATTAAGGAAAGCTCAATTCAACTTGAGGAACTCAAGGCTAGCTAAACTCAACTAGTTGGACTATTTGGAGCTGAGTTACAAAAGTGATACCGATGGTAGCTGAATGTAGTTGAACATTCTCATATGAAGCTCATAATGATTCAGCTAGGAAGCTTGTTCACAAAACAGCCCATGCTTGCTAGCTAGCTCCACACTCAAGCTAGCTTGGAGGAGACACATGCATTCCTAAGAAGGGAACACATGACCAGCCATCATCCCATCCAAAGGGCTTCACCACAAGGCTCCTTAGAACACCCATGTGCTTTGCATATGATCAGCCCCCTTGTGCCTTGCATGTGGTTCATTTAGGCGCCAAGATGAAGATCTCTCTCCCTATTCAGCCAAGCATCATTTCCCATCCAATTTGGCGCCAACTTGAGGGGACACAAGTCAGCCAAGGATTATTTCCCTCCATATAGGATCGAAACATTATGTCATTTAGCATTAAATTATGTCATTTTATAGAGGCACAAGGGCTGGCTGAACCACCATGTATCCATTCGGCCATGCCCCTCCATTTATTATAAATAGGATATCATAATTCATTTGTAAGCAGACCTTTTTTTTAATTAAAGTGAGATTATTCTCTTCCTTAAGTCCTGGTGACTTTTATCGACTTATCAAGTATAATTTATACTTATGGCGTCAACCCCTTCTCTTTTCACCTTGATACTTCTGGTTCCTAGTTCTTTATAACTAGTGGGTCAAAGTACTTCATACCACCCCTTAAAGAAGCAATATAAAGTCTGGGTCTTTGCTCTATATAGCATTGGTTCTTCTTTGAGTCTTTTTTAAGATACTATCCTCACAACCATCCCTTTTGTTTCATTGCCATAACCATAGCCATTTCAATCATCTTCCGCTTCCATCACTCATTTCAAACAGCCCTCCTATTCACCCATACATTTATCACCCTTAACCCTTTCTTTTGAGCCATTCACTTATGGAGGTTGTTTGCTTCCTTCCTAGATCCATAATCAATTGTTAAGGCATCAGAAGAGCCTTACATGAAGCGGTTATCAGAGCTTTGGTGGAAGAATCAACGTGCAACAACAACAAAAAGAAAAATACAAAATGAAGTGCAAAGTCAAAGAAAAAGAAAATCAAAAAATAAATTGAAGCACTCCAAAAGAAAGAAAGAAATTCAGCATTCAAAAAGAAGAAAAGCAAAGAAAAGAAAAGAAAGAAAGTTGAAGGACTCATCAATAATTCTCATCACCAAGCAAGTCAAGTAATCCGTTTAAATTTATTGTGGTAATAGAAGGTTGTGAAGTGACTTGTGTAAGTAACCCCTTTTGTTATTTTCTTTCTATTTCTAAGCCACCCTTTTCATTATATTTTGCTTTCCATTCCTACTAACCCTTTTGCAGCCGACGCTAAACAAGTAAAATTTACTTGATATAGTCTTGAGTAAAGTTCTTTAGAACTTGAGACAAGAGAATTGAGAGGAAAAAGGCTGGAGAGTGTGTGAGATCAGAAGAGGACAAGTAAAAGCCATTAAGTCATAGAGTTGCAAACACGAGTGGATTGAGTGACATTCAAGTTTTTCCTTGGAGTGACTCGTGAGGCTTTGTGAGAGTACATTCTGGTAAGGTCTTTTACTAATCTTACTCTTTTCTTATTTCACTAACCATGTCTTGAAGTCCAGGATGAACCCCTGAAAGAGATGCCCATAATTTGCAAACTCAAGCAATCATGCATTAAATGGTCAGATTGTTGAAAATAGAATTGGAGCCTTTGCATGATCGTATGGACCAATTTGAAGCATCCTTAGGCATCCGAAGAGTAAATCGCCCTAGAATGGAAGAAGAAATCGAAGAAGAGGAGGCTGAAGTAACATCAGTAGAAAGAAGAGATGTTCATCGAAATCAGAATGACAACTTCAGCAACATTAAAGTGACCATTCCTCTATTTCAAGGATGAACTGATCCAGAAGCCTATCTTGATTGGGTAATCAAAATTGAACACATTTTTGAATGCCAAAATTATACGGAGCAAAAGAAGGTCAGGCTTGCTGCTATGGAATTCGTGGATTATGACTTAGTTTGGTGGGATCAATTGGTAAGTTTAAGAAGACGAAATGGTGAACGCCCCATTACTACATGAGAAGAAATGAAAGCCATTATGAGGAAAAGGTTCGTGCCTACTCACTATCACCGAGATCTTTATCATAAGCTACAAAACTTAAAACAAGGAAGCAAGAGCGTTGAAGATTATTTCAAAGAAATGGAGATAGCCATGATCCGAGCCAATGTGGATGAAGATAGAGAAGCAATAATGGCAAGGTTCTTATCTGGCCTAAATCTTGAGATTTCTAACCTTATTGAACTTCAGCATTATGTAGAGATTGAAGAGATTGTGCATGTAGCCATGAAAATTGAACGATAACTTAGGAGGAAATCCTACACTAGGAGTAGTCCAAATTCGGTGACCAAGTGGAAGCATGAACCTATCACCTTCAGGAAACCAATTCCAGCACAACCAAAGGATCAAATAGAAGTTTCAAAAGCAAAACAAGTGGGAGAATCTAGTAAGGGTAAAGAAAATCAAACCGATACTTTTGAAAGATCCAGAGACATCAAATGTTTCAAATGTTTTGGGAAAGTATATGTTGCTAGTCAATGTCCCAACCGAAATGCCATTATGGTACTTGACAATGGAGATATGGTATCGGATTCTGATGAGCCTATTTTTGATGAGGAACCTGAAACAGTGCAAGACGAAGAAACTGAAGAAAATACAGATCATGGTAAGATGCTTGTTTTGAAAAGGTGCCTACAATCACAAACATCCCAAGAGGATATTCAAATAAACAATATTTTCCATACAAGATGTCATGTCAAGGACAAGGTTTTCACAGTGATTATCGATTGAGGAAGTTGCACAAACGTAGCCAGCACTCTTATGGTTGAAAAACTTGGATTGGCAACGTGAAAGCATCCTACTCCATATAAACTCCAATGGCTCAATGAAGGAGGTGAGTTAAACATTACCAAACAGGTTCTACTTCCTTTTTCAGTTGGCAGGTACAAGGATGAAGTACTTTGTAACATTGTCCCTATGCATGCTAGCCACATCTTACTTGGAAGACCATGGCAGTATGACAAAAGGGCCATACATGATTGTTATCACAATCAATACACTTTTAAGCATGATGGACGCAAGGTAACCTTGGTGCCTTTAACGCCTAAAGAAGTACAACAAGATCAATTATATATGTGAAAGAGTGTACAAGCATGGTGCAAAGAAAAAACCCCAACGAAGAATGAAGATGAATAAAACAAGAAACCAAACTTCTTCATAGAGAAACATGATGGTTCAATGCTGGAAAATGAAGGATCTCCTACGAAAAATGGTGATGTTTGGGACTTAAAGTCACAACTCTTCGTCAATGGTCTTAATCTTCAAAAGGTAAGTACCCCTTCATTTGAAACCTATTCTCTCCTCACTTTTCAGGACCAACCACGTGAAAGGTCACTTCCAAATAGGATATCCTTAAAAAAAGATCACTCCCAAAAGGTACCTGTTGGTAAATCATATTCCAAAGAAAGACCTAAAGGGAAATCTTACGAAAGGGTACCTAATAGAAGAACACAAACGTTCAAGGGATACTTTCTTTTAGCAAAGAGACGTAAAGCTATGCAAGAACAGAATGAACTCGATCTCAGGACAAATCACCCTAAAGAAGGGGGGATGATGCAAGCACGTTTTCATCTATAAAGGGAGTACTCTTGAACATCTTTATATCGCATTTACATTATACTAGTCTTATAATATATGTTATTATAATACATATCATGCTAAATATATTAGTTATGTAGTTAAAGAATAACTAAGTATGAATACAGCGTGCGCATTGATATTTAAGCATGATAGAATAGTCTCATAATTATATTAAGCATGATTATCACATATACATCAAGGCAACATCATTATAATTCGTTTTATTAGATCATATGCATTCATATTAGCTCTTAAGCTTCATGCATTATCTTACACATCTTATGAGATGATATATTTAGCTCATGACCTTCAATCATAGCTCACATTACCATATTCTTACATGGCAGCAAGGTATTTAGCTCGTCTTAGCTCAATATCATGGACTTACCTTATTTCCTTGCACATATAGGTACAATGGAGTGTGATGAACGTTGAGATAACTTGGTGAATGATTTGGACGTCCTATGCAGCTCACAAATAGCTGACAAAGGACAAGGCAGCTCATGAAACATTAAGGAAAACTCAATTCAGCTGGAGGAACTCAATGTTAGCTTAACTCAGCTAGTTAGACTATTTGGAGCTGAGTTGCCAAAAGTGATACCAATGGTAGCTGAACATGCTGTTATGAAGCTCATAAGGATTCAACTAGGAAGTTTGTTCACAAAACAGCCCATGCTTGCTAGCTAGCTCCATACTCAATGATATGAGCATACCAACACCATCTTCAAAGGATTTGGAAGTAATACCACAAGGACCAATCAGCCGATCAAGAGCCAAACTTTTCAGGGAAGTTCCTACAACCAGATGCATTAAAACCTTTGAATCATTTAGAAATGCATTCCCAAATAATAAATTATATACTATGCTTTGTGTTAACATATAATATAATCTATGAACCATATATTTATATATTTATATTTTATATTACTTAGCTTATAAATGCTTTCTTTTGTAGATACATGTTCGACCACATGACAGGAGCTGACTTAAAGCTAGTATTGGAGTCAACGAGCTAAGGAAAAGTGACTATGACAACCACAGGATAACTCAAGAACATTTTGGGACAAAGTTGTCAGTTGACCCCCGAGTTCATAGCTCACTTGAGCTGGACTTTTGATCTACCTAGAGACCTCTTTTCAGCTGGTGAGCACCATCATCTTTACCACACAGAGTACTACAAATATGGTCTAGGTCGAATTTTGTGAATTCGTACCTTTTCGTGAAGAGTTGACATTCCGAGAAGTGCCGTTTCACAAGGAGTTATCCTATTACTTATACACATGTCATTCATCTATGGCCAGCTCAACTTCAGCTCAAACTCATGGGAAGTAGCTCAAATGATGAAAGGTTGTCTCACACAAATGTGACATTTCATAATTAGTTGATGCCCCATTGATGCCATGTCACCTAGATGCAAGTTTGATGCCAAGTCACGCCTAATTTGCTGATCAAATTCACGCCAAGAAAAAGCCACAACATAAGCCCCTATGCCACCCATGTGAGTGCCTCATGAACAGCCCACACATATGCCATGCATGTGGATGAAATGGGAGCCAAAATGAAAAGGCTTCTAACCATTCGGCCAAAGCATCATCTTGTTTTAAATTGGCACCAAGATGAAGAGATAAGGGAACCATTCGGCCAAAGACATCTCCCCTCATCCAAGCATCATTTATTTTCATTTTAAGACATGAGCTTTACCGAAAAGGCATATATCTATTCGGCCAAGCCTTTACAAATCTATAAATAGGCTTTGGTATTCATTTGTAAAATCAACCCTTTGATAATATAAAACTCTTGTGAGATTATTATGTATTTAAGTTCTTTTTAGAACTATATCGATTAAGCAAGCTTTCATAGTTTGTGGCGTCAAACCCCTTTGATTGATACTTTTGGTTTCTAGTTTATATAACTAGTGGGTCAAAGTCCTTGCTACTATCCCTTATAAGACTTATAAGAAACGGGTCTTTGCTCCTTTATAACATTGGTTCCTTCTTAGTTTTATAAGATACTACATATAACATCACCATCTTCCATCACCATTTCCACGCTTATAACATCACCATCTTCCATCACCATAGTCCATCACCTTCACGCCAACTCCATTACCATTCCATTGCCATCTTCTTCTTTTCACCATTAAATTATCCTTCAATCATCATCAAGGCATTCGTCCGTCAACATTATTTTGAGGCCGAATTCATCAATTCTTGAAGGATTCTTCTATCATACTTCCGCAGCCATCTTTGATAACATTTCTATCCATTTCCTTTTCTTATCATTTCCTTTCTTCTTTCATATTCTATTTTAATCATTTCTTTCTTTAATTTTTGCAGATTACTTCCAATTTAACGTGTAGCATTTGGTGTCTCTCCTAGATCGGGAAACAACAAGGTTGCCAACTTCTCCATTATTGAAGAAGACTGGTTAGCCTTACATCAAGCGGTAATCAGAGCTTTGGTGGATTGACAATCAAGTACTGCAACAAAAGCAACAAAAAAAAGAAAAAGAAAGAAGAAATACAAAAAGAGAAAGAACAGACCCCTACAACAAATTTGGAGTGCAAAAGAAAAAAAGAAAAAGAAAAACATAAATTCAAAGAAAGAAGCAAGTTGCAAATTACACTCAAAGAGAAACACAATACAATATGTCCCAACAACAAACTAGAAGGAGGTATCCTTGTTGTTTCTTGTGAAGGAAGATAGTAAGTGTTGCAATTTGAGTTGTAAGTATCTTCATTTTATTACTATTTCACTTCTTTATTCTTTCATATTTTTCTTTATTACCTTATCCTTTTCTATCCTACCCATATACCATAACCATTTCTATACCCTAACCATTTTTTAAGCCGATGCACAAACTAAAGAGACTTGCTCAATCTTGAGTTAGTTCTTAAAAAGGACCCACAAGAGAGAAATCGAGCGAAAAAAGGCAAACAATAGAGTGAGATCAGAAGGGGGATCAAAAAAGCCAAGAATATATCCCCGAGTACAAACACGAGTGTGAGTGGAGTGCAATCTGAAATTTTCTTTGGAGTGATCAAGTGAGGTTTTGTGAGTGTGCTGGTAAGGTTATAATTTACTTTTATTTTACTAACCATGTCACAAGAATTATTTAACTTCCATTCAGTTTCAAGACAAGCTTTTGTCATTAAAAAGGCTTTAAGCACTCAAATCATAGAAGATGATCAAAGAGAAAACATCTTCCATACTCGTTGTCATGTAAATAACAAAGTTTGTTTTATGATCATCGATGGAGGAAGTTGTACGAATGTTGCAAGCACTCTTATGGTGGAAAAACTTGGCCTGAAGACTTCCAAGCATCCAAATCCATATAAACTTCAATGGTTAAATGACAGTGGAGAAGTAAGGATCATAAAGCAAGTAGTCATTCCATTTTCAATTGGTAAACATCAAGATGAAGTCGTATGTGATGTTGTACCAATGGATGATGGACATATACTTTTGGGAAGACCATGGCAATTCGATCGACGAGTAATCCATGATGGGTTTACCAACAGATACACTATCATTCATAAAGAAAAGAAATTCACTTTGACGCCACTATCACCTAGTCAAGTGAATGAAGATCAACTTCATTTGAAGAAAAGCATGGAGTCATTCAAAAACAATGAAAATGAGACGACTAAAGCATTGAGAGTATATGCTGGAAGAAAGGAGATTCGGAAACATTTGCTGTAACATAAGGCTTTAATTGTACTAATGTACAAGGAAAGCCTACTTTTAACTAATCTCCAAGAAGGCTTGCCTTCTTCTGTTGTTTCTCTTTTACAGGAATTCAAAACCATGTTTCCAGAAGATATACCAAGAGGACTTCCACTCTTTCGAGGAATTGAACATCAAATTGATTTCATTCCCGGGGCTACCATTCCAAACAAACCAGCCTATAGAAACAATCCAGAATAAACAAAGGAACTTCAAAATTAGATTGTTGAGTTAATGGAAAAAGGGTACATTCGAGAAAGCTTAAGTCCATGTGATGTTCCTATTTTGCTTGTACCAAAGAAGGATGGTTCGTGGAGAATGTGTGTAGATTGCCGAGCAATTAATCAAATTACCATCAAATACCGACATCCAATTCCAAGGCTTGATGATATGCTGGACGAATTAAGTGGTTCCACCATTTTCTCCAAAATTGACCTTAAAAGTGGATATCATCAGATTAGGATGCGAGAAGGAGATGAATGGAAAACCGCTTTCAAGATAAAGCAAGGATTGTACGAATAATTGGTTATGCCCTTTGGACTAACCAATGCACCTAGTACTTTAATGAGGTTAATGAACCATGTACTCCGGGCCTTTATTGGTAAGTTTTGTGAGGTATATTTCGATGATATTTTGATTTATAGTCATACTTTGATTGATCATGTGCAACATTTGAGGCTAGTACTTGAAACTCTCCAGAAGGAGAAACTTTAGGGTGAATGGTTGGTTATGCCTTTCTTTAGGGCGATTTGTCCTTAAATCGAGTTCATTCTGACCTTGCATAGCTTCATGTCTTTTTGCTAAAAGAAAACATCCTTTGAACGATTGTGTCTTTCCATTAGATTCCCTTTCGTAAGATTTCCCTTTAGGTATTTCTTTGGAATATGATTTACCAACACGTATCTTTTGGGAATGATCTTTATCTAGGGATGTCCCTTTTGGAAGTGACCTTTCACGTGATTTGTCCAGAAAAGTGAGGAGAGAAAAGGTTTTATATGAAAGGGGACTTACCTTTTGAAGATTAAAACCATTGGTGAAGAGTTGTGACTTTAAGTCCCAATCATCACCACTTTTCGTAGGAGACCCTTCATTTTCCAGAATTGAACCATCATGTTTCTTTATGAAGAAGTTTGGTTTCTTGTTTAGTTTCTCTTCATTTTTTGTTGGGGTTTTGTCTTTGCGCCATGCTTGTACACTCTTTCGCATATGCAATTGATCTTGTTGTACTTCTTTAGGCGTTAAAGAAATCAAGGTCACCTTGCGTCCATTATGCTTAAAAGTGTATTGATTGTGAAAACAATCATGAATGGCCCTTTTGTCATATTGCCATGGTCTCCCAAGTAAAATATGGCTAGCATGCATAGGGACAATGTCACAAAGCACCTCGTCCTTGTACCTTCCAACTGAAAAAGGAATTAGAACTTGTTTGGTAATATTTAACTCACCTCCTTCATTAAGCCATTGAAGTTTATATGGCATATGATGCTTTGACGTTGCCAATCCAAGTTTTTCAACCATAAGAGTGCTGGCTACGTTTGTGTAACTTCCTCCATCGATGATCATTGTGCAAACCTTATACTTAACATGGCACCTTGTAAGAAAGATATTGTTTCTTTGAATATCATCTTGGAATATTTGTGATTGTAGGCACCTCTTTGAAACAAGCATCTCACCATGATCTGCATCTTCTTCCGCTTCTTCTTCTTGTATTGTTTCAGGTTCCTCATCAAAAATAGGCTCATCAGAATCTGATACAATATCTCCATTGTCAAGAAGCATCATGGCATTTCGGTTGGGACATTAACTAGCAACATGCCTTTTTCCAAAACACTTGAAACATTTGATATCTCTTGATCTCTCGAAAGTGTTTGTTTGTTTTTCTTTACCCTTTCTAGATTCGCCCATTTGTATAATTTTGGGTACCTCTGTACGATCCTTTGATTGGACTGGAGTTTGTTTCCGGAAGGTAATAGGCTCTTGCTTCCATTTGGTGGTCGAATTTGGAATGCTCCGATTGTAGGTTTTCCTCTTAAGTTGTCGTTCAATTTTCATGGCTACAAGCACCATCTCATCAATCTCTACATAATGCTGAAGTTCAACAAGGTTAGCAATATCAAGATTTAGGCCATATAAGAACCTTGCCATTATTGCTTCTCTATCTTCATCCACATTGGCTCAGATCATAGCTATCTCCATTTCTTTGAAATAATGTTCAACGCTCTTGCTTCCTTGTTTCAAGTTTTGTAGTTTATGATAAAGATCTCGGTGATAGTGAGTAGGGACGAACCTTTTTGTCATAATGGCTTTCATTTCTTCCCATGTAGTGATGGGGCGTTCACCATTTCATCTTCTTGAACTTACCAATTAATCCCACCAAACTAAGGCATAATCCACGAATTCCATAGCAGCAAGCCTGACCTTCTTTTGTTCCGTATAATTTTGACATTCGAAAATGTGTTCGATTTTGATTACCCAGTCCAGATAGGCTTCAGGATCTGTTCGTCCTTAAAATGGAGGAATGGTCACTTTGATGTTGCTGAAGTTGTCATTCTGATTTCTATGAACACCTCTTATTGCTACTGATGTTACTTCAGCCTCCTCTTCTAATTCTTCTTCTATTCTAGGGAGGTTTACTCTCCGGTTGCCTAAGGATGCTTCTAATTGATCCATACGATCTTACAAAGGCTCCAATTCTAATTTTAGCAATCTTGCCATTTCATGCATAATGGCTTGGGTTTGCAAGTTAGGGGCTTCTCTTTCTGGTGATCGTCCTGAACTCCGAGACATGGTTAGCAAATAAGAAAAGAATAAGATGTGTAAAAGACCTTACCAGAATATACTATCACAAAGCCTCACTAGTCACTCCAAGAAAACATGATGTCACTCAATCCACTCATGTTAGCACTCTAGGACTTTAATGGCTTTTACTTGTCATCTTCTGATATCACACATTTTCCAGCCTTTTTCCTCTCGATTCTCTTGTCTCAAGTTCTAGAGAACTTTACTCAAGACTATATCAAGTAAATTTTACTTGTTTGGCGTCAGCAGCAAAAGAGTTAGTAAGAATGGAAAAACAAATATAATGAAAGGATGGCTTAGAAATAGAAAGAAGAGAAACAAAAGGGTTACTTACACAAGTCACTTCACAACCTTCTATCACCACAATGAATTTAAACGGATTACTTGACTTGCTTGGTGATAAGAATTGTTAATGAGTGCTTTAACTTTCTTTCTTTTCTTTTATTCTTTTGGAATGTTGAACTTCTTTCTTTCTTTTGGAGTGCTTCAATTTCTTTTCTGATTTTCTTTTTCTTTGACTTTGCACTTCACTTGCACTTTTTTTTGTATTTTTCTTTTTGTTGTTTTTGCAAGTTGCTTCTTCCACAAAAGCTCTGATTACCGCATGATGTAAGGCTCTTCTGATGCCTTAACAATTGATTGTGGATCTAGAAATGAAGCAAAACAACCTGTAAAGTGAATGGCTTAAAATAGAATGGTTAAGGGTGGTAAATGTATGGGTGATTAGGTGGGCTGTTTAATTGAGAGATGGAACCGGAAGCCGGTTGATATGGCTATGGTTATGGTTTATGAAACAAAGGGATGGTTGTGAGGATAGTATCTTAAAGAAGACTCAAAGAGGAACCAATGCTATATAGAGCAAAGACCCAGACTTTATATTGCTTCTTTAAGGGGTGGTATGAAGTACTTTGACCCATTAGTTATAAAGAACTAGGAACCAGAAGTATCAAGATGAAAAGAAAGGGGTTGACACCACAAGTATAAATTATACTTGATAAGTCGATAAAAATCACCAGGACTTAAGGAAGAGAATAATCTCACTTTTTAATTAAACAAAAGGTCTGATTACAAATGATGAATGCTTTCCTATTTATAGGAAATTGAGAGACATGGCATAATAATTACAAGGAGATTCGGCCAGCCTTATGCCTTCCTAAAATGACATAATTTAATTCATAAATAACTTGAATAAATAGGTACTGGTTCGGTTCAAGTGTAAGGGTATGTCTCATGGCCGAATAGCTCTTGAAACCCTTCAAGTTGGTGCCAAATTGGAGGAGTAATGGTGTTTGGCTGAATGGATAGATGGCCATTCATCTTGGCGCCTAAATAAACCATATACAAGGAACATGGGGGCTGATCACATGCAAAACACATGGCTTGGCCGAATAGGGAGAGAACTCTTCATCTTGGCGCCTAAATGATCCACATGTAAGGCACATGGGGGCTGGTCATATGCAAGGCACATGGGTGTTCTAGGAAGCCTTGTGGTGCAGCCTTGTGCATGGAATGATGGCTGGTAATGCTCTCTCTCTCTTGGGCGTGCATGTATCTCCTTCAAGCTAGCTTGAGTTGTGGAGCTAGCTAGCAAACATGGGTTGTTTGTGAACCAGCTTCCTAGCTAAGTCCTTGTGAGCTCCTCAATATTATGTTCAGCTACATTTGACATCACTTTTGGCAACTCAGCTCCAAATAGTCCAACTAGATAAGTTTAGCTAGCCTTAAGCTGCTCCAGCTGAATCGAGCTTCCCTTAGTGTTCCATGAGCTACCTTGTACTTTGTAAGATGCAAGTGAGCTACATATGACGTCCAAATAATTCACCAAGCTACCTCAACGTGCATCATGCTCCAATGTACCTATATGTGCAAGGAAACAAGGTAAGTCCATGATATTGAGCTAAGACGAGCTAAATACCTTGCTTCCATGTTTGATTATGGTAATGTGAGCTAAGTTTGAAGGCCATGAGCTAATTATATCATTTCATAATATGTGTAAGATTATGGATGAGGCTTAAGAGTTAACATGAATGCATATGAACTAACGAAATGCATTATAAGTATGCTGCCTTGATGTATAAATAATAATTATGCTTACTATGTTTATAAAGCTATCCTAACATGCTTAACATATTAAAATAACAATGTGCAAGATGTATTCATACTAAGTTATTCTTTAACTTCATAACTAATATCCTTAGCGTGATATATATTATAATAGTATATATTATAAAGCTAGTATAAAGGGAATGCATTATAAAGATGTTCAAGAATACTCCCTTTATAGTTGAAAACGTGCTTGTATCATCCCCCCTTCTTTAGGGCCTTGCATAGCGTCACGACTTTTTGCTAAAAGAAAACATCCTTTGAACGATTGCGTCTTTCCATTAGATTCCCTTTCGTAAGATTTCCCTTTAGGTCTTTCTTTGGAATATGATTTACCAACAGGTACCTTTTGGGAATGATCTTTTTCTAGGGATATCTCTTTTGGAAGTGACCTTTCACGTGATTTGTCCTGAAAAGTGAGGAGAGAAAAGGTTTCATATGAAAGGGTACTTACCTTTTAAAGATTAAAACCATTGGTGAAGAGTTGTGACTTTAAGTCCCAATCATCACCACTTTTCGTAGGAGACCCTTCATTTTCCAGAATTGAACCATCATGTTTCTTTATTAAGAAGTTTGGTTTCTTGTTTAGTTTCTCTTCATTTTTTGTTGCGTTTTGTCTTTGTGCCATTCTTGTACACTATTTCGCATATGCAATTGATCTTGTTGTACTTCTTTAGGCATTAAAGGCATCAAGGTCACCTTGCATCAATAATTCTTAAAAGTGTATTGATTGTGAAAACAATCATGAATGACCCTTTTGTCATACTGCCATGGTCTCCGAAGTAAAATGTGGCTAGCATGCATAGGGACAATGTCACAAAGCACCTCGTCCTTGTACCTTCCAACTGAAAAGGGAATTAGAACTTGTTTGGTAACATTTAACTCACCTCTTTCACTAAGCCATTTAAGTTTATATGGCGTAGGATGCTTTGACGTTGCCAATCCAAGATTTTCAACCATAAGAGTGTTGGCTACGTTTATGCAACTTCCTCCATCGATGATCATTGTGCAAACCTTATCCTTAACAAGGTACCTTGTATGAAAGATATTGTTTCTTTGAATATCATATTGGGATGTTTGTGATTGTAGGCACCTCTTTGAAACAAGCATCTCACCATGATCTGCATCTTCTTCCGCTTCTTCCTCTTGTATTATTTTAGGTTCCTCGTCAAAAATAGGCTCATCAGAATCTGAACAATATCTCCATTGTCAAGCAACATCATGGCATTTTGGTTGGGATATTGACTAGCAACATGCCCTTTTCCAAAACACTTGAAACATTTGATATCTCTTGATCTCTCGAAAGTGCTGGTTTGTTTTTCTTTACCCTTGCTAGATTCGCCCATTTGTATAATTTTGGGTACCTTTGTACGATACTTTGATTGGAATGGAGTTTATTTCCGGAAGGTAATAGGCTCTTGCTTCTATTTGGTGGTCGAATTTGGACTGCTCCGATTGTAGGTTTTCCTCTTAAGTTGTCATTCAATTTTCATGGCTACATGCACCATCTCTTCAATCTCTACATAATGCTGAAGTTCAACAAGGTTAGCAATATCAAGATTTAGGCCAGATAAGAACCTTGCCATTGTTGCTTCTCTATCTTCATCTACATTAGCTCGGATCATGGCTATCTCCATTTCTTTGAAATAATGTTCAACGCTCTTGCTTATTTGTTTCAAGTTTTGTAGTTTATAATAAAGATCTCGGTGATGTGAGTAGGCACGAACCTTTTCCTCATAATGGCTTTCATTTCTTCCCATGTAGTGATGGGGCGTTCACCATTTCGTCTTCTTGAACTTACCAATTGATCCCACCAAACTAAGGCATAATCCATGAATTCCATAGCAACAAGCCTGACCTTCTTTTATTCCGTATAATTTTGACATTCGAAAATATGTTCGATTTTGATTACCCAGTCCAGATAGGCTTCAGGATCTGTTCGTCCTTGAAATGGAGGAATGGTCACTTTGATGTTGCTGAAGTTGTCATTATGATTTCTATGAACATATCTTCTTGCTACTGATGTTACTTCACCCTCCTCCTCTTCTAATTATTCTTCCATTCTAGGGCGGTTTACTCTTCGGTTGCCTAATGATGCTTCTAATTGATCCATACGATCTTGCAAAGGCTCCAATTCTAATTTTAGCAATCTTTCCATTTCATGCATAATGGCTTGGGTTTGCAAGTAAGGGGTTTCTCTCTCTGGTTATCTTCCTGAACTCTGAGACATGGTTAGCAAATAAGAAAAGAATAAGATGTGTAAAAGTCCTTACCAGAATATACTCTCACAAAGCCTCACGAGTCACTCCAATAAAACATGATGTCACTCAATCCACTCATGTTTGCACTCTAGGACTTTAATGGCTTTTACTTGTCCTCTTCTGATCTCACACAATTTCCAGCCTTTTTCCTCTCGATTCTCTTGTCTCAAGTTCTAGAGAACTTTACTCAAGACTATATCAAGTAAATTTTACTTGTTTGGCGTCAGCTGCAAAAGAGTTAATAGGAAGGGAAAAACAAATATAATGAAAGGGTGGCTTAGAAATAGAAAGAAGAGAAACAAAAGGGTTACTTACACAAGTCACTTCACAACCTTCTATCACCACAATGAATTTAAACGGCTTACTTGACTTGCTTGGTGATGAGAATTGTTAATGAGTGCTTCAACCTTCTTTCTTTTATTTTATTTGTTTTTCTTATTTTGGAATGCTGAATTTCTTTCTTTCTTTTGGAGTGTTTCAATTTCTTTTATGATTTTCTTTTTCTTTGACTTTGCACTTCAGTTGCACTTTTTTTTTTGTATTTTTCATTTTGGTGTTGTTGCACATTGCTTCTTCCACCAAAGCTCTGATTACCGCTTGATGTAAGGCTCTTTTGATGCCTTACCAATTGATTGTGGATCTATGAAGGAATCAAAACAACCTGCAAAGTGAATGGCTCAAAACAGAATGGTAAAGGGTGGTAAATGTATGGGTGATTAGGTGGGCTATTTAATTGAGAGATGGAAGCGGAATATGGTTGATATGGCTATGGTTATGGTTTATGAAACAAAGGGATGGTTGTGAGGATAGTATCTTAAAGAAGACTCAAAGAAGAACCAATGATATATAGAGCAAAGACCCAGACTTTATATTGCTTCTTTAAGGGGTGGTATGAAGTACATTGACCCACTAGTTATAAAGAATTAGGAACCAGAAGTATCAAGATGAAAAGAAAGGGGTTGACGCCACAAGTATAAATTATACTTGATAAGTCGATAAAAGTCACCAGGACTTAAGGAAGAGAATAATCTCACTTTTTAATTAAACAAAAGGTCTGATTACAAATGATGAATGCTTTCATATGTATAGGAAATGGAGAGACATGGTCGAATAATTACAAGGAGATTCAGCCAGCCTTGTGCCTTCCTAAATTGTCATAATTTAATTCATAAATAACTTGAATAAATAGGTGCTGGTTCGGTTGAAATGTAGGGGTATGTCTCATGGCCGAATAGCTCTTGAAACCCTTCAAGTTGGCGCCAAATTGGAGGAGAAATGGTGTTTGGCCGAATGGATAGATGGCCATTCATCTTGGCGCCTAAATGAAACATATGCAAGGCACATGGGGGCTGATCACTTGCAAAACACATGGCTTGGCCGAATAGGGAGAAAACTCTTCATCTTGGCGCCTAATTGATCCACATGCAAGGCACATGGGGGCTGGTCATATGCAAGGCACATATGATGTCCAAATCATTCACCAAGCTACCTCAACGTGCATCATGCTCCAATGCACCTACATGTGCAAGGAAACAAGGTAAGTCCATGATATTGAGCTAATACCAGCTAAATACCTTGCTGCCATGTTTGATTATGGTAATGTGAGCTAACTTTGAAGGCCATGAGCTAATTATATCATTTCATAATATGTGTAAGATTATGCATGAGGCTTAAGAGTTAATATGAATGCATATGAACTAACGAAATGCATTATAAGTATGCTGCCTTGATGTATAAATAATAATTATGCTTAATATGTTTATAAAGCTATCCTAACATGATTAACATATTAAAATAACAATGTGCAAGATGTATTCATACTAAGTTATTCTTTAACTTCATAACTAATATCGTTATCATGATATGTATTATAATAGTATATATTATAAAGCTAGTATAAAGTGAATGCATTATAAAGATGTTCAAGAATACTCCCTTTATAGTTGAAAACGTGCTTGTATCATGTACATTGGATGCTAAGTAGACTAAAGGCAATTGAAGAATTGGATGGACAGTTCATGTCAGTCAGATTGATCATCATTTTTTAACATGTTCCAAGTATCTTTGGGTGATAAAGTCTCTTAACATTTAATTCCCTATCTCTTAGCTTTCCAACGCACTTTGAATTATATCAATCTGATATTGGAAGCCCAAGATATGGCCAGATTACTAAAGACAGTGCAGGCTGGAAATAAGTACGGGATTTACGACCAAATGAAGAGCCATGTTCACACCAGATGCATTTCCACCTTCATGAATCCATTTATGGCGTGTACAATCATACAAGCTTGTTCACATTCAAGGGATATGGATGCATTATTTTCAAACTCATTCACCAAATCCAAGTGCATGAAGGGAGCCTATGAGTCACGTTCACACTTGGTGCATGCATTCCAAAGGGGGTCGAACATACAATGAAACATTCCTCCAAATTCATGCAAGAAAATGAACCAACATGTTCACGTCAATAGAGGATGAATTCGGCTATGATGATGTATTCACTTAAATGGATGAACATTCATTTATTTAATTAGTCCATGAACTTGCATAGGGGCCGTACATTGTATCTACTTAAGGATGAACTTCATACATGAAGTTTCACTCATTAAATGTTTTGTATTCAAACCATGCACTCTTAGGCCTATAAATAACTTCACATTTCATTTGTAAAAACCAATTCACTTTGTTTAATCAAATATTTGTGAGAGTTTCTCTCTTTAGTTCTTAAGTGAACTTTATCGACTTATCACGCTTATGTTTTGGCATCACCCCTATCTATTTCACCCTGATACTTCTGGTTCCTATCTCTTTATAGATAGTGGGTCAAAGTCCTTGTTTATCACCCATTAAAGAAGCAATATAAAGTTTGGGTCTTTGTTCTTTAACATTGGTTCTTCTTTGAGATACTACCTTTCATATTCATCACCATCATCTTCAGTCTACTTCCATTACCATACTTCATCATTTCCTTTAAACATATCACCAACTTATATATATTTCATTGCCTTATTTATCTTTCCATTTCATTACTCCCATTTAACCATTTATTGAGCTTTCTTGTTTGTGCAGGATCCTTGTTGCTTTCCTAGATCGAAACATTCAAAGGTACAACCTTGACTTCACCATCCATCCAAGGAATGCTAGGTTGAACTGCATCAAGGAGACTGAAGTAACATTAGTAGCGCGAAGAGATGCTCATCAAAATCAGAATGACAACTTCAACAACATCAAGGTAACCATTCCTCTATTTCAAGAATGAACTGATCTTGAAGCCTATCTTGATTGGATAATGAAGATCGAACATATTTTTTAATGCCAAAATTATACGAATCAAAAGAAGGTCAGGCCTGCTGCTATGGAATTTATGGACTATGCCTTAGTTTGGTGGGATCAACTGGTAAGTTCAAAAAGAAGAAATGGTGAATGACCCATCACTACGTGGGAATAAATGAATGCCATTATGAGAAAAGGGTTCGTGCCTACTCACTATCATCAAGATCTTTATCATATACTACAAAATATGAAACAAGGAAGCAAGAGCATTGAAGATTATTTTAAAGAAATATAGATAGCCTGATATTGCTAACCTTGTTGAACTTTAGCATTATGTAGAGATTGAAGAGATGGTACATGTGGCCATGAAAATTGAACGAAAACTAAAAAGGAAAACCTATAATCGTAGCAGTCCAAGTTCGGCCACCAAATGGAAGCAAGAGACTATCACCTTCAGGAAGCCAATTTCAGCCCAAGCAAAGGATCCTATAGAAGTTACCAATACTAAACAAGTGGGCGAATCTAGCAAGGGTAAAGAGAAGCAAACAAGTACTTACGAGAGGTCCAGAGACATCAAATGTTTCAAATGTTTTGGGAAAGGACATGTTGCCAATCAATGTCCCAACCAAAATGCCATGATGGTACTTGACAATGGAGATATTGTCTCGGATTCTGAAGAGCCTATTTTTGACGAGGAACCTGAAGTAATGCAAGATGAAGAATTTGAAGAGAATGCAGACCATAGAGAGATGCTTGTTTTGAAAAGATGCCTACAATCACAAACCTCTCAAGAGGATCTTCAAATAAACAATATTTTCCATACAAGGTGCCAGGTCAAGGACAAGGTTTGCACTATAATTATCGATGGAGTAAGTTGGAAAACGTAGCCAACACTCTTATGGTTGAAAAGTTGGGTTTGGCCACATCAAAGCATCCCGCTCCATATAAACTCCAATGGCTCAATGAAGGAGGTGAGTTAAATGTTACTAAACAGGTTCTAATTCCTTTTTCAATTGATAGGTACAAGGACGAGGTGCTTTGTGACATTGTCCCTATGCATGCTTGCCACATCTTACTTGGTAGACCATGGCAGTATGATAAAAGGGCCATCCATGATTGTTATCACAATCAATACACTTTTAAGCATGATGGACGCAAGGTAACCTTGGTGCCTTTAACGCCTAAAGAAGTACAACAAGACCAATTGCATATGCGAAAGAGTGTCCAAGTATGGTGAAAAGACAAACCACCAATGAAGAATGAAGAGGGACAAAACATGAAACCAAACTTCTTCATGAAGAAACATGATGGTTCAATGCTGGAAATTGAAGGGTCTCATATGAAAATTGGTGATGGATGGAATTTAAAAACACGACTCTTCACGAAGTGTCTTAATCATCAAAAGGTAAGTACCCCTTTATTCAAGACATATTCTCTCCTCACTTTTCAGGACGAACCACGTGAAAGGTCACTTCCAAAAGGGATATCCTTAAAAGAAGATCACTCCCTAAAGGTACCTGTTGGTAAATCAAATTCCAAAGAAAAACCTAAAGGGAAATCTTACGAAAGGTTACCTAATGGAAGAACACAAACATTCAAAGGATGTTTTCTTTTAGCAAAGAGACGTGAAACTATGCAAGGACAAAATGAACTCGATTCAAGGATATATTACCCTAAAGAAGGGGGATAATGCAAGCACGTTTTCACCTACAAAGGGAGTACTCTTGAACATCTTTATACTTAATTTACTTTATATTAGTTATATACTATATGCTTTTATAATACATTTCATGATAAGAATACATGTTATGTAGTTAATAAATAACTTAATATGAACACATCATGCACATTGTTATTTTAATATATTAAACATATTAGAATAGTCTTATAATCATATTAAGCATGATTATCACATATACATCAAGGCATCATACTTATAATTTATTTCATTAGTTCATATGCATTCATTTTAGCACTTAGTCTTTATTCATTAGTTCATACATATTATAAGATGATATATTTAGATCATGACCTTCAATCATAGCTCACATTACCAATACCATGGACTTAACTTGTTTTCTCGCACATATAGGTACATTGTATCATAACACACATTGCGGTAGCTTGGTGGATTATTTGGACATCAAATGGAGCTCACAAACAGCTCACAAGGAACATGACAGCTCATTAAACACCAAGGAAAGCTCAATTCAGCTAGATGAGCTCAAGGCTAGCTAAACTGAACAAGTTGGACTATTTGGAGTTAAGTTACCAAAAATGATATCAATGGTAGCTGAACATGATTTTATGGAGCTCACAAGGACTCCGTTAGGAAGCTTGTTAACAAACAACCCCGTGCTTGCTAGCAAGCTCCACACTCAAGCTAGCTTGGAGGAGACACATGTATGCCCAAGATGGAGCACATGCCCAACCATCATCCAATACACAAGGTTGCACCACAAGGCTCCCTAAATCACCCATGTGCATGCCATATGACCAACACCCACGTGCCTTGCATGTGGTATCATTTAGCGCCAAGATGAAGAGATCTTTCACTATTCGGCCAAGCAACATCTCCAATCCAATTTGGTGCCAACATGAAGCGACACAAGAGCTATTCGGCCAATGGATATTACCCTCCATTTAAACCGAACCATCATCTTTATTTAGCATTAAATTATGTCATTTTAAAAAGGCACAAGGCCTAGCCGAAACCCCTTGTAATCATTCATCTATGCCCCTCCATTTCCTATAAATAGGAAAGCATATTTCATTTGTAACTAGACCTTTTTATTAATAAAAGTGAGATTATTCTCTTTCTTAAGTCCTGGTGACTTTTATCGACTTATCAAGTATTTTATACTTGTGGCATCAACCCCTTTCCCTTTGATACTTTTGGTTCCTAGTTCTTATAACTAGTGGGTCAAAGTCCTTTATACCACCTCTTAAAGAAGCAATATAAAGTCTAGGTCTTTGTTCTCTATAGCATTGGTTCTTCTTTGAGTCTTCTTTAAGATACTACCTCACAACCATCCCTTTATTTCATTAACCATAAACCATATCCATATCAACCATCTTACACTTCCATCACTCATTATTTAAATAGCCTATCTATTCACCCATACGTTTACCACCCTTAACCATCTCTTTTGAGCCATTCACTTATGCAGGTTATTTTGCTTCATCCCTAGATCCACAATCAATCGACAAGGTACAAGTGCCTTACATCACCATCTTCAAAGGATATGGAAGTAATGCCACAATGACCAGTCACTCGATCAAGAGCAAAACTGGTCATGGAA
Source organism: Hibiscus syriacus (assembly GCF_006381635.1). Taxonomy (NCBI): domain Eukaryota; kingdom Viridiplantae; phylum Streptophyta; class Magnoliopsida; order Malvales; family Malvaceae; genus Hibiscus; species Hibiscus syriacus. Next base: position 15,629,810 of record NW_024063533.1, read on the forward strand.
GTTCTTACATCCAAATGCATTAAAACCTTTGAATCATTTAAAAATGCATCCCCAATTAATAGATTATATACTATGTTTCATGTTAACATATAATATAATCTATGAACCACATATTTATACATTTATATCTTATATTATTTAGCTTATGATATGCTTTCTTTTGTAGGTACATGTCCGACCACATGATGGGAGCTAACTTAAAGCTAGCATTGGAGTCCAATAACTATGGAAACTTTACTAGGACAACTCCGAGACAGCTCAAGATCATTTTGGGAAAAAGTTGTCAGCTGGCCCCCGAGCTCATATCTGACTTGAACTAGACTTTTGAGCTAGCTAGAGACCTCGTTTCAGCTGGAGAGTTTCACTATCATCACCACCACACAGAGCACTTCAAATATAGTCTAGGTTAATTTTTGTGGATTTGTTCCTTTTCGCGAAGAGTTGCTATTCAAAGAGGTGCCTTTTCATAAGGAGTTGTCCTAAGACTCACCTACATGTCTTTATCTATGGCCATCTCATCCTCAACTCAAACACATGGGAAGTAGCTCAAATGATGAATTGCCTTACACAAATGTGACCTTTCATAATAAATTGCTGCCCCATTGATGCCATGTCACCTAGACACGAGATGGATGCCAAGTCACACCTACATTGTTGCTTTTCTTCATTTATGGACAAGTCGACACAACAAGTATCATACGACCCTATGTGAGTATCTCATGACCAGCCCACCCATGTGCCATGCATGTGGATCATTTAGGTACCAAAGTGAGGGGACACATACCTATTTGGCAAAGAATGAGAAAACATCAAAATGGGGGACAAATATAAACAAGCATGGGCGATAAAATGAACCAACACTTACCTTTTTATTCAAAGCATTGTAACCCCATGTAAAGGTACATAGCCTTGCCAATCACCACCTAATTATTCGGCCAAACCTCTTGCAAGCCTATAAATAGGCTTTGGCATTCATTTGTAAACTCAACCCTTTTGATAAATTAAACTCTTGTGAGATTATTTTCTCTTTAAGTTCTTTTTAGAACTATATCGATTAAGGAAGCTTATTCTAAGTTTGTGGTGTCAAACCCCTTCCATTCATACTTCGAGTTCCTAGTTCCTATAACTAGTGGGTTCAAGTCCTTACTACCATCCCTTATAATGACTTATAAGAATCGGGTCATTGCTCATCTATTGTGTTGGTTCATTCTTAGTCCTATAAGATACTATCTCAACCATCACCATCTTCCATCACCATTCACGCCTATATCATCATCCTTCCATTACTATCTCTTCACCATCATTGAATCATCCATCATCAAGGATCACGTGCATCGTCACCATTGGTGGCTGAATTCTCTTATATTTGAAGGATAATTAAACAAGACTTCCGCAGCCTATCTTTGATAACATTTATATCCATTTCATTTCTTTCCATTTCCATTTCCTTTCTTAATTATCCATTTACTTAATCATTTTTTTCTTATTTTGTGTAGATTATTTATCAATTCAAAGTGTAGCATTTGGTGTCTCTCCTAGATCGGGAAACAACAAGGCTACGAACTTCTCCATCATTGAAGAAGCTTGAATATACTTATATCATTATATGCAAATTTGTTGTCGTTTACTTTGATGACATTCTTATATACTCGTCTTCTATTGACTCTCACGTCATTCACGTTTGAATGGTTCTTGAAGTTCTTCGACAAGAACATTTATATGCTAACATGGATAAGTGTGTGTTTTACAGTGACAAGCTTATGTTTTTAGGTTTTATAGTTTGTGTACAGGGTATCCATGTAGATAAAGAGAAGGTCAAGGTAATTCAAGAATGGCCCACGCCTACTTCCATCTTAGAGGTAAGATCTTTTCATGGTTTGGCAAGTTTCTAATGTCACTTTGTCAAAGATTTCTGAACCATTGTTGCACCATTAACCGAAATCATCAACAAGTCAGTCGAATTTAAATGAGGACCACTAGCTTTTGAACTTCTCAAAGATAAGTTATGTGCTACCCTATTCTTCGTCTTCCAAATTTTTATAACACCTTTGAGCTAGAATGTGATGCTTCAGGCATAGGCATTAGTTCATCCTCATTCAAGAAAGACAACCTATCGCTTACTTTAGTGAAAAGTTAAAAGGTGCACAATTGAACTACTCCATCTATGACATGGAACTTCTTGTACTCGTCCAAGCACTCGAAGTGTGGCAACACTATCCTCTCCCTAAAGAGTTTGTCATTCACACAGACCATGAATCACTCAAATGGTTAAATAGACAAGGTAAGTTAAACAAAAGATATGCTCGATGGGTTAAGTTCATTGAATCTTTTCCTTACATCATCAAATACAAACAAGGGAAAGATAACATCGTAACTGATGCATTATCTCGACGATACACACTTATCACTAAAATGCATGCTACTGTTATGGGTTTTGCACATATCAAAGAACTTTATCCTAACGATACAAATTTTTCTGAGATTTATACACAATGTGTAAAAGGTGCTTTTAACAAGTTTTATCTTATAAATGGCTTTCTTTTTCACATGAACAGGTTGTGTATACCACAAGGCTCTTTGTGAGAGTTTTTGGTTCATGAGTCACATGTCGAAAGACTCATGGGACACTTCGGTGTTCAAAAAACACTCGATATGGTCATGGAACACTTCTTTTGGCCGTACTTGCGTAAAACAGTGGAAAATATTTGTGCATCATGCATCACATGCAAACAAGAAAAGTCGAAGGTAAATCTTAATAGTTTGTAAATGCCTTTTCCGATTTATTTTTCTCCTTGGATCGATTTATCGATGGATTTTATACTTGGCTTACCCCGCACTAAGAAAGGACGAGATAGTATTTTTCTGGTTGTGGACAGATTCTCAAAGATGGCACACTTCATTCCTTGCCATAAAACAGACAATGCCACACACGTTATTGATTTATTTTTCTGAGAAATAGTCCGCCTTCATGGAATTCCTCGTACCATTATGTTCGATCGTGACACTAAGTTCATAAGCCACTTTTGGAAGGTATTATGGGGTAAGATTGGAACAAAACTTTTCTATTCCACCACTTATCATCCTCAAACCGATGGACAAACTGAAGTAATAAATCGGATTCTATGATCTTTGCTAAGAACTATGGTAGGTAAAAATACTCGTAATTGGGAGAAATGTTTACCTTTTGTTGAGTTTGCTTATAACCGATCCATTCACTCCACAACAGGTTATTCTCCATTCAAAATAGTTCATGGTTTTAACCCATTAACTACTTCGATCTTATTCTCTTCCTTTATATATGGTAACAAGTTTAGATGGTAAAAAGAAGGCTGCCCTTGTCGAAGAATTCATGCCAAAGCCAAACTCAATATAGAGAAAACCTACGAAGCAATTGCAAATCGAGTTAACAAGGGTCGAAGACATGTCACCTTTGAACCAGGAGATTGGGTAATGTAGGTTGAATCTACACTCTTCAATGGAAGTGAATAGATAAGACTTATTGTTGTCCCGATCTAGGAATGACAAGTACTGATTTCCTTGATTTATAAGTATGGTTGCAACATAGATTATAAGAAATGGTATTAGTAATGGAATAAGAAATGGATAAGTAAATAATTAATGGAATAAATATTGAGAAAAGAGATGGCTATGAAATATAATAAAGTTATTTGTGGCCTTGATGGAAGATATTGTTGGTGTTGATGTTGTATGAATATGGTGAAGATGTTGTATCTCAAACACACCAAAGAAGAATCAATCATAAGAGCATAACCCGATCTTCACAAACTTGCTTGAGGGGTGGTAAGAGCGTCTTCAACCCACTAGATATAAAATATAGGAATTTAGGAATCAAGGTCAAGGAATGATGCCACAAGGATAAGAAATATACTTACTTCATCGATAAAGTTATCAAAGAACTTTGAAGAGATATTTAACTCACAAAGGTTTTGATGTGATATTGTCTAGCACCAACTTCCTTTATAACATACTCACATCATTAAAGATCCATCAAGCTCAATCAAATGGAGTTCTGCCTCACTTTATCTTATATTACTTATTCATGTAGTATGTATTATTTGAGCATACATTTGCATATTAGACTATGCTTGAATAATATGTGTTATCATTCTTTTGCATACTATATGATTTTCATGCATAACATATGTTTTCACCTGTTATATGTTTATTACTTAGCTCACATTATGCTTTCTTTTGTAGGTACATAGACGACCAAATAATGGGAGCTAACTTAAAGCTAGCATTAGAGTACATGAGCTATGGAAACTTGACTAGGACAGCTCAAGAACATTTTGGGAAAAAGTTGCCAGCTACCCTCCGAGCTCATAACTGACTTGAGCTGACTTTTGAGCTAGCTAGAGCCTCATTTTAGCTGGAGAGTTACACCATCACCACTACCACACAGAGTACTTCAAATATAGTATAGGTCAATTGTTGTGGATTCGTACCTTTTCGCGAAGAGTTGCCATTCCAAGAGGTGACTTTTTACAAGGAGTTGTCCTAAGACTCATCTACATGTCCTTCATCTATCTTCAGCTCATCTTCAGCTCAAACACATGGAAAGTGGCTCAAATGATGAAAGGTTACCTTCTACCAATGTGACCGTTCATAACAAGTTGCTGCCCAATTGATGACATGTCATTTAGACAAATGTTGGATGCCAAGTCACGCCTAACTTCCTACTTATCTACACGCCATGGAGGAGCCACACCATAAGCATCCTATGCCACCTATATGAGTGCCTCATGCCCAGCCCACACATGTGACACGCGTGTGGATGAAATAAATGCCAAAGTGAAGAGACTTCTCCCTATTAGGCCAAAGCATGGTGTTGCTTCAAAGTTGGCGCCAAGATGAACAACAAGGAGACCATTCGTCCAAGGACATCTCCCTTCATTAAAACAACATGTATTTCTATTTAAAAGTCATGTATCTAGTCGAATGGACACATAGTTATTCGGCCAAACCTTTGCAAGCCTATAAATAGGGCTTTGGCATTTCGTTTGTACTCAACCCTTTTGATAATACAAACTCTTTGTAAGATTATTCTCTCTTCAAGTTCTTTTTAGAACTATATGGATTAAGCAAGCTTTCTTAAGTTTGTGGCGTCATTCCTTCCATAGACACTTTAAGTTCCTAGTTCTTATAACTAGTGGGTTCAAGTCCTTGTTTATCACCCCTTAAAGAAGCAATATAAAGTCTTGGTCTTTGTTCTTTTACATTGGTTCTTCTTTGAGTCTTCTTTAAGATACTATCTAACCATCACCTTCTGCCATCACCTTCACACCTACTACATCTTCACTTCTATAACCATTCATCACCATAAAACCATCCTTCAATCTTCATCAAGGAAAGTGTCCATCTTCACCATTAGAGGTTGAATCCTATTGTATTTGAAGGACAATTCAACAACACATTCGCAGCCAACATTTGATAATATTTATATCACTATCATTTCTTTCCAATTTCATTTCCATTCGTAATTATCAATCCCTTAATCATTTATTTTTTTAATTATGCATATTACTTATCAATTCAAAGTGTAGCATTTGGTGTCTCTCCTTGATTGGGAAACAACAAAGCTTCCAACTTCTCCATCATTAAAGAAGCTTGGATAGTCTTACATCAAGCAGTATTCAGAGTTTAGTCAGATTGATAATCAAGTATTGCAACAAAATGAAAAAGAAAAAAAAATCCTACATCAAAATTGGAGTGCAAAAAAGAAGAATCAAAAGCAAAGAAAAAGTGAAGCAAAGTTGCAAAATACACTCAAAGAGAAGAACATTACAATCTTCCCAACATCAAACTTGAATGAGGTATCGTTGTTGTTTCTTGTGAAGGAAGATAGTAAGTGTTGCAACTTGAGTTGTAAGTTATCTTCATTTTCTCATTATTGCATTTCCTTTTCTTTCACCTTTTCTTATTTCATTACCTTATCTTTTCTTAACCTTTCTATCCTACTTTTACCATATCCATTTCTATACCCTAACCATTTCTATAGCCGACGCACAAACAAAGAAACTTGCTCAATCTTGAATTAGTTCGTTAAAGGACCCATTAGAGAGAATTGAGCGATAAAAGGAAAACGATAGGGTGAGATCAGAAGGGGGATCAGAAAAAGTCAAGGAACATATCCCCGAGTGCAAACTCAAGTGTGAGTGGAGTGCAAATATGAACTTTTTTTTAGTGATCAAGTGAGGCTTTTGTGAGTGTGCTGGTAAGGTTTCAATTTATTTTATTTCACTAACCATGTCACAAGAATTGCTTGATTTCCATACAGTTTTAATACAAGTTCTTGTCATTAAAAAGGCTTTAAGCACTCAAATCATAGAGGATGATCAAAGAGAAAACATCTTTCATACTCGTTGTCATGTAAACAACAAAGTTTGTTTTGTGATCATCGATGGAGGAAGTTGTACGAACGTTGTAAGCACCCATATGGTGGAAAATCTTGTCTTGAAGACTTCTAAGCATCTGAATCCATATAAACTTCAATGGTTAAATGATGGTGGAGAAGTAAGGATCACAAAGCAAGTTGTCATTCCATTTTCAATTGGAAAATACCAAGATAAAGTTCTTTGTGTTGTCATACCAATGGATGCTGGTCATATAATTTTGAGAAGGCCGTGGCAATTTAATAGACGAGAAATCCATGATGGGTTACAAACTTATATACTATCACCCATAATGGTAAGAAATTCATTTTGACGCCAATTTCTCCTAATCAAGTGAAAGAAGACCAAACTCATTTGAGAAAAAGCATTGAAGCAATGAATGAGCAATTTGAAGAAGAACTTTTTGAGGAGACAAGAATAATTGGAAATGAATTTGTTTGAGTTAAAAAAGATATTTTGCAAGTAGTTGAGCAAATTAAAGTGGAAAATTTGAAAAAGGATGAGTGTAGAGAAGAGAAGCAGAGTGAAGGACAAATTTTACCTAACAAATCTTCTTCTACTATTTCTTTTTCCTAACAAATTTTACCAAACAAATCTTTTTCTACTATTTCTTTTTTCTAACAAATATGTCTTTTGAATAACCAATAGGTCTGACCTTTGGTAATTCACAAGACATGTCCTTTGACATTCCAACAGTTATGCCACTTAAAGTTCAAAAAGAGGTGTCACTTGAAGTACCACGAGTTGTGATCATTGAGGCTACAAGTACAATACAACTATTGAAGATAATTCAGCAACCAATGGAGTTTTCTATCATCAAGTAACCAATGCCCATTAAACATCCACCCTGGTTCGCTATTTCCATTCATCTTGTTTATTCATTTTCTAATTTTGATTTATTTTACAGAAACATGATACATCTCTATGGAGTTATTTTCACTTGTGGAGATTAATTTGAGGAGATGAAGCGAGCATTATCCACCTACTTAAAAGCCATAATTTGGAAAGGTATCAAGCCTAAAGGAATTGATCTTACAAAAGGATGAAATTATTAAACCAAGAGATGTGTTGATTCAAAACAATACAACTATTAATGTTCTTAGAGACATTAACAAGGAGAGTATTTTCATCAAAGGAAACCAAGTAAGTGAACCATTCTCATCTTTCTAGGTTAAGTATGAGAAATTTCCAAAAAGAGGTGTCTTTTGAAAAAGGTTCTTTAGGAAAGGTACCTATTGTCTTGCAATCATATCTATCCAATAAAAGACCTAGTACTAAATAATTTTCTGAAAGAAACCCTCCAAAGGACGTACAAGAAGACATCAACTCTTGGGAAGACGTTTGTGAGTTTGGAAGGCAATGAGTGAAGAACATGGACGTATTACTAGAAGACCCTTTCAATTTGAGGAAAAATCGCTTAAAATAAGGGGGATGATGTGATCCTATCTAGCACCAACTTACTTCATAACATACTCACATCATTAAAGATCCATCAAGCTCAATCAAAGGGAGTTTTACCTAACCTTATCTTATATTTACTTATTTATTTAGCATGTAATATTTTGAGCATACATTTGCATATTAGACTATGCTTGAATATTCATATGTTATCATTCATTTCCATACTTTATGATTTTCATGCATAACATATGTTTTCACCTCTTTATATGTTTATTACTTAGCTTATTATGATTTCTTTTGTAGGTACATAGGCGGCCACATAATGGAAGCTAACTTAAGGCTAGCATTAGAGTCCATGAGCTATGGAAACTTGACTATGACAACTCCGAAAGAGCTCAAGAACATTTTGTGACAAAGTTGCCAGCTACTCTGAGCTCATAGCTAACTTGAGCTGGACTTTTGAGCTAGCTAAAGACCTCATTTTAGCTGAAGAGTTACACCATCACCACCACCACAAAGAGCACTTCAAATATGGTCTAGGAAAATTTTTGTGGATTCGTACCTTTTCGCTAAGAGTTGTCATTCCAAGAGGTGCCTTTTCACAAGTATTTGTCCTAAGACTCACCTACATGTCCTTCATCTATGGCCAGCTCATCTTCAGCTCAAACACATGGAATATGGCCCAAATAATGAAAGGTTACCTTCCACCAATGTGACATTTCATAACAAGTTGATGCCCAATTGATGACATGTCATTTAGACACATGTTAGATGCCAAGTCATGCCTAACTTGCTGCTTATCTACACGCCATGGAGGAGCCATACCATAAGCATCCTATGCCACCCATGTGAGTGCCTCATGACCAGCCCACACATGTTCCATGCGTTTGGATTAATTGGGTGCCAAAGTGAAGAGAATTCTCCTTATTCAGCCAAAGCATGGTGTTGCTTCAAAGTTGGCACCAAGATGAACAATAAGGAGACCGTTCGGCCAAGGACATCTGATGTGATCCTATCTAGCTCCAATTTTCTCCATGACTTAATCACATCATGGATGTTTTTCATTCCCATTTCTAATGGAGTTATTCCTTATTTTATCTTGTATTATATCATTCGTGCATTTTATTCTATCTTAAGCATGAATTCACATGATAGTATAAATTGTCATATTGTTATTTCATTTCTATGAATAGTTGATCATGTCTTTCCTATCATTCAATTAGTTGTTATAAATACATATCATTTCTTAGGATATCATTTTTACATGTTTCTATTTATCATTTATGAATACCATTTTCATACATAGACATATTCACATCTTTACAATTGATGCACATTGTAAGCATGTTAGAATAGTATTAAGCATGTTTTCTTCATTCATTAACTCATGTCATGCATGATAATTATTTCATAATTAGTTTTGCATAAGCATAATCTTAATAGCATTTTTATCATCACCACGTGCATCTAGTTATCTTAATTAGATTAGCTTGCATTAGCATTTATCATATTAGCATACATGCATTCGTGTAACTTATTGCTTTCATAATAACACTTATGATTTTCACGTGTTATTCATGTGTTGCATTCATATGACATCATATCATTGTGTAGCTCAATGCATTCATCCAAGTACTTAACTTTTCACGTGTTGTTTGAAGATAATAAACATGCAAATCAAAGTTCACCAACATAAGCATATGCATGGGAGCAGGCACTTGTTTATAACAAACCATATCATTAAAATAACTTATTACTTTGCACATGTATGAACTTCAAGAAATATGCCCATGATGGACGGTTTAGTGGAGCTCTTTCAAGACATTTCTAGCTCATAGAACACGTCAATAAGGGTTATTAGAATATGGAAACATGGTTGTTAAAGCATGAAGGGCAGCTTGTTGAGAATTAAGGGAACAAGAACAACTCACTAAACCATTCATCAAATTCATGACAGAACGTGGGCACTAAGAGTTGCTTAAATTCGGTTGGAAATGTACCATATCCACCAGCCTTTGTCTTTGATAAATAATTCCCACTTAATCAAGCATAAGATGAAGATAAATTCACGCCACTAGCTGCTGCAAATCCTACTACAATTACACTCAAGGAACAACCCATGTGTGTGACTAAGCATTGCACTACAAACAACCCATGTGCTTGCCAAGATGCTTGTCTCCACTCAGCTTTGTCTCCACTAGCCAAAAAAGATTCAGCCAAAGCACACCTCACCTACATTTAACCGAAAATATGCATAAAATTGTGCTCAAAATATGTTTGAATTATATGCCAAAGAATACCTCATCAACAAGCACCATTCGGCCAATTATGATGGAACCTTTAGCCATGCATAGTGTAACATACGACAATGCATGTTCAAGTCTTATAAAATGGGCTTTCATATTGCGTTGTAAACTTAACACTGAATTTGAATTAAAATTGAGAGTTTTCTCTTATTGAGTCATTTGTGACTTTTATCGACTTATCAAGTAACTTGTTACTTGTGGCGTCATTCCTTTTCACGTTGATACTTGTGGTTCCTATATCTTTATAGATTGTGGGTCAAAGTCCTTATTACCACCCCTTAGAACGATTTGTAAGGCTGGGTTTTTGCTCTTTATATCACTGGTTCTTCCTCGGTTATTCTAAGATACTATCCTCATCCACAATCCATTGTTTCATCATCCATATCATAACCACAACAATTATCTTCCATTACCATCTCTAATATCATAAATTAGCCTACCATTTTCGTCCATTCATCTACCACCTAAACCATCTAATTGTGTCATTATCTTATGCAAGTTATTTTGCTTCCTTCCTAGATCCACAATCAATCGTTAAGGTAGAAACACCTTACATAAAGCGGTAATCAGAGATTTGGTGGAAGAAGCAACGTGCAACAACAATAGAAAACACAAAAAGTGAAGTGCAATTGGCGTGAAGTGCTAGTGAAGAAATCCAGATTCAACAAAGAAATTCCAACACTCGAAAGGAAAAGAAAAGAAAGAAAATTTGAAGTAAACAACAACAATTCTCATCACCAAGCCATTCAAGTAAGCCTTTAAGATTGTTTGTGGTGATAGAAAGGTTATAAAGTGATTTGTGTAAGTAACATTTTTTTATTCTCTTCTTTCTATTTCTAAGCCACTTTTTTCATTATATTTTGTTTTCTATTCCTACTAAATTTTTCAGTCGACACACAACAAGTAAACTGTGCTTGAAACAGTTTTGATAAATTCATTTAGAACTTGGGATAAAGAGAATGAGTGCACGAACAGATTGAGTGACATTCGAGTTTTCTTTGGAGTGTATTGGTGAGATTCTTTTTTATGTTAGTGACTTTTATTATGATCTTTATTAATTTTTTTCTTTTCATTATGTCTCGAAAGTATACAAGGTCAAATGATTATACAAGAGACAACGTACGAGATTTTTCAAACTCTCAATTTCAAGATTCAGTCAAGAAATGAGGAGTTTGCTTAAAGAACATCTCAACCCAATCTCAAATAAGTTGGATCGTATAATCGAAAAAGTTCTTGTTCACAAAACCTCCACCGAAGATCAAAGGCCAATTAAAATGGAGAGACGACACTCAACCCGTTTATACATCCAATTGGAGTGAAAGATCTTACAAAGTGGATCCCAATTTCGAAACAATGTCAATAGTTCAACTCTAAGTGAGCCAAGGAATTTTGCATCTTTCAATACAGAAAGTCTAACTCGTCTTCAAGTGTGTGTTGATAATTTTGTCAACGAAACACAATTGCAAGAACAACAAGAAAAAAGAAATATTTGCAAAAAATAAAAAGAAATAAGAGTTGAAAAAGACATTGAGAGCGAAGAAAAAGAAATTTTTGAAAGAAAACGTTTTGAGGATAAGAAAAACTATAAATGAATTTGTTGAAGTTGAAAATGAAGCGATTGAATCTTGGGGCAAAGAGGAAAAGGAATGTGAGGGTGAAAAACATATTTTGTCTAATCGAACTCCTATTCTTTCTTTTGTTGTATAGGAAAATCCAATAGACATGCCACTTCAAATTAAAGATTCAAGAAACATGTCTTTTGAAGAGCAAACAATTATATCCCTTGAAGTTCCAAAGGATATATCACTTGAAGTGTCACAAGATGTGATTATCGAGGCTCCAATTACATTGCATATTGAAAGAAATTCAACCCAATGGAGTTTTCCATCATCAAGCAACTAACTCCCAATAATCATCCACCTTGGTTTGTTATTTACATTCATCTTGTTAATAATTTCTTATATTTTAACTTTGATTTACTTTGTAGATATTTGAGTTATGTACATAGTATTAACTTACCAAACTGATGTGAGTACACCAACGCCACCTTCAAAGGATATGGAAGTAATGCCACAAGGACCAATAACTCGATCAAGGGCCAAACTTTTCAGGGAAGCTCTTACTACCAAATGCATTAAAACTTTGAATCATTTAGAAATGCATCCCCAAATAATTGATTATAATATGTTTTTGCTGACATATAATAAATCTATGAACCACATATTTATATCTTATATTACTTAGCTTATAAATGCTTTTTTTAGGTACATGTTCGGCCACATCATGGGAGCTGATTTAAAACTAGATTGGAGTCAATAAGCTTGGAAATCTTACATAGGACAATAAAGATATTGTATCAAATTCTGTTGAGCCTATTTTGATGAGGAAACCTGAAACAGTGCAAGATGAAGAAACTGAAGAAAATACAGATCATGGTAAGATGGTTGTTTCGAAAAGGTGCATATAATCACAAACATCCCAAAGGGATATTTAAAGAAACAATATTTCCATACAAGATGCCATGTCATGGACAAGGTTTGCACAATGATTATCGATGGAGGAAGTTGCACAAACATAGCCAGCACTCTTATGGTTGAAACTTGGATTGACAACGTCAAAGCATCTACTCCATATAAACTCCAATGGCTCAATGAAGGAGGTGAGTTAAATGTTACCAAACAGGTTCTAATCTTTTTTATTTGGCAGGTACAAGGAATGAGGTGCTTTGTGACATTGTCCCTATGCATGCTAGCCACATCTTACTTGGAAGACCATGGCAGTTGACAAAAAGGCCATACATGATTGTTATCACAATCAATACACTTTTAAGCATGATGGATGCAAGGTAACCTTGGTGCCTTTGACGTATAAAGAAGTACAACAAGATCAATTTCATATGCGAAAGAGTGTACAAACATGGCGCAAAGATAAAACCCCAACAAAAGAAGGAAGAGGAAGCAACAGAAACCAAACTTCTTCATAGAGAAACATGATGGTTCAATGTTGGAAAATGAAGGATCTCCTACGAAAAATGGTGATGTTTAGGACTTAAAGTCACAAATCTCGCCAATGGTCTTAATCTTCAAAAGGTAAGTACCCCTTCATTTGAACCAATCCTATCCTCACTTTTCAGGACCAACCATGTGAAAGGTAACTTCCAAAAGGGATATCCTTAAAAAAGATCACTCCCAAAAGGTACCTGTTGGTAAATCATATTCTAAAGAAAGACCTAAAGGGATCTTACGAAATGGTACCTAAATGGAAGAACACAAACGTTCAAAGGATACTTTCTTTTAGCAAAGAGACGTAAAGCTATGCAAGAACAGAATGAACTCGATTTGAGGGCAAATCGCCCTAAAGAAGGGGGGATAATGCATGCACGTTTCCATCTATTAAGGGAGTACTCTGACATCTTTATATCGCATTTACTTTATACTAGTCTTATATATGTTATTATAATACATACCATGCTAAAGATATTAGTTATGTAGTTAAAGAATAACTAAGTATGACACGGCAGGCGCATTGATATTTAAGCATGTTAGAATAGTCTCATAATTATATTAAGCATTTTCATATTACTTAATCAATTCTTCTTCTTTTGTGCAGGTTACTTTCAATCCAAGGTGTAGCATTTGGTGTCTCTCCTAGATCGGGAAACAACAAGGTTGCCAACTTCTCCATTATTGAAGAAGCCTGGTTAGCCTCACATCAAGCGGTAATCAGAGCTTTGGTGGATTGACATACAAAGTGCTACAACAAAAAAAAAGCAAGAAGAAAGAAGAAAACAAAAGAGAAAAGAAAAAGACTCCTACATCAAATTTGGAGTGCAAAAGAAAGAAAAGAAAAAGAAGAAAATCAAAAGCAAAAGAAAAGTGAAGCAAGTTGCAAATATACTCAAAGAAAAGCACCATACAATCTGCCCCAACAACAAACTAGAAGGAGGTATCCTTGTTGTTTCTTGTGAAGGATGATAGTAAGTGTTGCAACTTGAGTTGTAAGTTATCTTCACTTATTTACTATTTCATTTCCTTTTCTTTCATCTTTTCTTATTCCATTACCTTATCATATTTCTTAACCTTTTTCTAGCCTATCCTTTATCATATACCCTAACCATTTCTAAACCGACACACAAACTAAAGAAACTTGCTCAATCTTGAGTTAGTTCTTAAAAAGGATCCACAAGAGAGAATCGAGCGGTAAAAGGCAAACGAGAAGGTGAGATCAGAAGGGGGATCAAGAAAAGCCAAGGATCATATCCCCGAGTGCAAACACGAGAGTGAGTAGAGTGCAATCTGAATTTTCTTGGAGAGATCACGTGAGGTCTTTGTGAGTGTGCTGGTAAGGTTTTAATTTATTCATTTATTTTACTAACCATGTCACAAGAATTGTTTGATTTCCATTCAGTTTCGAGACAAGCTTTTGTCATCAAAAAGGCTTTAAGCACTCAAATCATAGAATATGACCAAAGAGAAAACATCTTCCATACTCGTTGTCATGTAAACAACAAAGTTTGTTTTATGATCATCGATGGAGGAAGTTGTACGAATGTTGCAAGCACTCTTATGGTGGAAAAACTTGGCTTGAAGACTTCTAAGCATCCAAATCCATATAAACTTCAATGGTTAAATGATGGTGGGGAAGTAAGAATCACAAAGCAAGTTGTCATTCCATTCTTAATTGGAAAATATCAAGATGAAGTCCTTTATGATGTTGTACCAATGGATGCTGGACATATACTTTTGGGAAGACCATGGCAATTCGACCGAGGAGCAATCCATGATGGTTTTACCAACAGATATACTATCATTCATAATGATAAGAAATTCACTTTGACGCCACTATCTCCTAGTCAAGTGAATGAAGATCAAATTCATTTGAAGAAAAGCATGGAGTCAATCAAAAACTATGAAAAAGAAACGACTAAAGCATTGAACATATATGTTGGAAGAAAGGAGATTAATAAACATTTGCTGTCACATAAGGCTTTAATTGTACTAATGTACAAGGAAATTCTACTTTTAACTAATCTCCAAGAAGGTTTGCCTTCTTCTGTTGTTTCTCTTTTACAGGAATTCGAAGCCATGTTTCTTGAAGATATACCAAGAGGACTTCCACCTCTTCGAGAAATTGAACATCAAATTGATTTCATTCCTGGTGTCACCATACCAAACAAACCAGCCTATAGGAGTAATCCGGAGGAAACAAAGGAACTTCAAAAATAAGTTGGTGAGTTAATGGAAAAGGGGTACATTCGAGAAAGCCTAAGTCCATGTGTTGTTCCTATTTTGCTTGTACCAAAGAAGGATGGTTCATGGAGAATGTGTGTAGATTGCCGAGCAGTTAATCAGATCACTGTCAAATACCGACATCCAATTCCAAGGCTTGACGATATGTTGGATGAACTAAGTGGTGCCACCATCTTCTCCAAAATTGATCTTAAAAGTGGATATCATCAGATTAGGATGCGAGAAGGAGTTGAATGGAAAACTGCTTTCAAAACAAAGCAAGGATTGTACGAATGGTTGGTTATGCCCTTTGGACTAACCAATGCACCTAGTACTTTCATGAGGTTAATGAACCATGTACTTCGGGCTTTTATTGGTAAGTTTTGTGTGGTATATTTCGATGATATTTTGATTTATAGCCATACTTTGGATAATCATGTGCAACATTTGAGGTCAGTACTTGAAACTCTCCAAAAAGAGGAACTTTATGCTAACCTTCAAAAATGTTCTTTTTGCACTAACAAGCTTACATTCTTAGGATTTATTGTAAGTTCACAGGGACTTGAAGTAGATCCAGAAAAGATTAAAGCAATTCAGGACTGGCCAAGACCTACATCAATAAGCCAAGTCATAAGTTTTCATGGACTTGTAAGCTTCTTCTTGTGCAGGTTACTTTCAATCCAAGGTGTAGCATTTGGTGTCTCTCCTAGATGGGAAACAACAAGGTTGCCAACTTCTCCATTATTGAAGAAGCCTGGTTAGCCTCTCATCACAAACATTAATGACAAGATCCGTTGTCATTATAAGCTTGATTGGTACATTGAACTCAAACATTTCAAGAAGGTTCAAAGGTTAAAACTATCCATAAACCATCCTGATGCTTCAAAAACTGGAGATGAAGATATTGTTTTCATCAAATGAAACCAATACGCACAAGAAGACATCAACTCTTGGGAAGAAGTTTGTGAGTTTGGAATGTAATGAAAGAAGAATAAGGACGTACTACTAGAAGACCCTTTCGATTTGAGGACAAATTGCCTAAAAGAAGGGGAGGATGATGTGATCATGTCTAGCTCCAATTTTCTCCATGACTTAATCACATCATGGATGTTTTTCATTGCCATTTATAAGGGAGTTATTCCATATTTTATCTTGTATTATATCATTCATGCATTTTATTATATCTTAAGCATGCATTCACATGATAGTATAAATTGTCATGTTCTTATTTCATTCCTATGAATAGTTGATCATGTCTTTCCTATCTTTCAATTAGTTGTTATAAATACATATCATTTCTTAGGATATCATTTTTACATGTTTCCATTTATCATTTATGAATACCATGTTCATACTTACACATATTCACATCTTTACAATTGATGCACATTGTAAGCATGTTAGAATATTATTACGCATGTTTTCATTCATTCATTAACTCATGTCATGCATGATAATATTTCATAATTAGTTTTGCATAAGCATAATTTTAATAGCATATTTATTATCACCACGTGCATCTTGTTATCTTAATTAGATTAGCATTTATCATATAAGCATACATGCATTCGTGTAACTTATTGCTTTCATATTAACACTTATGATTTTCACGTGTTATTCATGTGTTGCATTCATATGACATCATATCATTGTGTAGCTCATTGCATTCATCCAAGTACTTAAGTTTTCACGTGTTGTTTGAAGATAATAAACGTGCAAATCAATGTTCACCAACATAAGCATATGCATGGCAGCAATCACTTGTTTATAACAGACCATATCATTAAAATAACTTATTACTTTTCACATGTAGGAACATCAAGAAATATGCCCATGATGGACGGTTTAGTGGAGCTCTTTCAAGACATTTCCAGCTCATAGAACATGTCAATAAGGGTTATTAGAATATGGCAACATGGTTATTGAAGCATGAAGGGCAGCTTGGTGAGAATTAAGGGAACAAGAATAACTCACCAAACCATTCAGTAAATTCATGGCAGAATGTGGGCACTAAGAGTTGCTTAAATTCGGTTGGAAATGCACCATATCCACCAACCTTTGTCTTTGACAAGTAATTCCCACTTAATCAAGCATAAGATGAAGACAAATTCACGCCACTAGCTACTGCAAATCCTACTACAATTGCACTTGATGTGATCCTACCGACCACCAAGTTCAAACAAAACATGCTCACAACTTTGAAGTTTTTCCAAGATGATTCTAAGGGAGTCTTGCCTTATTTTATTAATTATTTACTTATTTATGCATTACATGTGAATATGTTTATCTTATTCATAATTATTCTTGAATGTTATATGCTGTCATTTATATGTATAATATATGATATTCATGCATGACTTATTAATTCACATCTTTATATAACTCATTCAATGCATACGTATTCATAGTTAGCTCATTTGCATTATTAACATAGGTGGAAGCATGCATTCATAATTATCATAGCTCAATTCCTATTTAATTATTTGTTTACATACTTTTTCTAGGTTCATTGGATGCTAAGAAGACTAAAGGTAATTGAAGAGTTGGTTGGACAGTTCACGTCAGTCAGATTGATCTACATTTTTGAACATGTTCCAAGTATCTTTGGGTGATGAAGTCTCCTAACATTTAATCCCCTATCTCGTATCTTTCCAACTCATTTTGAATCACATCAATCCGATACCAGGAGCTTCAGATATGACCAGATTACTGAAGACAGTGCAGGCTGGAAATTAATACGGGATTTGCAACCATTTATCTCCTTCAATGGACTTATGCATGGGAGGAATTAATGAAGACATGCATGGACGAGAAAAGAATATTAAAATGAATCAGAACATTTGTGAGGAGGTGCAAGGATTCATTCAAAGGCTTTTAAATTCATCCATTCATGCAAGAAGCCTAATAGTCATGTTCACACAAGGGGGAAGAATTTCAGCCAATATACATTCATGAACATTCATCCATAGAAGACAAATCAACAAGTTCACACAAGGTGGGATGAATTCGGCCAAAGGATGTATTCCATTAAAAGATGAACATCCATTCATCAAAATTCATTCACCTAAGCCATGCTTTGTATCTACTTAAAGTATGAACACTCATCCATGAAGGTTCACTCACTAAATGTTTTGTATTCACACCATGCACTCTTAGGCCTATAAATAGCTTTCCATTAATTTGTAAAAGAAACCAATTCACTTTGTTTAATCAAATATTTGTGAGAGTTTCTCTCTTTAGTTCTTAAGTTAACTTTAATCGACTTATCAAGCTTATGCTTGTGGCGTCACCCCTACCTATGTCACCTTGATACTTCTGGTTCCTATCTCTTTATAGATAGTGGGTCAAAGTCCTTGTTTACCATCCCTTAAAGAAGCAATATAAAGTATGGGTCTTTGTTCTTTAACATTGGTTCTTCTTTGAGTCTTCTTTGAGATACTACTTTTCATATTCATCTTCATCACCTTCATTCTACTTCCATTACCATACTTCATCATTTCCTTTAAACATATCACCAACTTATATATATTTTCCGCTGCCATATTTATTTTTCCATTTAATTACTTTCATTTAACCATTTTTTAGCTTTCTTATTTGTGCAGGATACTTGTTGCTTTCCTAGATCAAAGCAATCAAAGGTATAACCTTGACTTTACCATCCATCCAAGTGAGGCTAGGCTGAACTGTATCATATGGTAATCAGAGCTAAGGTGGATTGCAACAAGAACAAGAAAAAGCAACATCCTACCATTCAATAAAAAGAAAATCAAAAAGAGAAGTGCCAAAAGAAAAAAATCAACAAGTTAATCCCAACATCAACAAGGGATTCCAAGTGAAGAAAAACTAAAGAAAGGAAGCAAAGAAATCAAAATGCAAATGATGTAAGGCGAATCTACACACTTTGATGGAAGAGAGTAGATAGCCTTATTGTGTCTCGATCTAGGATTGACAAGTACTGATGTCGTTGAATTTATAAGTTTAGGCTGCAAAATAAGATAAGAAAATATGATTAATAATGGACTTAAATAATGGAATAATAATATAAGTAATGAAATGAAATAAATATAGGATAGAGATGGTGCGGAATTGATGGTATTGATGGATATTGTTGATGATGGCAATGATGAAATGGAGATGGTGTTGATTTGTATCTCAAACTCGCCAAAGATGAAATAATGCTAACGAGCACAATCTCGGTCTTCACAAACTTGTTTGAGGGGTGGTGATAGTGTCTTCAACCCACTAGATATCAATCTAGGAATTTTGGAATCAAAATGGTAGGAATGACGCCACAAGTATAGGAACTATACTTGTTTAATCGATAAAGTTCACAAAGAACTTTGAAGAGAAATAACTCACAAGAGTATATTTTATATAAGAGATGAGATGAGTACAAATGAAGGCAAGCCACTCTATTTATTGGAAATAAGAGGGCTTGGCCGAATAGTTACATGATGTTTCAGCTAGATACATGTCTTTAGGAAAATGCATAATGCTTGAGATGAATGAATAAGTCCTTTGGACTTGTGATGGTTCGGCTAACTCTTCATGAAAGGCCTTAATGATTCGGTCAAAGGGTGGAGAGACATCTCCCTTGGCCAAATGGTTCATGCTTGTTCATCTTGGTGCCAATTTCCTATCCTTGGCCGAATAGTCATGTGCCTTACCATGTTTGGTGCCAAAGTTTCCATGTGCAAGGCATGTGGTGTGACCGAATACGCATGGAGCTCTATCTCATGTCTCTTTGTGATTTAAGCTTCCAATGATAGCAATTACTTCACCAACGTGCTCCTAGATGAAAAGGCATCTTCATGGGCAGCATCATTCATGAAAGGTCACAATGTTTGAGAAAAGTGTCCCTTCATGTTTGAGCTGCTTATGGTGTGAAAGAGCTAAAGGTAAGCTGGCCATAGATGACTTGTGACATGGTGAACGTTTGGGCAGCTCCTTGTGAAAAGGCACCTCTTGGAATGGCAACTCTTCGTGAAAAGGTACGAATCCACAAAAATTGACTTAGACCATATTTGAAGTACTCTGTGTGGTGGTGATGATGGTGTAACTCTCCAACTGAAATAAGGTCTCTAGCTAGCTCAAAGGTCCAGCTCAAGTGAGCTATAAGCTCGGGCCCAACTGATAAATTTTCACCATTTGTTCTTCATGATCTCCCGAGTCATCCTATGTAAGTTTTCCTATCTCCTTATCCTTAGTTAAGCTCAAATGTAGCTCCCAAGTGTTGGCCGAATATTCCTACATGCATAACATAAATAAATAACTAAGATATAAACTATAATGCATATATAATGATGTGCATAATATAAAGATGTGAACTATAGGTTATAATATAACTCATGCATCATATGATAATGAATGAATATTAATATTTAAATATAGATTATACATGAATATCAATCATGATACAAACTGTAGATATAATGAATGAAGCACATACTATGAATCCAAGTATAGTCTAATGTGCAAATGTATGCTCATAATATATATAGTGCATAAATAATAAATATAATAAAGTATGGAAAACTCCCTTAGAACCAGCTTTGAATAACATACATGGTGTTATCAAGTCATGGAGAAAATTGGAGCTAGATAGGATCACATCATCCTCCCCTTCTTTTGGGTGATTTGTCCTCAAATCGAAAGGTGAATTCTCCTTAGTATATGCCCATTCAATCGTTTCTGGTTTGCCTCCATATGTCATCTTTGTGAAAAGATTCTTATCAAAAGTCATATCCCTTGAATGAGTTCGTTGAATGTCCATGACTTCTTTTCGCACTCCAAAAGACATATTATTAGGTTTCCCAAAGATAACGTCCTTTGAATGAAAAGTCATATCTTCTAGTACTTGAGAAGATAATTCTCTTAAGCTTCCAAGGATCACGCCTTTTGGTTCATCCATTTGAAAAATTGAATCATTTGGAATATCTACTTGATCCAACACATCATATTCGTTAAAAAGGATATGTATATCTTCATCTCCTCTCTTTGAATCATCATGATGGTGTGTGGAGAGTCTTAACCTTTGAAACTTCTTGAAATGCTTGAGTTCAATGCACCAATCAAGCTTATAACGACAAATGATCTTGTCATTAACGTTTGGTAAGATAATACCATGTACATCAAATTCCTGCAAGTAAATCAATGTTAAAATATAAGAAATTATTAACAAGATGAATGGAAACATCAAACTAAGGTGGATGTTTAATAGGAGTTGGTTGCTGAATTCTTTTCGCGATTGGCAATGCACTTGGAATGTCAACGAACACAACTCTTGGCACTTCAAATGACGTTTCTTTTGGAATTTCAAATGGATCATCTTTGAAACATCAGACATATTTGTGGATCAAAAGTAATAACTATATGTTCTTCAAAAGTCACATCTTTTAGTCCTCCAAAAGACATGATTCTTGAATCATATCCTTGAAAAGATATGTCTCTTGAATTGTCCTGCAAAACAAAAGGAGAATGGAGAAAGTAATGTTATATAAAATTTGTTTTCTCTCCTATTATCTCCAAATTCATCTCTTTCAATTCTCTTATTTGCAATCCCAACTTTTTCATCATTTGAATTTTCCTCCAAATGTTCTCCTTCAATTGCATTGTCTTTAAGTTACTCGTTCATTGCTTTAATGTTCTTCTTCAATGTACTTTGATCTATATTTACTCAGCTAGGAGATAGTGAGGTCAAGATGGTTTTCCTTTCATTGTGAAAGAAGGAGTATCGGTTTGTGAAACCATCATGAACAAAACTCTTGTCAAATTGCCATGGCCTCCCCAAGAGTAAATGACTCGTATTCATATGTACCACGTCACATAGAATCTCTTCTTTGTAACTTCCAAGTGAGAATGGAACAAATACTTGTATAGTAACCTTCAATTCTTCATTTCCATACAACCATTGCAATTCATATGGGCTGGAATGTTTAATCGTTATAAGCCCCAATTTGTTCACCATGTATGTACTTGTTTGTACAACTTCCTCCGTCAATAGCTACAAGACACACTTTACCATTTACATGGCAACGAGTGTAAAATGTGTTTGTTCTTTGCTGTTCATTCTCCATTGTTTGGAAAGATAAAAGATCATAAGACATTGTTAGTAGAAAGCAAGAAAAAAAATTAAAAACCTTACCAGCACACTCTCAAAGCCTCACAAACTTCACTCCAAAGAAAATTAAGAGATCACTCCACTCAACACTCGTGTTTACTCTCAGGAATATAATTTGGCTTTTAACAATTCCCTTTCTAATCTCACTCTCTCAGTTAGCCTTTTTCCACTCAATTTCTCTTGTTAAGTCCTTTGAGGAACTTACTCAAGATTATAACAAGTTAATTCCTTCCTTGTGTGCGTTGGCTGCAAATAGGTTAGGGTAGAAAGAGTAGAAAAAAAATGGAAAGGTAGAAGAAAGGATTCAAAGGTATTAAAAGAAGGAAATGGTTGAAGACAAGGAAAATGAAAGTATAAAAAAGGAAGAGGTGACTTGCAATTCAATAAACAACACTTACTGCAACCTTTCTCAAGAAACAATAAGGTTATCTTCTCATAGTATAGATGGCCACTTTGATGTTCTTGTAATGGTAAAGAACTTTCCTTGGCTTGCTTTCTCTTTTTGAACTTCACTTTTTCTTTTCTTTTCTTCTTTTCTGATTTTTCTCTTCTTTTTGCACTCCAATTTGTTGAAGGAGTCTTTTTCTCTTTTGAATTTCTTTTTTTTGCTTTGCACGCCAATGACACTTTTGTTGTCAATCCGATTATGCTCTGATTAGCGCTTGATGTAACACAAATCTACACGCTTTGATGGAAGAGAGTAGATAGCCTTATTGTGTCCCGATCTAGGATTGACAAGTACTGATGTCCTTGAATTTATAAGTTTGGGCTGTAAAATAAGATAAGAAAATATGATTAATAATGGACTTAAATAAAGGAATAATAATATAAGTAATTAAATGAAATAAAGATAAGATAGAGATGGCTGCGGAATTGATGGTATTGATGGATGTTGTTGATGATGGCAATGATAAAATGGAGATGGTGTTGATTTGTATCTCAAACTCGCCAAAGATGAAATAATGCTAACGAGCACAATCCCGATCTTCACAAACTTGTTTGAGGGTGGTGATAGTGTCTTCAACCCACTAGATATCAATCTAGGAATTTTGGAATCAAAATGGAAGGAATGACGCCACAAGTATAGGAACTATACTTGTTTAATCGATAAAGTTCACAAAGAACTTTGAAGAGAAATAACTAACAAGAGTATATTTTATATAAGAGATGAGATGAGTACAAATGAAGGCAAGCCACTCTATTTATAGGAAATAAGAGGGCTTGGCCGAATAGTTACATGATCTTTCGGCTAGATACATGTCTTTAGGAAAATACATAATGCTTGAGATGAATGAATAAGTCCTTTGGACTTGTGATGGTTCGACTAACTCTTCATGAAAGGCTTTAATGATTCGGTCAAAGGGTGGAGAGACATCTCCCTTGGCCGAATGGTTTATACTTGTTCATCTTGGCGCCAATTTCCTCTCCTTGGCCGAATAGTCATATGCCTTACCATGTCTGGCGCAAAGCTTCCATGTGCAAGGCATGTGGTGTGACTGAATATGCATGGAGCTCTATCTCATGTCTCTTAGTGATTTAAGCTTCCAATGATAGCAATTCCTTCAGCAACGTGCTCCTAGATGAAAAGGCATCTTCATGGGCAGCATCATTCATGAAAGGTCACAATGTTTTGAGAAAGGTATCCCTTCATGTTTGAGCTGCTTATTGTGTGAATGAGCTAAAGGTGAGCTGGCCATAGATGACTTGTGACATGGTGAACGTTTGGGCAACTCCTTGTAAAAAGGCACCTCTTGGAATGGCAACTCTTCACGAAAAGGTACGAATCCACAAAAATTGACTTAGACCATATTTGAAGTACTCTGTGTGGTGGTGATGATGGTGCAACTCTCCAGGTGAAATGAGGTCTATAGCTAGCTCAAAGGTCCAGCTCAAGTGAGCTATGAGCTCGGGGTCAGCTGATAACTTTTTACCATTTGTTCTTCATGATCTCCTGAGTCATCCTATGTAAGTTTTCCTAGCTCCTTATCCTTAGTTAAGCTCAAATTTAGCTCCCAAGTGTTGGCCGAATATTCCTACATGCATAACATAAAGAAATAAACTAAAGTATATAAACTATATAATGCATATAATGTAATGATGTGCATATTATAAAGATGTGAACTATAGGTTATAATAATAACTCATGCATCATATGATAATGAATGAATATTTATATTATAACTATAGATTATATACATGAATATCAATCAATAATACAAACCGTAGGATATAATGAATGAATGCACATACTATGATAATCCAAGTATAGTCTAATGTGCAAATGTATGCTCATAATAATATATATAGTGCATAAATAAATAAATATAAGATAAAGTATGGAAGAACTCCCTTAGAACCATCTTTGAATAAAATCCATGGTGTGATCAAGTCATGGAGAAAATTGGAGCTAGATAGGATCACATCAGCAAAAAAGTGCCAAAGGTGACAAGCAACATCATTATTTCAACTGATCCTAAGGAAGTCTTCAAGACCTTTGATTGTTCTTCTAGGAAGGTGGTGAGTATCTTTGCATAGTAAGTGAACATTTCTTTATTTTTCTCCCTTTTATAAGACCACCCTTCATTATTTAATCTTTCTACATTTCTATTTTTTCCCTCTACACTAACGAATTTTTCAGCCGACGTTCTTAGCACTTGAAAGGTCTCGAGTTAGTTCTTTTAAGAACTTTACAAGAGAGGAACGAGTGGAAAAAGGCTAATCGAGTGTGTGAGATCAGAAGGGGAATTGAAAAGGCCAATATATATTCCCGAGTACAAACACAAGCGTTGAGTGGAGCATCATCATTTTTTTGGAGTGATCGTGAGGATTTGTGAGTGATTATTGGTAAGGTCCTTTCATCTTATTCAACTATTAATTTTTCACTAACAATTCTCCCATCTTTCGAATGGAATACGGACAACAATGGATGAATCCATTTCATACTCATTTTCATGTGAATGATAAAGTATGCCTTGTAACCATTGATGGTGGTAGTTGTGCAAATCTTGCAAGTACATACATGGTTGAGAAGTTGGGGCTAATAACATTCAAACATCATCTCATTCCATATGTTTTGCAAGGTTTAAATGAAGATGAAGAATTAGAAGTCATAGAGCAAGTAATTGTGTCATTTTCAATTGGGAGATATGAAGATGAGGTATTGTGTGATGTTGTTTCCATGAATTCAAGCCATCTTCTCCTCGGACGTCCTTGGCAGTTTGATAAACGAGCATTGTATGATGGGTTCTCCAACAAATATTCATTCAAACACCAAGGGAGAAAGATCGCATTGGTTCCAATATGCCCAAATCAAGTCCATGAATGCCAAGTTATCATCAAATCACGTATAGAGGAATGGAAGAAAAACTAAAGCCGTGAAGAAAGTTGAAAGAGAAGTTTCACGTGAGAAACAAATAATAGTGGAGGGAGATAAGAATGAAAATGAGAAAATTGATGTGAGAATCGTTGGAGTCGAAAATGAGAAAGTTGAAAAGATTGAATTTGGGAGCAAAAGGGGAAGTACGTGTGGAAGAGAAAATGAAAAGATTCCAAGTGAGGTTGTGGTTAAAAGATATGATGGCGTTGAAATGCACAAGTCAAAGAAGAACATTGTGAGAAAACCAAGACATTTGTAGTTGAAAATGAGAGTGTGTTTTTTTGTGAGAAAGCCATTGGAGTAATTGAAAATGAGAGTAAGAGCATTGAGAGTGAAGATGAGTGTGTTGAAAAACATGAGCATGAAAGAAAAGAATGCGAGGAAAAGGAAGTTTTGCTTTATACTAATCAATTTTTTTCTTCAATTCATTCTTTGAATTTGCAGGTTATTCCAAGGGACATTCAAGATGATTCAAGCATCATATCTTTTGAAATTCAAAAAGATGTGTCACATTAAATTATAAAGAACATGTTCATTAACCTTCAAAGTATATTCACCTCATACTCAAGATCGAATGCACCTTATAAAAGGGAAGATTCAATGAACCTAACCATGGAGAACATTAAGAGTCCAAACTCATTCATTCATGAATTTAATCCTTTCCTTTCCTTTGATTCTAAATTATCTACTTCTAACTTTGTTCTATTTTTCATATTGTTGATTCAAAAGCAAAGACTTGAACATGTGAAGCATTTTGAGCAAAAAAAATGATGCAAGATGACAATGAAAGAATTTCCATTCAAACGAAGATCAAAGTTGTTCCCTTATGTACCAAGCATCGATTTGGGGACAAATCGCCTTAAAGAAGGGGGGGATGATGTGATCCTACCGGCCACCAAGTTCAAACAAAACATGCTCACAACTTTGAAGTTTTTCCAAGATGATTCTAAGGGAGTCTTACCTTATTTTATTAATTATTTACTTATTTATGCATTACATGTCATGTGAATATGTTTATCTTATTCTTAATTATTCTTGAATGTTATATGCTGTCATTTATATGTATAATATATGATATTCATTCATGACTTATTAATTCACATCTTTATATAACTCATTCAATGCATACGCATTCATAGTTAGCTCATTTGCATTATTAACATAGGTGGAAGCATGCATTCATAATTATCATAGCTCAATTCCTATCTAATTATTTGTTTACATACTTTGTCTAGGTTTATTGGATGCTAAGAAGACCAAAGGCAATTGAAGAGTTGGTTGGACAGTTCACGTCAGTCAGATTGATCTACATTTTTGAACATGTTCCAAGCATCTTTGGGTGATTAGGTCTCCTAACATTTAATCCCCTATCTCGTATCTTTCTAACTCATTTTGAAACACATCAATCAAATACCAGGAGCTTGAGATATACCCAGATTACTGAAGATAGTGCAGGCTGGAAATTAATACGGGAACCATTTATCTCCTTCAATGGACTTATGCATGGGAGGAATTAATGAAGACATGCATGGACGAGAAAAGAATATTAAAATGAATCAAAACATTTGTGAGGAGGTGCAAGGATTCATTTAAAGGCTTTTAAATTAATCCATTCATGCAAGAAGCCAAATAGTCATGTTCACACAAGGGGGAAGAATTTCAGCCAAGATACATTCATGAACATTCATCCATAGAAGACAAATCAACAAGTTCACACAAGGTGGGATGAATTCGGCCAAAGGATGTATTCCATTAAAATATGAACATCCATTCATCAAAATTCACTCACCTAAGCCATGCTTTGTATCTACTTAAAGTATGAACACTAATCCATGAAGGTTCACTCATTAAATGTTTTGTATTCAAACCATGCACTCTTAGGCCTATAAATAGCTTTCCATTCATTTGTAAAAGAAACCAATTCACTTTGTTTAATCAAATATTTGTGAGAGTTTCTCTCTTCGGTTCTTAAGTGAACTTTAATCGACTTATCAAGCTTATGCTTGTGGCGTCACCCCTATCTATGTCACCCTGATACTTCTGGTTCCTATCTCTTTATAGATAGTGGTTCAAAGTCCTTGTTTACCATCCCTTAAAGAAGCAATATAAAGTTTGGGTCTTTGTTCTTTAACATTGGTTCTTCTTTGAGTCTTCTTTGAGATACTACTTTTCATATTCATCTCCATCACCTTCATTCTACTTCTATTACCATACTTCATCATTTCCTTTAAACATATCACCAACTTATATATATTTTCCGCTGACATATTTATTTTTCCATTTCATTAAACCATTTTTTTAGCTTTCTTGTTTGTGCAGTATACTTGTTGTTTTCCTAGATCGAAACAATCAAAGGTACAACCTTGACGTTACCATCCATCCAAGTGAGGCTAGGTTGAACTGTATCAGCACTCAAGGAACAACCCATGTGTGTGACTAAGCATTGCACTACAAACAGCCCATGTGCTTGCCAAGATGCTTGTCTCCACTTAGCTTTGTCTCCACTAGCCATCAAGGATTCGGCCAAAGCACACTTCACCTACATTTGACTGAAAATATGCATGAAATTATGCTCAAAATATGTTTGAATTATATGCCAAAGAATGCCACATCAACAAGCACCATTCGACCAATTATGTTGGAACCTTCGGCCATGCATAGTACAATATACAGCCATGCATGTTCAAGTCCTATAAAATGGGCTTTCATATTGCATTGTAAACTTAACATTGAATTTGAATTAAAATTGAGAGTTTTCTCTTATTGAGTCCTTGGTAACTTTTATCGACTTATCAAGTAACTTAATACTTGTGGCGTCATTCATTTTTACCTTGATACTTATGGTTCCTATATCTTTATAGATAGTGGGTCAAACTCCTTTTTTCCACCCCTTAGAATGATTTGTAAGAGTGGTTATTCCTTTGTTATTCTAAGATACTATCCTTATCCACAATCCATTATTTCATCATCCCTATCATAACCACAACAATTATCTTTCGCTACTATCTCTAATATCATAAATTAGCCTACCATTTTCGTCCATTCATCTACCACCTAAACCATCTATTTGTGTAATTATCTTATACATGTTGTTTTGCTTCCTTCCTAGTTCCACAATCAATCGCTAAGGTAGAAACG
Source organism: Hibiscus syriacus (assembly GCF_006381635.1). Classification (NCBI taxonomy): domain Eukaryota; kingdom Viridiplantae; phylum Streptophyta; class Magnoliopsida; order Malvales; family Malvaceae; genus Hibiscus; species Hibiscus syriacus. Next base: position 15,658,792 of record NW_024063533.1, read on the forward strand.
CCTTACATCAACATCTCCCTTCATTAAAACAACATGTATTTCCATTTAAAAGTCAAGTATCTAGCCGAATGGACACATAATTATTCAGCCAAACCTTTGCAAGCCTATAAATAGGTGATGTAAGGCGAATCTACACGCTTTGATGGAAGAGAGTAGATAGCCTTATTGTGTCTCGATCTAGAATTGACAAGTACTGATGTCCTTGAATTATAAGCTTGGGCTGCAAATAAGATAAGAAATAAATATGTTTAGTAATGGAAGGATAAATGGAATAATAAGATAAGAAATGAATTTAAAAGAATGGTATAGAGATGGCTGCGGAATTGATGGTCTTGTTGGATGATGTTGATGGTGTTGATGGTGCAATGGAGATGGTGATGTTGTATCTCAAGCACGCCAAAGAGGAAACAATGCTAAGAAGCACAATCCCGTTCTTCACAAACTTACTTGAGGAGTGGTGATAGTGTCTTCAACCCACTAGATATCAATCTAGGAATTTTGGATTCAAGATGGAAAGAATGACGCCACAAGTATATTAATTATACTTGCTTAATCGATAAAGTTCACAAAGAACTTTGAAGAGAAATAAATCACAAGAGTATGTTTTATATAAGAGATGAGATGATTATAAATGAAATACACTAGCCTATTTATAGTTTTTCAAAGGGTTTAGGCCAAATAGACACATGATGGCTCGGCCAAGGTTGAAACCCCTTTGAAAATACATGATTTTTGATTAAAATACATGATTTTAATGAAGATACATGCTCTTGGCCGAATGGTTATGTGTTGGTTCGGCCCTAAGGATGATTTGAATGCATTTAGAAGTTATTTGGGCGCCAAAATGGAGAGGAATAAGTCTTTGGCCGAATAAGAAGCATCCCTTGGTGTTTTGGCACCTATTTGATGTCACATGGAGTGTACATGCTTGAATGATGCACATGGAAGCCTACTTGAACGTACATGGGTCTTCTTGCAAGGCTTTGGTGAGGTTGAAACCATAGGATAATGTCTTGAAGTCCATGGAATGAAGATGGAAGCAACTAGGCGTGACTTGGCTTCCAACATGCATCTAGGTGTCATGGTCTTCAATGGGCAGCAACTTGTCATGAAAGGTCACATTTGTGGAAGGTAACCTTTCATAATTTGAGCTACTTCCAATGTGTATGAGCTGAAGATGAGCTGGTCATAGGTGAATTACATGAAGATGAGTCTTTGGCCAGCTCATTCTGAAAAGGCACCTATTGGAATGGTTACTCTTTGCGAAAAGGTACGAATCCACAAAAATTAACTTAGACCATATTTGAAGTAATCTGTGTGGTGGTGATGATGATGTAACTCTCCAGCTGAAATGAGGTCTTTAGCTAGCTCAAAGGTCCAGCTCAAGTGAGCTATGAGCTCGGGGGTCAGCTGATAACTTTTCACCATTTGTTCTTCATGATCTCCCGAGTCATCCTATGTAAGTTTTCCTAGCTCCTTATCCTTAGTTAAGCTTAAATGTAGCTCTCAAGTGTTGGCCGAATATTCCTAAATGCATAATATAAAGAAATAAACTAAGTATATAACATATTATAAAGATGTGAACTATAGGTTATAATAATAACTCATGCATCATATGATAATGAATGAATATTAATATTATAACTATAGATTATATATATGAATATCAATCAATGATACAAACCATAGGATATAATGAATGAATGCACATACTATGATAATCCAAGTATAGTCTAATGTGCAAATGTATGCTCATAATAATATATATAGTGCATAAATAAATAAATATAAGATAAAGTATGGAAGAACTCCTTTAGAACCAGCTTTGAATAACATCCATGGTGTGATCAAGTCATGGAGAAAATTGGAGCTAGATAGGATCTCATCATCCTCCCTTTCTTTTGGGCGATTTGTCCTCAAATCGAAAGGTGAATTCTCCTTAGTATATGCCCATTCAATCGTTGCTGGTTTGCCTCCATATGTCATCTTTGTGAAAGGATTCTTATCAAAAGTCATATCCCATGAATGAGTTCGTTGAATGTCCATGACTTCTTTTCGCACTCCAAAAGACATATTATTTGGTTTCCCAAAGATCACGTCCTTTGAATGAAAAGTCATATCTTCTAGCACTTGAGAAGATAATTCTCTTAAGCTTCCAAAGATAACGCCTTTTGGTTCCTCCATTTGACAAATTGCATCATTTGGAATATCTCCTTGATCCGACACATCATATTCGTTAAAAATAATATGTATATCTTCAACTCCACTCTTTGAATCATCATGATGGTTTGTGGAGAGTCTTAACCTTTGAAACTTCTTGAAATACTTGAGTTCAATGCACCAATCAAGCTTATAACCACAAAGGATCTTACCATTATTGGTTGGTAGGATAATACCATGTACATAACTCAAATTCCTGTAAAGTAAACCAAATTAAATCAAAGTTAAAATATAAGAAATTATTTACAAGATGGATGGAAACATCAAACCAAGGTGGATGTTTAATGTGAGTTGGTTGCTGAATTCTTTTCACGATTGGCAATGCACTTGGAATGTCAACGAACACAACTCTTGGCACTTCAAATGATGTTTCTTTTGGAACTTCAAATGGCATCATCTTTGAAACATCAAGAGACATGTTTTGTGGATCAAAAGTAACAACTATATGTTCTTTAAAAGTCACATCTTTTAGTCCTCCAAAAGACATGATTCTTGAATCATCTCATTGAAAAGATATGTCTCTTGAATTGTCCTACAAAACAAAAGGAAGAATAGGAGAAAAAGTAATGTTAGATAAAAAAATTTCTTTACTCTCCTCTTTGGATCCAATTTCACTCCTCTCATTTTGAACTACAATGTCTTCTTCAAGTTGCTTGTCTTTAATTTGCTCTTTCATTACTTTAATGTTTTTCCTTAAGGTGTTTTGATCTTCATTCACTCGGCTAGGAAATAATGGAGTCCGTATGAATTTTCGTTCATTGTGGATGAATGAATATTGATTTGTGAATCCATCATATATAACCCGCTTGTCAAATTGCCATGGCCTCCCTAAGAGTAAATGACTCGTATTCATAGGTATCACGTCATATAGAATCTCGTCTTTGTAACTTCCAAGTGAGAATGACACAAGTACTTGTTCAGTGACCCTTAACTCTTCCTCGTCGTCCAACCATTGTAAGTCATATGGGCTGGAATGTTTAATTGTCGTAAGCCCCAATTTGTTCACCATATATGTGCTTACAATGTTTGTACAACTCCCTCCGTCAATAGCTACAAGACACACTTTACCATTCACATGGCAACGAGTGTGAAATGTATTTGTTCTTTGCTTTTCGTCCTCCAAGGTTTTGAAAGATGAAAAATCATAAGACATTTGTTAGTAAAAAAATTAAATAAAATTAAAACCTTACCAGCACACTCACAAAGTCTCACAAGTTCACTCCAAAGAAATGATAAGGTCACTCCACTCAACACTCGTGTTTACTCTCGTGAATATATCTTGGCTTTTAACAATTCCCCTTTTGATCTCACTCTCTCAATTAGCCTTTTTCCACTCCAATTTCTCTTGCTAAGTCCTTTGAAGAACTTACTCAAGATTAGAACAAGTTAATTCCTTCCTTGTGTGCGTCGGCTGCAGATAGGTTAGGGTAGAAAGAATAGAAGAAATGGAAAGATAGAAGAAAGGATTTAAAGGTATTAAAAGATAAAATGGTTGAGGACAAGGAAAATGAAGGTATATAAAAGAAAGAGGTGACTTACAATCCAAGAAACAACACTTACTGCTACCTTTCTCAAGAAATAATAAGGTTATCTTCTCTTAGTGTATATGGCCTCTTTGATGTACTTTGCAATGGTAGAGTACTTTCCTTGGCTTGCTTTCTTTTTGAATTTCTTTTTCTTTTCTTATTTTCTTTTTTTTCTAAATTTTCTTCTTCTTTTTATATTTTCTTTCTTTTTGTACTCCAATTTTGATGTAGGAGTCTTTTTCTTTAGCTTTGCACGCCAAATGACACTTTTGTTGTCAATCCAACTATGCTCTAATTACCGCTTGATGTAAGGCGAATCTACACGCTTTGATGGAAGAGAGTAGATAGCCTTATTGTGTCCCGATCTAGGATTGAAAAGTACTGATGTCCTTGAATTATAAGCTTGGGCTACAAATAAGATAAGAAATAAATATGTTTAGTAATTGAAGGATAAATGGAATAATAAGATAAGAAATGAATTTAAAAGAATGGTATAGAGATGGCTGCAGAATTGATGGTCTTATTGGATGATGTTGATGGTGTTGATGGTGCAATGGAGATGGTGATGTTGTATCTCAAGCACGCCAAAGAGGAAACAATGCTAAGAAGCACAATCCCGTTCTTCACAAACTTACTTGAGGGGTGGTGATAGTGTCTTCAACCCACTAGATATCAATATAGGAATTTTGGAATCAAGATGGAAAGAATGACGCCACAAGTATATAAATTATACTTGCTTAATCGATAAAGTTCACAAAGAACTTTGAAGAGAAATAACTCACAAGAGTATGTTTTATATAAGAGATGAGATGATTACAAATGAAATGCACAAGCCTATTTATAGTTTTTAAAGGGTTTAGGCCAAATAGACACATGATGGTTCGGCCAAGGTTGAAACCCCTTTGAAAATACATGATTTTTGATGAAAATACATGATTTTAATGAAGATACATGCTATTGGCCGAATGGTTATGTGTTGGTTCGGCCCTAAGGATGATTTGAATGCATTTGGAAGTTATTTGGGCGCAAAAATGGAGAGGAATAAGTCTTTGGCCGAATAGGAAGCATCCCTTGGTGTTTTGGCGCCTATTTGATGTCACATGGAGTGCACATGCTTGAATGATGCACATGGCAGCCTAATTGAACGCACATGGGTCTTCTTGCAAGGCTTTGGTGAGGTTGCAACCATAGGATAATGTCTTGAAGTCCATGGAATGAAGATGGCAACAACTAGGCGTGACTTGGCTTCCAACATGCATCTAGGTGTCATGGTCTTCAATGGGCAGCAACTTGTCATGAAAGGTCACATTTGTGGAAGGTAACCTTTCATCATTTGAGATACTTCCAATGTGTATGAGCTGAAGATGAGCTGGTCATAGGTGAATTACATGAAGATGAGTCTTTGGCCAGCTCCTTGTTAAAAGGCACCTCTTGGAATGGAAACTCTTCGCGAAAAGGTACGAATCCACAAAAATTGACTTAGACCATATTTGAAGTACTCTGTGTGGTGGTGGTGATGGTGTAACTCTCCAGCTGAAATGATGTCTATAGCTAGCTCAAAGGTCCAGCTTAAGTGAGCTATGAGCTCGGGGGTCAGTTGATAACTTTTCACCATTTGTTCTTCATGATCTCCCGAGTCATCCTATGTAAGTTTTCCTAGCCCCTTATCCTTAGTTAAGCTCAAATGTAGCTCTCAAGTGTTGGTCGAATATTCCTACATGCATAACTGAAAGAAATAAACTAAGTATATAAACTGTATAATGCATATAATATAATGATGTGCATATTATAAAGATGTGAACTATAGGTTATAATAATAACTCATGCATCATATGATAATGAATGAATATTAATATTATAAATATATATTATATACATGAATATCAATCAATGATACAAACCATAGGATATAATGAATGAATGCACATACTATGATAATCCAAGTATAGTCTAATGTGCAAATGTATTCTCATAATAATATATATAGTGCATAAATAAATAAATATAGGATAAAGTATGGAAGAACTCCCTTAGAACCAACTTTGAATAACATCCATGGTGTGATCAAGTCATGGAGAAAATTAGAGGTAGATAGGATCACATCAATAGGGCTTTGGCATTTCATTTGTACTCAACCCTTTTGATAATACAAACTCTTTATGAGATTATTCTCTCTTCAAGTTCTTTTTAGAACTATATCGATTATGCAAGCTTTCTTAAGTTTTTGGCATCATTCTTTCCATAGATACTTCGAGTTCCTAGTTCATATAAATGTGGGTTCAAGTCCTTGTTTACCACCCCTTAAAAAAGCAATTTAATGTATGGGTCTTTGTTCTTTAACATTGGTTCTTCTTTGAGTCTTCTTTAAGATACTATCTAACCATCACTGATGTAAGGTAATTATACCTTCTCATTTGATTGTGGATCTAGGAAGGAAGCAAAACAACCTGCACAAGTGAATGGCTCAAAACAGAATGGATAAGGGTGGTAAACGTATGGTTTAATAGGTAGGCTATTTAATAAATGAGAGATGGAAGTGGAAGATGATTGAAATGGTTATGGTTATGGCGATGAAACAAAAAGGTTGGTTGTGAGGATAGTATCTTGAAGAATGCTCAAAGAAGAACCAATGCTATAGAGAGCAAAGACCCAATCTTTATATTGTTTCTTCAAGGGGTGGTGTTAATACCCACTAGTTATATAAACTATGAACCAGAAGTAATAAGATGAAAGAAGAGGTTTGACACCACAAGTATAAATTATACTTGATAAGTCGATAAAAAGTCACCAGGACTTAAGGAAGAGGAATAATCTCACTTTAATTAAAACAAAGGTCTGATTACAAATGATGAATGCTTTCCTATTTATAGGAAATGGAGGGGCATAGACGAATAGAGACATAATGGTTTGGCCAGCCCATGTATATCCCTATAAAGACATAATTTAAATGCTAAAAGAGATGATGGTTCGGCCCTTGATGGAGGGAAATGATCATTGGCCGAATAACACTTGTATCCCTTCAAACTGGCGCCAAATGGGAGAGGAGATGATGCTTGGCCGAATGATTAAATGACTCTTCATCTTGGTGCCTAAATGAGATCATATGCACGGCACTTGGGGGCTGGTCATATGGCACGCACATGGGTGTTCTAGGGAGCCTTGTGGTGCATCCTTGTGCATGGGATGATGGCTAGTCATGTTCTCTCTCTTGGGCGTGCATGTGTCTCCTCCAAGCTAGCTTGAGTTATCGAGCTAGCTAGCAAGCATGGGCTGTTTGTGAACAAGCTTCCTATCTAAGTCCTTGTGAGCTCCTTAACATTATGTTCAGCTACATTCACCCTGGTTTGATATTTCCTTTCATCTTGTCAATAGTTTTTCATTTACATGTTTTGATTTATTTTGTAGAAATTCGATTCACATATATGGTATTATCTTATCACTTGGTGATGGCAAGGTCATTCGAGAATGCCTATGGATGAAACGAAAGATCAAGGACGATTATTCTAACCATGTAATTATAGATTTTTTCTTTGATTTTTCAAATTTTCCAAGCGACACAACTTGTCAAATTGGGAGGCTAGGGGACATGACCTTCAAAGAGGCAAGAGATGCGAGGCAAAGGGAGACATTTTATCATCCAAATGACGTGTCTTATAAGGATTCTAAGGACACTTCCATTCCAAGAGTTATAACCTTTCATGATTCAATGAATACACCTATTGGAGGACCAAGGAACATGACTTTTGGGGACATGATTATTCAAAGCAACATATCTTGTGATTCAAAAGACATCACTTTTGGCCATCCAAAAGATGTGAACAGGGAGTATACCTTTAACTTTCGAATGATTAATACTTCCCTTACTTATGAAAGTCTTCTTTCTTTTCAGGACAACGAGGTTCAAAGTACTTATTTAAGATTCATGACCTTTCATGAGGAACCTTTCATAGATCATTTCAAAAGGAAATATCTTGAACAATTTGCTATTGAATGGATATATTTTGAAGTCAAATCAGCAACATTTGAATGAAAAGACACTAAGGAGAAGTTACCTTACGATTTGAGGACAAATCGCCTAAAAGAAGGGGAGGATGATGTGATCATGTCTTGCACCAACTTTCTTCATGACACACTCACATCATTGAAGATTCATCATGCTCAATATAAGGGAGTTATACCTTACTTTATATTATATTTACTCATTTATGCACTATATATTATTATGAGCGTACATTTTCATATTAGACTATGCTTGAATTATCATAACATGTGCATTCATTCATTATGTCCTATGGTTTGCGTCATTGATTGATATTCATGCATATAATCTATAGTTGTAATAATAATATTCATTCATTATCATATGATGCATGAATTATTATTATAACCTATAGTTCACATCTTTATAATATGCACATTCTTATTACTTTATAATAATTCATATACTTAGCATATATTATGCTTTCTTTTGTAGATGCATGTTCGGCCACATGATGGGAGCTGACTTAAAGCTAGCATTAGAGTCCAAGAGCTATGGAAACTTAACTAGGATAACTCCGGGACAGCTCAAGAACATTTTGGGACAAAGTTTCCAGCTGACCCCCGAGCTCATAGCTGACTTGAGCGGGACTTTTGAGCTAGCTAGATGTTTCATTTCAGCTGGAGAGTTGCACCATCATCACCACCACACAGAGTACTTCAAGGACATCAGTACTTGTCAATCCTAGATCAGGACACAATAAGACTATCTACTCTCTTCTCCCAAACCGTGTAGATTCGCCTTACATCTAGCGGTAATCAGAGCATAGTTGGATTGACAACAAAAGTGTCATTGGCGTGCAAAGCAAAAGGAAAATAGAAGAAAAGACTCATTCATCAGAATTGGAGTGCAAAAAGAAAGAAAAAGATAAAAGAAGAGAAAAATCAGAAAAGAAGAAAAGAAAAGAAAAAGAAAAATTCAAAAAGCAAGCAAGCCAAGGAAAGTGCTCTACCATTATAAGTACATCAAAGAGGCCACCACACAGGTCTATGTCAATTTTTGTGGATTCGTACCTTTTCGCAAATAGTTGCCATTCCAAGAGGTTCCTTTTCACAAGGAGTTGTCCTATGACTCATCTTCATGTAATTCATCTATGGCCAGCTCATCTTCAGCTCAAACACATGGAAAGTGGCTCAAATGATGAAAGGTTACCTTCCACAAATGTGACCTTTCATGACAAGTTGCTGCCCATTGAAGACCTTGACACCTAGATGCACGTTGGGAGCTACGTCACTCCTAGTTGCTACCTATCTTCATTCCATGGACTTCAAGACATCATCCTATGGTTGCAACCTCAACTAAGCCTTGTAAGAAGACCCATGTGCATTCAAGTAGGCTGCCATGTGCATCATTCAAGCATGTGCACTCCATGTGACATCAAATTGGCGCCAAAACACCAAGGGATGCTTTCTATTCGGTGAAAGACTCTTTCCTCTTCATTTTGGCGCCCAAATAACTTCTAAAGGCATTCAAAACATCCTTAGGCCGAACCAACACCTTACCAGTCGGCCAAGAGCATGTATCTTCATTAAAATCATGTATCTTAATTAAAATCATGTATTTTCATTTAAATATCATGTATTTTCAAAGGTTTTTCATCCATAGCCGAACCATCATGTATCTATTCGGCCTAAACCCTTTGAAAAACTATAAATAGGCTAGTGCATTTTATTTGTAATCATCTCGTCTCTTATATAAAACATACTCTTGTGAGTTAATTTCTCTTCAAAGTTCTTTGTGAACTTTATCGATTAAACAAGTATAGTTTCTTGTACTTGTGGCGTCATTCCTTCCAAATTGATTCCTAAATTCCTAGATTAATATCTAGTGGCTTGAAGACACTATCACCACCCCTCAAGCAAGTTTGTGAAGATCGGGATTGTGCTCTTTAGCATTGTTTCATCTTTGGCGTGTTTGAGATACAAATCACTACCAATTCCATTTCATCAACAACACCATCATCAACATCCATCAAGACCATCAATTCCGCAGCCATCTCTTTCATTTCTTTCTATTTCATTTCCTTTATTATATATTCATTTCTTAAGACCATTATTAATATCATTTCTTTCTTATATTTATTGCAGCCAAGCTTATAATTCAAGGACATCAGTACTTGTCAATCATAGATCGGGACATAATAAGGCTATCTACTCTCTTCTCCCAAAGCGTGTAGATTCGCCTTACATCAGAAATTGTTAGTGTTGAAAGAGAAGTCTTGTAAGAGCATCAAGTAGAACAAGTGGAAAATCAAATTGATACGAGAAACATTGGAAAAGAAAGGGAGAATCATGATTCACCTAACAACTCTTTTCCTCCAATTATTAATTTTGTTTTCCAGGATAATCCAAGAGACATATCACTTCAAATTGAAGACTCAAAGAAAATGTCTTTTGAAGAATCAATAGGCGTGACTTGTGGTGATCCACAAGATATGTCCTTTGAGGTTCCAACAATTATGTCTCTAGAAGTTCAAAAAGATGTGTCACTTGAAGTGCCACAAGTTGTGATTATTGAGGCTCCAAGTACATTACAACTATTGAAGAGATTTCAGCAACCAATGGAATTTTTCATCATCAAGCAACCAACACCCATTAAACATCCTCCATGGTTTGCTATTTTCATTCATATTGTTAATAATTTTTCATTTACTAACTTTGATTTATTTTGGAGCAACTTGTTTCATCCCTATGGTGAAGAAATCATACCAACCCTCAAGACAATCATTTGGAGAGGTAAAATGGTGAAAGGACACGATGATTTAAATCAGCCCCAAAAGTCATTCAAAGAACACTTATCTTCACTAAGCGACGTGATGACTTCAACCAAGAGACAAACCTTTTCACCAACAATTATGGTGAATTAAAAGGAGGAAATAAAGATATAGAGGTCCTTTCCAAGCATTGTGATGATTCAAAGAATAAAGAGAAGGGATCAAGTTGGTTCGTGAAGGGTTATGTCTCTCTCGTTCAAAGGACATGTGATGATTCCCAAACATTGTGTCCACCCATCAAAGGATGTGGAGTTACCATATTTGAAGCCAAGAGGTTGAACATATCATGTGAATAATCTATTGGAGGAAAACATAATGAATTAATCCTTCCTACATCAAGAAGGTCTTCAATGAGAAACTACTTCGATTTGAGGACAAATCGCCTAAAATATGAGGAGGAGGATACAATCCAAACTAGCTCCAACTTTCTCCATGACTTGAACACACCATGGATGTTCTTCAAAGCTGCTTCTAAGGGAGTTCTTCATTACCCTATCTTATACTATATCATTTCTACATTCTATTCTATCATAAGCATGCATTCACATGTTAGTATAAATTATCATATTATTATTTCCATCCTATGCTTATTTGATCATGTTTTTCATATTATTCAAATATATGCTATGATTACATATCATTTCTTAGGATATTATTATTACATGTTTCCATTTATCATTTATGAATACCATGTTATATAATATTCATGCATACAACATATACCATATCTTTATGATTGATACACAATGTTATAAGCATGTTAGGATAGTCTTATAATCATATTAAGCATGATTATCATATATACATCACGGCAGCATCATTATAAATCATTTCATTAGTTCATATGCATTCATATTAGCTCTTAAGCTTCATGCATTATCTTACACATACTTTGAGATGATATAATTAGCTCATGACCTTCAAACATAGCTCACATCACTATAATCATACATGGCAGCAAGGTATTTAGCTCATAACAGCTCAATATCATGGACTTACCTTGTTTCCTTGAACATATAGGTACATTGGAGTGTGATGCACGATGAGGCAGCTTGGTAGAGTATTTGAACGTCATATACAGCTCACAAATAGCTTACAAATATCATGGCAGCTCATGGAACACTAAGGAAAGCTCAACTTAGTTGGAGGAGCTAGCATGTAGCTGAACTTAGCTGGAGGAGAGCTTTGGACCAAAGTGCTGAAAAGTGGACTAAAGGTAGCTGGAAGTAGCTGGGAGAGTAGCTGAGGAGCTGAGAAGACCAAAGCTAACTAGCTTGAGTTTATTAAGCTATAACTCACCTAGTTAGCTACCAAGACACTCATCTAGCTTACATTGAAGCTAGTTCATCTCTAGGCTGCCCAATGGATGCCATTTCATCTAGATACACATTGGAAGCTAATTCACACCTAGTTGTTACCTATCTTCATTCCATGGACTTCAAGACATCATCCTATGGTTACAACCTCATCAGAGCATACCAAGAAGACCCATGTGCATTCATGTAGGCTGCCATGTGCATCATTCAAGCATGTGCACTCCATGTGACATCAAATTGGCGCCAAAACACCAAGTGATGCTTCCTATTCGGCCAAAGACTTTATCCTCTTCATTTTGGCGCCAAAATAACTTCCAGATGCATTCAAATCATCCTTAGGGCCGAACCAACACATAACTATTCATCCAAGAGCATGTATTTTCATTAAAGTCTTGTTTTTTCATTAAAAATCATGTCATTTTAGGAAGGTACAAGGGCTGGCCGAACCAGCATGTACCTATTCGGCCAAGTCCTTGCAAAAACTATAAATAGGCTTTCCCATTTCATTTTTAATAAGACCTTTTGTTTAATTAAAGTGAGATTATTTTCTTCCTCAAGTCCTGGTGACTTTTATCGACTTATTTTCAACCCTCTTCTTTCATCTTGATACTTCTGGTTCCTAGTTCATATAACTAGTGGGTCAAAGTACTTAACACCACCCCTTGAAGAAACAATATAAAGATTCGATCTTTGCTCTCTATAGCGTTGGTTCTTCTTTGAGCTTTCTTCAAGATACTATCTACAGAACCATCCTTTTGTTTCATCGCCATAACCATAAGCATTTCAATCATCTTCCGCTTCCATCTCTCATTTATTAAATAGCCTACCTATTAAACCATACGTTTACCACCATTATCCATTCTGTTTTGAGCCATTCACTTGTGCAGGTTGTTTTGCTTCCTTCCTAGATCCACAATCAAATGAGAAGGTATAATTACCTTACATCACAAGGCTTCCTAGAACACCCATGTGCCTTGCATATGACCAGCCCCCATGTGCCTTGCATATGGATCATTTAGGCACCATGATGAAGAGTTCTCTCCCTATTCGGCCAACCCATATGTTTTGCATGTGATCAGCCCCAATGTGCCTTGCATATGACTCCATTTAGGCGCCAATATGAATGGCCATCTATCCATTCGGCCAAACACCATTACTCCTCTAATTTGACCCCAAATTGAAGGGTTTCAAGTGGTATTCGGCCATGAGACATACCCCTACACTTCAACCGAACCAACACCTATTTATTCAAGTTATTTATGAATTAAATTATGTCATTTTTTGAAGGCACAAGGGTGGCCAAATTTCTTTGTAATTATTCGGCCATGTCTCTCCATTTCCTATAAATAGGAAAACATTCATCATTTGTAAGGAGACCATTTTTATTAATCAAAGTGAGATTATTCTCTTCCTTAAGTCCTGGTGACTTTTATCGACTTATCAAGTATATTTCATACTTGTGGCGTCAACCCCTTTCCTTTCATCTTGATGCTTCTGGTTCATAGTTCTTTATAACTAGTGGGTCAAAGTACTTCATACCACCCTTTAAAGAAGCAAGATAAAGTCTGGGTCTTTACTCTATGTACCATTGGTTCTTCTTTGAGTCTTCTTTAAAATACTATCCTCACAACCATTCCTTTGTTTCATAAACCATAACCATAGCCATATCAACCATCTTTCGCTTCCATCTCTCATTTAAACAGCCCACCTATTCACCCATACGTTTACAACCCTTAACCATTATGTTTTGAGCCATTCACTTTGTAGGTTGTTTTACTTCCTTCCTAGATCCACAATCAATTTGTTAAGGCATCAGAAGAGCCTTACATCAAGCGATAATCAGAGCTTTGGTAGAAGAGGCAATGTGCAATAACAAAAAGAAAAATACAAAAAAAGAAGTGCAAGTGAAGTGCAAAGTCAAAGGAAAAGAAAATCAGAAAATAAATTGAAGCACTCCAAAAGAAAGAAAGAAATTCAGCATTCAAAAAGAAGAAAAGCAAAGAAAATAAAAGAAAGAAAGTTGAAGCACTCATTAACAATTATCATCACCAAGCAAGTCAAGTAAGCCGTTTAAACTGATTGCGGTGATAGAAGGTTGTGAAGTGACTGCTGTAAGTAACCCTTTTGTTTCTCTTCTTTCTATTTCTAAGCCACCCTTTCATTATATTTGTTTTCCCTTCCTACTAACCCTTTTGCAGACGATGCAAACAAGTAAAATTTACTTGATATAGTCTTGAGTAAAGTTCTCTAGAACTTGAGATAAGAGAATCGAGAGGAAAAAGGCTGGAAAGTGTGTGAGATCAGAAGAGGACAAGTAAAAGCCATTAAAGTCCTAGAGTGCAAACACGAGTGGATTGAGTGACATCAAGTTTTCTTGGAGTAACTTGTGAGGCTTTGTGAGAGTATATTCTGGTAAGGTCTTTTACACATCTTATTCTTTTCTTATTTGCTAACCATGTCTCGGAGTTCAGGACGATCACCAGAAAGAGAATCCCCTAACTTGCAAACCCAAGCCATTATGCATGAAATGGCAAGATTGTTGAAATTATAATTGGAGCCTTTGCAAGATCGTATGGATCAATTAGAAGCATCCTTAGGCAACCGGAGAGTAAACCGCCCTAGAATGGAAGAAGAATTAGAAGAGGAGGAGGCTGAAGTAACATCAGTAGCAAGAAGAGATGTTCATAGAAATCAGAATGACAACTTCAGCAACATCAAAGTGACCATTCCTCCATTTCAAGGACGAACAGATCCTGAAGCCTGTCTGGACTGGGTAATCAAAATCGAACACATTTTCGAATGACAAAATTATACGGAACAAAAGAAGGTCTGGCTTTCTGCTATGGAATTTATGGATTATGCTTTAGTTTGGTGGGATCGATGGGTAAGTTCAAGAAGACGAAATAGTGAACTCCCCATCACTACATGGGAAGAAATGAAAGCCATTACGAGGAAAAGGTTCGTACCTACTCACTATCATCGAGATCTTTATCATAAACTACAATACTTGAAACAAGGAAGCAAGAGCGTTGAAGATTATTTCAAAGAAATGGAGATAGCCATACGTGGATGAAGATAGAGAAGCAATAATGGAAAGGTTCTTATCTGGCCTAAATCTTGATATTGCTAACCTTGTTGAACTTCAGCATTATGTAGAGATTGAAGAGATGGTGCATGTAGCCATGAAAATTGAACGATAACTTAAGAGGAAAACCTATAATCGGAGCAGTCCAAATTCGACCACCAAATAGAAGCAAGAGCCTATTACCTTCCGGAAACAAACTCCAGTCCAATCAAAGGATCGTACAGAGGTACCCAAAATTATACAAATAGGTGAATCTAGCAAGGGTAAAGAAAAGTAAACCAACACTTTCGAGAGATCAAGAGATATCAAATGTTTCAAGTGTTTTGGAAAAGGGCATGTTGCTAGTCAATGCCCCAACCAAAATCCCATGATGTTGCTTGATAATGGAGATATTATATCAGATTCTGGTGAGCCTATTTTTGACGAGGAACCTGAAACAATACAAGAAGAATAAGTATAAGAAAATGTAGATCATGGCGAGATGCATGTTTCAAAGAGGTGCCTACAAGCACAAACATCCCAAGATGATATTCAAAGAAACAATATCTTTCATACAAGGTGCCGTGTTAAGGATAAGGTTTGCACAATGATCATCGATGGAGGAAGTTGTACAAACGTAACCAGCACTCTTATGGTTGAAAAACTTGGATTGGCAACGTCAAAGCATCCTACGCCATATAAACTCCAATGGCTTAATGAAGGAGGTGAGTTAAATATTACCAAACAAGTTCTAATTCCTTTTTCAGTTGGAAGGTACAAGGACGAGGTGCTTTGTGACATTGTCCCTATGCATGCTAGCCACATTATACTTGGGAGACCATGGCAGTATGACAAAAGGGCCATTCATGATTGTTTTCACAATCAATACACTTTTAAGCATGATAGACGCAAGGTGGCCTTGATGTCTTTAACGCCTAAAGAAGTACAACAAGATCAATTGCATATGCGAAAGAGTGTACAAGCATGACGCAAAGATAAAACCCCAACGAAAAATGAAGAAGAACTAAACAAGAAACCAAACTTCTTTATAAAGAAACATGATGGTTCAATTCTAGAAAATGAAGGGTCTCCTACGAAAAGTGGTGATGATTGGGACTTCAAGTCACAACTCTTCACCAATGGTTTTAATATTCAAAAGGTAAGTACCCTTTCATATGAAACCTTTTCTCTCCTCAATTTTCAGGACAAATCACACGAAAGGTCACTTACAAAAGGGATATCCCTAGATAAAGATCATTCCCAAAAGGTACCTGTTGGTAAATCATATTCCAAAGAAAGACCTAAAGGGAAATATTACGAAAGGGAATCTAATGGAAAGACATAATCGTTCAAAGGATGTTTTCTTTTAGCAAAAAGACGTGACGCTATACAAGGACAAAATAAACTCGATTTGAGGACAAATCGCCCTAAAGAAGGGGCGGATGACACAAGCACGTTTTAAACTATAAAGGGAATATTCTTGAACATCTTTATAATGCATTCACTTTATACTAGCCTTATAATATATACTATTTTAATACATATCATGCTAAGGATATTAGTTATGAAGCTAAAGAATAACTTAGTATGAATACATCTTGCACATTGTTATTTTAATATGTTAAGCATGTTAGGATAGCTTTATAAACATATTAAGCATGATTATTATTTATACATCAAGGCATCATACTTATAATGTATTTTGTTAGTTCATATGCATTCATATTAACTCTTAGGCCTCATTCATAATCCTACACATATTATGAGATGATATAATTAGCTCATGGCCTTCAAACTTAGCTCACATTACCATAATCAAACATGGCAGCAAGGTATTTAGCTCGCCTTAGCTCAATATCATGGACTTACCTTGTTTCCTTGCACATGTAGGTACATTGGAGCATGATGCACGTTGAGGTAGCTTGGTGAATGATTTGGACGTCATATGCAGCTCACAAATAGCTTACAAAGTACAAGGCAGCTCATGAAACACTAAGGGAAGCTTGATTCAGCTGGAGGAGCTTAAGGCTAGCTAAACTTAGCTAGTTGGACTATTTGGAGTTGAGTTACCAAAAGTGATGTCAAAGGTAGCTGAATGTAGCTGAACATAATGTCGAGGAGCTCACAAGGACTTAGCTAGGAAGCTTGTTCACGAACAACCCATGTTTGCTAGGTAGCTCCAAAACTCAAGCTAGCTTGAAGGATACAAATACACGCCCAAGAGAGAGAGAGCATGACCAGCCATCATTCCATGCACAAGGCTTCCTAGAACACCCATGTGCCTTGCATATGGCAAGCCCCCATATGCCTTGCATATGGATCATTTAGGCGCCATGATGAAGAGTTCTCTCCCTATTCGGCCAAGCCATATGTTTTGCATGTGATCAGCCCCCATGTGCCTTGCATATGACTCCATTTAGGTGCCAAGATGAATGGTCATCTATCTATTCGACCAAACACCATTACTCCTCCAATTTGGCGCCAACTTGAAGGGTTTCAAGTGCTATTCGGCCATGAGACATACCCCTACACTTGAACCGAACCAGCGCCTATTTATTCAAGTTATTTATGAATTAAATTATGTCATTTTAAGAACGCACAAGGCTCGCCGAATCTCCTTGTAATTATTCGGCCATGTCTCTCAATTTCCTGTAAATAGGAAAACATTCATCATTTAATCAAAGTGAGATTATTCTCTTCCTTAAGTCCTAGTGACTTTTATCGACTTATCAAGTATATTTCATACTTGTGGCGTCAACCCCTTTCCTTTCATCTTGATACTTTTGTTTCCTAGTTCTTTATTACTAGTGGGTCAAAGTACTTCATACCACCCCTTAAAG
The DNA here is from genome assembly GCF_006381635.1 of Hibiscus syriacus. NCBI lineage: Eukaryota > Viridiplantae > Streptophyta > Magnoliopsida > Malvales > Malvaceae > Hibiscus > Hibiscus syriacus. Next base: position 15,676,570 of record NW_024063533.1, read on the forward strand.
AAGCAATATAAAGTATGGGTCTTTGCTCTATATAGCATTGGTTCTTCTTTGAGTCTTGTTTAAGATATTATCCTCGCAACCATTCCTTTGTTTCATAAACCATAACCATAGCCGTATCAACCATCATCTGCTTCAATCTCTCATTTAAACAGCCCACCTATTCACCCATACGTTTACCACCCTTAACCATTCAGTTTTGAGCCATTCACTTTGCTGGTTATTTTGCTTCCGTCCTAGATCCACAATCAATTTGTTAAGGCATCAGAAGAGCCTTACATCAAGTCTTGTCACAGGAAAGGCAACCTATTGCATATTTCAATGAGAGGTTGAGTGGTGCCACCTTAAACTATCCAGTGGTTTATAAGGGGATGTATGCATTAGTTTGAGCACTTGAGACATGAAAGCACTATCTTTTGTCGAAATAGTTAGTGATTCACACCGATCATGAGGCTTTGAAACACATACAAGTCAGGATAAATTGAATAAAAGGCATGCTAAGTGGGTCTAATTTTTGGAGTCTTTTCCTTATGTCATTTGATATAAAAAGGGTAAGGACAATGTTGTAACAGATTCCTTGTCCCGCAGGTATGTACTTCTGAATTATTTAAACTCTCATCTGATTGGTTTTGCTTATATTAAAGATTTATATGCCACTGACCCTAATTTTAGAGAAAGATATTTATGCAGATGAGAAGTTTTATCGACATGATGGCTATCTCTTTAAAGAATTAAGAATCTACATTCCTCAAGGGTCAATTCGAGAAGTCCTTATTCGAGAAGCACATGAAGGTGGACTTATGGGACATTATGGAGTTACTAAGATGTTGCACATTTTGAAGGAGCATCTATTCTGGCCCAAGATGCGCAGGGACGTTGAAAGAATATGAAAGTTGTGTAACATGTAAGAAAGCAAAATCGAAGGTTCTACCACACGGTATGTATTTGCCTTTACCTATTCCTGATTCTCCTTGGCTAGATATTTCGATGGATTTTGTGTTGGGATTGCCTAGAGCTAGAACAGGTAGAGATCGTATCTTTGTTATGGTTGATAGGTTTTCATAGATGGCACATTTCTATGCGTGTCATAAAACTGATGATGCTACTAATGTGGCCAACTTGTTTTTTCAAGGAGATTGTTCGTTTACATGGAATTCCTAGGTCTATTGTTTATGACAGTGATGTTAAGTTTTTGAGTCATTTCTGGAGGACTCTTTGGTGAATATTGGGAACGAAACTGATGTTTTCCACTACATGTCATCCTCAAACTGATGGACAAACTAAGGTTGTAAATTGAGTTTTATCTACTTTATTGTGTTCCATCATTAAAAAGAACATTAAGACATGGGAAGATTGTTTACCACATGTTGAGTTTGCCTATAACCATTCTGTTCATTCTGTTACTAAATTTTCACCATTTGAGATTGGTTATGGCTTTAATCCTTTAACTCCTATGGATTTATTTCCATTACCTCAAGAACAAGTTATGAACATGGACGGAAAGTCTAAGGCAGACTATGTGAAAAGGTTGCATCAACAGGTTAAGGAAAATCTAGAGCGGAGGACTCAACAGTACGAAAAACAAGCAAATAAAGGTCGTAAACGAGTTACCTTCAATGTTGTAGATTGGGTTTGGGTTCATTTTTGAAAGGAATGTTTTCCAGCCCAACGGCGTTCTAAGTTGTTACCACAAGGAGATGGTCTATTTCAAGTGTTGGAGAAAGTAAACGATAACGCTTATAAGTTGGACTTACCGGGTGAATTCAACATAAGTGCTACATTTAACGTTTCTGATTTATCCCCTTATGATGTTCCTACAGATTTGAGGTCAAATCTTTTTCAAGAAGGGGGATGATGTGAGCACGTCTATGCCAGCAAAGGAAGCTGATCCGGAGGTCTTACCAATAGGACCTATCACACGTTCTAAGGTAAAACATTTCAGGGAAGTTCTTTCTCTTAAGTGTTTACAAATTTCTGAATCATTTCATAATGTTTATGCCTTAGAAACAAAGTGATGCAAGCATGTTTTCATCTATAAAGGGAATACTCTTGAACATTTTTATATTGAATTTACTTTATACTAGTTTATAATATATGCTATTATGATACATCTCATGTTAAGAATACAAGTTATGTAGTTAATAAATAACTTAGTATGAACACATCATGCACATTGTTATTTTAATATGTTAAGCATGTTAGAATATTCATTCACTCATATTAAGCATGATTATCACATATACATCATGGCAACATACCTATCATTAGCTCATATGCATTCATATTAGCTCCTAGACTTTATACATTAGCTCACACATATGATGAGATGATATATTTAGCTTATGACATGTAAACATAGCTCACAATACCATAATCATGCATGCCAGCAAGGTATTTAGCTCATATCAGCTCAATGCCATAGAATTACCTTGTTTCCTTGCACATGTAGGTACATTGGAGCATGACACACGTTGGGGTAGCTTGGTGGATTATTTGGACATCATATGCAGATCACAAATAGCTCATAAAGTACATGGTAACTCATGGAACACTAAGGAAAACTCAACTCAGTTGGAGGAGCTCAAGGCTAGCTAAACTCAGCTAGTTGGACTATTTGATGCTGAGTTGCCAAAAGTGATATCAATGGTAGCTGAAAGTAGCTGAATTTGATGTTATGAAGCTTGCAAGTTCTCAGCTAGGAAGCTCATTCACAACTAGCCCCTTGCTTGCTAGCTAGTTACACACTCAAGCAAGCTTGGAGGAAGACATATGCACGCCCAAGATGGTGCACATGACCATCCTTCATCCCATGCACAAGGCTCCCTAGAACACCCATGTGCGTGCCATATGACCAGCTACCATGTGCCTTGCATTTGTATCTTTTAGGCACCAAGATGAAGAGCCATCTAACCATTCGGCCAAGCATCATTTCTTATCCCATTTGGCGCCAACTTGAAGGGACACAAGAGTTATTCGGCCAAAGGTTATTACCCTTCATTTAAACCGAAACATCATCTCTTTTTATATTAAAATTATGACCTTATAGGGAGACACAAGGGCTGGCCGAACCACCATGTATCTATTCGGCCATGTCCCTCTATTTCCTATAAATAGGCTATCATAAATCATTTGTAAGTATACCTTTTTGATCAATTAAAGTGAGATTATTCTATTTTCTTAAGTCCTGGTGACTTTTATTGACTTATCAAGTATTTTAATACTTGTGGCACCAACACATTCCCTTGATACTTGTGGTTCCTATCTCCATATAGATAGTGGGTCCAAGTCCTTAATACCACCCCTTAAAGAAGCAATATAAAGTCTAGGTCTCTGCTCTCTATAGCATTGGTTCTTCTTTGAGTCTTCTTTAAGATACTACCTTCACAACTGTTCTATTGTTTCATCAACCTAACTATAGCCATAACATCCTTCCACTACCATCTCTCATTTCATAAATAGCCTACATATTCACCCTTACATCTACCACCAAACCATCTATTTGAGTCATTCACTTATGCAGGTTGTTTTGCTTCCTTCCTAGATCCATAATCAATCGAGAAGGTAGAATTGCCTTACATCAAGCGGTAATCAGAACATTGGTGGAAGAAAGCAACGTGCAACAACAACAAAAACAAAAAATACAAAAAAAAAGTGCTAGTGAAGTGCAAAGTGAAAGAAATCAAAAAATCAGCAAAGAAATTGAAGCACTCAAAAGAAGAAATTGAAAGCACTCAAAAAAAGGAAGAAAAATAAAAGAAAAGAAAGAAAGAAAAAGTTGAAGCACTCATCAATAATTCTCATCACCAAGCCATTCATGTAAGCCTTTAAATTGATTGTGGTGATAGAAGGTTGTGAAGTGACTTTGTGTATGTAACCCGTTTGTTCTCTTCTTTCTATTTCTAAGCCACCTTTTCATTATATTTTGTTTTCCATTCCTACTAACCCTTTTGTAGCCGATGCCCAACAAGTAAAATCTACTTGATACGATTTTGAGTAAAGTCCTCTAGAACTTGGGATAAAGAGAATTGAGAGGAAAAAGGCTTGAGCTTGTGTGAGATCAGAAGAGGACAAGTAAAAGCCTTAAAAGTCCTAGAGTGCAAACACGAGCGGATTGAGTGACATTCAAATTTTCTTAGAGTGACTCGTGAGGCTTTGTGAGAGTATTATCTAGTAAGGTCTTTTACACATCTTTTTCTTTTCTTATTTCACTAATCATGTATCGAAGTCTAAGACAAACCCCATAAAGAGAAGCTAACACTTGCTGCCGTGCCAATGATTGTGAGCCTTTGGTTACATCTTTATTATTAAACAACATTAACTACACGTGAAAATGCTAAAGGTAAAGATGAATGTAATGAACTACCAAATGATATGCTGTGAATGTAAAACATAAACAACACGTGAGAATTATAAGTATTAAAATGAATGCATTGAGTCATACGAATGCAAGTATGCTTATTATAAAAATATGATTAAGATGAATGCAAATCTAATATGATATAATAATATGCTTGAAGTAACGTGACATGAGCTGATAAGTGAATGAAACAATGCTTAATATAATATGTAAATGTTATACAAACTATTCTAGCATGTTAATGTAGGCTGATCTACACGCTTTGGTGAAGAGATGTAGATAGCCTTATTGTGTCCCGATATAGGATTGACAAGTACTAATGTCCTTGAATTATAAGCTTGGGCTGCAAATAAGATAAGAAATAAATAAGATTAATATGTGAATAAAATGGAATAATAAGATAAATAATGAAATGAAATAGTAGGGATAGAGATGGCTACGGAAATGATGGTCTTGATGGATGTTAAAAATGGAGATGGTGTTGTTGTTGTATCTCAACACGCCAAAGATGAAATAGTGCTAAGGAGCACAATCCCAGTCTTTACAAACTAGTTTGAGGGGTGGTAATAGTGTCTTCAACCCACTAGATATTAATCTTGGAATTTAGGAATCAGGATGAAAAGAATGACGCCACAAGTATAGGAATTATACTTGTTTAATCGATAAAGTTCACAAAGAACTTTGAAGAGAAATTAACTCACAAGAGTTGATGTAAGGCACTTCTAATGCCTTAACAAATGATTGTGGATCTAGGAAGGAAGCAAAACAACCTGCAAAGTGAATGGCTCAAAATAGAATGGTTAAGGGTGGTAAACGTATGGGTGATGTGGGCTGTTTAATTGAGAGATAGAAGCAGAAGATGGTTGATATGTCTATGGTTATGGTTTATGAAACAAATGGATGGTTGTGAGGATAGTATCTTAAAGAAGACTCAAAGAAGAACCAATGCTATATAGAGCAAAGACCCAGACTTTATATTGCTTCTTTAAGGGGGTGGTATGAAGTACTTTAACCCGCTAGTTATAAAGAACTAGGAACCAGAAGTATCAAGGTGAAAAGAGAAGGGGTTGACGCCACAAGAATAAATTATACTTGATAAGTCGATAAAAAGACCCCACGACTTAAGGAAGAGAATAATCTCACTTTAATTAAAACAAAGGTCTCCTTACAAATGATGAATGCTTTCCTATTTATAGGAAATGGAGAGACATGGCTGAATAATTACGAGGAGATTCGGCCAGCCTTGTGCCTTTCTATAGAGACATAATTTAATGGTAAATATAGATGACGGTTTAGTTTAAATGGAGGGTAATAACCCTTGGCCGAATAGCTCTTGTGTCACTTCATGTTGGCGCCAATTTGGATGGTAGTAGATGCTTGGCCGAAAAGGGAGAGAACTCTTTATCTTGGCGCCTAAATGAACCACATACAAGGCACATGGAGGCTGGTCATATGCAAGGCACATGGGTGTTCTAGGAAGCCTTGTGGTGCAGCCTTGTGCATGGAATGATGGCTTATCATGTGCTCTCTCTTGGGCATGCATGTGTCTCCTTCAAGCTAGCTTGAGTTGTGGAGCTAGCTGGAAAACATGGGTTGTTTATGAACAAGCTTCCTAGCTAAGTCCTTGTGAGCTCCTTAACATTATGTTCAGCTACATTCAGTTACCTTTAACATCACTTTTGGCAACTCAGCTCCAAATAGTCCAACTAGCTAAGTTTAGCTAGCCTTAAGCTCCTCCAGTTGAATCGAGCTTCCCTTAGTGTTCCATGAGCTACCTTGTACTTTGTAAGCTGTTTTTGAGCTGCATATGACGTCCAAATCATTCACCAAGATACCTCAGCGTGCATCATTCTCCAATGTACCTACATGTACAAGGAAACAAGGTAAGTTCATGATATTGAGCTGTTATGAGCTAAATACCTTGCTGCCATGTATGATTTTGGTGATGTGAGCTATGTTTGAAGGTCATGAACTAATTATATCATATCAAAGTATGTGTAAGATAATGCATGAAGCTTAAGAGCTAATATGAATGCATATAAACTAATGAAATGATTTATAATGATGCTGCCTTGATGTATATATGATAATGATGCTTAACTGAATGCAAGACTAATATAGCATACTTAACATGCTTCAAATAACATTGTGGATATATGTTGTATGCATGAATATCATTTAACATGGTATTCATAATAAATGATAAATGGAAACATGTAATTATAATATCCTAAGAAATGATATGTAATCATAGTATATATTTGAATGATATGAATGACATGATCAACTAGGCATAGGATGGAATTATTATGATAATTTATAATAACATGTGAATGTATGCTTATGATAGAATAGAATGTATGAATGATATAATATAGGAGAGGGTAAGGAAGAACTCCCTTAGAAACAACTTTGAATAACATCCATGGTGTGTTCAAATCATGGAGAAAGTTGGAGCTAGTTTGGATCGTATCATCCTCCCCTTCTTTTAGGCGATTTGTCCTCAAATCGAAGTAGTTTCTCATTTAAGACATTCTTGATGTAGGAAGGATTGAATCCTTATGTTTTCCTCCAATAGATGATTCACACGAAATATTCAACTTCTTGGCTTAAAAGCTGGTAACTTCACGTCCTTTAATGGGAGGACACAATGTTTGGGAACCATCACATGTCCTTTGAATGGAAAAGACATATCCCTTCACGAAATAACTTGATCCTTTTACTTTATTCTTTGAACCATCACAATGCTTGGAAAGGACCTCTGATACAGTTCAACCTAGCCTCACTTGGATGGATGGTGAAGTCAAGGTTGTTCCTTTGATTATTTCGATCTAGGAAAGCAACAAGTATCCTACACAAACAAGAAAGCTAAAAAATGGTTAAATGGAAGTAATGAAATGGAAATATAAATATGGAAGCGGAAACTATATATAAGTTGGTGATATGTTTCAAGGAAATGATGAAGTTTGGTAATGGAAGTAGAAAGAAGGTGATGGAGATGAATATGAAAAGTAGTATCTCTAAGAAGACTCAAAGAAGAACCAATGTTAAAGAACAAAGACCCAAACTTTATATTCCTTCTTTAAGGGATGGTAAACAAGGAATTTGACCCACTATCTATAAAGAGATAGGAACCAGAAGTATCAGGGTGACATAGATAGGGGTGACGCCACAAGCATAAGCTTGATAAGTCGATAAAGTTCACTTAAGAACTAAATAAAGAAACTCTCACAAATATTTGATTAAACAAAGTGAATTGGTTTCTTTTAAAAATGAATGGAAAGCTATTTATAGGCCTAAGAGTGCATGGTGTGAATATAAAACATTTAATGAGTGAACCTTCATGGATGAGTGTTCATACTTTAAGTAGATACAAAGCATGGCTTAGGTGAATGAATTTTGATGAATGGATATTCATCTTTTAATGGAATACATCCTTTGGCCGAATTCATCCCACCTTGTGTGAACTTGTTGATTTGTCTTCTATGGATGAATGTTCATGAATGTATCTTGGCTGAAATTCTTCACCCTTGTGTGAACATGACTATTTGGCTTCTTACATGAATGGATGAATTTAAAAGCCTTTGAATGAATCCTTGCACCTCCTCACAAATGTTGATGTAAGGTAATTCTATCTTCTCATTTGATTGTGGATCTAGGAAGGAAGCAAAACAACATGCACAAGTGAATGGCTCAAAAGAGAGGGTTAAGGGTGGTAGACATATGGTGAATAGGTGGGCTGTTTAAAATAAGAGATGGAAGCGGAAGATGATTGAAATAGTTATGGTTATGGCGATGAAACAAAAGGATGGTTGTGAGGATAGTATCTTGAAGAACGCTCAAAGAAGAACCAATGCTATAGAGAGCAAAGACCCAATCTTTATATTGTTTCTTCAAGGGGTGGTGATAAGTACTTTGACCCACTAGTTATATGAACTAGGAACCAGAAGTATCAAGATGAAAGAAGAGGGTTGATGCCACAAGTATAAATTATACTTGATAAGTTGATAAAAAGTCACCAGGACTTAAGGAAGAGAATAATATCACTTTGATTAATAAAAATGGTCTGTTACAAATGAAATATAATTTCCTATTTATAGTTTTTGAAGGGACTTGGCCGAATGGTTATGTGTTGGTTCGGCCCTAAGGATGATTTGAATGCATTTGGAAGTTATTTGGGCGCCAAAATGAAGAGGAAAGAGTCTTTGGCTGAATAGGAAGCATCCCTTGGTGTTTTGGCGCCAATTTGATGTCACATGGTGTGCACATGCGTGAATGATGCACATGGCAGCCTACATGAATGCACATGGGTCTTCTTGCTATGCTTTGATGAGGTTGCAACCATAGGATGATGTCTTGAAGTCCATGGAATGAAGATAGGCAACAACTAGGCGTGAATTAGCTTCCAACATGCATCTAGGTGACATGGCATCCATTGGGCAGCCTAGAGATGAACTAGCTTCAAGGTAAACTAGGTGAGTGTCTTGGTAGCTAACTAGGTGAGTTATAGCTTGATGAACTCAAGCTAGTTAGCTTTGGTCTTCTCAACTCCTCAGCTACTCTCCCATCTACTTCCAGCTACCTCTAGTCCACTTTTCAGTAATTTGGTCCAAAGCTCTCCTCCAGCTAAGTTCAACTACTTGCTAGCTCCTCCAGCTAAGTTTAAGCTCCGTATATGATGAAATGAGCTACCATAATGTTCATGAGCTAGTGTGAGCTGCTGTGCTTGTCCTTTTAGCTAGCCAAGCTACCATAATATGCCTTGTTTTGTGTTTCACCTATAAGAATCACCAAACAAATAAAATAAGCAATGTGTGAGCCCATTTAAGGTAAAATGCATGATGTCGTGAGGTGTTTAAGTGATATGAGCTATGAATGCATGTCATGAGCTAAGTACATAATGATATAACATATATAAGCTAATGTATAAGACATAGGAGCTAAAATGAATGCACGTGAGCTAACAAATGAATGATTAAGCATTCTGCCATTTCACGAATGAATTGAATCATGCTTAAATTAATGCAAGACTAACATAAGATACTTAACATACTTGAAATAACATTGTGCATCAATTATAAAGATGTGAATGCATGACTATCATATAATATGGTATTCATAAATGATAAATGGAAACATGTAATAATAATATCCTAAGAAATGATATGTAATCATAACATATATTTGAATGATATGAAAGACATGATTAACTAAACATAGGATGGAAATAATAATATGATAATTTATACTAACATGTGAATGAATGCTTATGATAGAATAGAATGTATAAATGATATAATATAAGATAGGGTAATGAAGAACTCCCTTAGAAATAGCTTTGAAGAACATCCATGGTGTGTTCAAGTCATGGAGAAAGTTGGAGCTAGTTTTGATCGTATCAAATGTTCTGATTCATTTTAATATTCTTTTCTCGTCCATGCATGTCTTCATTAATTCCTCCCATGCATAAGTCCTTTGAAGGAGATGAATGGTTGCAAATCCCATATTAATTTCCAGCCTGCATTGTCTTCAGTAATCTGGACATATCTCAAGCTCCCGATATCAGATTAATGTGATTAAAAATGCGTTGGAAAGATACGAGATAGGGGATTAAATGTTAAGAGACTTCATCACCCAAAGATGCTTGGAACATGTTCAAAAATGTAGATCAATCTGACTGACGTGAACTATCCAACCAACTCTTCAATTGCCTTTAGTCTTCTTAGCATCCAATGAACCTAGACAAAGTATGTAAACAAATAATTAGATAGGAATTGAGCTAATATAATTATGAATTCATGCTTCCACCTATGTTAATAATGCAAATGAACTAACTATGAATGCATATGCATTTAATGAGTTATATAAAGATGTGAATTAATAAGTCATTCATGAATATCATATATTATACATATAAATGATAACATATAATATTCAAGCAAAAATTAAGAATAAGATAAACATATTCACGTGACATGTAATGCGTAAATGAGTAAATAAATAATAAAATAAGGCAAGACTCCCTTAGAATCATCTTGGAAGAACTTCAAAGTTGTGAGCATGTTTTGTTTGAACATGGTGGTCGGTAGGATCACATCATCCCTCCCTTCTTTAAGGCGATTTGTCCCCAAATCGATGCTTGGTACATAAGGGACCAACTTTGATGTTCTTTTTGAATGGAAATTCTTTCATTCTCATCTTGCATCGTTTTCTTTGCTCAAAATGCTTCATATGTTCAAGTCTTTGCTTTTGTATCAACAATGTCAAAAATAGAACAAAGTTAGAAGTAGATAATTTAGAATCAAAGGAAATAAAAGGATTAAATTCATGAATGAATGAGTTTGGACTCTTAATGTTCTCCATGGTTAGGTTCATTGAATCTTCCCTTTTATAAGGTGCATTCGATCTTGAGTACGAGGTAAATGTACTTTGAAGGTTAATGAACATGTTCTATATAATTTCAAGTGACACATCTTTTGGAATTTCAAAAGAAATGATGCTTGAATCATCTTGAATGTCCCTTGGAATAACCTACAAATTCAAAGAATGAATAGAAGAAATAAATTGATTAGTATAAAGAAAAACTTCATTCTCATTGCATTCGCTCCTTTAATGCTCATGTTTTTCAACACACTCATCTTCACACTCATTTTCAACTCCAAATGTCATGGTTTTCTCACAATGTTCTTATTTGATTTTTGCATGTTCAACTCCATCATATCTTTTAACCACAACCTCACTTGTAATCTTTTCATTTTCTCTTCCACACGTACTTCCCCCTTTGCTCCCAAATTCAATCTTTTCAACTTTCTCATTTTCGACTCCAACGTTTCTCACATCAATTTTCTCATTTTCATTTTGATCTCCCTCCACTGTTATTTGTTTCTCACGTGAAACTTCTCTTTCAACTTTCTTCATGGCTTTAGTTTTCTTCCATTCCTCTATACGTGATTTGACGATAACTTGGAATTCATGGGCTTGATTTGGGCACATTGGAACCAACACGATCTTTCTCCCTTGGTGTTTGAATGAATATTTGTAGGAGAACCCATCATACAATGCTCGTTTATCAAACTGCCAAAGACGTCCAAGGAGTAGATGGCTTGAATTCATAGAAATAACATCACATAAAACATCATCTTCATATCCCCCAATTGAAAATGACACACGTACTTGCTCTATAACTTCTAACTCTTCATCTTCATTTAATCCTTGCAAAACATATGGACTGGGATGTTTGAATGTTATAAGCCCCAACTTCTCAACCATGTATGTGCTTGCAAGATTTTCACAACTACCACCATCAATGGCTACAAGGCATACTTTATCATTCATATGAAAACGAGTATGAAATGGATTCCTCCTTTGCTGTCCGTAATCCACTCGAAAGATGGGAGAATTGTTAGTGAAAAATTAATAGTTGAATACGATGAAAGGTGATGCAAGAACGTTTTCAACTATAAAGGGAGTACTCTTGAACATCCTTTTAATGCATTTACTTTATAATAACCTTATAATATATACTATTATATTACATATCATTGTAAGGATATTAGTTATGAAGTTAAAGAATAACTTAGTATGAATACATCTTACGCATTGTTATTTTAATATGTTAAGCATGTTAGGATAGCTATATAATTATATTTTGCATTATTATAACATATACATCAAGGCAACATACTTATAATGCATTTCATTAGTTCATTTGCATTCATATTAGCTCTTAGGCTTTATACCTTACCTTACACATATTAGGAGATGATATAATTATCTCATGACATTCAAACTTACCTCACATTACCAAAATCAAACATGGCAGCAAGGTAATTAGCTCATATTAGCTCAATACCATGGAAATACCTTGTTTCCTTGCACATGTAGGTACATTGGAGCATAATAAACGTTGAGGTAGCTTGTTGAATGATTTGGACGTCATATACAGCTCACAAACAACTTACAAAGTAAAAGGCAGCTCATGAAATACCAATGGAAGCTCGATTCAGCTGGAGGAGCTTAAGGCTAGCTAAACTTATCTAGTTGGACTATTTGGAGCTGAGTTGCCAAAAGTGATGTCAAAGGTAGCTGAATGGAGCTGAACATAATGTTAAGGAGCTCACAAGGACTTAGCTAGGAAGCTTGTTCACAAACATCCCATGTTTGCTAGCTAGCTCAATAACTCAAGCTAGCTTGGAGGAGACACATGCACGCCCAAGAGAGAGAACATGACCAGCCATCATCCCATGCACAAGGCTGCACCACAAGGCTCCCTAGAACACCCATGTGCGTGCCATATGACCAGCCCCCATGTGCCATGCATATGATCTCATTTAGGTGCCAAGATGAAGAGCCATTTAACTATTCGGCCAAGCATCATCTCCTCTCCCATTTGGCGCCAATTTGAAGGGATACAATTGTTATTCGGCCAAGGATCATTTCCCTCCATCATGGGTCGAACCATCATCTCTTTTAGCATTTAAATTATGTCTTTATAGGGAGATACATGGGCTGGCCGAACCATTATGTCTCTATTCGACTATGCCCCTCCATTTCCTATAAATAGGAAAGCATTCGTCATTTGTAATGAGACCTTTTGTTTAATTAAAGTGAGATTATTCTCTTCCTTAAGTCCTGGTGACTTTTTATTGACTTATCAAGTATAATTTATACTTGTGGCGTCAACCCTCTTCTTTCATCTTGATACTTCTGGTTCCTATTTCATATAACTAGTGGGTCAAAGTACTTAACACCACCCCTTGAAGAAACAATATAAAGATTGGGTCTTGGCTCTCTATAGCATTGGTTCTTCTTTGAGCATTCTTCAAGATACTATCCTCACAACCATCCTTTTTGTTTCATCGCCATAACCATAACCATTTCAATTATCTTCCGCTTCCATCTCTCATTTATTAAATAGACGACCTATTAAACCATACGTTTACCATCCTTATCCATTATGTTTTGAGCCATTCACTTGTGCAGGTTGTTTTGCTTCCTTCCTAGATCCACAATCAAACGAGAAGGTAGAATTCCCTTACATCAAGCGGTAATAAGAGCTTTGGTGGAAGAAGCAACGTGCAACAAAAACAAAAATACAAAACGAAGTGCAAAGTGAAGTGCAAAGTCAAAGAAAGCAAGAAAAAAATCAGAAAAGAAGCACTCGAAAAGAAGAAATTGAAACACTCAAAAGAAGAAAAAAAAGAAAAGTTTGGAGCACTCATCAACAATTCTCATCACCAAGCCATTCAAGTAAGCCTATAAATTTGATTGTGGTGATAGAAGGTTATAAAGTGACATGTGTAAGTAACCCCTTTATTCTCTTATTTTTATTTTTTTCTAAGCCACCCTTTCAATTATATTTTGCTTTCCATTCCTACTAACCCATTTGCAGCCGACGTCAAACAAGTAAAATTTACTCGATATAGTCTTGAGTAAAAGTTTTCTAGCACTTGAGACAAGAGAATCAAGAGGAAAAAGGCTGAAGCGTGTATGAGATTAGAAGAGGACAAGTAAAAGCCATTAAAGTCCTAGAGTGCAAACACGAGTGGATTGAGTGACATAAAGTTTCCTTGGAGTGACTCGTGAGGCTTTGTGAGAGTATATTCTGGCAAGGTCTTTTACACATCTTATTCTTTTCTTATTTTACTAACCATGTCTCGAAGTTCAGGACGATCCCCAGAAAGAGAAGCCCCTAACTTGCAGACACAAGCTATTATGCACGAAATGGCAAGATTGTTGAAATTAGAATTGGAGCCTTTGCAAGATCGTGTGGACCAATTAAAAGCATCTTTAGGCAACCGGAGAGTAAACCGCCCTAGAATGGAAGAAGACTTAGAAGAGGAAGAGGCTGAAGTAACATCAGTAGCAAGGAGAGATGTTCATCGAAATCAAAATGACAACTTCAGCAACATCTAAGTGACTATTCCTCCATTTCAAGGACGAACTGATCCAGAAGCCTATCTTGATTGGGTAATCAAAATTGAACACGTTTTTTAATGCCAAAACTATACGGAGCAAAAGAAGGTTAGGCTTGCTGCTATGGAATTCGTGGACTATGCCTTAGTTTGGTGGGACCAATTGGTGATTTCAAGAAGACGAAATGGTGAACGCCCCATCATAACATGGGATGAAATGAAGGCCATTATGATGAAAAGGTTTGTTCCTACTCACTATCACTGATATCTTTATCATAAATTACAAAATTTGAAACAAGAAAGCAAGAACGTTGAAGATTATTTCAAAGAAATAGAGATTGACATGATCTGATCCAATATGGATGAAGATAGAGAAGCAACAATGGCAAGATTCTTATCTGGCCTAAATCTTGATATTGCTAACCTTGTTGAACTTCAGCATTATGTAGAAATTGAAGAAATGGTGAATGTGGCCATGAAAATTGAAAGACAACTCAAAAGGAAATCCTACACTAGGTGCAGTCCAAATTCGGCCACCAAATGGAATAAAGAACCTATTACTTTCCGAAAGCAAACTCCAATCCAAACAAAGGATCGTTCAGAGGTACCAAAAACTACACAAGTGGGCGAATCTAGCAAGGGTAAAGAAAAGCAAACCAGCACTTTTGAGAGATCAAGAGACATCAAATGTTTCAAGTGTTTTGGAAAAGGACATGTTGCTAGTCAATGTCCCAACCGAAATATCATGATGGTGCTTGACAATGGAGATATTGTATCAGATTCTGATGAGCCTATTTTTGAAGAGGAACCTGAAACAATACAAGAAGAAGAAACGGAAGAAAATGAAGATCATGGTGAGATGCTTATTTCAAAGAGGTGCCTGCAATCACAAACATCCCAAGATGATATTCAGAGAAACAATATCTTTCATACAAGATGCCATGTCAAGGATAAGGTTTGCATAATGATCATCGATGGAGGAAGTTGCACAAACGTAGCCAGCACTCTTATGGTTGAAAAACTTGGATTGGAAACGTCAAAACATCCTACTCCATATAAACTCAATGGCTCAATGAAGAAGGTGAGTTAAATGTTACCAAACATGTTCTAATTCCTTTCTCAATTGGTAGGTACAAGGACGAGGTGCTTTGTGACATTATCCCTATGCATGCTAGTCACATCTTACTTGGGAGACCATGGCAGTATGACAAAAGGGCCATTCATGATTGTTTTCACAATCAATACACTTTTAAGCATGATGGACGCAAGGTGACCTTGATGCCTTTAACGCCAAAAGAAGTACAACAAGATCAATTGCATATGCGAAAGAGTGTACAAGCATAGCGCAAAGACAAAACTCTGACAAAAAATAAAGAGGAACTAAACAAGAAACCAAACTTCTTCATAGAGATACATGATGGTTCAATGCTGGAAAATGAAGGGTCACCTACGAAAAGTGGTGATGTTTGGGACTTAAAGTCACAACTCTTCGCCAATGATTTTAATCTACAAAAGGTAAGTACCCCTTCATATGAAACCTTTTCTCTCCTCACTTTTCAGGATAAATCACGTGAAAGGTCACTTCCAAAAGGGATATCCCTAGATAAAGACCATTCTCAAAAGGTACCTGTTGGTAAATCATATTCCAAAGAAAGGCCTAAAGGGAAATCTTACAAAAGGGTATATAATGGAAGAACACAAACGTTCAAAGGATACTTTCTTTTAGCAAAGAGGCGTGAAGCTATGCAAGGACAGAATGGACTCGATTTGAGGACAAATCGCCCTAAAGAAGGGGGGGATGATGCAAGCACGTTTTCAACTATAAATGGAGTACTCTTGAACATCCTTTTAATGCATTTACTTTATAATAACCTTATAATATATACTATTATATTACATATCATGCTAAGGATATTAGTTATGAAGTTTAAGAATAACTTAGTATGAATACATCTTACACATTGTTATTTTAATATGTTAAGAATGTTAGGATAGCTATATAATTATAATTATATTATGCATGATTATAACATATACATCAAGGCAGCATACTTATAATGCATTTCATTAGTTCATTTGCATTCATATTAGCTCTTAGGCTTTATACCTTACCTTACACATATTAGGAGATGATATAATTAGCTCATGACATTCAAACTTAGCTCGCATTACCATAATCAAACATGGCAGCAAGGTAATTAGCTCATATTAGCTCAATACCATGGAATTACCTTGTTTCCTTGCACCTGTAGGTACATTGGAGCATAATAAACGTTGAGGTAGCTTGGTGAATGATTTGGACGTCATATGCAGCTCACAAACAGCTTACAAAGTAAAAGGCAACTCATGGAACACCAAGGGAAGCTCGATTCAGCTGAAGGAGCTTAAGGCTAGCTAAACTTATCTAGTTGGACTATTTGGAGCTGAGTTGCCAAAAGTGATATCAAAGGTAGCTGAATGAAGCTGAACATAATGTTAAGGAGCTCACAAGGACTTAGCTAGGAAGCTTGTTCACAAACAGCCCATGTTTGCTAGCTAGCTCCACAACTCAAGCTAGATTGGAGGAGAAACATGCACTCCCAAGAGAGAGAACATGAGCAGCCATCATCCCATGCACAAGGCTGCACCACAAGGCTCCATAGAACACCCATGTGTGTGCCATATGACCAGCCCCATGTACCGTGCATATGATCTCATTTAGGCGCCAAGATGAAGAGCCATTTAACCATTCGGCCAATCATAATCTCCTCTCCCATTTGGCGCCAATTTGAAGGGATACAAGTGTTATTCGACCAAGGATCATTTCCCTCTATCAAGGGCTGAACCATCATCTCTTTTAGCATTTAAATTATGTCTTTTATAGGGAGATACATGGGCTGGCCGAACAATTATGTCTCTATTCGGATATGCCCCTCCGTTTCCTATAAATAGGAAAGCATTCATCTTTTGTAATGAGACATTTTATTTAATTAAAGTGAGATTATTCTCTTCCTTAAGTCCTGGTGACTTTTTATCGACTTATCAAGTATAATTTATACTTGTGGCATCAACCATCTTCTTTCATCTTGATACTTCTGGTTCCTAGTTCATATAACTAGTGGGTCAAAGTACTTAACACCACCCCTTGAAGAAACAATATAAAGATTGGGTCTTTGCTCTCTATATCATTGGTTCTTCTTTGAGCATTCTTCAAGATACTATCCTCACAACCATCATTTTTGTTTCATCACCATAACCATAACCATTTCAATCATCTTTCGCTTCCATCTCTCATTTATTAAATAGCCTACCTATTAAACCATACGTTTACCACCCTTATCCATTCTGTTTTGAGCCATTCACTTGTGCATGTTGTTTTTCTTCCTTCCTAGATCCACAATAAAACGAGAAGGTATAATTACCTTACATCAAGAGGACCTTACCAATAATCACTCACAAATCCTCACGATCACGCCAAAAAAATGATGATGCTCCACTCAACGCTCGTGTTTGCACTCGGGAATATAAACTGGCTTTTTCAATTCCTTTTCTGATCTCACACACTCTATTAGTCTTTTTCCACTCGTTCCTCTCTTGTAAAGTTCTTAAAAGAACTAACTCGAGAGCTTTTAAGTTCTATGGACGTCAGCTGAAAAATTCGTTAGTGTAGAGGGAAAAAATAGAAAGGTAGAAAGATTAAATAATGAAGGGTGGTCTTATCAAAAGAATAAAAATAAAGAAAGGTTCACTTACTATGCAAAGATACTCACCACCTTCCTAGAAGAATAATAAAAGGTCTTGAAGACTTCCTTAGGATCGGTTGAAATAATGATGTTGCTTGTCACCTTTGGCACTTCTTTGCATTTTGATTTCTTTTTTTCCTTTCTTTAGTTTTTCTTCACTTGGAATCCCTTGTTGATGTTGGGATTAACTTGTTAATTTTTTTCTTTTGGCACTTCTCTTTTTGATTTTCTTTTTATTGAATGGTAGGATGTTATTTTTGCTTGTTCTTGTTGCAATCCACCTTAGCTCTAATTACCATATGATACAGTTCAACCTAGCCTCACTTGGATGGATGGTGAAGTCAAGGTTGTACCTTTGATTGTTTCGATCTAGGAAAGCAACAAGTATCCTGCACAAACAAGAAAGCTAAAAAAATGGTTAAATGGAAGTAATGAAATGGAAAGATAAATATGGCAGCGGAAAATATATATAAGTTGGTGATATGTTTCAAGGAAATGATGAAGTTTGGTAATGGAAGTAGAATGAAGGTGATGGAGATGAATATGAAAAGTAGTATCTCAAAGAAGACTCAAAGAAGAACCAATGTTAAAGAACAAAGACCCAAACTTTATATTGCTTCTTTAAGGGATGGTAAACAAGGAATTTGACCCACTATCTATAAAGAGATAGGAACCAGAAGTATCAGGCTGACATAGATAGGGGTGACGCCACAAGCATAAGCTTGATAAGTCGATAAAGTTCACTTAAGAACTAAAGAGAGAAACTCTCACAAATATTTGATTAAACAAAGTGAATTGGTTTCTTTTATAATTGAATGGAAACCTATTTATAGGCCTAAGAGTGCATGGTGTGAATACAAAACATTTTAATGAGTGAACCTTCATGGATGAGTGTTCATACTTTAAGTAGATACAAAGCATGGCTTAGGTGAATGAATTTTGATGAATGGATATTCATCTTTTAATTGAATACATCCTTTGGCCGAATTCATCCCACCTCGTGTGAACTTGTTGATTTGTCGTCTATAGATGAATGTTCATGAATGTATCTTGGCTGAAATTCTTCCCCCTTGTGTGAACATGACTATTTGGCTTCTTGCATGAATGGACGAATTTAAAAGCCATTGAATGAATCCTTACACCTCCTCACAAATTTTCTGATTCATTTTAATATTCTTTTCTCGTCCATGCATGTCTTCATTAATTCCTCCCATGCATAAGTCCTTTGAAGGAGATGAATGGTTGCAAATCCCGTATTAATTTCCAGCCTGCACTGTCTTCAGTAATCTGGACATATCTCAAGCTCCCGATATCGGATTAATGTGATTAAAAATGCGTTGGAAAGCTACGAGATAGGGGATTAAATGTTAAAAGACTTCATCACCCAAAGATGCTTGGAACATGTTCAAAATGGTAGATCAATCTGACTGACGTGAACTGTCCAACCAACTCTTCAATTGCCTTTAGTCTTCTTAGCATACAATGAACCTATACAAAGTATGTAAACAAATAATTAGATAGGAATTGAGATATTATAATTATGAATGCATGCTTCCACCTATGTTAATAATGCAAATGAGCTAACTATGAATGCATATGCATTGAATGAGTATATAAAGATGTGAATTAATAAGTCATGCATGAATATCATATATTATACATATAAATGACAACATATAATATTCAAGAAAAAATTAAGAATAAGATAAACATATTCACGTGACATGTAATGCATAAATGAGTAAATAAAATAATAAAATAAGGCAAGACTCCCTTGGAATTATCTTGGAAGAACTTCAAAGTTGTGAGCATGTTTTGTTTGAACTTGGTGGTCGGTAGGATCACATCAACCTCTATCTCTTGAATTCCTCCTTTTAATTCACCATGCTTGTTGGTGAAAAGGTTTGTCTCCTGGTTGGAGTCATCACGTTGCTTGGTGAAGATAAGTGTTCTTTGAATGACTCCTTGGGGCTGATTTAAATCATCATGTCCTTTCAACATTGTGCCTCTCCAAATTATTGCCTTGAAGGTTGGTATTATTTCTTCACCATAAGGATGAAACAAGTTGTTGCAAAATAAATCAAAGTTAGTAAATGAAAAGCTATTAACAAGGTGAATGGAAATAGCAAACCAAGGTGGATGTTTAATGGGCATTGTTTGCTTGATGATGGAAAACTCCATTGGTTGCTGAAATCTCTTCAATAGTTGTAATGTACTTGGAGCCTCAATGATCACAACTTGTGGCACTTCAAGTGACAAATCTTTTTGAACTTCTAGAGACATAATTGTTGGAACCTCAAAGGACATGTCTTGTGGATCACCACAAGTCACGCCTATTGATTCTTCAAAAGACATGTTCTTTGAGTCTTCAATTTGAAGTGATATGTCTCTTGGATTGTCCTGCAAAACAAAAGTAATAATTGGAGGAAAAGAATTGTTAGGTGAATCATGCTCTCCATTCTCCATTTCTTTTCCAATGTTTCTCGTATCAATTTGATTTTCCACTTGTTCTACTTGATGCTCTTGCAAGACTTCTCTTTCAACACTAACAGTTTCATTTACAATTGTTCTTGTCTCCTCAAAACGTTCTTCTTCAAGGGTTCTTTTCATGGCTTTCTTTTACTCCCATTCTTCTATGCGTTACTTAAGGGTCACTTGGAATTTATGAACTTGACTTCGAAGAAGAGGCGCCAATATGATTTTTTTTCCTTGATGTTGGAAAGAATACTTGTTGGAAAATCCATCATGAGTAGCCTTCTTGTCAAATTGACAAGGACGTCCTAGTATAAGGTGGCTTGCACTCATGGGCACCACATCACAAAGGACTTCATCATTGTATCTTCCAATTGAGAAAGGTACAACAACTTATTTGGTTACCTTGGCTTCACCCACATCATTGAGCCATTGAAGTTTGTAAGGATGAGGATGCTTGGAAGTCTGGAGACCAAACTTTTCCACCATGTGAGTACTTGCTACGTTTGTACAACTTCCTCCATCAATGATCACCACACAAATTTTATCTCTCACGTGATATTTGGTATGGAAGATGTTCTCTCTTTGTTCATCCTCTTGACTTTGAATGTTCAAAGTCCTTTTGACTATAAAGATGTTGGATGGAAGAGACATGTTAGCAAATAAGGAAAAACGAAATGTGTGTAGGACCTTACCAGAATATACTCTCACAAAGCCTCACGATTCACTCCAAGGAAACTTGAATGTCACTTAATCCGCTCGTGTTTGCACTCTAGGACTTTAATGGCTTTTACTTGTCCTCTTATGATCTCACACACTCTCCAGCCTTTTTCCTCTCGATTCTCTTGTCTCAAGTTTTAGAGAACTTTACTCAAGACTATATCAAGTAAATTTTACTTGTTTGGCGTTGGCTGCAAAAGGGTTAGTAGGAAGGGAAAAACAAATATAATGAAAGGGTGGCTTAGAAATAGAAAGAAGAGAAACAAAAGGGTTACTTACATGTCACTTCACAACCTTCTTTCACCACAATCAATTTAAACGGCTTACTTGAATTGCTTGGTGATGATAATTGTTGATGAGTGCTTCAACTTCTTTCTTTTCTTTTCTTTGCTTTTCTTCTTTTTGAGTGCTGGATTTTCTTTCTTTCTTTTGGAGTGCTTCAATTTCTTTTATGATTTTTTTTTTTTACTTTACACTTCTTTTTGTATTTTCCTTTTTGTTGTTGTTGCACGTTGCTTTCTTCCACCAAATCTCTGATTACCACTTGATGTAAAGCACTTCTGATGGCTTAACAAATGATTGTGGATCTAGGAAGGAAGCAAAACAAACTGTAAAGTGAATGGCTCAAAACATAATGGTTAAGGGTGGTAAACGTATGGGTGATTAGACGGGCTGTTTAATTGAGAGATAGAAGCAGAAGATGGTTGATAAGGCTATGGTTATGGTTTATGAAACAAAGGAATGGTTGTAAGGATAGTATCTTAAAGGACTCAAAGAAGAACTAATGCTATATAGAGCAAAGACCCAGACTTTATATTGCTTCTTTAAGGGGTGGTATGAAGTACTTTGACCCACTAGTTATAAAGAACTAGGAACCAGAAGTATCAAGTGAAAAGAGAAGGGGTTGACGCCACAAGTATAAATTATACTTGATAAGTCGATAAAAAGTCACCAGGACTTAAGGAATAGAATAATCTCACTTTAATTAAAACAAAGGTCTCCTTACAAATGATGAATGCTTTCCTATTTATAAGAAATGGAGAGACATGGCCGAATAATTACAAGGAGATTCGGCCAGCCTTGTGCCTTCCTATAGAGATAATTTAATATTAAATAGAGATGACGATTTAGTTTAAATGGAGGGTAATAACCCTTGGCCGAATAGTTCTTGTGTCACTTCTTGTTGGCGCCAATTTAGATGGTAGTTGATGCTTGGCCGAATAGGGAGAGAACTCTTCATCTTGGCGCCTAAATGAACCACATGCAAGGCACATGGGGGCTGGTCATATGCAAGGCACATGGGTGTTCTAGGAAGCCTTGTGGTGCAGCCTTGTGCATGGAATGATGGATGGTCATGTGCTCTCTCTTGGGCGTGCATGTGTCTCCTTCAAGCTAGCTTGAGTTGTGGAGCTAGCTAGTAAACATGGGCTGTTTGTGAACAAGCTTCCTAGCTAAGTCCTTGTGAGCTCCTTAACATTATGTTCAGCTGCATTCAGCTACCTTTGACATCACTGTTGGCAACTCAGCTCCAAATAGTCCAACTAGCTAAGTTTAGCTAGCCTTAAGCTCCTTCAGCTGAATCGAGCTTCCCTTAGTGTTCTATGAGCTGCCTTGTACTTTGGAAGCTGTTTGTGAGCTGCATATGACGTCCAAATCATTCACCAAGCTTCCTCAACGTGCATCATGCTTCAATGTACCTACATGTGCAAGGAAACAAGGTAAGTTCATGATATTGAGCTGTTATGAGCTAAATACCTTGCTGTCATTTATGATTATGGTGATGTGAGCTATGTTTGAAGGTCATGAGCTAATTATATCATCTCAAAGTATGTGTAAGATAATGCATGAAGCTTAAGAGCTAATATGAATGCATATGAACTAATGAAATGATTTATAATAATGCTGCCTTGATGTATATATGATAATCATGCTTAAATGAATGCAAGACTAATATAACATAACATGCTTGAAATAACATTATGGATATATGTTGTATGCATGAATATCATTTAACATGGTATTCATAATAAATGATAAATGGAAACATGTAATAATAATATCCTAAGAAATGATATGTAATCATAGTATATATTTGAATGATATAAATGACATGATCAACTAGGCATAGGATGGAATTATTATGATAATTTATAATAACATGTGAATGCATGCTTATGATAAAATAGAATGTATGAATGATATAATGTAAGAGAGGGTAAGGAATAACTCCCTTAGAAACAACTTTGAATAACATCCATGGTGTGTTCAAGTCATTGAGAAAGTTGGAGCTAGTTTGGATCGTATAAAGAGTATTTTTTATATATGAGATGAGATGAGTACAAATGATGGGAAGGTTACATGATGTTTCGGCTAGATACATTACTTTAGGAAGATACATAATGCTTCAAAATAAAAGAACATATCTATAGGCTTGGTATTGGTTCGGCTATCCCTTCATGAAAGGGGCTTGATGATTCGAGTAAGGATGGGAAGGCATCTCCCTTGGCCGGATAGGCGTGCTTGTTCATCTTGGTGCCATTTTCTTCTCTTTGGCTGAATGGGCTTGTATCTCCTCATGTTGGCGCCAAATGCTCTCATGTGCATAGCATGTGTTGTGGCCGAATATATATGAAGCTTTATATCATGTCCCATGGTGATTTAAGCCTCCAATGATTACAATGTCTTCACCAGCATGCTCTTGGATGTAAAGGCATCTTCATGGGCAACATCATTCATGAAAGGTCACAATGTTTGAGAAAGGTAACCCTTTATGTTTGAGCTACTTATGGTGTAAATGAGCTAAAGGTGAGCTAGCCATAGGAGACTTGTAGCATGGTGAACACTATGGCAGCTCCTTGTGAAAAGGTACCTCTTGAGGTGGCAACTATTCGTGAAAAGCTACGATTTCACAAATTTTGACTTAGGACATATTTGAAGTGTCCTAAGTGGTGATGATGATGGTTCATCTTCCCAACTGAAAGGAGGTCATCTTGTAGCTCAAATCTTCAGCTCAATCTAGATATGAGCTCATGGCCACTAGACAACTTTTCACCAATTTGCTCCTTATGCTCTCTTAATCGTTCCCATGTAAGTATCTTTGATGTTGCATGCTCCATTTAGCTCCAATGTAGCTCCCAAGTATTGGCTGAATGTGCCTACATGCATAACATAAAGAAATAAACTAAGTATATAAAATTATATAATGTATAATATAAGAATGTGAACTATAGTATATAATAACTTATATCTCATATATTAATGATTAAGTTATTATAATAACCATAGATATTATATATATGAAAATAACTATATTATAACATTTGAAATAAACATATATATGTGTAAAGTTAGAAAGTTTCTTCCCTTGTGAGGGTGGAAAGCCATGGTAAACATGATGCTAAATTGGATCACATCATCCTCCCCTCCTTTTAATCAATTTGTCCTCAAATCGAAAGATCTTCTTTTCCTTGAGTCCTTCCATTCGATAAGTACCTTTATGAAAGGGTTCATTGATGTAAGGCACTTTGATGTAAGGCTCTTCTGATGCCTTAGCAATTGATTGTAGATCTAGGAAGGAAGCAAAACAACCTAAAAAGTGAATGGCTCAAAACAAAATGGTTAAGGGTGGTAAACGTATGGGTGATTAGGTGGGCTGTTTAACTGAGAGATGGAAGTGGAAGATGGTTGATATGGCTATGGTTATGGTTTATGAAACAAAGCAATGGTTGTGAGGATAGTATCTTCAAGAAGACTCAAAGAAGAACCAATGCTATATAGAGCAAAGACCCAAACTTTATATTGCTTTTTTAAGGGGTGGTATAAAGTACTTTGACCCACTAGTTATAAAGAACTAGGAACCAAAAGTATCAAGGTGAAAAGAAAGGGGTTGACTCCACAAGTATAAAAAATACTTGATAAGTCGATAAAAGTCACCAGGACTTGAGGAAGAGAATAATCTCACTTATATTAATCAAAATGGTCTCCAACGTTTCTCACATCAATTTTCTCATTTTCATTTTGATCTCCCTCCACTGTTATTTGTTTCTCATGTGAAACTTCTCTTTTAACTTTCTTAATGGCTTTAGTTTTCTTCCATTACTCTATACGTGATTTGACGATAACTTGGCATTCATGGACTTGATTAGAACCAACGTGATCTTTCTCCCTTGGTGTTTGAATGAATATTTGTTCGAGAACCCATCATACAATGCTCGTTTATCAAACTTCCGAGGACATCCAAGGAGTAGATGGCTTGAATTCATAGAAACAACGTCACACAAAACTTTATTTTCATATCCCCCAATTGAAAATGACACACGTACTTGTTCTATGATTTCTAACTCTTCATCTTCATTTAATCCTTGCAAAACATATGGACTGAGATGTGTGAATGTTATAAGCCCCAACTTCTCAACCATGTATGTGGTTGCAAGATTTGCACAACTACCACCATCAATGGCTACAAGGCATACTTTATCATTCACATGAAAACGTGTATAAAATGGATTCCTCCTTTGCTGTCCGTATTCCATTCGAAAGATGGGAGAATTGTTAGTGAAACATTATTAATTGAATAAGCCGAAAGGACCTTACCAATAATCACTCACAAATCCTCATGATCACTCCAAGAAAATGATGATGCTCTACTCAACGCTCGTGTTTGCACTCGGGAATATAAATTGGCTTTTTCAATTCCCCTTCTGATCTCACACACTCGATTAGCCTTTTTCCACTCGTTCTTCTCTTTGAAAGTTCTTAAAAGAACTAACTCAAGACCTTTCAAGTGCTATAGACGTCGGTTGAAAAATTTGTTAGTATAGAGGAAAAAAAATAGAAAGGTACAAAGATTAAATAGTGAAGGGTGGTCTTATAAAAGGAAGAAAAATAAAGAAAGGTTCACTAACTATGCAAAGATACTCACCACCTTCCTAGAAGAACAATCAAAGGTCTTGAAGACTTCCTTAGGATTAGTTTAAATAATGATGTTGCTTGTCACCTTCGGCACTTCTTTGCATTTTGATTTCTTTGTTTCCTTTCGTTAGTTTTTCTTCACTTGGAATCCCTTGTTGACGTAGGTATTAACTTGCTGATATTTTTCTTTTGGCACTTCTCTTTTTGATTTTCCTTTTATTGAATGGTAGGATGTTGCTTTTGCTTGTTCTTGTTGCAATATGCCTAAGCTATGACACCATATGATACAGTTCAACCTAGCCTCACTTGGATGGATGGTGAAGTTAAGGTTGTATCATTGATTGTTTCGATCTAGGAAAGTAACAAGGATCCTGCACAAACAAGAAAGCTCAAAAAAATAGTTAAATGGAAGTAATGAAATGGAAATGTAAATATGGCAACGGAAAATATATATAAGTTGGTGATATGTTTAAAGGAAATGATGAAGTTTGGTAATGTAAGTAGAATGAAGGTGATGGAGATGAATATGAAAAGTAGTATCTCAAAGAAGACTCAAAGAAGAACCAATGTTAAAGAACAAATACCCAAACTTTATATTCCTTCTTTAAGGGATGGTAAACAAGGACTTTGACCCACTATCTATAAAGAGATAGGAACCAGAAGTATCAGGGTTACATAGATAGGGGTGACGCCACAAGCATAAGTTTGATAAGTCGATAAAGTTCACTTAAGAACTAAAGAGAGAAACTCTCACAAATATTTGATTAAACAAAGTGAATTGCCTTTTACAAATGAAATGGAAAGCTATTTATAGGCCTAAGAGATGTCTAGGATGCACATACTAGATTTAATGATTGAACATTCATGGATGAATGTTCATCCTTAAGTATATACAATGTACGTCCCCTATACAAGTTCATAGACTAATAAGATAAATGAATGTACATCCATTAAAGTGAATACATCTTTATAGCCGAATCCTTTCTTGATGTGAACATGTTGGTTCATTTCCTTGCATGAATTAGGAGGAATGTTTCATTGTATGTTCGGCCCCCTTTGGAATGCATGCACCAAGTGTGAACGTGACTCATAGGCTCCCTTCATGCACTTGGTGATGTGATCCTGTCTAGCACCAACTTTCTGCATGACATACTCACATCATTGAAATTCCATCAAGCTCAATATAAGGGAGTTCTACCTTACTTTATATTATATTTACTCATTTATGCACTATATATTATTATGAGCATAGATTTTCATATTAGACTATGCTTGAATTATCATAACATGTGCATTCATTCATTATGTCCTATGGTTTGCATCATTGATTGATATTCATGCATATAATATATAGTTATAATAATAATATTCATTCAATATCATATGATGCATGAGTTATTATTATAACCTATAGTTCACATCTTTATAATATGCACATTTTTATTACTTTATAATAATTCATATACTTAGCTTATATTATGCTTTCTTTTGTATGTACATGTTCGGCCATATGATGGGAGCTGACTTAAAGCTAGCAATTGAGTCCAAGAGCTATGGAAACTTAACTAGGACAACTCCGGGACAGCTCAAGAACATTTTGGGACAAAGTTGCCAGCTGACCCCCGACCTCATAGCTCACTTGAGCTGGAATTTTGAGCTAGCTAGTGACCTCATTTCAGCTAGAGAGTTGCACCATCATCTTCACCACACAGAACACTTCAAATATGGTCTATGTCAATTTTTGTGGATTCGTACCTTTTCGCAAATAGTTGTCATTCCAAAAGGTGCCTTTTCACAAGGAGCTGACCTATGACTCAACTTCATGTAATTCATCTATGGCCAGCTCATCTTCAGCTCAAACACTTGTAAAGAAGCTCAAATGATGAAAGGTTACATTCCACATAATGTGACCTTTCATGACAAGTTGCTACCCATTGAAGGCCATGACACCTAGATGCATGTTGGAAGCCAAGTCACGCCTAGTTGCTGCCATATTCATTCCATGGACTTCAAGACACCATTCTATGGTTGTAACATCAGCAAAGCCTTGCAAGAAGACCCATGTACGTTCAAGTAGGTTGCCATGTGCATCATTCAAGCATGTGCACTCCATGTGACATCAAATTGGCGCCAAAACACCAAGGGATGCTTCCTATTCGACCAAAGACTCTTTCCTCTTCATTTTGGCGCCCAAATAACTTCCAAATGCATTCAAATCATCCTTAGGGCCGAACCAACATATAACCATTCGGCCAAGAGCATGTATCTTCATTTAAATCATGTATTTTCATCAAAAATCATGTATTTTCAAAGGGGTTTCAACCTTGGCCGAACCATCAAGTATCTTTTCGGCCTAAACCCTTTGAAAATTATAAATAGGCTATTGTATTTCCAATGTAAACATGAACCCTTTGATAATACAAACTCTTTGTGAAATTATTCTCTCTTCAAGTTCTTTTTAGAACTATATCGATTAAGCAAGCCTTTCTAAAGCTTGTGGCGTCATTCCTTCACCTTGATACTTCTGGTTCTTAGTTCTTATAACTAGAGGGTCAAAGTCCTTTCTACCATCCCTTATAAGACTTATAAGAAACGGGTCTTTGTTCTTTATAACATTGGTTCCTTCTTAGTTTTATAAGATACTATTTCCATCTCCATATTCCATCACATTCACGCCAAATCTATCTCCATTTCAATACCATCTTCATCACCAATTAAAACATCCTTCATTTATCATTAAGGCATACGACCAGCAACATTATTGGTGGCTGAATTCTCTTGCATTGAAGGATAAATCAACATTACTTCCGCAGCCTATCTTTGATAACATTCCTTTCCATTTCAATTCTTACCATTTCCATTTACTTTTCATTTCTTTATTATCATATTACTTAATCAATTCTTCTTCTTTTGTGCAGATTACTTTCAATCCAAGGTGTAGTATTTGGTGTCTCTCCTAGATCGGGAAACAACAAGGTTGCCAACTTCTCCATCATTGAAGAAGCCTGGTTAGCCTTACATCAAGCGGTAATCAGAGCTTTGGTGGATTGACATTCAAAGTGCTACAACAAAAAGCAACGAGAAAGAATAAAAGAAAAAAAAAGAAAAGAAAAGACTCCTACAACAAATTTGGAGTGCAAAAGAAAGAAAAGAAAAGAAGAAAAGAAAAAACAAAAGAAAGGTGAAGCAAGTTGCAAAGTACACTCAAAGAGAAGCACAATACAATCTGCCCCAACATCAAACTTGAAGGAGGTATCCTTGTTGTTTCTTGTGAAGGAAGATAGTAAGTGTTGCAACTTGAGTTGTAAGTTATCTTCACTTATTTACTATTTCATTTCCTTTTCTTTCATCTTTTCTTATTTCATTACTTTATCCTTTTCTTAACCTTTCCTATCCTACCTTTACCATAACCATTTCTATACCCTAACCATATTGTTTAAGCCGACGCACAAACTAAAGAAACTTGCTCAATCTTGAGTTAGTTCTTAAAAAGGACCCACAAGAAAGAATTGAGAGGTAAAAGGCAAACGAGAGGGTGAAATCAGAAGGGGGATCAGAAAAAGCCAAGAATATATCCCTGAGTGCAAACACGAGTGTGAGTGGAGTGACATTTTAATTTCTTTGGAGTGTTATTGCGAGGTTTTGTGAGAGTGTTCTTGATAAGGTCCTTTTCACATTTTCATTCTTTATTTCAATAACAATTTTTCATCTTTTCAATGGAGTATGAACAGTAAACAATGAAAGCATTTCACACTCGTTGCCCTGTAGATGGTAAAGTGTGTCTAGTAGCTATTGATGGAGGAAGTTGTGCAAATCTTGCAAGCACATACATGGTCACAAAGTTGGGACTTACAACATTCAAACATCCTAGCCCATATGTTTTGGAAGGATTAAATGAAGATGAAGAGTTCGAAGTCATAGAGCAAGTACTTGTTCTCTTCTCAATTGGGAGATATGAAGATGAAGTCTTTTGTGATGTTGCTTCCATAAATTCAAGCCATCTTCTTTTTGGCTGACCTTGGCAGTTTGATAAACGAGCATTGTATGATGGATTCACAAATCAGTATTCATTCTACCGCAATAAAAGAAAAATCATCTTGACTCCATTATCTCTTAGCCGAGTGAATGAAGATCAAAACACCTTGAGGAAAAGAATTGAAGCAATGAAGGAGCAACTTGAAGAAGAACGTTTGGAAGGAAGTTCGAATGATGGAATGAATTTTAAAATAAAACAAAACGTTGAAAATGATGAGAAACAAAGAGTGGATGAAGAAGACGTTGGAGTTGAAAATGAGAGAGTTGAAAAGGATGAATTTGGAGATAAAGAGGAGAATGAAGAACATATTTTAATTATCCTTACTCTTTCATCTATTCTTCCTAATATTTTGCAGGATAATCCAAGAGACATATCACTTCAAGTTGATGATTCAAGAAACATGTCTTTTGAAGAACCAATAGGTGTGATCGTTGGTGATCCACAAGACATGTCCTTAGACGTTCCAACAGTTATGCTACTTGAAATTCAAAACGATGTGTCACTTGAAGTGCCAAAAGTTATGATCATTGAAGCTCCAAGTTCATTACGACTATGGAAGAGAATTCAACGACCAATGGAGTTTTACATCATTAAGCAACCAACGCCCATTAAACATCCACCCTACAATTCGATCTGTGTCTATGGTACAATCTTATCAAATTGTAATGGCAAGGATGATTCAAATGACACAATCTTTCAAAGGAAAGAGCCAAAAGATGTGAACAGGGAGTATACTTTTAACCTAACAATGATTCATAATTCCCTTACTTATGAAATTTTTCTTTCTTTTAAGGATAAGGAGGTTCAAGATACTTATTCAAGGTTCATGACTTTTCACAAGGATCATTTCATAGATCTTTTCGAAAGGGAATGTCTTGAACAAGTTACTATTGAATGGATATATTTAGAATACAAATCAACAACAATTGAAGGGGTGTACAATTTGGAGAAGTCACATTTCGATTTGATGACAAATCGTATAAAAGAAGGGGAGGATGATGTGCTCCTGTCTAGCACCAACTTTCTGCATGACATACTCACATCATTGAAAATCCATCAAGCTCAATATAAGGGAGTTATGCCTTAATTTATATTATATTTACTCATTTATGCACTATATATTATTATGAGCATACATTTTCATATTAGACTATGCTTGAATTATCATAACATGTGCATTCATTCATTATTTCCTATGGTTTGCATCATTGATTGATATTCATGCATATAATCTATAGTTATAATAATAATATTCATTCAATATCATATGATGCATGAGTTATTATTATAACCTATAGTTCACAACTTTATAATATGCACATTCTTATTACTTTATAATAATTCATATACTTAGCTTATATTATGCTTTCTTTTGTAGGTGCATATTCAGCCATATGATGGGAGCTGACTTTAAGCTAGCAATTGAGTCCAAGAGCTATGGAAACTTAACTAGGATAACTCCGGGATAGCTCAAGAACATTTTGGGACAAAGTTGTCAGCTGACCCCTAAGCTCATAGCTCACTTGAGCTGGACTTTTGAGCTAGCTAGAGACCTCATTTCAACTGGAGCGTTGCACCATCATCTTCACCACACAGAACACTTTAAATATGGTCTATGTCAATTTTTGTGGATTCGTAACTTTTCACGAATAGTTGTCATTCCAAAAGGTGTTTTTTCACAAGAAGCTGACCTATGACTCAACTTCATGTAATTCATCTATGGCCAGCTCATCTTCAGCTCAAACACTTGTAAAGAAGCTCAAATGATGAAAGGCTACCTTCCAGATATTGTGACCTTTCATGACAAGTTGCTGCCCATTGAAGGCCATGACACCTAGATGCATGTTGGAAGCCAAGTCACGCCTAGTTGCTGCCATATTCATTCCATGGACTTCAAGACACCATCCTATGGTTGTAACATCACCAAAGCCTTGCAAGACGACCCATGTACGTTAAAGTAGGCTGCCATGTGCATCATTCAAGCATGTGCACTCCATGTGACATCAAATTGGTGCCAAAACACCAAGGGATGCTTCCTATTCGGCCAAAGACTCTTTCCTCTTCATTTTGGCGCCCAAATAACTTCCAAATGCATTCAAATCATCCTTAGGGCCGAACCAACACATAACCATTTGGCCAAGAGCATGTATCTTCATTTAAATCATGTATTTTCATCAAAAATCATGTATTTTCAAAGGGGTTTCAACCTTGGCCGAACCATCAAGTATCTTTTCGGCCTAAACCCTTTGAAAACTATAAATAGGCTATTGTATTTCCAATGTAAACATGAACCCTTTGATAATACAAACTCTTTGTGAAATTATTCTCTCTTCAAGTTCTTTTTAGAACTATATCGATTAAGCAAGCCTTTCTAAAGCTTGTGGCGTCATTCCTTCACCTTGATACTTCTGGTTCCTAGTTCTTATAACTAGAGGGTCAAAGTCCTTTCTACCATCCCTTATAAGACTTATAAGAAACGGGTCTTTGTTCTTTATAACATTGGTTCCTTCTTAGTTTTATAAGATACTATTTCCATCTCCATATTGCATTACCTTCACGCCAAATCTATCTCCATTTCAATACCATCTTCATCACCAATTAAAACATCCTTCATTCATCATTAAGGCATACGACCAACAACATCATTGGTGGTCGAATTCTCTTGCATTGAAGGATAAATCAACATTACTTCCGCAACCCATCTTTGATAACATTCCTTTCCATTTCAATTCTTACCATTTCCATTTACTTTTCATTTCTTTATTATCATATTACTTAATCAACTCTTCTTCTTTTGTGCAGATTACTTTCAATCCAAGGTGTAGCATTTGGTGTCTCTCCTTGATCGGGAAACAACAAGGTTGCCAACTTCTCCATCATTGAAGAAGCCTAGTTAGCCTTATATCACTTGGATTTGGTGAATGAGTTTGAAAATAATGCATCCATCTCTCTTGAATGTGAACAAGTCCTTTAGCCTCCTTGTATGATTTTACACGCCATAAATGGATTCATGAAGGTGGAAATGCATCAGGCATGAAAAACAAATAGGAGTGGAGAGAGTTGAACATGAACAAATCAAAGAAGAACATCGTGAGAAAACCAAGACATTTGGAGTAATTGAAAATGAGAGTAAGAGCAATGAGAGTGAAGATGAGTGTGTTGTAAAACATGAGAGTGAAGAGAGAACTCAAAACAAACACGAGCATGAGAGAAAAGGATGTGACGAGAAGGAAGTTTTAGTTTATACTAATAAATCTTTTCTTCCTATTCTTTCATTTGATTTGCAGGTTATTCCAAAGGTCATACCATTGCAAATTGATGAATCACATTTGTCCATTGATGTTCCAAAGGTTGTAACATTTGGTATTCCAAAGCATGTGCTCTTTGACATTCGAAGTGCATTCACTTCATATTCAAGATCCAATGAACCTTATGAAAGGGAAGTTTCAAAGAACCAAATTCCATTCATGAACCTTAATGAATCTTGTATGTTCATTCACATTGTTAATGATGATTCATGTTCTAACTTATTTCTTTTTTGCAGCACATTGAATCATTTACTTGCAAGTGTTCTTGATTGTGATCATAAATTCAAGGAAAAGAAGCAAGCATTATCCAACTATTCAAGATTCATAATGTGGAAGGGTACAAAGACTAAAACTGGTGTGGCTTACCTACTTGAGGGATTCAAAGAAATTCATGCATACTCTAATAGGCATAATGATCTTCATTCATCCTTTCTTACACCAATGGATCAATCAATGAAAGAAGCCTTCGATTTGAGGACAAATCGTTCTAAAGAAGGGGGGATGATGCGATCATGCCAATGACCAAACTTCTTCAACACATGATCACTTCATGGACCTTCTACCTTGTTGATTCTAAGGGAGTCTTACCTTATTTTATTATTTATTTACTCATTTATGCATTACATGTCATGCAAATATGTTTATCTTATTCTTAATTTTGTTCGAATATTATATTCTGTCATTTATATGTATAATATATGATATTCATACATGACTTATTAATTCACATCTTTATATAACTCATTCAATGCATATGCATTCATAGTTAGCTCATTTGAATTATTAACATAGGTGGAAGCATACATTCATAATTATCATAGCTCAATTCCTATCTAATTATTTGTTTACAAACTTTGTCTAGGTACATTGGATGCTAAGAAAAGGCAATTGAAGAGTTGGTTGGACAGATTCACGTCACTCATAGAGGTCGCCATTTTTATCTTTCCATTTCATTACTCCCATTTAACCATTTTTTTGAGTTTTATTGTTTGTGCAGGATCCTTGTTGCTTTCCTAGATCGAAACAATCAAAGGTACAACATTGACTTCACCATCCACTGAAGTGAAGCTAGGTTGAACTGTATCACACTTGTACCTCTTCAATTGATTGTGGATCTATGAAGGAAGCAAAACAACCTGCATAAGTGAATGACTCAAAAGAGATGGTTAAGGGTGGTAGATGTAAGGGTGAATAGGTGGGTTGTTTAATAAATGAGAGATGGAAGCGGAAGATGATTGATATGGCTATGGGTTATGGTTAATGAAATAAAGGGATGGTTGTGAGGATAGTATCTTAAAGAAGACTCAAAGAAGAACCAATGCTATAGAGATCAAAGACCCAAACTTTATATTGCTTCTTTAAGGGGTGGTATTGATGTGATCCAATTCAACATCATGGATATTCCACCCTAACAAGGGGAGAGACTTTCTAACTTTACATATATATATATGCTTATTTCAAATATTTTAATATAGTTATTTTCATCTACATATATTATATCTATTGTTGTGATCCTATCTAGCACCAACTTTTTGCATGACATACTCACATCATTGAAATTCCATCAAGCTCAACATAAGGGAGTCCTACCTTACTTTATATTATATTTACTCATTTGTGCACTATATATTATTATGAGCATACATTTTCATATTAGACTATGCTTGAATTATCATAACATGTGCATTCATTCATTATGTCCTATGGTTTGCATCATTGATTGATATTCATGCATATAATCTATAGTTGTAATAATAATAATCATTCATTATCATATGATGCATGAATTATTATTATAACCTATAGTTCACAGCTTTATAATATGCACATTCTTATTACTTTATAATAATTCATATACTTAGCTGATATTATGCTTTCTTTTATAGATGCATGTTCGGCCACATGATGGGAGCTGACTTAAAGCTAGCATTAGAGTCCAAGAGCTATGGAAACTTAACGAGGACAACTCCAGGACAACTCAAGAATATTTTGGGATAAAGTTTCCAGCTAACCCCCGAGCTCATAGCTAACTTGAGCTGGACTTTTGAGCTAGCTAGATGTTTCATTTCAGCTGGAGAGTCGCACCATCACCACCACCACACAGAGTACTTCAAATATGGTCTATGTATGGATTCGTACCTTTTCACGAATAGTTGCCATTCCAAGAGGTGCCTTTTCACAAGGAGCTGTCCTATGACTCATCTTCATGTAATTCATCTATGGCCAGCTCATCTTCAGCTCAAACACATATAAAGTAGCTCAAATGATGAAAGGTTACCTTCCACAAATGTGACCTTTCATGACAAGTTGCTGCCCATTGAAGACCATGGCACCTAGATGCACGTTGGGAGCTATGTCACGCATAGTTGCTACCTATCTTCATTCCATGGACTTCAAGACATCATCCTATGGTTGCAACCTCACCAAAGCCTTGTAAGAAGACCCATGTGCATTCAAGTAGGCTGTCATGTGTATCATTCAAGCATGTGAACTCCATGTGACATCAAATTGGCGCCAAAACACCAAGGGATGCTTCCTATTCGGCCAAAGACTCTTTCCTCTTCATTTTGGCACCCAAATGACTTCCAAAAGCATTCAAAACATCTTTAGGCCGAACCAACACCTTACTATTCGGCCAAGAGCATGTATCTTCATTAAAATCATGTATTTTCATTTAAAAGTCATGTATTTTCAAAGGGGTTTCATCCATAGCCGAACCATCATGTACCTATGCGGCCTAAACCCTTTGAAAACTATAAATAGGCCTTGTCATTTCATTTGTAAGGATCTCATCTCTTATATAAAATATACTCTTGTGAGTTATTTCTCTTCAAAGTTCTTTGTGAACTTTATCGATTAGACAAGTATGGTTCTTATACTTGTGGCGTCATTCCTTCCATTTCGATTTCAAAATTCCTAGATTGATATCTAGTGGGTTGAAGACACTATCACCACCCCTCAAGCAAGTTTGTGAAGACCAGGATTGTGCTTCATAGCATAGTTTCCTCTTTGGCGTGTTTGAGATACAACATCACCACCATTGCCATTTCATCATCAACATCATCCATCTCTTCCATCAATTCCGCAGCCATCTCTATCCTTTATTTATTTCATTTCATTCTTATTATTTATTTTCATTACTTATATTATTATCCCCTTTATTAAATTCCATTATTAATCATTATTTTCTTATCTTATTTTCCAGCCCAAACTTATAAATTCAAGGACATCAGTACTTGTCAATCCTAGATCGGGACACAATAAGGCTATCTACTCTCTTTCATCAAAGCGTGTAGATCCGCTTTACATCAAGCGGTAATCAGAGCATAGTTGGATTGACAACAAAAGTGTCATTGGCGTGCAAAGCGAAAAGAAAAAAGAAGACTCCTTCAACAAATTGGAGTGCAAAAAGAAGAGAAAAATTAGAAAAGAAGAAAAGAAAAGAAAAAGAGAAAGCAAGCCAAGGAAAGTGCTCTACCATTGCAAAGTACTTCAAAGAGGCCTATCTACACTAAGAGAAGATAACCTTATTGTTTCTTGAGAAAGGTTGCAGTAAGTGTTGTTTCTTGAATTGTAAGTCACATCTTCCTTTTCTATCCTTTCATTTTCCTTGTCTTCAACAATTTTTATCTTTTAATACCTTTAAATCCTTTCTTCTACCTTTACATTTCTTCTATTCTTTCTACCCTAACCTATTTACAGCCGACGCACACAAGGAAAGAATTAACTTGTTCTAATCTTGAGTAAGTTTTTCAAAGGACTTAACAAGAGAAATTGAGTGGAAAAAGGCTAATTGAGAGAGTGAGATCAGAAGTGGAATTGTTAAAAGCCAAATTATATTCCCGAGAGTAAACACGAGTGTTGAGTGGAGTGATCTCTTAATTTTCTTTGGAGTGAAGATTGTGAGGCTTTGAGAGCGTGCTGGTAAGGTTTTAATTTTTTTTCTTTCTACTAACAATGTCTTATGATCTTTCATCTTTCCAAACAATGGAGAACAAACAACAAAGAACAAACACATTTCACACTCGTTGCCATGTAAATTGTAAAGTGTGTCTTTTAGCTATTAACGGAGGAAGTTGTAAAAACATGGCAAGCACATACATGGTGAACAAATTAGGGCTTACAACGATTAAACATTCAATCCCATATGAATTGCAATGGTTGCATGGCAATGAAGAATTGAAGGTTACTGAACAAGTACTTGTTCCATTCTCACTTGGAAGCTACAAAGAAGAGATTCTATGTGATGTGGTACATATAAATACGAGTCATTTACTCTTGGGGAGGCCATGGCAATTTGACAAGCGTGCTGTTCATGATGGTTTCACAAACTGATACTTTTTCTTTCATAATGAAAGGAAAATCATCTTGACTCCACTATCTCCTAGTCCAGTGAATGAAGACCAGTACCATTTGAAGAAAAGAATGGAATCATTCAAAAACGTTGAAAATGAAAGAGTTGAAAGTGGTGAATTTGGAGATAAATAGGAGAGTGAAGAACAAATTTTATCTAACCTTTCTTCTCTTATCATTCCTTTTGTTTTACAGGACCATTCAAGGGACATATCTTTTTAAGCAGATAAATCAAGAATCATGGTTTTTGGAGGACTAAAAGATGTGACTTTTGGTGATGCACAAAACATGTCTCTTGATATTTCAAAGGAAGTGTCACTTGAAATTCCAAATACACTGCACATATTGAAGGGATTTCAACAACCAATGGAGTTCTCCATAATTAAGCAACCAACTCCCATTAAACATCCACCTTGGTTTGATATTTCTATTCATTTTGTTTATAATTTCTCATATTCTAACTTTGATTTAATTTGCAGGAAATCAATTCATATACATGGGATTATCCTACCCAACATTGATGCATCAAGCGTGAAGGATGATTCAAATGACACAACTTGTCATATGGAGGAACCAAGAGGCATGATCCATGGAAGCTTAAGAGAATTATCTTTTCAAATGCCAAAAGCTATAACTTTTCATTCAATGGACATGACTTTTGAAGAACCAAACAATATGTCTTTTGGGGTACCAAGAGATATGATTATTAAAGACAATATGTCTTCAAAAGACATGACTCTTGACCATCCAGCAAACATAGATAGGGAGTACTTCTTTCACTTATTTATCATTAATCATTCTCTTACTTATGAGATTCATTTCCTTTTTCAGGTCATGGACATTCAAGGAACTGATTCAAGGGATGTGCTTTTTGATAAAGATCATTTCATAAAGATGACCGATGAATAGGCGAACGATTTGGAGAAGTCACCTTTCGATTTGAGGATAAATCACCCAAAAGAAGGGGAGGATGATGTGATCCTATCTAGCACCAACTTTTTGCATGACATACTCACATCATTGAAATTCCATCAAGCTCAACATAAGGGAGTCCTACCTTACTTTATATTATATTTACTCATTTATGCACTATATATTATTATGAGCATACATTTTCATATTAGACTATGCTTGAATTATCATAACATGTGCATTCATTAATTATGTCTTATGGTTTGCATTATTGATTGATATTCATGCATATAATCTATAGTTGTAATAATAATATTCATTCATTATCATATGATGCATGAATTATTATTATAACCTATAGTTCACATCTTTATAATATGCACATTCTTATTACTTTATAATAATTCATATACTTAGTAGATAATATGCTTTCTTTTGTAGATGCATGTTCGGCCACATGATGGGAGCTGAATTAAAGCTACCATTAGAGTCCAAGAGCTATGGAAACTTAACTAGGACAACTCTGGGACAACTCAAGAATATTTTGGGACAAAGTTTCCAGCTGACCCCTGAGCTAATAGCTGACTTGAGCTGGACTTTGAGCTAGCTAGATGTTTCATTTCAACTGGAGAGTTGCACCATCATCACCACCACACAGAGTACTTTAAATATGGTATATGTTAATTTTTGTGGATTCGTACCTTTTCACAAATAGCTGCCATTCCAAGAGGTTCCTTTTCACAAGGAATTGTCCTATGACTCATCTTCATGTAAGTCATCTATGGCCAGCTCATCTTTAGCTCAAACACATGGAAAGTAGCTCAAATGATGAAAGGTTACCTTTCACAAATGTGACCTTTCATGAAAAGTTGTTGCCCATTGAAGACCATGACACCTAGATGTACGTTGGGAGCTACGTCACGCCTAGTTGCTACCTATCTTCATTCCATGGACTTCAAGACATCATCCTATGGTTGCAACCTCACTAAAGCCTTGTAAGAAGACCCATGTGCATTCAAGTAGGCTGCCATGTGCATCATTCAAGCATGTGCACTCCATGTGACATCAAATTGGTGCCAAAACACCTAGGGATGCTTCCTATTCGGCCAAAGACTCTTTCCTCTTCATTTTGGCGCCCAAATGACTTCCAAAAGCATTCAAAACATCCTTAGGCTTAACCAACACCTTACTATTTGGCCAAGAGCATGTATCTTCATTAAAATCATGTATTTTCATTTAAAAGTCATGTATTTTCAAAGGGGTTTCATCCATAGCCGAACCATCATGTACCTATTCGGCCTAAACCCTTTGAAAACTATAAATAGGCCTTGTCATTTCATTTGTAAGGATCTCATCTCTTATATAAAATATACTCTTGTGAGTTATTTCTCTTCAAAGTTCTTTGTGAACTTTATCGATTAAACAAATATGGTTCCTATACTTGTGGCGTCATTCCTTTCATTTTGATTCCAAAATTCCTAGATTGATATCTAGTGGGTTGAAGACACTATCACCACCCCTCAAGCAAGTTTGTAAAGACCGGGATTGTTCTCCATAGCATAGTTTCCTCTTTGGCGTGATTTAGATATAACATCACCACCATTTCCATTTCATCATCAATATCATCCATCTCTTCCATCAATTCCGTAGCCATCTCTATCCTTTATTTATTTCATTTCAGTCTTATTATTGTTTTTCATTACTTATATTATTATCCCCTTTATTAAATTTCATTATTAATCATTATTTTCTTATCTTATTTTGCAGCCCAAACTTATAAATTCAAGGACATCAGTACTTGTCAATCCTAGATCGGGACATAATAAGGCTATCTACTCTCTTTCATCAAAGCGTGTAGATCCGCCTTACATCATCTATAGTTATTATGATGATAACTTATCCATTAATATTTGAGATATAAGTTATCATAATATACTATAATTCACATTCTTATATTGTACATTATATAAGTTCATTTACTTAGTTTATTTCCTTATGTTATGCATGTAGACACATTCGGCCAACACTTGGGAGCTACATTGGAGCTAAATGGAGCATGTAAAAGCAAGGATACTTACATGGGAACGATTAGGCGAGCATAAGGAGCAAATTGGTGAAAAGTTATTTTGAGGCCGTGAGCTCATAGCTGGATTGAGCTAAAGATTTGAGCTGAAGATTTGAGCTACAAGATGACCTCATTTAAGCTGGAGAGCTGCACCATCACCATCACCACTTAGGACACTTCAAATATGTCCAAAGTAAAAATTTGTGAAATCGTACCTTTTCACAAGGAGCTATCATATTGTTTACCATGCTACAAGTCACCTTTGGCCAGCTCACTTTTAGCTCATTCACACCATAAGAAGCTCAAACATGAAGGGACACCTTTCTCAAACATTGTGACCTTTCATGAATGTTGCTACCCATAAGGGACACCTTTCTCAAACATTGTGACCTTTCATGAATGTTGCTACCCATGAAGATGCCTTTACTTCTAAGAGTATGCTGATGAAGACATTGTAATCATTGGAGGTTTAAATCACCAAGGAACATGATATAAAGCTCCATGCCTATTCAGCCACACACATGCTATGTGCATGAGAGCATTTGGTGCCAACATGAGGAGGCACATCACCATTCAGCCCAGAGAGATGCCTTCCAATCCTTAGTCGAATCATCAAGTCCCTTTATTAAGGGTTAGCCGAACTAACACCAAGCCTATAGACATGTTCTTTTATTTTGAATTATTGTGTATCTTCCTAGAGACATGTATCTAGCCGAAACATCATGTAACCATTTGGCCAAGCCCTCTCATTTCATATAAATAGAGTGGCTTGCCATCATTTGTACTCATATCATCTCATATATATTAAAATTACTCTTGTGAGTTAATTTCTCTTCAAATTTCTTTGTGAACTTTATCGATTAAACAAGTATAGTTCATATACTTATGACGTCATTCCTTCAATTTTGATTCTTAAATTCCTATATTGATATCTAGTGGGTTTAAGACACTATCACCACCCCTCAAGCAAGTTTGTAAAGACCGGGATTGTGCTCCTTAGCATTGTTTAATCTTTGGCATGCTTGAGATACAACACCATCACCATCTCCATTTCATCAACATCATCCTTCAAGACCATCATTTCTGCAGCCATCTCTATCCTTATTCTTTCATTTCATCATTTATTTTATCATTCCATTTATCCATTCCAATATTAATCTTATTTCTTTCTTATCTTATTTTGCAGCCCAAACTTATAATTCAAGGGCATCAGTACTTGTCAATCCTAGATCGGGACACAATAAGGCTATCTACTCTCTTCCATCAAAGCGTGTAGATCACCTTACATCAGTATGAAAGGACTTTGACCCACTAGTTATAAGAACTAGGAACCAAAAGTATCTAGGGGAAGGGGTTGACGCCACAAGTATTAAAAATACTTGATAAGTCGATAAAAGTCACTAGGACTTGAGAAAGAGAATAATATCACTTATATTAATCAAAAAGGTCTGATTACAAATGAAATATGATGGCCTATTTATAGTTTTCAAAGGGTTTAGGCCTAATAAATAGTTGATGGTTTGGCCAAGGTTGAAACCCCTTTGAAAATACAAGATTTTTGATGAAAATACATTATTTAAATGAATGTACATGCTCTTGAATGCATTCGGAAGTTATTTGGGTGCCAAAATGAAGAGGAAAGAGTCTTTGGCCGAATATGAAGCATCCCTTGGTGTTTTGGCGCCAATTTGATGCAACATGGAGTGCACATGCTTGAATGATGCACATGGTATCCTACTTGAATGCACATGGGTCTTCTTGCAATGTTTTGGTGAGGTTGCAACCATAGGATGATGTCTTGAAGTCCATGGGCAGCCTAGAGATGAACTAGCTTCAAGGTATGCTAGGTGAGTGTCTTGGTAGCTAACTAGGTGAGCTATAACTTGATGAGCTCAAGCTAGTTAGCTTTGGTCTTCTCAACACCTCAGCTACTCCCAGCTACCTTTAGTCCACTTTCAACACTT
Organism: Hibiscus syriacus; assembly: GCF_006381635.1. Lineage (NCBI taxonomy): Eukaryota > Viridiplantae > Streptophyta > Magnoliopsida > Malvales > Malvaceae > Hibiscus > Hibiscus syriacus. Next base: position 15,719,301 of record NW_024063533.1, read on the forward strand.
TGGTTCAAAGCTCTCCTCCAGTGATGTAAGGTGATCTACACGCTTTGGTGAAGAGAGTAGATAGCCTAATTGTGTCTAGGATTGACAAGTACTGATGCCCTTGAATTATAAGCTTGGCTCCAACAAAGATAAGAAATTGAATATGATTAATAAAGGAAGAATATGTGAAATAATAAAGATAAAAAAAGAATAGAGATAAAGAAAGGATAGAGATGGCTGTGGAATTATGGAATTGATGATGGTCTTGATGAACGATGTTGATGATGGATGATGATAAAATGGCAATGGTGGTGATGTTGTATGTCAAACACGCCAAAGAGGAAACTATGCTATGAAGTACAATCCCGGTCTTCACAAACTTACTTGTGGGGTGGTGATAATGTCTTCAACCCACTAGTTATCAATCTAGGAATTTTGGAATCAGGATGGAAGGAATGACGCCACAAGTATAGGAACTATACTTGTTTAATCGATAAAGTTCACAAAGAACTTTGAAGAGAAATAACTCACAAGAGTAATTTTTTTATATGAGATGAGATGATTACAAATGAAGGCAATAGCCTATTTATAGTTTTCAAAGGGTTTAGGCCGAAAATATACTTGATGGTTCGGCCAAGGTTGAAACCCCTTTGAAAATACAAGATTTTTGATGAAAATACATAATTTTTGATGAAAATACATGATTTAAATGAAGATACATGCTTTTGGGCGAATGAGTATGTGTTGATTCGGCCCTAAGGATGATTTGAATGCATTTTAAAGTTATTTGGGCGCCAAAATGAAGAGGAAAGAGTCTTTAGCCGAATATGAAGTATCCCTTGGTGTTTTGGCACCAATTTGATGTCACATGGAGTGCACATGCTTGAATGATGCACATGGCATCCTACTTGAATGCGCATGGGTCTTCTTGCAAGGATTTGGTGAGGTTGCAACCATAGGATAATGTCTTGAAGTCCATGGAATGAAGATGGCAGCAACTAGGCGTGACTTGGCTTCCAACATGCATCTAGGTGTCATGGTCTTCAATGGGCAGCAACTTGTCATGAAAGGTCACATTTGTGGAAGGTAACCTTTCATCATTTGAGCTACTTCCCATGTGTATGAGCTGAAGATGAGCTGGTCATAGGTGAATTACATGAAGATGAGTCTTTGGCCAGCTCCTTGTGAAAAGGCACCTCTTGGAATGGCAACTCTTCGCGAAAAGGTACGAATCCACAAAATTTGACTTATACCATATTTGAAGTACTCTGTGTGGTGGTGATTATGGTGCAACTCTCCAGCTGAAATGAGGTCTCTAGCTAGCTCAAAATTCCAGCTCAAGTGAGCTATGAGCTCGGGGGTCAGCTGACAACTTTTCATCATTTGTTCTTCATGATCTCCCGAGTCATCCTATGAAAGTTTTCCTAGATCCTTATCATTAGTTAAGCTCAAATGTAGCTCCCAAGTGTTGGCCAAATATGCCTACATGCATAACATAAAGAAATAAACTAAGTATATAAACTATATAATGCATATAATATAATGATGTGCATATTATAAAGATGTGAACTATAGGTTATAATAATAATTCATGCATCATATGATAATGAATGAATATTAATATTATAACTATAGATTATATACATGAATATCAATCAATGATGCAAACCATAGGATATAATGAATGAATGCACATACTATGATAATTCAAGTATAGTCTAATATGCAAATGTATGCTCATAATAATATATATAGGGCATAAATAAGTAAATATAATATAAAGTATGGTAGAACTCCCATATATTGAGTTTGATGGTTCTTCAATGATGTGAGTACGTCATGCAGAAAGTTGGTGCTAAACATGATCACATCATCCTCCCCTTCTTTTGGGCGATTTGTCCTCAAATCGAAAGATGACTTCTCCAAATTGTACGCCCATTCAATCGTTGCTAGTTTGCTTCCATAGATCATCTTTATGAAAGGATTCTTATCAAGAGTCATATCCCTTGAATAGGTTCCTTGAATGTCCATGACTTGAAATGATAATAAACTTTCATAAGTAAGAGAATTGTTAATTATGAACAAGTGAAAATTGTACTCCTTGTACTCATGTTTTGAATAGCCAAAAGTTATGTCATTTGAATCACAAGACATGCTGTTTTGAATGATCACTTCTTTTCGCACTCTAAAATACATATTCTTTGGTTTCCAAAAGATCACATCCTTTAAATGAAAAGTCATATCTTCTAGTACTTGAGAAGATTATTCTCTTAAGCTTCTAAGGATCACGCCTTTCGGTTCCTCCATTTGAAAAATTGAATCATTTGGAATATCTCCTTGATCCGACACATCATATTCGTTAAAAAGAATATGTATATCTTCATCTCCACTCTTTGAATCATCATGATGGTTTGTGGAGAGTCTTAACCTTTGAAACTTCTTGAAATGCTTGAGTTCAATGCACCAATCAAGCTTATAACGATAAATGATCTTGTCATTAACGTTTGGTAAGATAATACCATGTACATAACTCAAATTCCTGCAAAGTAAATCAAAGTTAAAATATAAGAAATTATTAACAAGATGAATGGAAACAACAAACCAAGGTGGATGTTTAATAGGAGTTGGTTGCTGAATTCTTTTCGCGATTGGCAATGCACTTGGAATGTCAACAAACACAACTCTTGGCACTTCAAATGACGTTTCTTTGGGAACTTCAAATGGAATCATCTTTGAAACATCAAGAGACATGTTTTGTGGATCAAAAGTAACAACTATATGTTCTTCAAAAGTCACATCTTTTAGTCCTCTAAAAGACATGATTCTTGAATCATCTTATTGAAAAGATATGTCTCTTGAATTGTCCTGCAAAACAAAAGGAAGAATAGCAGAAAAAGTAATGTTAGATAAAATTTGTTCTTTACTCTCCTCTTTATCTCCAAATTCATCTCTTTCAATTCTCTTATTTGCAATCCCAACTTTTTCATCATTTGAATTTTCTTCCAAATGTTCTCCTTCAATTGCATTAACTTTAAGTTGCTCGTTCGTTGCTTCAATGTTCTTCTTCAAGGTGTTTTGATCGTCATTTACTCGGCTAGGAGATAGGGAAGTCAAGATGATTTTCCTTTCATTATGAAAGAAGGAGTATCGATTTGTGAAACCATCATGAACAGCACGCTTGTCAAATTGCCATGGCCTCCCCAAGAGTAAATGACTCGTATTCATATGTACCATATCACATATAATCTCTTCTTTATAACTTCCAAGTGAGAATGGAACAAATACTTGTTCAGTAACCTTCAATTCTTCATTGCCATGTAACCATTGCAATTCATATGGGCTGGAATGTTTAATCGTTATAAGCCCCAATTTGTTTACCATGTATGTACTTGCAATGTTTGTACAACTTCCTCCGTCAATAGCTACAAGACACACTTTACCATTTACATGGCAACGAGTGTGAAATGTGTTTGTTCTTTTCTATTCGTTCTCCATTATTTGGAAAGATGAAAGATCATAAGACATTGTTAGTAGAAAGAAAGAAAAAAAATTAAAAACCTTACGAGCACACTCTCAAAGCCTCACAATCTTCACTCCAAAGAAAATTAAGAGATCACTCCACTCAACACTCGTGTTTACTCTCGGGAATATAATTTGGCTTTTAACAATTCCCCTTCTGATCTCACTCTCTAAGTTAGCCTTTTTCCACTCCATTTCTCTTGTTAAGTCCTTTGAGGAACTTACTCAAGATTATAACAAGTTAATTCCTTCCTTGTGTGCGTCGGCTGCAAATAGGTTAGGGTAGAAAGAGTAGAAAAAAAATGGAAAGGTAGAAGAAAGGATTAAAAGGTATTAAAAGAAGGAAATGGTTGAAGACAAGGAAAATGAAAGTATAAAAAAGGAAGATGTGACTTACAATTCAAGAAAAAACACTTATTGCAACCTTTCTCAAGAAACAATAAGGTTATCTTCTCTTAGTGTAGATGGCCTCTTTGATGTTCTTGTAATGGTAAAGTACTTTACTTGGCTTGCTTTCTCTTTTTGAACTCCAATTTGTTGAAGGAGTCTTTTTCTCTTTTTAATTTCTTTTTTCTTTTGCTTTGCACGCCAATGACACTTTTGTTGTCAATCTGACTATGCTCTGATACCACTTGATGTAAGGTGAATCTACATGCTTTGATGGAAGAGAGTAGTTAGCCTTATTGTGTCCCTATCTAGGATTAACAAGTACTGATGTCCTTGAATTTATAAGTTTAGGCTATAAAATAAGATAAGAAACTAATGATTACTAATGTAATTTAATAAAGGGAATAATAATATAAGTAATGAAAATAAATAATAAGAATGAAATGAAATAAATAAAGGATAGAGATGGCTGCGGAATTGATGGAAGAGATGGATGATGTTGATGATGAAATGGCAATGGTGGTGATGTTGTATCTCAAACACGCCAAAGAGGAAACTATGCTATGAAGCACAATCTCGGTCTTCACAAACTTGCTTGAGGGGTGGTGATAGTGTCTTCAACCCACTAGATATCAATCTAGGAATTTTGGAATCAAAATGAAAGTAATGACGCCACAAGTATAGAAACTATATTTGTTTAATCGATAAAGTTCACAAAGAACTTTGAAGAGAAATAACTCACAAGAGTATATTTTATATAAGAGATGAGATGAGATACAAATGAAATGCCAAAGCCTATTTATAGTTTTCAAAGGGTTTAGTCCGAATAGGTACATGATGGTTCGGCTATACATGAAACCCCTTTGGAAATTCATGACTTTTAAATGAAAATACATGATTTTAATGAAGATACATGTTCTTGGCCGAATAGTAAGGTGTTGGTTCGGCCTAAGGATGTTTTGAATGCTTTTGGAAGTCATTTGGGCGCCAAAATGGAGAGGAATAAGTCTTTGGCCAAATAGGAAGCATCCCTTGGTGTTTTGGCGCCTATTTGATGTCACATGGAGTGCACATGCTTGAATGATGCACATGGCAGCCTACTTGAACGCACATGGGTCTTCTTGCAAGGATATGGTGAGGTTACAACCATAGGATAATGTCTTGAAGTCCATGGAATGAAGATGGCAGCAACTAGGCGTGACTTAGCTTCCAACATGCATCTAGGTGTCATGGTATTCAATGGGCAGCAACTTGTCATGAAAGGTCACATTTGTAGAAGGTAACCTTTCATCATTTGAGTCTTTAGCCAGCTCCTTGTGAAAAGGCACCTCTAGGAATGGCAACTCTTCGCGAAAAGGTACGAATCAACAAAAATTGACTTAGACCATATTTGAAGTACTCTGTCTGGTGGTGATGATGGTGTAACTCTCCAGCTAAAATGAGGTCTCTAGCTAGCTCAAAAGTCCATCTCAAGTGAACTATGATCACGGGGGTCAGCTGACAACTTTTCATCATTTGTTCTTCATGATCTCTCGAGTCATCCTATGAAAGTTTTTCTAGCTCCTTATCATTAGTTAAGCTCAAATGCAGCTCCCAAGTGTTGGGCGAATATGCCTACATGCATAACATAAAGAAATAAACTAAGTATATAAACTATATAATGCATATAATATAATGATGTGCATATTATAAAGATGTGAACTATAGGTTATAATAATAATCCATGCATCATATGATAATGAATGAATATTAATATTATAACTATAGATTATATACATGAATATCAATCAATGATGCAAACCATATGATATAATGAATGAATGCACATACTATGATAATTCAAGTATAGTCTAATATGTAAATGTATGCTCATAATAATATATATAATGCATAAATAAGTAAATATAATATAAAGTATGGTAGAACTCCCTTATATTCAGTTTGATGGTTCTTCGATGATGTGTGTAAGTCATGCAGAAAGTTGGTGCTAAACAGGATCACATCATTCTCCCCTTCTTTTAGGCGATTTGTCCTCAAATCGAAAGATGACTTCTCCAAATTGTACGCCCATTCAATCGTTGCTGGTTTGCTTCCATAGATCATCTTTATGAAAGGATTCTTATCAAGAGTCATATCCCTTGAATAGGTTCCTTGAATGTCCATGACTTGAAAAGGTAAGAAACTTTCATAAGTAAGAGAATTGTTAATTATGAACAAGTGAAAATTGTTCTCCCTGTTCTCATGTTTTGAATAGCCAAAAGTTATGTCATTTGAATCACAAGACATGTTGTTTTGAATGATCACTTCTTTTCTCACTCTAGAAGACATATTCTTTGGTTTCCCAAAGATCACATCCTTTAAATGAAAAGTCATATCTTCTAGTACTTGAGAAGATAATTCTCTTAAGCTTCCAAGGATCACGCCTTTCGGTTCCTCCATTTGACAAATTGAATCATTTGGAATATCTCCTTGATCTGACACATCATATTCGTTAAAAAGAATATGTATATCTTCATCTCCACTCTTTGAATCATCATGATGGTTTGTGGAGAGTCTTAACCTTTGAAACTTCTTGAAATGCTTGAGTTCAATGCACCAATCAAGCTTATAACGACAAATGATCTTGTCATTAACGTTTGGTAAGATAATACCATGTACATAACTCAAATTCCTGCAAAGTAAATCAAAGTTAAAATATAAGAAATTATTAACAAGATGAATGGAAACATCAAACCAAGGTGGATGTTTAATAGGAGTTGGTTGTTGAATTCTTTTTACGATTAGCAATGCACTTGGAATGTCAACGAACACAACTCTTGGCACTTCAAATGACGTTTCTTTTGGAACTTCAAATGGCATCATCTTTGAAACATCAAGAGACATGTTTTGTGGATCAAAAGTAACAACTATATGTTCTTCAAAAGTCACATCTTTTAGTCCTCCAAAAGACATGATTCTTGAATCATCTCCTTGAAAAGATATGTCTCTTGAATTGTACTGCAAAACAAAAGGAAGAATAGCAGAAAAAGTAATGTTAGATAAAATTTGTTCTTTACTCTCCTCTTTATCTCTAAATTCATCTCTTTCAATTCTCTTATTTGCAATCCCAACTTTTTCATCATTTGAATTTTCTTCCAAATGTTCTCCTTCAATTGCATTATCTTTAAGTTGCTCGTTCAGTTCTTCAATGTTCATCTTCAAGGTGTTTTGATCTTCATTTACTCGGATAGGAGATAGTGAAGTCAAGATGATTTTCCTTTCATTGTGAAAGAAGGAGAATCGGTTTGTGAAACCATCATGAAAAGAACGCTTGTCAAATTGCCATGGCCTCCCCAAGAGTAAATGACTCGTATTCATATGTACCACGTCACATAGAATCTCTTATTTATAAATTCCAAGTGAGAATGGAACAAATACTTGTTCAGTAACCTTCAATTCTTCATTGCCATGCAACCATTGCAATTCATATGGGCTGGAATGTTTAATTGTTATAAGCCCCAATTTGTTCACCATGTATGTACTTGCAATGTTTGTACAACTTCCTCCGTCAATAGCTACAAGTCACACTTTACCATTTACATGGCAACGAGTGTAAAATGTGTTTGTTCTTTGCTATTCGTTCTCCATTATTAGAAAGATGAAAGATCATAAGACATTGTTAGTAGAAAGAAAGAAAGAAAAATTAAAAACCTTACCAGCACACTCTCAAAGCCTCACAATCTTCACTCCAAAGAAAATTAAGAGATCACTCCAATCAACACTCGTGTTTACTCTCGGGAATATAAATTGGCTTTTAACAATTCTCCTTCTGATCTCACTCTCTCAGTTAGCCTTTTTCCACTCAATTTCTCTTGTTAAGTCCTTTGAGGAACTTACTCAAGATTATAACAAGTTAATTCCTTCTTTGTGTGCGTTGGCAGCAAATAGGTTAGGGTAGAAAGAGTAGAAAAAAAAATGGAAAGGTAGAAGAAAGGATTCAAATGTATTAAAAGAAGGAAATGGTTGAAGACAATGAAAATGAAAGAATAAAAAAGGAAGAGGTGACTTACAATTCAAGAAACAACACTTACTGCAACCTTTCTCAAGAAACAATAAGGTTATCTTCTCTTAGTGTAGATGGCCTCTTTGATGTTCTTGTAATGGTAGAGAACTTTCCTTCGCTTGCTTTCTCTTTTTGAACTTCTCTTTTTATTTTCTTTTCTTCTTTTCTGATTTTTCTCTTTTTTTGCACTCCAATTTGTTGAAGGAGTCTTTTTCTCTTTTTAATTTCTTTTTTTTGCTTTGCATGCCAATGACACTTTTGTTGTCAATCCGACTATGCTCTGATACCACTTGATGTAAGGTGAATCTACATGCTTTGATGGAAGAGAGTAGATAGCCTTATTGTGTCCCGATCTAGGATTGATAAGTACTGATGTCCTTGAATTTATTAGTTTGGGCTGCAAAATAAGATAAGAAAATAATGATTAATAATGGAATTTAATAAAGGGAATAATAATATAAGTAATGAAAATAAATAATAAGAATGAAATGAAATAAATAAAGGATAGAGATGGTTGTGGAATTGATGGAAGAGATGGATGATGTTGATGATGAAATGGCAATGGTGGTGATGTTGTATCTCAAACACGCCAAAGAGGAAACTATGCTATGAAGCACAATCCCGGTCTTCACAAACTTGCTTGAGGGGTGGTGATAGTGTCTTCAACCCACTAGATATCAATCTAGGAATTTTGGAATCAAAATGGAAGGAATGACGCCACAAGTATAGAAACTATACTTGTTTAATCGATAAAGTTCACAAAGAACTTTGAAGATAAATAACTCACAAGAGTATATTTTATATAAGAGATGAGATGAGATACAAATGAAATGCCAAAGCCTCTTTATAATTTTCAAAGGGTTTAGGCCGAATAGGCACATGATGGTTCGGCTATGCATGAAACCCCTTTGAAAATTCATGACTTTTAAATGAAAATACATGATTTTAATGAAGATACATGCTCTTGGCCGAATAGTAAGGTGTTGGTACGGCCTAAGGATGTTTTGAATGCTTTTGGAAGTCATTTGGGCGCCAAAATGGAGAGGAATAAGTCTTTGGCCAAATAGGAAGCATCCCTTGGTGTTTTGGCACCTATTTGATGTCACATGGAGTGCACATGCTTGAATGGTGCACATGGCATCCTACTTGAACGCACATGGGTCTTCTTGCAAGGATTTGGTGAGGTTGCAACCATAGGATAATGTCTTGATGTCCATGGAATGAAGATGGCAGCAACTAGGTGGGACTTGGCTTCCAACATGCATCTAGGTGTCATGGTCTTCAATGGGCAGCAACTTGTCATGAAAGGTCAAATTTGTGGAAGGTAACCTTTCATCATTTGAGCTACTTCCCATGTGCATGAGCTGAAGATCATAGGTGAATTACATGAAGATGAGTGTTTGGCCAGCTCCTTGTGAAAAGGTACCTCTTGGAATGGCTACTCTTCGTGAAAAGGTACGAATCCATAAAAATTGACTTAGACCATATTTGAAGTAATCTGTGTGGTGGTGGTGATGGTTTAACTCTCCAGCTGAAATGAGGTCTCTAGCTAGCTCAAAAGTCCATCTCAAGTGAGCTATGAGCTCGGGGGTCAACTGATAACTTTTCATCATTTGTTCTTCATGATCTCTCGAGTCATCCTATGAAAGTTTTCCTAGCTCCTTATCATTAGTTAAGCTCAAATGTAGCTCCCAAGTGTTGGTCGAATATGCCTACATGCATAACATAAAGAAATAAACTAAGTATATAAACTATATAATGCATATAATATAATGATGTGCATATTATAAAGATGTGAACTATAGGTTATAATAATAATTCATGCATCATATGATAATGAATGAATATTAATATTATAACTATAGATTATATACATGAATATCAATCAATGATGCAAACCATAGGATATAATGAATGAATGCACATACTATGATAATTCAAGTATAGTCTAATATGCAAATGTATGCCCATAATAATATATATAGTGCATAAATAAGTAAATACAATATAAAGTATGGTAGAACTCCCTTATATTGAGTTTGATGGTTATTCAATGATTTGAGTATGTCATGCAGAAAGTTGGTGCTAAAAAGGATCACATCATCATCCCCTTCTTTTGGGCGATTTGTCCTCAAATCGAAAGATGACTTCTCCAAATTGTACACCCATTCAATTGTTGCTGGTTTGCTTCCATAGATCATCTTTATGAAAGGATTCTTATTAAGAGTCATATCCCTTGAATAGGTTCCTTGAATGTCCATGACCTGAAAGATAAGAAACTTTCATAAGTAAGAGAATTGTTAATTATGAACAAGTGAAAATTGTACTCCCTGTTCTCATATTTTGAATAGCCAAAAGTTATGTCATTTGAATCACAAGACATGTTGTTTTGAATGATCACTTCTTTTTTCACTCTAAAAGACATATTCTTTGGTTTCCCAAAGATCACGTCCTTTAAATGAAAAGTCATATCTTTTAGTACTTGAGAAGATAATTCTCTTAAGCTTCCAAGGATCACGCCTTTTGGTTCCTCCATTTGAAAAATTGAATCATTTGGAATATCTCTTTGATCCGACACATCATATTCGTTAAAAAGAATATGTATATCTTCATCTCCACTCTTTGAATCATCATGATGGTTTATGGAGAGTCTCAACCTTTGAAACTTCTTGAAATGGTTGAGTTCAATGCACCAATCAAGCTTATAACGACAAATGATCTTGTCATTAACGTTTGGTAAGATAATACCATGTATATAGCTCAAATTCTTGCAAAGTAAATCAAAGTTAAAATATAAGAAATTATTAACAAGATGAATGGAAACATGAAACGAAGGTGGATGTTTAATAGGAGTTGGTTGCTGAATTCTTTTTGCGATTGGAAATGCACTTTGAATGTCAACGAACACAACTCTTGGCACTTCAAATGACGTTTCTTTTGGAACTTCAAATGGCGTCATCTTTGAAAAAGCAAGAGACATGTTTTGTGGATCAAAAGTAACAACTATATGTTCTTCAAAAGTCACATCTTTTAGTCCTCCAAAATACATGATTCTTGAATCATCTCTTTGAAAAGATATGTCTCTTGAATTGTCATGCAAAATAAAAGGAAGAATAGGAGAAAAAGTAATGTTAGATAAAATTTGTTCTTTACTCTCCTCTTTATATCCAAATTCATCTATTTCAATTCTCTTATTTGCAATCCCAACTTTTTCATCATTTGAATTTTCTTCCAAATGTTCTCTTTCAATTGCATTGTCTTTAAGTTGCTCGTTCATTGCTTCAATGGTCTTCTTCAAGGTGTTTTGATCTTCATTTACTCGGCTAGGAGATAGTGAAGTCAAGATGATTTTCCTTTCATTGTGAAAGAAGGAGTATCGGTTTGTGAAACCATCATGAACAACACGCTTGTCAAATTACCATGGCCTCCCCAAGAGTAAATGACTCGTATTCATATGTACCACGTCACATAGAATCTATTCTTTATAACTTACAAGTGAGAATGGAACAAATACTTGTTCAGTAACCTTCAATTCTTCATTGCCATGCAACCATTGCAATTCATATGGGCTGGAATGTTTAATCCTTATAAGCCCCAATTTGTTCACCATGTATGTACTTGCAATGTTTGTACAACTTCCTCCGTCAATAGCTACAAAACACACTTTACCATTTACATGGAAACGAGTGTGAAATGTGTTTGTTCTTTACTATTCGTTCTCCATTTTTTGGAAAGATGAAAGATCATAATACATTGTTAGTAGAAAGAAAGAAAAAAAATTAAAAACCTTACCAGCACACTCTCAAAGCCTCACAATCTTCTCTCCAAAGAAAATTAAGAGATCACTCCACTCAACACTCGTGTTTACTATCGGGAATATAATTTGGCTTTTAACAATTCCCCTTCTGATCTCACTCTCTCAGTTAGCCTTTTTCCACTCAATTTCTCTTGTTAAGTCCTTTGAGGAACTTACTCAAGATTATAACAAGTTAATTCCTTCCTTGTGTGCATCAGCTGCAAATAGGTTAGGGTAGAAATAGTAGAAAAAAATAGAAAGGTAGAAGAAAGGATTCAAATGTATTAAAAGAATGAAATGGTTGAAGACAAGGAAAATGAAAGTATAAAAAAGGAAGAGGTGACTTACAATTCAAGAAACAACACTTACTGCAACCTTTCTCAAGGAACAATAAGGTTATCTTCTCTTAGTGTAGATGGCCTCTTTGATGTTCTTGTAATGGTAGAGCATTTTCCTTCTCTTGCTTTCTCTTTTTGAACTTCTCTTTTTCTTTTCTTTTATTCTTTTCTTTTTTTCTGATTTTTCTCTTCTTTTTGCAATCCAATTTGTTGAAGGAGTCTTTTTCTCTTTTGAATTTCTTTTTTTTGCTTTGCACGCCAATGACACTTTTGTTGTCAATCCGACTATGCTCTGATACCACTTGATGTAAGGCGAATCTACATGCTTTGATGGAAGAGAGTAGATAGCCTTATTGTGTCCCGATCTAGGATTGACAAGTACTGATGTCCTTGAATTTATAAGTTTGGGCTGCAAAATAAGATAAGAAAATAATGATTAATAATGTAATTTAATAAAGGAATAATAATATAAGTAATGAAAATAAATAATAAGAATAAAATGAAATAAATAAAGGATAGAGATGGCTGCGAAATTGATGGAAGAGATGGATGATGTTGATGATGAAATGGCAATGGTGGTGATGTTGTATCTCAAACACGCCAAAGAGGAAACTATGCTATGAAGCACAATCTCGGTCTTCACAAACTTGCTTGAGGGGTGGTGATAGTGTCTTCAACCCACTAGATATCAATCTAGGAATTTTAGAATCAAAATGGAAGTAATGACGCCACAAGTATAAAAACTATACTTGTTTAATCGATAAAGTTCACAAAGAACTTTGAAGAGAACTAACTCACAAGAGTATATTTTATATAAGAGATGAGATGAGATACAATTGAAATGCCAAAGCCTATTTATAGTTTTCAAAGGGTTTAGGCCGAATAGGTACATGATGGTTCGGCTATGCATGAAACCCCTTTAAAAATTCATGACTTTTAAATGAAAATACATGATTTTAATGAAGATACATGCTCTTAGCCGAATAGTAAGGTGTTGGTTCGGCCTAAGGATGTTTTGAATGCTTTTGGAAGTCATTTGGGCGCCAAAATGGAGAGGAATAAGTCTTTGGCCAAATAGGAAGCATCCCTTGGTGTTTTGGCGCCTATTTGATGTCACATGGAGTGCACATGCTTGAATGATGCACATGGCAGCCTACTTGAACGCACATGGGTCTTCTTGTAAGGCTTTGGTGAGGTTGCAACCATAGGATAACGTCTTGAAGTCCATGGAATGAAGATGGCATCAACTAGGCGTGACTTGGCTTCCAACATGCATATAGGTGTCATGGTCTTCATTGGGTAGAAACTTGTCATGAAATGTCACATTTGTGGAAGGTAACCTTTCATCATTTGAGCTACTTCCCATGTGTATGAGCTGAAGATCATAGGTGAATTAAAAGAAGATGGGTCTTTGGCCAGCTCCTTGTGAAAAGGCACCTCTTGGAATGGCAACTCTTCGCGAAAAGGTATGAATCCACAAAAATTTACTTAGACCATATTTGAAGTACTCTGTGTGGTGGTGATGATGGTGAAACTCTCCAGCTGAAATGAGGTCTCTAGCTAGCTCAAAAGTCCAGCTCAAGTGAGCTATGAGCTCGGGGGTCAGCTGACAACTTTTCATCATTTGTTCTTCATGATCTCCCGAGTCATCCTATGAAAGTTTTCCTAGCTCCTTATCATTAGTTAAGCTCAAATGTAGCTCCCAAGTGTTGGCCGAATATGCCTACATGCATAACATAAAGAAATAAACTAAGTATATAAACTATATAATGCATATAATATAATGATGTGCATATTATAAAGATGTGAACTATAGGTTATAATAATAATTTATGAATCATATGATAATGAATGAATTTTAATATTATAACTATAGATTATATACATGAATATCAATCAATGATGCAAACCATAGGATATAATGAATGAATGCACATACTATGATAATTCAAGTATAATCTAACATGCAAATGTATGCTCATAATAATATATATAGTGCATAAATAAGTAAATATAATATAAAGTATGGTAGAACTCCCTTATATTGAGTTTGATGGTTCTTCAATGATGTGAGTATGTCATGCAGAAAGTTGGTGCTAAACAGGATCACATCACATATGCATTGAATGAGTTATATAAAGATGTGAATTAATAAGTCATTCATGAATATCATATATTATACATATAAATGACAACATATAATATTCAAGAAAAAATTAAGAATAAGATAAACATATTCACGTGACATGTAATGCATAAATGAGTAAATAAATAATAAAATAAGGTAAGACTCCCTTAGAATCAACAAGGCAGAACGTCCATGAAGTGATCATGTGTTGAAGATGTTTGGTCCTTGGCATGATCGCATCATCCCCTCTTCTTTAGAGCGATTTGTCCTCAAATCGAAGGCTTTTGTCATTGATTGATCCATTGGTGTAAGAAATGATGAATGAAGATCATTATGCCTATTAGGGTATGCATGAATTTCTTTGAATCCTTCAAGTAGGTAAGGCATGCCAACTTTAGTCTTTGTACCCTTCCACATTATGAATCTTGAATAGTTGGATAATGTTCGTTTCTTTTCCTTGAATTGTTGATCACAAGCAATAATACTTCCATGTAAATGATTCAATGTGCTACAAAATAGAAATAATTTAGAACATGAAACATCATTATCAATGTGAATGAACGTACAAGATTCATTAAAGTTCAGGAATGAAATTTGGTTCGTTGAAACTTTCCCTTCATAAGGTTGTTTGAACTTTGAATGTAGAATGAATGTACTTCGAATGTCAAAGAGCAGATGCTTTGGAATACCAAATGTTACAACCTTTAGAACATCAATGGACAAATGTGATTCATCAATTTGCAATGGTAAGGCCTTTGGAATAACCTGCAAATCAAATGAAAGAATAGGAAGAAAAGATTGATTAGTATAAAGTAAAACTTCCTTCTCCTAACATTATTTTCTCTCATGCTCATGTTTGTTTTGAATTATCTCTTCAATCTCACTCTCATGTTTTACAACACACTCATCTTCACTCTCAATGCTCTTACTCTCATTTTCAATTACTCTAATGGATTTCTCACGCAAAATCACACTCTAATTTTCAACTCCAAATGTATTGGTTTTCTCACGATGTTCTTCTTTGATTTGTGCATGTTTAACTCTCTCTACTCTTATTTGTTTTTCATGTAAAACTTCTCTTTCAACTTTCTTCATGGCTTTAGTTTCCTCCCATTCCTCTATACGTGACTTAAGGGTCTCTTGGCATTCATGGACTTGATTTGGGCACATTGGAACCAACGTGATCTTTCTCCCTTGGTGTTTGAATGAATACCTATTGGAGAACCCATCATACAATGCTTGTTTATCAAACTGCCAAGGACGTCCAAGGAGTAGATGGATTGAATTCAAAGAAACAACATCACACAAGAATTCATCTTTATATCTTCCAATTGAAAATGACACAAGTACTTGCTCTATGAATTCTAACTCTTCATCTTCATTTAATCCTTGCAAAACATAAGGACTGGGATGTTTGAATGTTATAAGCCTCACCTTCTCAACCATGTATGTGCTTGCAAGATTTGCACAACTACCACCATCAATGGCTACAAGGCATACTTTATCATTCACATGAAAACGAGTATGAAATGGATTCCTCCTTTACTGTCTGTATTCCATTCGAAAGATGGGAGAATTGTTAGTGAAAAATTAATAGTTGAATAAGATGAAAGGACCTTACCAATAATCACTCACAAATCCTCACGATCACTCCAAAAAAAAATGATGATGCTCCACTCAATGCTCGTGTTTGCACTCAGGAATATAAATTAGCTTTTTCAATTCCTCTTCTGATCTCACACACTCAATTAGCCTTTTTCCACTCGTTCCTCTCTTGTAAAGTTCTTAAAAGAACTAACTCGAGATCTTTCAAGTGCTATGGACGTCGGCTGAAAAGTTCGTTAATGTAGAGAAAAAAATAGAAAGGTAGAAAGATTAAATAGTGAATCGTGGTCTTATAAAAGGAAGAAAAAGAAAGAAATGTTCACTAACTATGCAAAGATACTCACCACCTTCCTAGAAGAAACAATCAAAGGTCTTGAAGACTTCTTTAGGATCGGTTGGATTGATAATGTTGCTTATCACCTTTGGCACTTCTTTGCATTTTTCTTTCTTTATTTCCTTTCTTTAGTTTTTCTTCACTTGGAATCCCTTGTTGATGTTTGGATTAACTTGCTGATTTTTTTTTGCACTTCTCTTTTTGATTTTATTTTTATTGAATGGTAGGATGTTGCTTTTGCTTGTTCTTGTTGTAATCCACCTTAGCTCTGATTACCATATGATACAGTTCAACCTAGTGTCACCTGGATGGATGGTGAATTTAAGGTTGTATATTTGATTGTTTCGATCTAGGAAAATAACAAGTATCCTGCACAAACAAGAAAGCTAAAAAATGGTTAAATGGAAGTAATGAAATGGAAAGATAAATATGGTAGCGAAAAATATATATAAGTTGGTGATATGTTTAAAGGAAATGATGAAGTATGGTAATGGAAGTAGAATGAAGGTGACGGAGATGAATATGAAAAGTAGTATCTCAAAGAAGACTTATAGAAGAACCAATGTTAAAGAACAAAGACCCAAACTTTATATTGCTTCTTTAAGGGATGGTAAACAAGGACTTTGACCCACTATCTATAAAGAGATAGGAACCAGAAGTATCAGGGTGACATAGATAGGGGTGACGCCACAAGCATAAGCTTGATAAGTAGATAAAGTTCACTTAAGAACTAAAGAGAGAAACTCTCACAAATATTTGATTAAACAAAGTGAATTGGTTCCTTTTACAAATGAATGGAAATCTATTTATAGGCCTAAGAGTGCATGGTGTGAATACAAAACATTTAATGAGTCAGCCTTCATGGATGAGTGTTCATACTTTAAGTAGATACAAAGCATGGCTTAGGTGAATGAATTTTGATGAATGGATGTTCATCTTTTAATGGAATACATCCTTTGGCCGAATTCATCCCACCTTGTGTGAACTTGTTGATTTGTCTTCTATGGATGAATGTTCGTGAATATATCTTGGCTGAAATTCTTCCCCCTTGTGTGAACATGACTATTTGGCTTCTTGCATGAATATGCATGAATGGATGAATTTAAAAGCCTTTGAATGAATCCTTGCACCTCCTCACAAATGTTCTGATTCATTTTAATATTCTTTTCTCGTCCATGCATGTCTTCATTAATTCCTCCCATGCATAAGTCCTTTGAAGGAGATAAAAGGTTGCAAATCCCGTATTAATTTCCAGCCTGCACTGTCTTCAGTAATCTGGGCATATCTCAAGTTCCCGATATCGGATTGATGTGATTCAAAATGAGTTGGAAAGATAAGAGATAGGGGATTAAATGTTAAGAATACTTCATAACCCAAAGATGCTTGAAAAATTTTAAAAAATATAGTTCAATCTGACTGACGTGAACTGTCCAACCAACTCTTCAATTGCCTTTAGTCTTCTTAGCATCCAATGAACCTAGACAAAGTATGTAAACAAATAATTAGATAGGAATTGAGCTATGATAATTATGAATGCATGCTTACACCTATGTTAATAATGCAAATGAGCTAACTATGAATGCATATGCATTGAATGGGTTATATAAAGATGTGAATTAATAAGTCATGCATGAATATCATATATTATACATATAAATGACAGCATATAATATTCAAGCAAAAATTAAGAATAAGATAAACATATTCACGTGACATGTAATGCATAAATGAGTAAATAAATAATAAAATAAGGTAAGACTCCCTTATAATCAACAAGGCAGAACGTCCATGAAGTGATCATGTGTTGAAGAAGTTTGGTCCCTTGCATGATTGCATCACTTTTGTTTTATTCTTTCTATTTCTAAGCCACCTTTTCATTATATTTTATTTTCCATTCCTACTAACCCTTTTGTAGCCGACGCCCAACAAGTAAAATCTACTTAATACGGTTTTGAGTAAAGTCCTTTAGAACTTGGGATAAAGAGAATTGAGAGGAAAAAGGCTTGAGCTTGTGTTAGATCGACAAGTAAAATCCTTAAAAGTCCTAGAGTGCAAACACGAGCGAATTGAGTGACATTCAAATTTTCTTAGAGTGACTAGTGAGGCTTTATGAGAGTATTATCTAGTAAGGTCTTTTACACATCTTTTTCTTTTCTTATTTAACTAATCATGTCTTGAAGTCCAGGACGAACCCCAGAAAGAGAAGCTAACACTTGTTGTCATGCCAATGATTGTGAACCTTTGGTTGCATCTTTATTATTAAACAACATTAACTACACGTGAAAATGCTAAAGGTAAAGATGAATGTAATGAACTACCAAATGATATGCTGTGAATGTAAAACATGAACAACACATGAAAATTATAAGTATTAAAATGAATGCATTGAGTCATACGAATGCATGTATGCTTATTATAAAAATATGCTTAAGATGAATGCAAATCTAATATGATATAATAATATGCTTGAAGTAACGTGACATGAGCTGACAAGTGAATGAAAACATGCTTAATATAATATGTAAATGTTATGCAAACTATTCTAACATGTTGATGTAGGCTGATCTACACGCTTTGGTGAAGAGATGTAGATAGCCATATTGTGTCCCGATCTAGGATTGACAAGTACTGATGTCCTTGAATTATAAGCTTAGGCTGCAAATAAGATAAGAAAGAAATAAGATTAATATGGGAATAATAAATGGAATAATAAGATAAATAATGAAATGAAATAGTAGGGATAGAGATGTCTGCGGAAATGATGGTCTTGATGGATGAAGTTGATAGTGTTGATTTTGAAAATGGAGATGGTGTTGTTGTTGTATCTCAAACATGCCAAAGATGAAATAATGCTAAGGAGCACAATCCCGATCTTTACAAACTTGTTTAAGGGGTGGTGATAGTGTCATCAACCCACTAGATATTAATCTAGGAATTTAGGAATCAGGATGGAAGGAATGACGCCACAAGTATAGGAATTATACTTGTTTAATCGATAAATTTTACAAAGAACTTTCAAGAGAAATTAACTCATAAGAGTATTTTTTATATATGAGATGTGAGGAGTACAAATGATGGCAAGCCACTCTATTTATAGGAAATGAGAGGGCTTGACCGAATGGTTACATAATGCTTCAAAATAAAAGAACATATCTATAGGCTTGGTGTTGGTTTGGCTATCCCTTCATGAAAGGGGCTTGATGATTCGGCTAAGGATGGGAAGGCATCTCCCTTGGCCGAATAGGCATGCTTGTTCATCTTGGCGCCATTTTCTTCTCTTTGGCCGAATGGGCTTGTATCTCCTCATGTTGGCGCCAAATGCTCTCATGTGCATAACATGTGTTGTGCTGAATATATATAAAGCTTTATATCATGTCCCATGGTGATTTAAGCCTCCAATGATTATAATGTCTTCACCAGCATGCTCTTGGATGTAAAGGCATCTTCATGGGAAACATCATTCATGAAAGGTCACAATGTTTGAGAAAGGTAACCCTTCATGTTTGAGCTACTTATGGTGTAAATGAGCTAAAAGTGAGCTGGCCATAGGTGACTTGTAGCATGGTGAACACTATGGCAGCTCCTTGTGAAAAGTTACCTCTTGAGGTGGCAACTATTTACGAAAAGGTATGATTTCATAAATTTTGACTTAGGATATACTTGAAGTGTCCTAAGTAGTGATAATGATGGTGCATCTCCCCAACTGAAAGGAGGTCATCTTGTAGCTCAAATCTTCAGCTCAATCCAAATATGAGCTCACGGCCTCTAGACAACTTTTCACCAATTTGCTCCTTATGCTCTCTTAATCGTTCTCATGTAAGTATCCTTGCTGTTGCATGCTCCATTTAGCTCCAATGTAGCTCCCAAGTATTGGTCGAATGTGCCTACATGCATAACATAAAGAAATAAACTAAGTGTATAAACTTATATAATGTATAATATAAGAATGTGAACTATAGTATATAATAACTTATATCTCATATATTAATGATTAAGTTATTATAATAACCATAGATATTATATATATGAAAATAACTATATTATAACATTTGAAATAAACATATATATGTGTAAAGTTAGAAAGTTTCTTCCCTTGTGAGGGTGGAATAGCCATGGTAAACATGATACTGAATTGGATCACATCATCCTTCCCTTTTTTTAATCGATTTGTCCTCAAATCGAAAGATCTTCTTTTCCTTGAGTCCTTTAATTCGATAAGTACCTTTATGAAAAGGTTCATTGATGTAAGGAACTTGTACCTCTTCAATTGATTGTGGATCTAGGAAGGAAGCAAAATAACCTGCACAAGTGAATGGCTCAAAAGATATGGTTAAGGGTGGTAGACGTAAGGGTGAATAGGTGGGATGTTTAATAAATGAGAGATGGAAGCGGAAGATGATTGATATGGCTATGGGTTATGGTTAATCAAACAAAGGGATGGTTGTTAGGATAGTATCTTAAAGAAGACTCAAAGAAGAATCAATGCTATAGAGAACAAAGACCCAAACTTTATATGTCTTCTTTAAGGTGTGGTATGAAAGGACTTTGACCCACTAGTTATAAGAACTATGAACTAGAAGTATCAAGGGGAATGGGTTGATGCCACAAGTATTAAAAATACTTGATAAGTCGATAAAAGTCACAAGGACTTGAGAAAGAGAATAATCTCACTTATATTAATCAAAAAGGTCTGATTACAAATGAAGTATGATGGCCTATTTATAGTTTTCAAAGGGTTTGGGCCAAATAAACACTTGGTGGTTCAGCCAAGGTTGAAACCTCTTTGAAAATTCATGATTTATGATGAAAATACATGATTTAAATGAAGATACATGCTCTTGGCCAAATGGTTATGTGTTGGTTCGGCCCTAAGGAAGCTTTGAATGCATTTGAAAGTTATTTGGGTGCCAAAATGAAGAGGAAAGAGTCTTTGGCCGAATAGGAAGAATCCCTTGGTGTTTTGGCACCAATTTGATGTCACATGGAGTGGACATGCTTGAATGATGCATATGGCAGCCTACTTGAATGTACATGGGTCTTCTTGCAATGTTTTAGTGATGTTGCAACCATAGGATGATGTCTTGAAGTCCATGGGCAGCCTAGAGATGAACTAGCTTCAAGGTAAGCTAGGTGAGTGTCTTGGTAGCTAACTAGGTGAGCTATAACTTGATGAACTCAAGCTAATTAGCTTTGGTCTTCTCAGTTCCTCAGCTACTTCCAGCTACCTTTAGTCCACTTTTCAGCACTTTAGTCCAAAGCTCTCCTCCAGTGATGTAAGGTGATCTATACGCTTTGGTGAAGAGAGTAGATAGCCTTATTGTGTCCCGATCTAGGATTGACAAGTACTGATACCCTTGAATTATAAGCTTGGCTGTATCAAAGATAAGAAAAGGAATATGATTAATAAAGGAAGAATAAGTGAAATAATAAAGATAAGAAATGAATAGAAATAAAGAAAGGATAGAGATGATTACGGAATTATGGAATTGATACTGGTCTTGATGAAGGATGTTGATGATGGATGATGATGAAATGGCAATGGTGGTGATGTTATATCTCACACACGCCAAAGAGGAAACTATGCTATGAAGCACAATCCTGGTCTTCACAAACTTGCTTGAGGGGTGGTGATAGTGTCTTCAACCCACTAGATATCAATATAGGAATTTTGGAATCAGGATGGAAGGAATGACGCCACAAGTATAAGAATTATACTTGTTTAACCAATAAAGTTCACAAAGAACTTTGAAGAGAAATAACTCACAAGAGTAATTTTTATATATGAGATGAGATGATTACAAATGAAGGCAATAGCCTATTTATAGTTTTCAAAGGGTTTAGGCCGAAAAGATACTTGATGGTTCGGCCAAGGTTGAAACCCCTTTGAAAATACATTATTTTTTATGAAAATACATGATTTAAATGAAGATATATGCTCTTGGCCGAATGGGTATGTGTTGGTTTGTCCCTAAGGATGATTTGAATGCATTTGAAAGTTTTATGTGTTCCAAAATGAAGAGGAAAGAGTCTTTGGCCGAATAGTTAGCATCCCTTGGTGTTTTGGCACCAATTTGATGTAACATGGAGTGCACATGACAGCCTACTTGAATGCGCATGGGTCTTCTTGCAAGGCTTTGGTAAGGTTGCAACTATAGGATGATGTCTTGAATTCCATGGAATGAAGATAGGTAGCAACTAGGCGTAACTTAGCTCCCAACGTGCATCTAGGTGTCATGGTCTTCAATGGGCAACAACTTGTCATGAAAGGTCACATTTATGGAAGGCAACATTTCATCATTTGAGCTATTTTCCATGTGTTTGAGCTGAAGATGAGCTGGCCATAGAAGAATTAAATGAAGATGAGTCATAGGATAGCTCCTTGTGAAAAGGCACCTCTTGAAATGGAAACTATTCGCGAAAAGGTATGAATCCACAAAAATTAACATAGACTATATTTGAAGTACTCTATGTGGTGGTGATGATGGTGCAACTCTCCAGCTGAAATAAAACCTCTAGCTACCTTAAAAGTCCAGCTCAAGTTAGTTATGAGCTCGGGGGTCAGCTGACAACTTTTCACCATTTATTCTTCATGATCTCCCGAGTCATCCTATGTAAATTTTCCTAGCTCCTTATCTTTAGTTAAGCTCAAATTTAGCTCCCATCATGTGGCCGAATATGCACCTACAAAAGAAACCATAATATAAGCTAAGTATTTAAAGTAAATAACTTATAATATAAAGATGTGGACTATAGGTTATAATAATAACTAATGCATCATATGATAATGAATATTATTATTATAACTATATTTTATATGCTTGAATATCAATCAATGATGCAAACCATATGACATAATGAATGAATGCTCATGTTTTGATAATTCGAGTAGAGTTTAATATGCAAATGTATGCTCATAATAATACATAGTGCATAAATGAGTAAATTTAAGATAAAGTAAGGTAGAACTCCCTTAAATTGAACTTGATGGATCTTCAATGATGTGAGTATGTCATGAAGAAAGTTAGTGCTAGACAAGATCACATCATCTTCCCCTTCTTTTAGGTGATTTGTCCTCAAATCGAAAGGTGAAGTTTCCTTAGTGTTTTTCCATTCAAACGTTGTACATTTGTCTTCAAATATATCCATTCAGTAGCAACTTGTTCAAGACATTCCCTTTCGAAAAGATCTATGAGAGGATCTTTATGAAAAGTTATAAAACTTGAATAAGTACCTTGAAACTCCTTATCCTTAGGTTCTTACAGAGTCACGTCCTTTAAGCCTTTTTTAATCATGCCTCTTGGCTCTTTCCCTTGACAAGTTGTGCATTTTAGATTGTCCTGCAAATCAAAGAAAATTTCTACAATTTCATGGTTAGAATAATCATCCTTGATCTTTTGTCTTGTCCATAAGCATTATCGAATGACCTTATCATCAAAAATTGATAAGATAATACCATAGACATGAATAGATTTTGATGTAAGGATCTTCTGATGCCTTAACAAATTGATTGTCGATCTAGGAAGGAAGCAAAATAACCTGCAAAGTGAATGGCTCAAAACATAATGGCTAAGGATGGTAAACGTATGGGTGAATAAGTGGGCTGTTTAAATGAGAGATGAAAGCGGAAGATGGTTGATATGGCTATGGTTATGGTTTATGAAACAAAGGAATGATTGTGAGGATAGTATCTTAAAGAAGACTCAAAGAAGAACCAATGCTATATAGAGAAAAGACTCATACTTTATATTGCTTCTTTAAGGGGTGGTATGAAGTACTTTGACCCACTAGTTATGAAGAACTAGGAACCAGAAGTATCAAGATGAAAGGAAAGGGGTTGACGCCACAAGTATAAAATATACTTGATAAGTCGATAGAAGTCACCAGGACTTAAGGAAGAGAATAATCTCACTTTGATTAATAAAAATGGTCTCCTTACAAATGATGAATGTTTTCCTATTTATAGGAAATGGAGAGACATGGCCGAATAATTATAAGGAGATTCAGCCAGCCTCGTGCCTTCCTAAAATGACATAAATTAATTCATAAATAACTTGAATAAATAGGTGCTGGTTCGGTTGAAGTGTAGGGGTATGTCTCATGGTCGAATAGCACTTGAAACCCTTCAAGTTGGCGCCAAATTGGAGGAGTAATGGTGTTTGGCCGAATGGATAGATGGACATTCATCATGGCGCCTAAATAGAGTCATATGCAAGGCATATGGGGGCTGATCACATACAAAACATATGGCTTGGCCGAATAGGGAGAGAACTCTTCATCTTGGCGCCTAAATGATCCATATGCAAGGCACATGGGGGCTGGTCATACGCAAGGCACATGGGTGTTCTAGGAAACCTTGTGGTGCAACCTTGTGCATGGAATAATGGCTGGTCATGCTCTCTCTCTATTGGGCGTGCATGTGTCTCCTTCATGCTAGCTTGAGTTGTGGAGCTAGCTAGCAAACATGGGCTGTTCCTGAACAAGCTTCCTAGCTAAGTCCTTGTGAGCTCCTCAACATTATGTTCAGCTACATTCAGCTACCTTTGACATCACTTTTGGCAACTCAGCTCCAAATAGTCCAACTAGCTAAGTTTAGCTTGCCTTAAGCTTATCCAGCTGAATCGAGCTTCCCTTAGTGTTCCATAAGCTGCCTTGTACTTTGTAAGCTGTTTGTGAGCTGCATATGACGTCTAAATCATTCACCAAGCTACCTCAACATGCATCATGCTCCAATGTACCTACATGTGCAAGGAAACAAGGTAAGTCCATGATATTGAGCTAAGACGAGCTAAATACCTTGCTGCCATGTTTGATTATGATAATGTGAGCTAAGTTTGAAGGCCATGAGCTAATTATATCATCTCATAATATGTGTATGACTATGAATGAGGCTTAAGAGTTAACATGAATGCATATGAACTAACGAAATGCATTATAAGTATACTTCCTTGATGTATAAATAATAATCATGCTTAATATGTTTATAAAGCTATCCTAAAATGCTTAACATATTAAAATAACAATGTGCAAGATGTATTCATACTAAGTTATTCTTTAGCTTTATAACTAATATCCTTAGCATGATATGTATTATAATAGTATATATTATAAGGCCAGTATAAAGTGAATGCATTATAAAGATGTTCAAGAATACTCCCTTTATAGTTGAAAACGTGCTTGTATCATCCCCCATTCTTTAGGGTGATTTGTCCTCAAATCGCGTTCATTCTGTCCTTGCATAGTGTCACGTCTTTTTGCTAAAAGAAAACATCCTTTGAACGATTGTGTCTTTCCATTAGATTCCCTTTCGTAAGATTTCCCTTTAGGTCTTTCTTTGGAATATGATTTACCAATAGGTACCTTTTGGGAATGATCTTTATCTAGGGATATCCCTTTTGGAAGTGACCTTTCACGTGATTTGTCCTGAAAAGTGAGGAGATAAAGAAAGGGTACTTACCTTCTGAATATTAAAACCATTGGTGAAGAGTTGTGACTTTAAGTCCCAATCATCACCACTTTTCGTAGGAGACCCTTCATTTTCCAGAATTGAACCATCATGTTTCTTTTTGAAGAAGTTTAGTTTCTTGTTTAGTTCTTCTTCATTTTTCGTTGGGGTTTTGTCTTTGCGCCATGCTTGTACACTCTTTCGCATATGCAATTGATCTTGTTGTACTTCTTTAGGTGTTAAAGGCATCAAGGTCACCTTGCGTCCATCATGCTTAAAAGTGTATTGATTGTGAAAACAATCATGAATGGCCTTTTTGTCATACTGCCATGGTCTCCCAAGTAGAATATGGCTAGCATGCATAGGGACAATGTCACAAAGCACCTCGTCCTTGTACCTTCCAACTGAAAAAGGAATTAGAACTTGTTTGGTAACATTTAACTCACCTCCTTCATTAAGCCATTGGAGTTTATATGGCGTAGGATGCTTTGACGTTGCCAATCCAAGTTTTTCAACCATAACAGTGCTGGCTACATTTGTGCAACTTCCTCCATCGATGATCATTGTGCAAACCTTATCCTTAACGTGGCACCTTGTATGAAAGATATTGTTTCTTTGAATATCATCTTGGGATGTTTGTGATTGTAGGCACCTCTTTGAAACAAGCATCTCACCATTATCTGCATTTTCTTCCGCTTCTTCTTCTTGTATTGTTTCAGGTTCCTCGTCAAAAATAGGCTCATCAGAATATGATACAATATCTCCATTGTAAAGCAACATCATGGCATTTCGGTTGGGGCATTGACTAGTAACATGCCCTTTTCCAAAACACTTGAAACATTTGATATCTCTTGATCTCTCGAAAGTGCTGGTTTGCTTTTCTTTACCTTTGCTAGATTCACCCGTTTGTATAATTTTGGGTACCTCAGTACGATCCTTTGATTGGACTGGAGTTTGTTTCTGGAATGTAATAGGCTCTTGCTTCCATTTGGTGGTCTAATTTGGACTGCTCCAATTGTAGGTTTTCCTCTTAAGTTGTCGTTCAATTTTCATGGCTACATGCACCATCTCTTCAATCTCTACATAATGCTGAACTTCAACAAGGTTATAAATATCAAGATTTAGGCTAGATAAGAACCTTTCCATTGTTGCTTCTCAATCTTCATCCACATTGGCTCAGATCATGGCTATCTCCATTTCTTTGAAATAATCTTCAACGCTCTTTCTTCCTTGTTTCAAGTTTTGTAGTTTATGATAAAGATATCGGTGATAGTGAGTAGGCACGAACCTTTTCCTCATAATGGCTTCCATTTCTTCCCATGTAGTGATGGGGCGTTCACCATTTCGTCTTCTTGAACTTACCAATTGATCCCACCAAACTAAGGCATAATCCACGAATTCCATAGCAGCAAGCCTGACCTTCTTTTGTTCCGTATAATTTTGACATTCGAAAATGTGTTCGATTTTGATTACCTAGTCTAGATAGGCTTCAGGATCTGTTCGTCCTTGAAATGGAGGAATGGTCACTTTGATGTTGCTGAAGTTGTCATTCTGATTTCTATGAACATCTCTTCTTGCTACTGATGTTACTTCAGCCTCCTCCTCTTCTAATTTTTCTTCCATTCTAAGGCGTTTACTCTCCGGTTGCCTAAGTATGCTTCTAATTGATCCATATGATCTTGCAAAGGCTCCAATTATAATTTCAGCAATCTTGCCATTTCAGCAATCTTGCCATTTCATGCATAATGGCTTGGGTTTGCAAGTTAGGGGCTTCTCTTTATGGTGATCATCCTGAGCTCCGAGACATGGTTAGCAAATAAGAAAAGAATAAGATGTGTAAAAGACCTTACCAGAATATACTCTCACAAAGCCTCATGAGTCACTCCAAGAAAACTTGATGTCACTCAATCCACTCGTGTTTGCACTCTAGGACTTTAATGGCTTTTACTTGTCCTCTTCTGATCTCACACACTTTCCATCCTTTTTCCTCTCGATTCTCTTGTTTCAAGTTTTATAGAACTTTACTCAAGACTATATCAAGTAAATTTTACTTGTTTGGCGTCGGCCGCAAAAGGGTTAGTAGGAAGGGAAAAACAAATATAATGAAAGGGTGGCTTAGAAATAGAAAGAAGAGAAACAAAAGGATTACTTAGACAAGTCACTTCACAACCTTCTATCACCACAATCAATTTAAACGGCTTACTTGACTTGCTTGGTGATGAGAATTGTTAATGAGTGCTTCAACTTTCTTTCTTTTCTTTTCTTTGCTTTTCTTCTTTTTGAATGCTGAATTTCTTTCTTTCTTTTGAAGTGCTTCAATTTCTTTTCTGATTTTCTTTTTCTTTGACTTTGCACTTCACTTGAACTTCTTTTTCTGTATTTTTCTTTTTGTTGCACGTTGCTTCTTCCACCAAAGCTTTGATACCACTTGATGTAAGGATCTTCTGATGCCTTAACAAATTGATTGTGGATATAAGAAGGAAGCAAAACAACCTGCAAAGTGAATGGCTCAAAACAAAATGGTTAAGGGTGGTAAACGTATGGGTGAATAGGTGGGCTGTTTAAATGAGAAATGGAAGCGGAAGATGGTTGATATGGCTATGGTTATGGTTTATGAAAAAAAGAATGGTTGTGAGGATAGTATCTTAAAGAAGACTCAAAGAAGAACCAATGCTATATAGAGCAAAGAACCAGACTTTATATTGATTATTTAAGGGGTAGTATGAAGTACTTTGACCCACTAGTTATAAAGAACTAGGAACCAGAAGTATCAAGATGAAAGGAAAGGGGTTGACGCCACAAGTATAAAATATACTTGATAAGTCGATAAAAGTCACCAGGACTTAAGGAAGAGAATAATCTCACTTTGATTAATAAAAATGGTCTCCTTACAAATGATGAATGTTTTCCTATTTATAGGAAATGGAGAGACATGTTCGAATAATTATAAGGAGATTCGGCCAGCCTTGTGCCTTCCTAAAATGACATAATTTAATTCATAAATAACTTGAATAAATAGGTGATGGTTCAGTTGAAGTGTAGGGGTATGTCTCATGGTCGAATAGCACTTGAAACCCTTCAAGTTGGCGCCAAATTGGAGGAGTAATGGTGTTTGGCCGAATGGATAGATGGCCATTCATCTTGGCGCCTAAATAGAGTCATATGCAAGGCACATGGGGGCTGATCACATGCAAAACATATGGCTTGGCCGAATAGGGAGAGAACTCTTCATCTTAACGCCTAAATGATCCATATGCAAGACACATGGGGGCTGGTCATATGCAAGGCACATGGGTGTTCTAGGAAGCCTTGTGGTGCAGCCTTGTGCATGGAATGATGGCTGGTCATGCTCTCTCTCTCTTGGGTGTGCATCTGTCTCCTTCAAGCTAGCTTGAGTTGTGGAGCTAGCTAGCAAACATGGGATGTTCGTGAACAAGCTTCCTAGCTAAGTCCTTGTGAGCTCCTCAACATTATGTTCAGCTACCTTTGACATCACTTTTGACAACTCAGCTCCAAATAGTCCAACTAGCTAAGTTTAGCTAGCCTTAAGCTCCTCCAGCTGAATCGAGCTTCCCTTAGTGTTCCATGAGTTGCCTTGTACTTTATAAGCTGTTTGTGAGCTTCATATGACGTCCAAATCATTCACCAAGCTATCTCAACGTGCATCATGCTCCAATGTACATACATGTGCAAGGAAACAAGGTAAGTCCATGATATTGAGCTAAGACAAGCTAAATACCTTGCTGCCATGTTTGATTATGGTAATATGAGCTAAGTTTGAAGGCCATGAGCTAATTATATCATCTCATAATATGTGTAGGATTATGAATGAGGCTTAAGAGTTAATATGAACACATATGAACTAACGAAATGCATTATAAGTATGCTGCCTTGATTTATAAATAATAATCATGCTTAATATGTTTATAAAGCTATCCTAACATGCTTAACATATTAAAATAACAATGTGCAAGATGTATTCATACTAAGTTATTCTTTAGCTTCATAACTAATATCCTTAGCATGATATGTATTATAATAGTATATATTATAAGGCTAGTATAAAGTGAATGCATTATAAAGATGTTCAAGAATACTCCCTTTATAGTTGAAAACGTGCTTGTATCAGATTTGCTGCAAAATAAATCAAAACATGTAAATGAAAAACTGTTGACAAGATGAAAGGAATTATCAAACCATGGTGGATGTTTAATGGGAGTTGGTTGTTGAATTATTTCCTGGATGTGCAATGCACTCGGAATGTCAACGAACATAACTCTTGGAACTTCAAGTGATGCTTCTCTTGGAACTTCAAATGGCATAACCTTAGAAATATCAAGAGACATGTTTTGTGAATCACAAAAAGTCATGGCTATTGGTTCTTCAAAAGTCACATCTTTTGGTTTTTCAAAAGCCATGATTTTTGAATCATCTCCTTGAAAAGATATATCTATTGAATTATCCTGCAAAACAAAAGAGAGAATAGGAGAAGAAGTAAGGTTAGATAAAAATTGTTCTTCACTCTCCTCTTTTTCTCCAAATTCATTCTTTTCAAATCCAACAGTTTCTACATCCACTCCCCGTTCATCATTTTCAACTCCAACATTTTGTTTAACTTCAAAATGATTTTGTTCTTTCATTGCTTCAATGTTTTTCAAGGTGTTTTGATCTTCATTTACTCGGTTTGGTGAAAGTGGAGTCAAGATGATTTTTCTTTAATTTTGATAGAAATAATATCGATTTGTGAATCCATCATGGACAACATGCTTGTCAAATTGCCATGGCCTCCCCAAGAGTGTATGACTCTTATTCATAGGCACCACATCACATAGAATCTCGTCTTTGTAACTTCCAAGTGTGATACATGCATCACAAGGTTCACATCAAAGGAAGAAGTAATAACTCTTTCAAATGATCCACTCGTCCAAGCATTGGAAAAGAAGATCAGAATAGAAGCAGACTTACGATGACTTTTTGAATGGGATCCTGATCTTATTTAGTCAAGAAGATACGACTGTCTGTCTCTTATCTTCCCAACGGTTCTTGAATCGCATCAATCCGATATCGGGAACTCAAGATATGGTTATTTTACTGAAGACGGTGCATGCAGAAAATCCTATACATGATTAATACGGGATTTTGTAAATATTACGAATTTTCAATTTTTTTATTGATTATTTGTAATATAACTTAATATAGGATGATGCATTATCTTTTAGGATTAGATTTATTATTTTATTAGGAATTAAGGTTGAGTTAAAAATATTATCTTTAGTTATTATTATTTTATTAGAAATTAGAGTTAAGATATGTTTAGTTTATTATTATTTTATTCATTAGTTATTTAGAACCTTTAGAACTGAGCCCCTATATAAAGAAGGCTTCATTAAACTTTTTAATGGAAGATTTCTTTGATCAATAATACAACGAGAGTTTGTTTTTGCAAGTGCTGATTGTCTTGTGCCTTCGAAGCTTCTTCTCCTGGAGTTCTTTCAAGTTCCTATGAGGGAGATTAATCTTCACACTCCAATTTGCCTTTTCATCGCGACTAGGAGGGTTGGTTAGAGCCATATTATCGTGTTTGCCTTTTCATTGCGACAAGGAGGGCTCGATAGGACATTATCCATCGATTTTCCACATCCATCCACGCCATCAATCATCTTTACTGTTCACTTTCATAAGGGAGATCTTTGATTTCTTGGTTATTTTTCTCTATTTTTAATTCCTTTATCTTTTGTTTATCTTATTTTAATCTTATTTCTTTTCTTGTTTCCAGTACCAAAAGAAACCCTAAAGAACCCTAGCTATTACCGCCACCTTCCTCATTCATTCCTTATTATTTTTCATCGAGTCTAGAGCTTTTCTAGGTTTGATTCTTCAACAAGAGCAACGTTCATCAATCCGCCACCGCTTCCCTATCAATTGGTGTCAGAGCTGGGCCGATTCTTGGAAAGAAGCAAGAAATCTTGTTTGTTCTTGCACACAACACCGTCAAGGTACCCCAACGGAGCTAGTTCAGAGAAGATTCATCGTTTCAGGTTATTTTTAT
Organism: Hibiscus syriacus; assembly: GCF_006381635.1. Lineage (NCBI taxonomy): Eukaryota > Viridiplantae > Streptophyta > Magnoliopsida > Malvales > Malvaceae > Hibiscus > Hibiscus syriacus. The sequence continues at coordinate 15,750,920 of NW_024063533.1, forward strand.
TTAATTTTAATTTAGATTTAAATCCTTCTTGTTAGTTTGCTATTTTTTAAAAATAAAAAAACAAAAAAGCCAAATTTTCAAAAATAAATGCAAAAGAAGGTATTTAGGGCTGATTTTCTCCAAATCTCCAGTCCAAAATTCACTTCGATCAGAGTTCATTAGGTCCTTCAAATACATCATTCAAGTTTTATCGGTAGATTCGGTCTAGAATATTGTCGAATTTATTGAAAATTCTACAGGAGGTATTTTGTGGTGAAAATTTCCATATTAAAACTTCATATATTGGAGATAATTCACAGAAAAAATCAGAATTTTTGGAGATCAATAACAACTTCGAACAAAGCGATCAAGAAAAATAGATTGTTTGAGGACTCACCATTCAACAGGTCTACTGGATACTACTGAAGGTATTTGGTTCTGAAATTTTACAGGTTGTTTCTTAACGCATCGAAAGACATTCAAGAATATTTCCAGAATTTTTGGATACTGGTAACCCCCTAAAAAATGTTTCTCAAGTTGATCTAGCGTTTTCTAGGTTTTCTGGTTTGGTCCTTTTTTTTCTTTGACTCTTAGTGCTTTAGGTTCTTTTGTTTTTCCCTGTTATTATTCTTTTGCATTATCTAACACATTATCTTCCTTGTGTTAGTACGACTAAAGAGTTTGCATACTTCTTCCTTCTTTGCATTCTCGTTCTCTTGGAGTCTAACCTTTGTTTGGCCTCTTAGAGCTTTTAGGTTTTTCTTATCGCCTTTGCTAGTAATCAAACTCCAATACGAACTGTGGAAGACTACTTGGTAAAGTGAGTTTTAAAGAGTACAAGATCGGCTTACTTGCCTCTCGTTATGTTACTTTCTTGGAGTGACTTGTGAGGTTTCTTGCTTTGTTGAATTTTCTTTCTTTTATTTTTATTTTACTTTAAAATTTTCTTTCGAGTGTTATGATTTCAGGATGTGTGACAATAACAACAAGACACTTGCGGCTATCTTAGCCGCACTTGCACGACTCATGACTCAAGTTGAAAGATTTGATGAACTTACCAATACCGTGAGAGAACGACAAGAACCACAACTGGATCTACCAAACCAGAATCCAAGACTAAACAATGCTGAACTTTTGGTACCCAGGCGAGAACAACCACATTTCCAAGCACCCGAACTCTTTGCAAAACCAAAGTTCATGATCCCGTCTTTCAAAGGAGACAACGATCCGGACAGGTACATCGATTGGGAAGGAAAATTTGATCTCATATTCGTATACCATTACTACCCCCAAGCTAAACAAGTTCCCCTCATCACCATGCAATTCGAAGGATATGCTCGAACTTGGTGGATGCAAACAAGGAAAAAGATCCAGAATTTCCAAATTCCAATAATCACTTCTTGGACCAACCTCAAACAAACCATGAGGAAGCGATTCCTACCGACACATTATACACGAGAAGTTAAACTACGACTACACCGACTTCAACAAGGTAGAAGTTCAGTTGAAGACTACTACAAGGAGATACAGTCCTTACTCAATAGGGCTAATATAACCGAAAAAGAAGAAGTCACCGTGTCAAGATTCGTCGTCGGCTTGAACTCAAATATCACTGATCTTCTTGACCTCCATGGGTATGAAAACCTTGAAGATACACTAAAGAAAGCAATGACAATCGAATTACAAATCCAAAGGAGATTCCGAGAACATTACCAAGGTACTTCATCCTCTTACCAAGGTAATCCTTCAAATCCTTCCTCGTCTTCTGCTCCATCTTCTCTAAAAAAGCTAAGAGATGACAAACCTGACAAAAAGAAAGAACGACCAGCAAAGAATGACACACTTCCACCCCCTAAAGATCAAATGATAATTTGTGAGGAGGTAGGGAAAGCAAAAAAAGAAAAAGCTGAGAAAGAGGCAAAAGAAAAAGAGGTCACTAGTTACAAAAGCCAAAAGAATAATGACCCATGGGAGGTGAGTAAACCTAATTGTGAGAAGAAAAGAGTGACTCAAAATCTGTGTGAGCACAAAAGAATTGAGAGAGAACCTTATTTACAAACATCCTTCCATCCTTGTTCGCTTTAGAGAATCAATTGTTTCGATTTCTAACATTAACAAGGATTTGCCTAGTATGTTTTCATCTTTGTTACAGGATTTTCAAGAAGAATTAGGTGATCCACCTGACAGATTACCACTGGAAAAAAAACTACACCAAACCAATCTAATTCAAGGTTCCATCATACCTCGTCAAACATACAATCTCGAAGAAACCAAAGAGTTAAATTTGTTACAAAAAGGCTATATCCATGAAAGCCTTAGTCATAACGTCATCTTAATGATGAAACATGACTTGAACAACTCCACCTGATTTATAGTTCATGCACAGGGAATCCATGTAAATGATGAGAAAGTAAAAGCAACAGGAGACTGGCCCACACCATCTTCTATCACCAAGAGTTATCGAATAGTGCTAGGTGACCCTCCTGACGGGTTACCACCTGAAAGCCCTAATCACTATGCTATATTAATGAAGAGTCATGATTTACGAGAGTCCAAAGGTAAGTATTTTATTACTCATTTTAATGACATTGTAACATACTTATTCTCCTTCTTACAAGGTAAGGCTCGTGAAGTTGTCATCCATACTAAACACAACTCCTTTAAGTGCATAACATACCAAGGTAAGCAAAAATAGTAGACGATACACTACCACGAAGGTATACTCTTACCTATCAAACTCATACTACTATTCCGAGAATTGAACATATCAAAGATTTAAATCACGATAACTCGGATATTTTTTATATTTCTACCCATACTTTTAAAAGTGCTTTTAATGAGCTTTATCTTGTATATGAGTTTCCTTGCCAACTAAACAGGTTCTACAGTCCAAAAAGCTCCTCCCGGGGATCATTAATTCATGAACCCCACTTAGGATACTTAAGGGATTACTTTAACAAACCAGTTGGCTTGGTTTTTAAACACTCTTTCTTGCCACACACAAATAAAACCATGGAGAAATTATGTGAAATAATCATACATAAAGCCAACAGTGGCCGGCGCCATGTTGAATTTCAACCAAAACACCAGATTACAAGACTTGTATGCAAAAGAGAATTTCAAGACTTCAAGAAATCAGTTCCTACAAAGAAAAAACCTCGACTAAAATTCATAAAGACACATCACATTGATCCTGGTAAATGTTTCACAAGTTTTTCTTTCAACACATCTAAATCTCTTTCTTTTGGATTTTCATATTCGAGGACGAATCCTTTTGAGGAGTGGGGGAATGATACATGCACCAGAGTCCATAATACATGCTTCTTTGGACTAATGTTTCTACTCAAACCTATTAGAAGAACAAAGTCTCGAAGATTCAAAGCATATCTATTCGGTAAGTATAATGTTAATGAATCATTAAACGATTCTAATGTTGCTCCCTTTAATGTTTCAGATTCGAGGTTGAATATTTTTGAGGAAAGGTAGGATGATTCATGCATCACAAGGTTCACATCAAAGGAAGAAGTAATAACTCTTTCAAATGATCCACTCGTCCAAGCATTGGAAAAGAAGATCAGAATAGAAGCAGACTTACGACGACTTTTTTAATGGGATCCTGATCTTATTTAGTCAATATGTATTCTGGAGATACGACCGTATGTCTCTTATCTTTCCAACGGTTCTTGAATCGCATCAATCCGATATCGGGAACTCAAGATATGGTTATTTTACTGAAGACGGTGCATGCAGAAAATCCTATACGGGATTAATACGGGATTTTGTAAATATTACGAATTTTCAATATTTTTATTGATTATTTGTAATATAACTTAATATAGGATGATGCATTATCTTTTAGGATTAGATTTATTATTTTATTAGGAATTAAGGTTGAGTTAAAAATATTATCTTTAGTTATTATTATTTTATTAGAAATTAGAGTTAAGATATGTTTAGTTTATTATTATTTTATTCATTAGTTATTTAGGACCTTTAGAACTGAGCCCCTATATAAAGGAGGCTTCATTAAACTTTTTAATGGAATATTTCTTTGATAAATAATACAACGAGAGTTTGTTTTTGCAAGTGCTGATTGCCTTGTGCCTTCGAAGCTTCTTCTCCTGGAGTTCTTTCAAGTTCTTGTGAGGGAGATTAATCTTCACACTCCAATTTGCCTTTTCATCACGACTAGGAGGGTTGGTTAGAGCCATATTATCGTGTTTGCCTTTTCATTGCGACTAGGAGGGCTCGATAGGACATTATCCATCGATTTTCCACATCATCCACGCCATCAATCATCTTTACCGTTCACTTTCATAAGGGAGATCTTTGATTTCTTGGTTATTTTTCTCTATTTTTAATTCCTTTATCTTTTGTTTATCTTATTTTAATCTTATTTCTTTTCTTGTTTCCAGCACCAAAAGAAACCCTAAAGAACCCTAACTATTACCGCCACCTTCCTCATTCATTCCTTATTGTTCTTCATCGAGTCTAGAGCTTTTCTAGGTTTGATTCTTCAACAAGAGCAACGTTCATCAATCCGCCACCTCTTCTCTATCAAAGTGAGAATGGCACAAGTACTTGTTTAGTGACCTTCATCTCTTCCTCGTTGTTTAACCATTGCAATTCATATGGGCTGGAATGTTTAATCGTTGTGAGGCCCAATTTGTTCACCATGTATGTACTTGCAATGTTTGTACAACTTCCTCCATCAATAGCTACAAGACACACTTGACCATTTACATGGAAACAAGTGTGAAATGTGTTTTTTCTTTGCTATTCGTTCTCCAATGTTTGGAATGATGAAAGATCATAAGACATTGTTAGTAGAAAGTAAAAAATTAAAACCTTACCAGCACGCTCCAAAGCCTCATAATTTTCACTCCAAAGAAAATTAAGAGATCACTCCACTCAACACTCGTGTTTACTCTCGGGAATATATATTGGCTTTTAACAATTCCCCTTCTGATCTCACTCTCTCAATAGCCTTTTTCCACTCAATTTCTCTTGTTAAGTCCTTTGAGGAACTTACTCAAGATTAGAACAAGTTAATTCTTTCCTTGTGTACGTCGGCTACAAATAGATTAGGGTAGAAAGAATAGAAGAAATGGAAAGGTAGAATAAAGGATTCAAAGGTATTAAAAGAAGGAAATGGTTGAAGACAAGGAAAATTAAAGGATAGAAAAGGAAGAGGTGACTTACAATTCAAGAAACAACACTTACTGCAACCTTTCTCAAGAAAAAATAAGGTTATCTTATCTTAGTGTAGATGGCCTCTTTGATGTACTTTGCAATGGCATAGCACTTTCCTTGGCTTGTTTTCTTTTTTTTTTATTTTCTTTTTCTTTTCTTTTCTTCTTTTCTAAATTTTTCTTCTTCTTTTTTTCTTTTTGTCTTTTTCTTTCTTTTTGCACTCCAATTTGTTGAAGGAGCCTTTTCTCTTTCGAACTTCTTTTAGCTTTACACGCCAATGACACTTTTTTTGTCAATCCAACTATGCTCTGACACCACTTGATGTAAGGTGATCTACACGCTTTGGTGAAGAGAGTAAATAGCCTTATTGTGTCCCGATCTAGGATTGACATGTACTAATGTCCTTGAATTATAAGCTTTGTTACAACAATGATAAGAAAAGGAATATGATTAATAAAGGAAGAATAAGTGAAATAATAAAGATAAGAAATGAATAGAAATGAAGAAATGATAGAGATGGCTGCGGAATTATGGAATTGATGATGGTCTTAATGAAGGATGTTGATGATGGATGATGATGAAATGGCAATGGTGGTGATGTTGTATCTCAAACACGCCAAAGACGAAACTATGCTATGAAGCATAATCCCGGTCTTCACAAACTTGCTTGAGGGGTGGTGATAGTGTCTTCAACCCACTAGATATCAATGTAGGAATTTTGGAATCAGGATGGAAGGAATGACGCCAGAAGTATAGAAACTATACTTGTTTAATCGATAAAGTTCACAAAGAACTTTGAAGAGAAATAACTCACAAGAGTAATTTTTATATATGAGATGAGATGATTACAAATGAAGGTAATAGCCTATTTATAGTTTTCAAAGGGTTTAGGTTGAAAAGATACATGATGGTTCGGCCAAGGTTGAAACTCCTTTGAAAATACATTATTTTTTTATGAAAATACATGATTTAAATGAAGATACATGCTCTTGGTCGAATAGGTATGTGTTGGTTTGCCCCTAAGGATGATTTGAATGCATTTAAAAGTTAGGTAGCACATGGAGTGCACATGCTTGAATGATGCACATGGCAACCTACTTGAATGCGTATGGGTCTTTTTGCAAGGCTTTGGTGAGGTTGCAACCATAGGATGATATCTTGAAGTCCATTGAATGAAGATAGGTAGCAACTAGGCGTGACTTAGCTCCCAACGTGCATCTAGGTGTCATGGTCTTCAATGGGCATCAACTTGTCATGAAAGCTCACATTTGTGGAAGGTAACCTTTCATCATTTGAGATACTTTCCATTTGTTTGAGCTGAAGATGAGCTGGCTATAGATGAAATAAATGAAGATGAGTCATGGGACAACTCCTTGTGAAAAGGCACCTCTTGGAATGGCAACTATTCATGAAAAGGTATGAATATGCAACTCTCCAGCTGAAATGAAACCTCTAGGTAGCTCAAAAGTCCAGTTCAAAAGTCCAGCTCAAGTTAGCTATGAGCTCGGGGATGAGCTGATAACTTTTCACCATTTGTTCTTCATGATCTCCCGAGTCATCCTATGTAAATTTTACTAGCTCCTTATCCTTAGTTAAGCTCAAATTTAGCTCTCATCATGTGGCCGAATATGCACTTAAAAAAGAAAGCATAATATAAGCTAAGTATTTAAAGTAAATAACTTATAATATAAAGATGTGGACTATATGTTATAATAATAACTCATGCATCATATGATAATGAATATTATTATTATAACTATATATTATATGCTTGAATATCAATCAATGATGCAAACCATATGACATAATGAATGAATGCTCATGTTTTGATAATTCAAGTAGAGTCTAATATTCAAATGTATGCTCATAATAATACATAGTGCATAAATGAGTCAATTTAAGATAAAGTAAGGTAGAACTTCCTTATATTGAACTTGATGGATCTTCAAAGATGTGAGTATGTCATGAAGAAAGTTAGTGCTAGACAGGATCACATCATCCAGCTAAGTTTAGCTACATGCTAGCTACTCCAGCTAAGTTGAGCTTTCTTTAGTGTTCCACGAGCTACCAAGATATTTGTGAGTTGTTTGTGAGCTACATATGACGTCCAAATTCTCTACCAAGCTGTCACAACGTGTTCCATGCTCCAATGTACCTACATGTTCAAAGAAAACAAGGTAATTTAATGGCATTGATCTTGTATGAGCTAATTACCTTGTTGTCATGCATGATCATGGTCTTGTGAGCTAAGTATATCATCTTATACTCTATGTGAGATAATGTATATGACTTAGGAGATGCAATGAATGCAAATGAGCTAACAAATGAATGATTAAGCATGCTGACATTCATGAATGTATTGAAACATACTTTGATGAATGCAAAATGAATATGAAACAATAACATGCTTGAAGTATCATTGTGTAGCAATTAATATAAACATGTAGATATGTTATATGCATGAATATCATATAACATGATATTCATAATAAATGATAAATGGAAACATGTAATAATAATATCCCAAGAAATGATATGTAATCATAGCATATATTTGAATGATATGAAAAACATGATCTATTAAGCATAGGATAGAAATAATAATATGATAATTTATACTAACATGTGAATGCATGGTTATGATAGAATAGAATGTATAAATGATATAATATAAGATAGGGTAAGGAAGAACTCCCTTAGAAATAGCTTTGAATAACATCCGTGGTGTGTTCATGACATGGAGAAAGTTAGAGCTAGTTTGGATCGTATCATCCTCCCCTTGTTTTAGGCAATTTGTCCTCAAATCGAAGTAGTTTCTCATTGAAGACCTTCTTGATGTAGAAAGGATTGAATCTTTATGTTTTCCCCCAATAGATGAATCACACGAAATGTTCAACCTCTTGGCTTTAAATCTGGTAACTTCACGTCCTTTGATGGGAGGACACAATGTTTGGGAACCATCACATGTCCTTTGATTCAAAAATTGTATCTTGTATTCCAAAGGTTGTATCATTTCAAAACATTATATCTTTTCACTCTTACTCCTTGAATCATCATGATGGTTGGTGAAGAAATTTGAATTTTGATATCCTTCAAGAAAGTGAATAAAGTCAACAACTTGAAGCTTTGTGCTCTTCCACATGATGGCCTTTAAAAGGTGGATAATGCTTGCTTCACACCATCGTAGTGGTTGAATTTGATGCACCAATTGAACTCAAAATGACAATTGATCTTGCCACCATAGCTTGATTGGATAATACCACTTATATGAATCACATTGCTGCAAAATGAATCAAAGTTATAAAATGAAAAACTAATAACAAAATGATTAGAATTAGCAAACCAGGGTGGATGTTTGATAGGCGTTGGTTGCTTAATGATGGAAATCTCCATTGGTTACTGAATTTCGTTCAATATGTGCAATATACTTGGATTATCAATGATCCTATTCTTTGGCACTTCAAGTGATATATCCTTTGGAACGTCAAGGGATATAACTGTTGGTTCTTCAAAAGACATGTCTTGTGGATCACCAAAAGTCATGACTATTGGTTCTTCAAACGACATGTCTCTTGGATTATCCTACAAAATAAAAGAAAGAATTGGAGGGAAAGAGTTGTTAGGTGAGTCTTGCTTTCCATTCTTCTTTTCTTCTCTACACTCATCAATTCCAACTTTTTTCATATCATTCTGATTTTCCACTTGTTCAACTTGTTGCTCTTGTAATACTTCTCTTTCAACTTTCTTCATGGCTTTATTTTTCTCCCATTCCTCTATACGTGACTTAAGGGTCACTTGACATTCATGAACTTGACTTGGTAGTAAGGGTACCAATATGATTTTCTTTCCTTGATGCTGGAAAGAGTACTTGTTAGAAAATCCTTTATAGGTAGCCTTCTTGTCAAACTGCCAAGGATGTCCTAATATAATATGGCTTGCACTCATGGGCACCATGTCACAAAGGACTTCATCTTTGTATCTTCCAATTGAGAAAGGTACAATAACTTGTTTGGCTACTTTGGCTTCACCCTCATCAATAAGCCACTGAAGTTTGTATGGATGAGGATGCTTGGAAGTCTTCAGACCCAACTTTTTTGCCATGTGTTTTCTTGCCACGTTTGTACAACTTCCTCCATCAATGATTACCACGCAAACTTTATCTCCCACGTGACATTTGGTATGGAAGATGTTCTCTCTCTGTTCATCCTCTTGACTTTGAATGTTCAAAGTACTTTTGACTACAAAAATGTTGGATAGAAGAGACATGTTAGCAAATAAGGAAAAACGAAATGTGTGTAGGACCTTACCAGAATATACTCTCACAAATCCTCACGAGTCACTCCAAGGAAACTTGAATGTCACTCAATCTTCTCGTGTTTGTACTATAGGACTTAATGGCTTTTACTTGTCCTCTTCTGATCTCACACACGCTCCAGCCTTTTTCCTCTCAATTCTCTTGTCCCATGTTCTAGAGAACTTTACTCAAAACCATATCAAGTAAATTTTTACTTGTTTGACGTCGGACAAGTCACTTCACAACCTTCTATCACCACAATCAATTTAAAAGGCGTACTTGAATTAGCTTGGTGAAGAGAATTGTTGATGAGTGCTTCAATTTTCTTTCTATCTTTTCTTTTCTTTTCTTCCTTTTTGAATGCTTGAATTTTTTTTCCTTTTGGAGTGCTTTGTTTTCCTTTGCTGGATTTTTCTTGATTTCATTCACTTTGCACTTCACTTGCACTTCTTTTTTTTAGTTTTCTTTTTGTTGTTGTTACACGTTGCTTTCTTCCACCAAAGCTCTAATTACCGGTTGATGTAAGGCACTTGTACCTCTTCAATTGATTGTGGATCTAGGAAGGAAGCAAAATAACATGCACAAGTGAATGGCTCAAAAGAGATGGTTAAGGGTGGTAGACGTAAGGGTGAATAGGTGGGCTACTTAATAAATGAGAGATGGAAGCGGAAGATGATTGATATGGCTATGGGTTATGGTTAATGAAACAAAGAGATGGTTGTGAGGACAGTATCTTAAAAAAGACTCAAAGAAGAACCAATGCTATAGAGAGCAAAGACCCAAACTTTATATTACGTCTTTAAGGGGTGGTATGAAGGACTTTAACCTACTCTAATTATAAGAACTAGGAACCAGAAGTATCAAGGGGAAGGGGTTGATTCCACAAGTATTAAAAATACTTGATAAGTCGATAAAAGTCACCAGGACTTAAGAAAGAGAATAATCTCACTTATATTAATCAAAAAGGTCTGATTAAAATGAAATATGATGGCCTATTTATAGTTTTTAAAGGGTTTAGGCCAAATAAACACTTGATGGTTTTGCCAATGTTGAAACCCCTTTGAAAATACATGATTTAAATGAAGATACATGCTCTTGGCCGAATGGTTATGTGTTGGTTCGGCCCTAAGGAAGATTTGAATGTATTTGGAAGTTATTTGGGTGCCAAAATGAAGAGGAAAGAGTCTTTGGCCGAATAGGAAGCATCCCTTGGTATTTTGGCGCCAATTTGATGTCACATGGAGTGCACATGCTTGAATGATACACATGGCAGCCTACTTAGATGTACATGGGTCTTATTGTAATGTTTTGGTGAGGTTGCAACCATAGGATTATGCCTTGAAGTCCATGGGTAGCCTAGAGATGAACTAGCTTCAAGGTAAGTTAGGTGAGTGTCTTGGTAGCTAACTAGGTGAGCTATAACTTGATGAACTCAAGCTAGTTAGCTTTGGTCTTCTCAGCTCCTCAGCTACTCTCCCAGCTACTTCCAGCTACCTTTAGTCCACTTTTCAGCACTTTGGTCCAAAGCTCTCCTCCAGCTAAGTTCAGCTACATGCTAGCTCCTCCAGCTAAGTTGATCTTTCCTTAGTGTTCCACGAGTTGCCATGACATTTGTGAGCTGTTTTTGAGCTGCATATGACGTCCAAATACTCTACCATGTTGTCCCAATGTGTGCCATGCTCCAATGTACCTACATATGCAAAGAAAACAAGGTAATTCAATGGCATTGAGCTTGTATGAGCTAATTACCTTGCTGCCGTGCATGATCATGGTCTTGTGAGCTATGAATGCATGACATGAGCTAAGTATATCATCATACACTATATGTGAGATAATGTATATGAAGTAGGAGCTGAAATGAATGCTCTAACAAATGAATGCAAAACGAATATGAAACAATAACATGCTTGAAGTATCATTGTGTAGTAATTAATATAAACATGTGGATATGTTATATGCATGAATATCATATAACATGATATTCATAATAAATGATAAATGGAAACATGTAATAATAATATCCGAAGAAATGATATGTAATCATAGCATATATTTGAAAGATATGAAAAACATGATCTAATAAGCATAGGATGGAAATAATAATATGATAATTTATACTAACATGTGAATGCATGGTTATGATAGAATAGAATGTATAAATGATATAATATAAGATAAGGTAAGGAAGAACTCCCTTAGAAATAGCTTTGAATAACATATGTGGTGTGTTCAAGTCATGGAGAAAGTTGGACCTAGTTTGGATTGTATCATTCATATCTTTTGAAAGAATGCATTGGAAGTTTATGATCTGAAAAGAAATAAAACTTTCATTAGTAAAAATGTGATTGAACAAAATTAAAGTTAAGAAATACTTCCTGTAAAATATAGGTTCAAAGTTCATGTCTATTGAAGACATTTGGCTTTGAACGTTGGTGCCCCTTTGTTCTTCAATAGATATATGCATTGATTCATGAAAGGTGATGACTCTTGGAATAGTGATGTCCTCATAAGTCACGCCCTTTGGATGAAGAATCATTTCCCTTTGGTTTTCATTAGGCATAACTCTTGATTCTTGAAGGATCACGCCCATTGGATGAAGAATTACCATCCTTTGGTTAATAGTCGCACCTCTTGGCTCTTAAAAAGTCACATCCTTTAGTTCACCAAATTGATGGATTGTGTCGCTTGGATCATCCTCGCTTAACTTCGATTTTCCTTTCCTCATGGCCTCAACACTTTGTTTCATCTTGATTTGATCAATTTGGACTTGTTTAGGCGTCAAGAGTGGTAGGATGATCTTCTTCCCTCTATGGTTGAATGAATATTGATTGGTAAAACAATCATGAATGGTCCTCCTATCATATTGCCATGGTATTCCAAGGAGTAAATGGCTAGCATGCATAGGAACAACATCGCACATAACCTTGTCCTTGTACTTACCAATGGAGAAAGGAACCATCACCTATTTGTTGACATTAGGTTCTCCTCGTTCATTTAACCATTGTAATTTGTAGGGATTTGGATGCTTCAACATTTTTAATCCCAATTTCTCCACCATAATGGTACTTGCCACATTGGTACAACTTCCACCGTCTATGATCATGAAACACACATTTTCATTTACATGGCATATTCACATGGCAGCGGGTATGAAAGATGTTTTCCCGTTGCGCATTGTCCTCTATTACTTGAGCACTTAGACTTCTTTTGACCACTAAGGCTTCACCTTACACCGGAGCACCAATTTCATATTCTTTCTCAACTTTCGTTGGTAGCGGTGATGTTTCTTCTTCCTTATGGTCAGATTCAATATCACCATTTCCAAGTAATAACATGGTGTTTTGGTTGGGACATTGTGTGGATACATGCCCCTCCCAAGACATTTAAAGCAACGGATGTGTCTTGATCATTCATGGATCTCTTTTCCTCGATTCTCCTTACCAATTTAGGAAGCATTTGATGATTCAACTTTTTCCTTTATAAGAGTAGGAGTAGGAGTAGACTTCTTCAAATTGTTAGGACTCCATCTCGAAGGCATGGTAGTGCGAGATATATATTTTCTTCGTAATTGCCTCTCTATTTTCATAGCCATTTGCACCATTTCATCAAGTTCTATGTAATGGTACAACTCTAGTGTGTTGGCAATCTCGGGATTGAGTCCGGCAAGAAATCTGGCCATGGTTGCTTCACGATCCTCCTCAATATTAACTCGGATCATTGCCACTTCCATTTCCTTAGAATAATCCTCTACACTCCGTTGGCCTTATTTCAGGTTCTGTAATTTTTTAAACATGTCTCGGTGATAATGGGTAGGAATGAAACATTTACGCATGATACATTTCATTTCGAGCCATGTTGAGATTGGTCTCTCTCCATTCCTCCTTCGGGTTATAGTAAGTTGATCCCACCATATCAAAGCATAATTGACAAACACCATGGCTACCAATCTTACTTTCTTGAGTTCAGAATAGTTGTGGCAACTGAAAACATTTTCCACATTGCTTTCCCATTCAAGATATGCTTCCGGATCAGTTTTTCCTTGAAATTGAGGAATCTTGATTTTTATATTGCTCATGTTATCAACATTGGCACGCCTAGGTCCATGTATCAATGCTGGTTCTTCTTCATCATAATTGTTTAGGACATAATCTTCTGGAAGAGGTTGTTGCCTCTGAGGAGTATCATTGTTCTGAGTTTGTGGTTGATATTGTTTTTAATCTAGTTTCTCATGGAGAGCATCAAATTATGTTCGAAACATTCTCATCATTTCTCCAATCAGTGCTTTCATTTGCAAATTGGGTTGACCTGTATTTCCTTTAGGACTTTCAGACATGGTTAGTAGATAAATAAAACAAAAAGTAAACCTTACCAGCACACTCACAAAGCCTCTCAAAATTTACTCCAAATAAATGATAGGATCGCTCCACTCAACACTCGTGTTTACTCTCAGGAATATAATTATGGCTTTTAACAATTCCCCTTCTGATCTCACTCTCTCAATAGCCTTTTTCCACTCAATTTCTCTGGCTAAGCCCTTTGAGGAACTTACTCAAGATTAGAACAAGTTAATTCTTTCCTTGTATGCGTCGGCTGCAAATAGGTTAGGGTAGAAAGAATAGAAGAAAAATGGAAAGGTATTTGAAGGTATTAAAAGAAAGAAATGGTTGAAGACAAGGAAAATGAAGGTATAGAAAAGAAAGACGTGACTTACAATTCAAGAAACAACACTTACTGCAACGTTTCTCAAGAAACAATAAGGTTATCTTCTCTTTGTGTAGTTTGGCATCTTTGATGTACTTGCAATGGTACAACACTTTCCTTGGCTTGCTTTCTCTTTTTGATTTTTTTCTTTTTCTGAAATTTTCTTCTTCTTTTTTTCTTTTTTTTTTCTTTTTGCACTCCAATTTTGTTGGAGTCTTTTTTTCACGCCAATGAGACTTTTGTTGTTAATCCAACTATGCTCTGATACCACTTGATGTAAGCTGATCTACACACTTTCGTAAAGAGATGTAGATAGCCTTATTGTGTCTCGATCTAGGATTGACAAGTACTGATGTCCTTGAATTATAAGCTTGGGATGTAAATAAGATAAGAAATAAATAAGATTAATATGGGAATAATAAATGGAATAATATATGGAATAATAAGATAAATAATGAAATGAAATAGTAGGGATAGAGATGGCTGCGAAAATGATGGTCTTGATGGATGAAGTTGATAGTGTTGATGTTGAAAATAGAGACGGTGTTGTTATTGTATCTTAAACACGCCAAAGATGAAATATTGCTAATGAGCACAATCCCAGTCTTTATAAACTTGTTTGAGGGGTGGAGATAGTGTCTTCAACCCACTAGATATTAATCTAGGAATTTAGGAATCAGGATGGAAGGAATGACGCCACAAGTATAGGAATTATACTTGTTTAATCGATAAAGTTCACAAAGAACTTTGAAGAGAAATTAACTCACAAGAGTAATTTTTATATATGAGATGAGATGAGTACAAATGATGGCAAGCCACTCTATTTATAGGAAATGAGAGGGCTTGGCCGAATGGTTACATGATGTTTCAGTTAGATACATGACTTTAGGAAGATACATAATGCTTCAAAATAAAAAGAACATGTCTATAGGCTTGGTGTTGGTTTGACTATCCCTTCATGAAAGGGCCTTGATGATTTGGCTAAGGATAGGAAGGCATCTCCCTTGGCCGAATAGGCATGCTTATTCATCTTGGCGCCATTTTCTTCTCTTTGGCTGAATGGGCTTGTATCTCCTCATGTTGGCGCCAAATGATCTCATGTGCATAGCATGTGTTGTGGTCGAATATATATGAAGCTTTATATCATGTCCCATGGTGATTTAAGCCTCTAATGATTACAATGTCTTCACAAGCATGCTCTTGGATGTAAAGGCATCTTCATGGGTAGCATCATTCATGAAAGGTCACAATGTTTGAGAAAGATAACCCTTCATGTTTGAGCTACTTATGGTGTAAATGAGCTAAAGATGAGCTGGCCATAGGTGACTTGTAGCATAGTGAACACTATGGCAGCTCCTTACGAAAAGGTACCTCTTGAGGTGGCAACTATTCGCGAAAAGGTATGATTTCACAAATTTTAACTTAGGACATATTTGAAGTGTCCTAAGTGGTGATGATGATGGTGCATCTCCCCAGCTGAAAGGAGGTCATCTTGTAGCTCAAATCTTCAGCTCAATCCAGCTATGAGCTCACGGCCTCTAGACAACTTTTCACCAATTTTCTCCTTATGCTCTCTTAATCGTTCCCATATAAGTATCCTTATTGTTGCATGCTCCATTTAGCTCCAATGTAGCTCCCAAGTATTGACCGAATGTGCCTACATGCATAACATAAAGAAATAAACTAAGTATATAAACTTATATAATGTATAATATAAGAATGTGAACTATAGTATATAATAACTTATATCTCATATATTAATGATTAAGTTATTATAATAACCATAGATATTATATATATGAAAATAACTATATTATAACATTTGAAATAAACATATATATGTGTAAAGTTAGAAAGTTTCTTCCCTTGTGAGGGTGGAATAGCCATGGTAAACATGATGCTTAATTGGATCACATCACATGTGAACATATTTTAAAATACCAATGTGCATCAAATGTAGAGATGTGAATATGTTTATGCATGAACATGGTATTCATAAATGATAAATGGAAACATGTAATAATAATACCCTAAGAAATGATATGTAGTCGTAGCGTAGATATGAATGATATGGAAAACATGATGAACTAAACATAGGATGGTATGAATGGAATGATGATTTACACTATCTTATGGATGCATGATTATGATAGAATATAATGCATAAATGATATAATAAAAGATAAGGTAAGAAAGAACTCCCTTAGAAACATATTTTAATAACTTTCATGGCGTGTTCAAGTCATGGAGAAAGTTGGAGCTAGTTTGGATCGTATCAAAGGGTCTTAATCTTCAAAAGGTAAGTACCCCTTCATTTAAAACCTCTTCTCTCCTCACATTTCAAGACCAACCATGTGAAAGGTCACTTCCAAAAGGCATATCCCTAAAAGAAGATCATTCCCAAAAGGTACATGTTGGTAAATTATATTCCAAAGAAAGGCCTAAAAGGAGATCTTATGAAAGGGTACCTATTGGAAGAACAAAAACATTTAAGGGATGCTTTCTTTTAGCAAAGAGATGTGAAGCTATGCAAGGACAAAATGATTTCAATTTGAGGACAAATCACCCTAAAAAAGAGGGGATGATGCAAGAACGTTTTAATCTACAAAGGGAGTACTTTTGAACATATTTATATTGAATTAACATTATACTAGTTTAATAATATATGTTATTATGATACATCTCATGTTAAGAATACAAGTTATATAGTTAATAAATAACTTAGTATGAACACATCATACACATTGTTATTTTAATATGTTAAGCATGTTAGAATAATCATACAATCATATTAAGCATGATTATCACATATACATCATGGCAGCATACCTATCATTCATTTTATTAGCTCATATGCATTCATATTAGCTCCAGGACTTTAAACATTAGCTCAAACATATTATGAGATGATATATTTAGCTTATGACATGAAAACATAGCTCACAATACCATAATCATGCATGGCAGCAACGTATTTAGCTCATATCAGCTCAATGCCATGGAATTACCTAGTTTCCTTGCATATGTAGGTACATTGGAGCACGACACTCGTTGGGGTAGCTTGGTGGATTATTTGGACATCATATGCAGCTCACAAACAGCTCACAAAGTACATGGCAACTCGTGGAACACTAAGGAAAGCTCAACTCAGCTGGAGGAGCTCAAGGCTAGCTAAACTCAACTAGTTGGACTATTTGAAGCTGAGTTACCAAAAGTGATATCAATGGTAGCTGAATGTAGATAAATGTGTTGTTATGAAGTTTGCAAGGTCTCGGCTAGGAAGCTCATTCACAACCAGACCCTTGTTTGCTAGCTAGCTACACACTCAAGCAAGCTTGGAGGAAGACACATGCACGCCCAAGATGGTGCACATGACCAGCCTTCATCCCATGCACAAGGCTACACCACAAGGCTCCCTAGAAATCCCATGTACGTACCATATGACCAGCCACCATGTGCCTTGCATGTTGTATCATTTAGGCACCAAGATGAAGAGCCATCTAACTATTCGGCCAAGCATCATTATCTCTCCCATCTGGCACCAACTTGAAGGGACACAAGAGCTATTCGGCCAAGCGTTATTACCCTTAATTTAAACCGAACCATCATCTCTTTTTGTATTAAAATTATGACCTTATAGGGAGACACAAGGGCTGGCTGAACCACCATGTATCAATTCGACCATGCCCCTCCATTTCCTATAAATAGGTTATCATAATTCATTTGTAAGCAGGCCTTTTTAATTAATTAAAGTGAGACTATTCTCTTTTCTTAAGTCCTGGTGACTTTTATCGACTTATCAAGTATTTTAATAATTATGGCGTCAACCCCTTCCCTTGATACTTATGATTCCTATCTCCATATAGATAGCGGGTCCAAGTCCTTAATACCACCCCTTAAGAAAGCAATATAAAGTCTGGGTCTCCGCTCTCTATAGCATTGGTTCTTCGTTGAGTCTTCTTTAAGTTACTACCTTCACAACCATTCCATTGTTTCATCAACCTAACCATAGCCATAACATCCTTCCGCTAACATCTCTCATTTCATAAATAGCCTACCTATTCACCTTTACATCTACCACCAAACCATCTATTTGAGCCATTCACTTATGTAGGTTATTTATCTTCCTTCCTAGATCCACAATCAATCGAGAAGGTAGAATTGCCTTACATCACAAAGCACTTTTGATGCAAGCACGTTTTCAACTATAAAGGGAGTACTCTTGAACATCTTTTAATGCATTTACTTTATAATAGCCTTATAATATATACTATTATATTACATATCATGCTAAGGATATTAGTTATGAAGTTAAAGAATAACTTAGTATGAATACATCTAACACATTGTTATATTAATATGTTAAGCATGTTAGGATAGCTATATAATTATATTATGCATGATTATAACATATACATCAAGGCATTATACTTATAATGCATTTCATTAGTTCATTTGCATTCATATTAGCTCTTAGGCTTTATACCTTACCTTACACATATTAGGAGATGATATAATTAGCTCATGACATTCAAACTTAGCTCACATTACCATAATCAAACATGGCAGCAAGGTAATTAGCTCATATTAGCTCAACACCATGGAATTACCTTGTTTCCTTGCACATGTAGGTACATTGGAGCATAATGAACGTTGAGGTAGCTTGGTGGATAAATTGGACGTCATATGCAGCTAAAAAATAGCTTACAAAGTACAAGGTAGCTCATGGAACACTAAGGGAAGCTCGATTCAGCTGGAGGAGCTTAAGGCTAGCTAAACTTAGCTAGTTGGACTATTTGGAGCTGAGTTGCCAAAAGTGATGTCAAAGGTAGCTGAATATGATGTTATGGAGCTTATAAGGACTTAGCTAGAAAGCTTGTTCACAAATAGCCCATGATTGCTAGCTAGCTCCACAACTCAAGCTAGCTTGGAGGAGACACGTGCACGCCCAAGAGAGAGCACATGACGAGCCATCATTCCATGCACAAGGATGCACCACAAGCATCCTAGAGGAGCCATGTGAACGCCTTGTGACCAGCCAACCATGTGCTAGGCGTGTGACTTCATTTAGGTGCTAAGATGAAGAGTCCTCTCACCATTCGGCCAAGAACTCTTTTCTCTCCAATTTGGCGCCAACTTGAGGGGACACAAGAGCTATTTGGCCAAGGGTTATTTCCCTCCATCTGAGGCTGAAACATTATGTCATTTAGCATTAAAATTATTTCATTTTATAGAGACACAAGGGTTGGACGAATCCTTTTGTAATCATTCGGCCATGTCTCCCCATTTCCTACAAATAGGAAAGCAATCATCATTTGTAACCAGACCATTTTTATTAATCAAAGTGAGATTATTCTCTTCCTTAAGTCCTGGTGACTTTTTATCGACTTATCAAGTATAATTTATACTTGTGGTGTCAACCCTCTTCTTTCATCTTGATACTTCTGGTTCCTAGTTCATATAACTAGTGGGTCAAAGTACTTATCACCACCCCTTGAAGAAACAATATAAAGATTGGGTCTTTGCTCCCTATAGCATTGGTTCTTCTTTGAGCGTTCTTCAAGATACTATCCTCACATCCATCCTTTTGTTTCATCGCCATAACCATAACCATTTCAATCATCTTCCGCTTCCATCTCTCATTTTAAACAACCCACCTATTCACCATACGTCAACCACCCTTAACCCTCTCTTTTTGATCCATTCACTTGTGCAGGTTGTTTGCTTCCTACCTAGATCCACAATCAAACGAGAAGGTAAAATTACCTTACATCAACTTTAATATGTTACATACTGATGTGTAAGGCTTGATGTAAGGCTAACCAGGCTTCTTCAATAATGGAGAAGTTGGCAACCTCGTTGTTTCCCGATCTAGGAGAGACACCAAATGCCACACTTGAATCAATAAGTAATCTGCACAAAATTCAAAGAAAGAAATGATTAAAAATGGAATATGGAAGAAGAAAACAAATGATAAGAAAGGAAATGGATAGAAATGTTATCAAAGATGGGCTACAGAAGTGTTAAATAAATCTCATTCAAGTAATGTTGACTTTGGCCTCCAATGGTGGTGATGAAGTATGTCTTGTTGATGAATGAAGGATAATTTAATGGTGAAAAGATTAAGATGGCAATAAAATGATAATGGAGTTAGCGTGAAGGTGACGGACTATGGAGATGGAAAAGATGGTGATGGAAATAGTATCTTATAAAACTAAGAAGGAACCAATATTATAAAAAACAAAAACCTGTTTCTTATAAGTTTTATAAGGGATGGTAGCAAGGACTTTGACCCACTAGTTATATGAACTAGGAACCAGAAGTATCAATGAAAGGGGTTTGACGCCACAAACTATGAAAGCTTGCTTAATCGATATAGTTCTAAAAAGAACTTGAAAAGAGAATAATCTCACAAGGATTTTAAATTATCAAAGGGTTGTGTACAAATGAAATGCCAAAGCCTATTTATAGGCTTGCATAGGTTTGACCGAATAAATAGGTGTCCATTCGGCTAGATACATGTCTTTTTAATGGAAATACATGTCTTAAAACTAAAATAGATGATGCTTAGATGAGGGGAGATGTCTTTGGCCGAATGGTTCTCTTGTCTCTTCATCTTGGCGCCAACTTGAAGCAAGGTGATGCTTTGGCCGAATAGAGAGAACCCTCTTCATTTTGGTGCCCATTTCATCCACATGCATAGCACATGTGTGGACTGGTCATAAGACACTCACATGGGTAGCATAGGGTGCTTATGGTGTGGCTTCTCCGTGGCGTGAAGATGAGTAGCAACTAGGTGTGATTTGGCTTCCATCTTGCGTCTCGGTGACATGGCATCAATGGGGCAGTAACTAATTATGAAAGGTCACATTTATGGAAGGTAACCTTTCATCATTTGAGCTCCTTCCCATGTGTATGAGCTAGCCATAGATAAAATACATGAAGATGAGTCTTAGGACAGCTCCTTGTGAAAGGGCACTTCTCGGATTGGCAACTCTTCGTGAAAAGGTACAAATCCAAAAAATTCGACCTATACCATATTTGTAGTGCTCTGTGTGGTGAATATGATGGTGTAACACTCTAGCTAAAATGAGGCCTTTAACTAGCTCAAAAATCCAGCTCAAGTGAGCTATGAGCTCGGGGGTCAACTGATAACTTTTCATCATTTGTTCTTCATGATCTCCCGAGTCATCTTATGTAAGTTTTCCTAGCTCATTGATTCCCATGCTAGCTTTAAGTCAGCTCCAATGATGTGGTCGAACATGTACCTACAAAAGAAATCATATAATAAGCTAAATAATATAAGATATAACCATGTAAATATGTGGTTCATAATAATAGCTTCATACATTCATAATATCATCATCATAACTATAAATATAATGTATGTAAGCTATTATCATAACTATGGTATAAAGAAAGATTAAGTTAAAGAAAATCCCCCTTAGATTATTGAGAAAGGTTGGAGATGCAAGTCCATTTTTGACGCTGAATTGGATCACATCAACGCCACTTAGTTATACTAAGCAATTTTATGTATTCATATTCATCATGGCAGCATATTTATCATTCCATTATACACATTGTTATTTAATTATGTTAAGCATGTTAGAATAATCTTGCATTTATATTAATCATAATCCAATACATTTATGAAATGTCAGCATGTTTAATCATTTATTTTATTAGCTCATATGCATGCATTTTAGCTCTTAGGGACATAGACATGCACGGTTGTAAGGTACCACTATCATTCCAGCTGATTTATTTTGATTTACCTTGTTTTCCTAGCACATGTAGGTACAAATAGCATGTTACGCGTTGGTACAACTTGGTGGAGCATTATGAAGACATAAACAACTAATTGGAGCATGATACACGTTGGAAGACATAAACAGCTAGTGGAACACTAAGGAGAAGCATAAGATAGCATTAACAGAATCCCCAGAACACACATGATGTTGCACATGGCCAGCATTCATTCTCTCCACAAGCAATCTCTACCAAATTCTCTAGAACACCCATGTGAGGCCATATGACCAGCAAACCATGTGCAAGACCTGTAACTCCACATTGGCACCAATTTGAAGAAACACAAGTGTTATTCAGCCATGAAGACATGTTCCTACATTTCCACCGAAACAACACCTTTTATTTCATGTTAATTATGTGTTAAATCATGTCTTTTAGGAAGGAACAAGGGTTGGCCAAACTACTATGTTCCTATTAGGCTAAACCCTTTCAAACTCTTTAAATAAGCTTTCTTATTTCAATTGTAATCAGAATTTTCATGAATTAAAATTATTGCGAGGTTTTCTCTCAAGTTTGGTTCTTCTTAGAACTATTTTCTTGACATTTCAAGTCTGATCTTGTTGTGTTAAGCTTGTGATACTTCGGGTTTTTAGATTGCTATCTAACGGGTCCAAGTCCTTTGACATTGAACGTATAAGGTTCGGGTTTATACTTTTAGTATAGGTTCTTCCTTATTCTTTGCTGCTATCCAAATTTCCATATTTGTTCTTTACCTTTGTTATCTTCACCAAACATTCCTTTTCTACTTTTCACCTCTCTAAATTTCTTGCATCCTAATTCCTTATTTTCTCTAACCTTTCTTCATCCTTTTTATTAGTCATTTCCATCCATAGCATTACTAAACAACCCACACAATCATCCTTCGTTTAGTAAGTTTGCTGCACAGGAATTACTTACTTCGTTCTAGATCCATTACAATAAAGAGGACCTCAATCAACGGGTTATCTCATATCATCTAGGCCGAAACATCATCATCATCATTATTAATGTACGTGAATTTAATTCATATATGTCTTTTAATTAAAGGATGTAACTAGTAAAATAGCCACCTTCCTTTTGGGTATGTTTTCTTTTATTTCTTATAAATAGGCCTTGCCTATTTCATTGTAACACAACCTTTGTTCATCAACATACCTTGTGAGATTATTCTCTTTTTACTTAGTCTTTTTTGGACTTTATCGACTTATCAAGTGGAAACACTTGTGGCATCAACCCCTTTATTTTTTCCATTGATATTTGTGGTTCTTATCTCCTTATATATAGTAGGTCCAAGTCTTTTTTCTACACCGCTTGAATAGATTTATAAGGCTAGGTCTTTACTCCATATAACACTAGTTCTTCCTTAATCTATTCAAGATACTATAAATACCAATCCATATTCTTTCATAGCCATCACCATAGCCAAACACTTAACTATTCTTCTACATATTTTATATTATTTCAAGCCCACCTTTAATTTAAAACCCTTTATTCACCTACCTTAATATTTCTTTTTGTAGCCATTTTGATGCAAGCACGTTTTCACATACAAAGGGAGTACTCTTAAATATTTCTACGTTATATTTACTTTATACTAGTTTGATCATCTATGCTTTTATGATACATATCATGTTAAGGTTACTAGTTATGTAACTAACAGAAAACTTAGCATGAAACCATCTTTATAATTGATGCACATTGATATTTAAATATGCCAAGCATGCTAGAATAGTCTTACATTCATATTAAGCATGATTCATTACATTTAAGAAGTGGCAGCATACTTATCATTCATTTGATTAGCTCATATGCATTCATTTTAGCTCTTAAACCTTATACATTAGTTACATATATTATATGATGATATATTTAGCTCATGTCATGAATTCATAGCTCACAAGACCATGATCATGCACGACGGAAAGGTAAATAGCTCATACAAACTGAATACCATTGAATTACCTTATTTCATTTAGATACATTGGAACATGGCACACGTTTGGATAGCTTGCCGGAGTATTTGGAAGTCATTTGCAGCTCACAATCAGCTCACAAATATCATGGCAGCTCGTAGAACACTAAGGAAAGCTCAACTCAACTGGAGGAGCTCAAGGCTAGCTAATCTTAGCTAGTTGGACTATTTGAAGATAAGTTGCTAAAGGTGACATCAAGTGTAGCTGAATGTAGCTGAATGAGATGCTATGAAGCTTGGAAGATCACGACTAAGAAGTTCATTCACCACCAACATTAACATCGATAGCTAGCTAAGCACATGCCAGCTTGAAGGTAGCTCAAGTCACGCCCAAGGTTGTTGTCCACGCTTGGCCTTTATCCTATGCATAAGGTTGCACCACAAGAATCCTAGAGATCCATGTGCATGCCTTGTGACTAGCCAATACATGTGCTAGGTGTGAGACTCCATTTAGGTGCCAAGATGAATGGCCACCTATCCATTCGGCCAAGCATCATTTCCTCTCTAATTTGGTGCCAACTTGAAAGGCTTCAAGTGTTATTTGGCCATGAGACATGCCCCTCCATTCCAACTGAACCAACACCTCTTTATTCATGTATTTATTAATTAAATTTTGTCATTATAAGGAGACACAAGGGCTGGTCAAACCACCATGTACCTATTCGACCAAGTCCCTTAAAAAACTATAAATAAGCTAGTCCTATCTCATTTGTACACACACCTTTCATATAATTAAAAGTAAGATTTTTCTTTTTGCTTAAGTCCTTGTGACTTTTATAGAAATATCAAGTAATTTATTACTTGTGGCGTCAATCCCGTTTGCCTTGATACTTGTGGTTCCTATCTCCATATAGATAGTGGGTTCAAGTCCTTGTAACCATCCCTTAGAAAGGATTTGTAAGGCTGGGTCATTGCTCTCTATAGCATTGGTTCTTCATTGGTCATTTCTAAGATACTATCCTCACAACCTTCCCTTGTTGCATCACCCAAACCATAGCCATAACAACTTACTTCCGCTTCCATTTCTCATATCATAAATAGCCTACCATTTCATGTTTACAATTACCACCCAAACCATCTATTTGAACCATTCACTTATGCAGGTTATTTTGTTTTCTTCCTAGATCCACAATCAATCAACAAGATAGAAGTACCTTACATCAAGCAGTATTCAGAGCTTTGGTGGAAGAAGCAACGTGCAACAATAACAAAAATAAAAATACAAGTGAAGTGCAAGTGAAAGAAATAAATAATCAGCAAATAAATTGAAGCACTCAAAAGAAGAAAATTTCATGCACTCAAAAAGAAGAAAAAGATATGAAAAAAAAGAAAAGTTGAAAACAAACAACAACAATTCCATCACCAAGCCATTCAAGTAAGCCTTTAAAATTGATTGTGGTGATAGAAGGTTGTGAAGTGACTTTGTGTAAGTAACCCCTTTTTTCTCTTCTTTCTATTTCTAAGCCACCCTTTAATTATTATTTACTTTCCACTCCTACTAACCCTTTTGCAGCTGACGCACAACAAGTAAAATTTACTTGGTACAGTCTTGAGTAAAGTTATTTATAACTTGAGATAAAGAGATTGAGAGGAAAAAAGCTTGAGCCTGTTAGATCAGAAGAGGACTAGTAAAAGCCTTGAAGTCATAGAGTGCAAACATGAGCGGATTGAGTGACATTCAAGTTTCTTTGGAGTAAACTCGTGAGTCTTTATAAGAGCATTATCTAGTAAGGTCTTTTACACATTTTCTTTTCTCATTTCACTAATCATGTATTGGAATCCAGGACATGATGTAAGGCGTTTCTACCTTAACGATTGATTGTGGATCTAGGAAGGAAGCAAAACTACCTGCATAAGATAAAGGTAAGAAATGGATAGTTTAAGTGGTAAACGTGATGGTAAATGGTCTGATAAGAGATGGTAGCGGAAGACTTGGTTGTGATTATGATATGGAAACGAAATATGGAAGGGTGAATTTGATAGTATCTTAGAATAACCAAGAAAGAACAAGGGCTATAACGAGCAAAGACCCAGTCATACAAATCGTTCTAAGGGGTGGTAAATAGGACTTTGACCTACTATTTATAAGGAGATAGGAACTATAAGTATCAAGGTGAAAGGAAAACGCCACAAGCATAAGCTTGATAAGTCAGGTTTGATGCCACAAGTAACAAGTTACTTGATAAGTCCATAAAAGCCACAAAGGACTCAATAAGAGAAAAATCTCAAGTTTAATTTTAAATTCAATGTTAAGTTTCTACAATGCAATATGAAGTCCATTTATAGGACGTGAATCATGCATGGAAGTTTGCATGGCCGAAAGTTCTATTACATGGGCTGAAAAATGCTTGTTGATGTGGAACATAATTAAAAATAAATTGAGCACAATTTCATGCTTATATTTGGTCAATGGTAGGGAGAGAAGTGCCTTCGCCGAATTTCCTTGTAGTGTAGACAAAACCAAGTGGAGACAAGCAATCTTCCATGCACATGGGTTGTTCCCTTAGTGCAATTGTATATATATGATTTGCAGCAGCTAGTGGCATGGATTTGTCTTCATCTCATGCTTGATTAAGTGGAAATATAATTAATTAAATAAGGACTAATGGTGTGGAGTTGTTATAATTCATTTCCAGCTGAAATTACTCTCCATTAAGCTGCCCACGATCTGCCATGAAATGTTGAATTTGTGGGTGAGTTGTTTATGTATCATTCATTCTTCAACACACTGCCCAACTTGTCCTTATGCTCAAATAACTCTTGTGCTGTGCTGTGTGAGCTAGAAGTGTCTTGAAAGTGCTCCAACACGCTGCCCAAATTTGTGCCATATTCTAACACCCTTGCTGCCATGTTTTGTGAGTGGGATTTGTCTTATAGTGTTCCACTAAACCATCCAACATGGGCAGATTATTAATATTCCTACATGTGCAAAAAACAAGCTATTTGAATGATATGGTGCTGTTATAAATGAGAATACTTGTTGCCGTGCAGTGTTTACGTAGGTGAGCTTTTGAGTGCATGTTTATTAACATCAAACTAATAATAACACGTGAAAGTCCTAGATGCAATGATCTACACGTGAAAATGCTAAAAGTAAAGATGAGTGTAATGAACTACCGAATGATATGCTGGAAATGTAAAACATGAACAACACGTGAAAGATTTATAAGTATTAAAGTGACTTCACGGAGTCACACGAATGCATGCATGCTTATTATTAAAATATACAAATGCAACTACACAATGATATGTATGTTATTTATTGAAACATGTTTGAATGCATAACACGTGAACAACTTAAGTGCTAAGATGAAATACCAAACTAATATAGTAGTATGCGTGACATGATATGCAAATGAGATAACTATGACTGCATGTGCATTGAATGAAATATAAAGATGTGAATTAATAAGTAATGCATGAACATGGTATTCATAAATGATAAATGGAAACATGTAGAAATAATATCCTAAGAAATGATATGTAACCATAGCATATATTTCAATGTTATGACTAACATGATCAAGTAAGTGTAGAATGGAATGAATGATATGATAGTTTACACTAACATGTAAATGCATGATTATGATTAAACACAAAGTAAAAACAACATAACAAAAGGTAAGGTAAGAAGGAACTCCCTTAGAAACAACTTTCACAGACTTCCATGGAGTTATCAAATCATGGAGATAGTTGGAGCTAGTTATGACCGTATCATCCTCCCATTCTTTAGAGCGATTTGTCCTTAAATCGAAGTAGTGTCTCATTGGGGACCTTCTTGGTGTAGGAAGGCTTGAATCCTCATGCTTTCTTCCAATAGATGATTTACACGAAATATTTATCCTCTTGGCTTCAAATCTGGTAACTTCATTTCTCTTTGAATCATCTAGCTTATAATTTCCAATGAAGTGGTTGAATTTGATGTACCATTCAAACTCAAAATGACAAATGATCTTGCCATCATAAATTACTTGAACAATCCCACTTATATGAATCAAATTGCTGCCAAAGAAATCAAAGTTAGTAAATGAAGAATTATTAACAAAATGAATAGAATTAGCAAACCAAGGTGGATGTTCAATGGGAGTTGGTTGTTGTATTCTTTTCATGAGTGGCAATGCACTTGGAATGTCAGGGAACAAAACTTTTGGCACTTCATGTGACGTTTCTTTTGGAACATCAAATGGCGTTTTCTTTGAATCTTTATCTTGAAGTGATATGTATCTTGGACTGTCCTGTAAAACAAAAGAATTTATTGGAAGAAAATAGTTGTTAGGTGAACCATTCTCTCCATTATCCCTTTCCTTTCCAATGTTTTTCGTATCAATCTGATTTTCCTCTTGTTATACTTGTTGTTCTTGCAAGACTTCTCTAACAGTTTCATTTACAATGGTTCTTTTCATGGCCTTCCTTTCTTTCTCCCATTCTTCTACTCGTGACTTAAGGGTCACTTAGCATTCATGGACTTGACTTGGAAGCATAGACGCCAATATGATCTTCCTCCCTTGGTGTTAGAATGAATACTTGTTGGAAAATCCATCATAGGTAGCCTTCTTGTCAAACTTCCAAGGACGTCTTAATATAATGTGGCTTGCACTCATGGGTACCACATCACATAGAACTTCATCATTGTATCTTCCAATCGAAAAAGGAATAACAACTTGCTTGGTTACCTTGGCTTCTCCCACATCATTGAGCCACTGAAGTTTGTAGGGATGAGGATGTTTAGATGTTTTTAAGCCAAATTTTTCCACCGTGTAAGGGCTTGCTACATTTGTACAACTACCTCCATCAATGATCACTTCACAAAATTTATCTCCCACGTGACATTTTGTATGGAAGATATTATCTCTTTGTTCATCTTCTTGACTTTGAATGTTCAAAGTCCTTTTGACTAAAAGGTTGTTGGATGGAAGAGACATGTTAGTAAAATAAGAAAATGAAATGTGTAAGGACCTTACCAATTAATGCTCTCACAAAGCCTCACGAGTTCACTCCAATGAAACTTGAATGTCACTCAATCTGCTCGTTTTTACACTCGGGAATATAAGTTGGCTTTTGCAATTCCACTTTTGATCTTACACACTCAAGCCTTTTTCCACTCGGTTCTCTTTGTAAAGTTCTAAGTGACTTTACTCAAAACCGTCTCAAGTCAATGTTACTTGTTGTGCGTCGACTGCAAAGAGTTAGTAGGAATGGAAAACAAAATATACAAAGGGTGGCTTAGAAATAGAAAAAAATAAAAAGGTTACTTACACAAGATCACTTCACAACCTTTCTATCACCACAATCAGTTAAAGCTTACTTGAATGGCTTGGTGATGAGACTTATTGTTATGTACCATAATCTTTCTTTGTTGATTTTTCGTTTGTCTTGCACTTGCACTTTGAATTCTCCTCTTGCAATTCACGTGAACTTCTTCTTCTTTTTGTATTTTTTTATTGCTCGTTGCTTCTTCCACCAAAAGCTCTGATACCACTTGATGTAAGGCTTTTCCACCTTAACGATTGATTGTGGATCTAGGAAGGAAGTAAAACAACCTACATAAGATAAAGGTAAGAAATGGATAGTTTAAGTGGTAAAGGTGATGGTAAATGGTCTGATAAGAGATGGTAGTTGAAGACTTAGTTGTGATTATGATATGGAAACGAAATATGGAAGGGTGAATTTGATAGTATCTTAGAATAACCAAGAAAGAACCAGTGTTATAACAAGCAAAGACCCAGTCTTACAAATTGTTCTAAGGGGTAGTAAATAGGACTTTGACCCGCTATCTATAAGAAGATAGGAACCATAAGTATCAGGGTGAAAAAAAGACGTCACAAGCATAAGCTTGATAAGCCGGGTTTGACGCCACAAGTAACAAGTTACTTGATAAGTCGATAAAAGCCACAAGGACTCAATAAGAGAAAACTCTCAAGTTTAATTTCAAATTCAAAGTTAAGTTTCTACAATGCAATATGAAGTCCATTTATAGGACTGATAAGAGATGGTAGTTGAAGACTTAGTTGTGATTATGATATGGAAACGAAATATGGAAGGGTGAATTTGATAGTATCTTAGAATAACCAAGAAAGAACCAGTGTTATAACAAGCAAAGACCCAGTATTACAAATTGTTCTAAGGGGTAGTAAATAGGACTTTGACCCGCTATCTATAAGAAGATAGGAACCATAAGTATCAAGGTGAAAAAAAGACGTCACAAGCATAAGCTTGATAAGCCGGGTTTGACGCCACAAGTAACAAGTTACTTGATAAGTCGATAAAAGCCACAAGGACTCAATAAGAGAAAACTCTCAAGTTTAATTTCAAATTCAAAGTTAAGTTTCTACAATGCAATATGAAGTCCATTTATAGGACGTGAATCATGCATGGCAGTTTGCATGGCTGAAAGTTCTATTACATGGGCTGAAAAGTGCTTGTTGAAGTGGAACATAATTAAACATAAATTGAGCACAATTTTATGCATATTTCATGCATATATTCGGTCAATGGTAGGGAGAGAAGTGCCTTGGCTGAATTTCCTTGTAGTGGAGACAAGCAATCTTCCATGCACATGGGTTGTTCCCTTAGTGCAATTGTATATATATGATTTGCAATAGCTAGTGGCATTGATTTGTCCTCATCGCATGCTTGATTAAGTGGAAATATAATTAATTAAACAAGGAATAACAGTGTGGAGTTGTTATAATTCATTTCCAGTTGAAATTACTCTCCATTAATGATGTAAGGCTCTTCTGATGCCTTAACAAATTGATTGTGGATCTAGGAAGGAAGCAAAACAACCTGCAAAGTGAATGGCTCAAAATAGAATGGTTAAGGGTGGTAAACGTATGGGTGAATAGGTGGGCTATTTAAATGAGAGATGGAAGCGGAAGATGGTTGATATGGCTATGGTTATGGTTTATGAAACAAAGGAATGGTTGTGAGGATAGTATCTTAAAGAAGACTCAAAGAAGAACCAATGCTATATGGAGCAAAGACCCAGACTTTATATTGCTTCTTTAAGGGGTGGTATGAAGTTCTTTGACCCACTAGTTATAAAGAACTAGGAACGAGAAGTATCAAGATAAAAGGAAAGGGGTTGACGCCAAAAGTATAAAATATACTTGAAAAGTCGATCCACCAAAGCTCTGATACCACTTGATGTGAGGCTAACCAGGCTTCTTCAATGATGGAGAAGTTGGCAACCTTGTTGTTTCCCGATCTATGAGAGACACCAAATGCTACACCTTGGATTGAAAGTAATATGCACAAAAAGAAGAAGAATTGATTAAGTAATATGATAATTAAGAAATGAAAAGTAAATAGAAATGGAAAGATTTGAAATGGATAGAATAGTTATCAAAGATGGGCTGCGGAAGTGTTGAATAAATCTCCTTCAAGTGATGTTGACTTCGGCCTCCAATGGTGGTGATGAAGTATGCCTTGTTGATGAATGAAGGATGATTTAATGGTGATGAAATGGTAATGGAAGGATGATGTTATTGGCGTGATAATGGTGATGGACAGATTGTATCTTATAAAACTAAGAAGGAACCAATGCTATAAAGGAGCAAAGACCCGTTTCTTATAAGTTCTATAAGGGATGGTATGAAAGTACTTTGACCCACTAGTTATTTAAACTATGAACCAGAAGTATCAATGAGGAAATGACGCCACAAGCTTTAGAAAAGGTTTGCTTAATCGATATAGTTCTGAAAATAACTTGAAGAGAGAATAATCTCACAAAAGGATTTTTAATTATCAAAGGGTTAAGTTTACAAATGAATGCCAAAGCCTATTTATAGTTTTGTAAAGGCCTGGCCGAATAAATAGATGCCTTTTCGGCAAAGTACATGTCTTAAAACGAAAATAAATGATGCTTGGATGAGGGGAGATGTCTTTGGCCGAATGGTTCCCATAACTCTTCATCTTGGCGCCAATTTGAAGCATGATGATGTTTAGGCCGAATAGAGAGAAGCCTTTTCATCTTGGCGCCTAATTCATTCACATGCAAAGCACATGGGTGGCTGGTCATGTGGCACTCACATGGTTGGTGTTGAATGCTTAAGGTGTGGACTCTTCCATGGTGTGTAGATGAACAGTAACTTAGGCGTGACTTGGCATCAAACATGTGTCTAGGTGACTTGGCATCAATGGGGCAGCAACCAATTATGAAAGGTCACATTTGTGTGAAACAACCTTTCATCATTTGAGCTACTTCCCATGAGTTTGAGCTTAAGATGAGCTGGCCATAGATGAATTGCATGAAGATGAGTCATAGGATAGCTCCTTGTGAAAGGTCACTTCTCGGATTGGCAACTCTTCGCGAAAAGGTACGAATTCACAAAATTTGACCTAGACCATATTTGTAGTGCTCTGTGTGGTGAAGATGATGGTGCAATTCTCCAGCTGAAATGAAGTCTCTAGCTAGCTCAAAAGTCCAGCTCAAGTGAGCTATGAGCTCGAGGGTCAGCTGACAACTTTTCACCATTTGTTCTTCATGATCTCCCAAGTCATCCTATGTAAGGTTTCCTAGCTCATTGACTTCAATTCTAGCTTTAAATCAGCTCCCATGATGTGGCCGAACATGTACCTACAAAAGAAAGCATTTATAAGCTAAGTAATATAAGATATAAATATGTGGTTCATAATAATAACTTCATGCATTCATAATATCATCATCACAACTATAAATATAATGTATGTAAGCCATTATCATAACTATGGTATAAAGAAAGATTAAGTTAAAGAAAATCCCCCTTTGAACATTGAGAAAGGTTGGAGATGCAAGTCCATTTTTGATGCTGAATCGGATCATATCACAATAGATAGGGTTCTTTAGGGTTTCTTTTTGGTGCTGGAAACAAGATAAAAAATAAGTTTAAAACAAGATAAAGAAAAGATAAAGGAATTACAAATAAAATAAGATAACCAAGAAATCAAAAGATCTCCCTTATGAAGGTGAACGGTAAAGATGATTGATGACATGGATAGATATGTGGAAAATCGATGGATAATGTCCTATCGAGCCCTCCTAGTTGCAATGAAAAGGAAAACACGATAATATGGCTCTAACCAACCCTCCTAGTCGCGATTAAAAGGTAAATTGGAGTGTGAAGATTAATCTCCCTCACAAGAACTTGAAAGAACTCAAGGAGAAGAAGCTTCGAAGGCACAAGGCAATCAGCACTTCCAAAAACAAACTCTCGTTGTATTATTAATCAAAGAAATCTTGATTTACAAAGTTAAATGAAGCATCCTTTATATAGGGGCTGAATCCTAAAGGTTCTAAATAACTAGAGAATAAAATAATAATAAACTAAACATGTTTTAACTCTAATTCCTAAACAAATAATAATAACTAAAATATTGTTTTAACCCAACCTTAATTCCTAATAAAATAATAAATATGATCCTAAAAGATAATTGATCATCCTATATTAAATTATATTACAAATAATCAATTTAAATATTGAAAATTCATAATATTTACAAAATCACGTATTAATCCCGTATAGGATTTCCTGCATGCACCGCCTTCAGTAAAATGGCCATATCTTGAGTTCCCGAAATTGGATTGATGTGATTCAAGAACCGTTGGAAAGATAAGAGACAGATAATTGTATCTCCAGAATACATGTTGAATGGATAAAAACTGGATCCCCTTCAAAATGTTGTTGAATATCTGCTGCTATTAGACCCTTATGGATGAATGCTTGAACTGCGATTTGAAGCTTGTATTTAAGAAGTTTGCTCTGGCCTCATGTGATAGGGCCAAGTGGTATAGTAAATTCATCATCCTTAGCTTTAGGGTGTGTGGTGCATGTATCATCTCCCCCTCCCTTAAAAGGATTCGTCCACGAATCTGAAATTTCAAAAGGAGATAAGTCAGAAACATTAAAGGATGCACTCACGTTATACTCACCGGGAAGATCAATGCGGTAGGCATTTTCATTGATTCTTTCAAGGAATTGGAATGGGCCATTGCCTCGAGGGTCTAGCTTGGATTTCCTTTGTGTCAGGAACCTTTCTTTTCTCATGTGAACCCATACCCAATCTCCTGGTTCAAAGGTGACATGTCGTCGACCCTTGTTAACTCGGTTTGCAATTGCCTCGTAGGTTTTCTCCATCTTGAGTTTAGCTTTGGCATGAATGTATTTGACAAGGTCAGCCTTATTTTCCCCATCTAAACTGGCAATCTGATATAAAGGTAATGGAATAAGATCCAAAGTAGTTAATGGGTTAAAACCATAAACTATTTCAAATGGAGAATAACCTGTTGTGGACTGAATGGATCGATTATAAGTAAACTCAACAAAAGGTAAACATTCTTCCCAATTACGAGTATTCTTACCTACCACCGTTCTTAGCAAAGATCCTAGAATCTGATTTATTACTTCGGTTTATCTATCGGTTTGAGGATGAAAAGAACTGGAATAGAGAAGTTTTATGCCAATCTTACCCTATAATACCTTCCAAAAGTGTCTTATGAACTTAGTGTCACGATCGGACATAATGGTGCGAGGAATACCATGAAGGCGGACTATTTCTCGAAAGAATAAATCAACAATGTGTGTGGCATCGTCCGTTTTATGGCAAGGAATAAAGTGTGCCATCTTTGAGAATCTGTCCACAACCACAAAAATACTATCTCGTCCTTTCTTAATGCGTGGTAAGCCAAGTATAAAATCCATTGATAAATCGATCCAAGGAGAAGAAGAAATCGGTAAAGGCATGTACAAACCATTAGGATTTACCTTTGACTTTGCTTGTTTGCACGTGATGCATGATGCACAAATATTTTCCACTGTTTTACGCATGTGCTGCCAAAAGAAGTGTTCCATGACCATATCGAGTGTTTTGTGAACACCGAAGTGTCCCATGAGTCCTCCGGTATGTGACTCATGAACTAAGAACTCTCGTAAAGAGCCTTGTGGTATACACAACCTGTTCATGTGAAAAAGAAGCCATCTACAAGATAAAACTTGTTAAAAGCACCTTTTACACATTGTTTATAAATCTCAGAAAAGTCTGGATCGTTAGGATAAAGTTCTTTGATATGTGCAAAACCAATAACAGTAGCATGCATTTGAGTGATAAGTGTGTATCGTCGAGATAATGCATCAGCTACGATGTTATCTTTCCCTTGTTTGTATTTGATGATGTAAGGAAAAGATTCAATGAACTCAACCCATCAAGCATGTCTTTTGTTTAACTTACCTTGTCCATTTAACCATTTGAGAGATTCATGGTCCGTGTGAATAATAAACTCTTTAGGGAGAATATAGTGTTGCCACACTTCGAGTGCTCGGATAAGTGCAAGAAGTTCCTTGTCGTAGGTAGAGTAGTTCAATTGTGCATCTTTTAACTTTTCACTAAAGTAAGCGATAGGTTGTCTTTCTTGTATGAGGACGGCACCTATTCCTATGCCTGAAGCATCACATTCTAGCTCAAAGGTGTTAGAAAAATTGGGAAGATGAAGAATAGGGGCAGAACATAACTTATCTTTAAGAAGTTTAAAAGCTTTTTGTTGTAGTGGTCCCCATTTGAATTCAACTAACTTTTTGATGATCTCGGTTAATGGTGCAGCAATGGTTGAGAAATCTTTGACAAAGCGTTGGTAGAAACTTGCCAAACCATGAAAAGATCTTATGAACTGGAATAGAGAAGTTTTATGCCAATATTACCCTATAATACCTTCCAAAAGTGTCTTATGAACTTAGTGTCATGATCGGACATAATGGTGTGAGGAATACCATGAAGGCAGACTATTTCTCGAAAGAATAAATCAACAATGTGTGTGGCATCGTCCGTTTTATGGCAAGGAATAAAGTGTGCCATCTTTGAGAATCTGTCCACAACCACAAAAATACTATCTCGTCCTTTCTTAGTGCGTGGTAAGCCAAGTATAAAATCCATTGATAAATCGATCCAATGAGAAGAAGAAATCGGTAAAGGCATGTACAAACCATTAGGATTTACCTTTGACTTTGCTTGTTTGCACGTGATGCATGATGCACAAATATTTTCCACTGTTTTACGCATGTGCTGCCAAAAGAAGTGTTCCATGACCATATCGAGTGTTTTGTGAACACCGAAGTGTCCCATGAGTCCTCCGGTATGTGACTCATGAACTAAGAACTCTCGTAAAGAGCCTTGTGGTATACACAACCTGTTCATGTGAAAAAGAAGCCATCTACAAGATAAAACTTGTTAAAAGCACCTTTTACACATTGTTTATAAATCTCAGAAAAGTCTGGATCGTTAGGATAAAGTTCTTTGATATGTGCAAAACCAAGAACAGTAGCATGCATTTGAGTGATAAGTGTGTATCGTCGAGATAATGCATCAGCTACGATGTTATATTTCCCTTGTTTGTATTTGATGATGTAAGGAAAAGATTCAATGAACTCAACCCATCAAGCATGTCTTTTGTTTAACTTACCTTGTCCATTTAACCATTTGAGTGATTCATGGTCCGTGTGAATAATAAACTCTTTAGGGAGAAGATAGTGTTGCCACACTTCGAGTGCTCGGATAAGTGCAAGAAGTTCCTTGTCGTAGGTAGAGTAGTTCAATTGTGCACCTTTTAACTTTTCACTAAAGTAAGCGATAGGTTGTCTTTCTTGTATGAGGACGGCACCTATTCCTATGCCTGAAGCATCACATTCTAGCTCAAAGGTGTTAGAAAAATTGGGAAGATGAAGAATAGGGGCAGAACATAACTTATCTTTAAGAAGTTTAAAAGCTTTTTGTTGTAGTGGTCCCCATTTGAATTCAACTAACTTTTTGATGATCTCGGTTAATGGTGCAGCAATGGTTGAGAAATCTTTGACAAAGCGTTGGTAGAAACTTGCCAAACCATGGAAAGATCTTACCTCAGTGATAAAAGTAGGCGTGGGCCATTCTTGAATTGCCTTGACCTTATCTTTATCTACATGGATACCCTGTACACTAACTATAAAGCCTAAAAACATAAGCTTATCACTGCAAAACACACACTTATCCATGTTAGCATATAAATGTTCTTGTCGAAGAACTTCGAGAACCATTCGAACGTGAATAACATGAGAATCAGGAGAAGATGAATATATAAGAATGTCATCAAAGTAAACGACAACAAATTTACCTATAAACTCCTTAAGAACGTGATTCATTAATCTCATGAAGGTGCTTGGAGCGTTTGTGAGTCCAAAGGGCATAACAAGCCATTCATACAAGCCGAAATTTGTCTTGAATGTTGTTTTCCATTCGTCACCTTCTTTCATTCGAATTTGATGGTAACCACTCTTCAAGTCAATTTTGGTGAAGATACTTGCACCATGTAGTTCATCCAACATATCATATAGGCGTGGAATATGATGCCTATGCTTGATTGTTATTCGATTGATAGGTCGACAATCTACACACATTCGGAATGTGCCATCTTTCTTTGGAACTAGGATGACGGGAACCGCACAAGGACTAAGACTCTCACGAATGTGTCCTTTTTGTAACAATGAATCTATTTGTCATTCCAATTCCTTTGTTTTCTCAGGATTGCATCGGTAAGCGGGGCGGTTTGGTATGGTTGATCCAGGGATGAAGTCGATTTGATGTTCGATTCCTCTTATAGTTGGTAAACCGTCCGGTGGGTTGCTTAAGACATCTTGAAACTCCTGCAATAGAGAAGAAAATACCCTAGGAAAATCTGTGATGTTAGTGATAGTTGATAAAATGGAGTCCTTGAAATGGACTAGAATGCACGGCCTATTTTGAAAAAGGGTCT
This sequence comes from Hibiscus syriacus, assembly GCF_006381635.1. Classification (NCBI taxonomy): domain Eukaryota; kingdom Viridiplantae; phylum Streptophyta; class Magnoliopsida; order Malvales; family Malvaceae; genus Hibiscus; species Hibiscus syriacus. The sequence continues at coordinate 15,788,603 of NW_024063533.1, forward strand.
CTCTCAATTCTTTTTCACTCGCATAAATGTTTTGAGAGACTCTTTTATTTTCACATCGAGGGTCACTCACCACCCGTGGGTAATTTGTTTGGCTTTTATCAGTTGTGACCTCTTTTGCCTTTTGTATTAAGTTCTCTGTCTCTTTGAGAATTCGTTGTTGATCTATGAGAATCTCTTTGGGGGGTAGAGGGTTAAGTCGGAACGGTTTAACTTTTATTGGAATTGTGTAAGTGTTCTTCCGGCCATAATATGTGACGTCGTTGTCGCATCGGAATTACATACCACCTTCATCTCGGCACTCTCATTAAGCCATTGTAAGCAATAAGGTTTCGAATGTCGTTGGCAAGGAAGTTTGAGTGATTCAACAATGTTGGAGCTAATGACGTTGGCACAACTACCATTGTCAATGATGATGGAGAATGGTTGTTCCTTGATTAGGCAGCGTGTGTGGAAGATGTTGGAACGTTGTATGCCAGATTCGTCGGATGCTTGGATGTTCAAGGTATGGTGAATCACCAAGATTGTGCCATTGTACTCATCGCTTCCATAGTCATCACTAACTTCTTTAGCTTCAGCATGTGTTGGAATGTCGGGGATGGCGTCATCGGAGTCAGAATTGTAAGATCCATCACCTAGTATGATTAGGGTCCTCATGTTTGGGCAATTACGGCTAATATGGCCTCTTCCTAAGCATTTAAAACACTTGATGTCTCTTTCTCGGGTATAGTCTTTAGAGGCTGAAAGTGTGTCATTTTTTATTGGTCGTTGTTTCTCCTTGTCGGGTTTGTTATCTCTAGACTTTTTTTGAGAAGATGTAGTAGAAGACGTGGAAGGAATTGAAGGATTACCTTGGTGAGATAATGAAGTACCTTGGTATTGTTCTCTGAATCAGAATCTTTTTTGGAGTTGTGCTTCGATTGTAATTACTTTCTTTAGTGTATCTTCAAGGTTTTCATACCTATGGAGATCAAGAAGATCAATGATGTTTGGGTTTAAGCCGACAACGAATCTTGACATGGTGTCCTCTTCTTCTTCAGTTGTGTTAGCCCTATTGAGTAAGGACTGCATCTCCTTGTAGTAATCTTCAACTGAACTTCTACTTGGTTGAATTCGGTGTAGTCGTTCAAGTGCGGCTAAGATAGCCGTAAGTGTCTCATTGTTATTGTCACCCATCCTATAATTATAACACTGAAAAGAAGATTTTAAAGTAAAATAAAAATAAAAGGAAGTAAATTCAACAAAGCAAGAAACCTCACAAGTCACTCCAAGAAAGTAACACAATGAGAGCCAAGTAAGTCGATCTTGTACTCTTTAAAACTCACTTTACCAAGTAGTCTTCCACAGTTCGTATCGGAGTTTGATTACTAGCAAAGGCGATAAGAAAAAACTTAAAAGTTCTAAGAGGCCAAACAAGGGTTAGACTCCAAGAGAACGAGATGCAAAGAAGGAAGAAGTATGCAAACTCTTTAGTCCTACTAACACAAGAAACATAATGTGTTAGATAATGCACAAGAACAATAAAAAGAAAAAACAAAAGAACTTAAAGCACTAAGAGTCAAAGAAAAAAAATAACCAACCCATAAACCTGTAAAACGCTGGATCAACTTGAGCAACGTTTTTGAGGGGGTTACCGGTGTCCAAATATTTTGGGAAAATTTTTGAATGTCTTTAAATGCGTCAAAAAACCACCTGTAAAATTTCAGAACCAAATACCTTCAGTAGTATCCAGTGGACTCTGTTGAACGGTGAGTCCTTAAACAATCTATTTTTCTTGATCACTTTGTTCGAAGATGTTCTTGATCTCCAAATATTCTGATTTTGTGTGTAAATGATCTTCAGTATATGAAGTTTCAATCTGGAAATTTTCACCACAAAATTCCTCCTGTATAATTTTCAAGAAATTCGACAAGATCCTAGACCGAATCTGCCGATGAAACTTGAAGAACGTATTTGAAGACTCTAATGAACTCTGATTTGTGTGAATTTCGGACTGGATATTTATATTATGATGAATATTATATCTGGAGAAAATAAGTCCTAAATACCTTTGTTTGCAATTTTTTGAGATTTTGGCTTTTTTGGTTTTTTGGTTTTTTTGTTTTTTTAAATTAGCAAACTAACAAGAAGGATTTGAATCTAAATTAAAATTAAATAAAAAGAACCTGAAACGATGAATCTTCTCTGGACTAACTCCGTTGGGGTACCTTAACGGTTTTGTGTGCAAGAACAAGCAAGATTGCTTGCTTCTTTCCATGAATCGGCCCAAATCTGATACCAATTGATAGGGAAGTGGTGGCGGATTGATGAACGTTGCTCTTGTTGAAGAATCAAACCTAGAAAAGATCTAGACTCGATGAAGAACAATAAGGGATGAATGGGGAAGGTGGCGGTAATAGATAAGGTTCTTTAGGGTTTCTTTTTGGTGCTGGAAACAAGATAAAAAATAAGATTAAAACAAGATAAAGAAAAGATAAAGGAATTGCAAATAAAATAAGATAAAAAGAAATCAAAAGATCTCCCTTATGAAGGTGAATGGTAAAGATGATTGATGACGTGGATGGATATGTGGAAAATCGATGGATAATGTCATATCGAGCCCTCCTAGTCGTAATGAAATGGAAAACACGATAATATGGCTCTAACCAACCCTCCTAGTCGCGATGAAAAGGCAATTGGAGTGTGAATATTAATCTCCCTCACAAGAACTTGAAAGAACTCAAGGAGAAGAAGCTTCGAAGGCACAAGGCAATCAGCACTTGCAAAAACAAACTCTCATTGTATTATTAATCAAAGAAATCTTGATTTACAAAGTTCAATGAAGCCTCCTTTATATAGGGGCTGAATCTTAAAGGTTCTAAATAACTAGAGAATAAAATAATAATAAACTAAACATGTTTTAACTCTAATTCCTAATAAAATAATAATAACTAAAATATTGTTTTAACCCAACCTTAATTCCTAATAAAATAATAAATCTGATCCTAAAAGATAATTGATCATCCTATATTAAATTATATTACAAATAATCAATATAAATATTGAAAATTCGTAATATTTACAAAATCACGTATTAATCCCGTATAGGATTTCCTGCATGCACCGCCTTCAGTAAAATGGCCATATCTTGAGTTCACGATATTGGATTGATGTGATTCAATAACCGTTAGAAAGATAAGAGACAGATGGTTGTATCTCCAGAATACATGTTGACCGGATAACAACTGGATCTCCTTCAAAATGTTGTTGAAAATCCGCTGCTATTAGACCCTTACGGATGAATGCTTGAACTGCAAATTGAAGCTTGTCTTTAAGAAGTTTGGTCCGGCTTCGTGTGATAGGGCCAAGTGGTATAGTAAATTCATCATCCTTAGCTTTAGGGTGTGTGGTGCATGTATCACATAATGTTCATGAGCTAGTGTGAGCTGTTGTGCTTGTCATTTTAGCTAGCCAAGCTACCATAATATGCCTTGTTTTGTGTTTCACCTATAGGAATCACCAAACAAATAAAATAAGCAATGTGTGAGCTCATTTAAGGTAAAATGCATGCTGCCGTGAGGTGTTTGAGTGATATGAGCTATGAATGCATCTCATGAGCTAAGTACATAATGATATAACATATGTAAGCTAATGTATAAGACCTAGGAGCTAAAATGAATGCACGTGAGCTAACAAATGAATGATTAAGCATTCTGCCATTTCACGAATAAATTGAATCATGCTTAAATGAATGCAAGACTAATATAACATACTTAACATACTTGAAATAACATTGTGCATCAATTATAAAGATGTGAATATGTTGTATGCATGAATATCATATAACATGGTATTCATAAATGATAAATGGAAACATGTAATAATAATATCCTAAGAAATGATATGTAATCATAACATATATTTGAATGATATGAAAGACATGATTAAATAAACATAGGATGGAAATAATAATATGATAATTTATACTAACATGTGAATGAATGCTTGTGATAGAATAGAATGTATAAATGATATAATATAAGATAGGGTAATGAAGAGCTCCCTTAGAAACAGCTTTGAAGAACATCCATGGTGTGTTCAAGTCATGGAGAAAGTTGGAGCTAGTTTGGTTTGTATCATCCTCCCCTTCTTTTAGGTGATTTGTCCTCAAATCGAAGTAGTTTCTCATTGAAGACCTTCTTGATGTAGGAAGGATTGAATCCTTATGTTTTCCTCCAATAGATGATTCACACGATATGTTCAACCTCTTGGCTTCAAATCTGGTAACTTCACGTTCTTTAATGGGAGGACATAATGTTTGGGAATCATCACATGTCCTTTGAATGGGAGAGACATAGCCCTTCACGAACCAACTTGATCTCTTTTCTTTATTCTTTGAATCATCACAATGCTTGGAAAGGACCTCTATATCTTTATTTCCTCCTTTTAATTCACCATAATTATTGGTGCAAAGGTTTGTCTCTTGGTTAGAGTCATCACGTCGCTTGGTGAAGTTAAGTGTTCTTTGAATGATTTTTTGGGGCTGATTTAAATCATCGTGTCCTTTCACCATTGTACCTCTCCAAATGGTTGCCTTGAGGGTTGGTATGATTTCTTCACCATAAGGATGAAACAAGTTGCTACAAAATAGATCAAAGTTAGTAAATGAAAAATTATTAACAAGATAAATGGAAATAGCAAACCAGGGTGGATGTTTAATGGGCATTGGTTGCTTAATGATGAAAAACTCCATTAGTTGCTGAATTCCCTTCAATATGTGCAATGTACTTGGAGTCTGAATGATCTCAACTCTTGGTACTTCAATTGGCTCATTATTTTGAATTTCAAGAGGTACATCCTTTGAAATGTCAAAGGACATATCTTGTGGATCACCAAAAGTCGCGTCTATTGATTCTTCAAAAGACATGTTTCTTGAATCTTCAACTTGAAGTGACATGTCTATTGGAATGTCTTGCACGTCAAAAGAAAGAATAGGAGTAGGGTTAGATAAAATATGTTCTTTACCCTCATTTTCCTTTTCCTCTTTGCTCCCATATTCAATCATTTCATTTTGTTCATTTTCAACTCTCTCCACTCTTTTCTCATGGAAAAATTCTCTTTCCACTTTCTTCATGGCTTTAGCTTTCTCCCATTTCTCTATACGTGATTTGAGGGTAACCTGACATTCATGGACTTGATTTGGAAGCATAGGCACCAATATGATTTTCTTTCCTTGATGTTCGAAAGGGTACTTGTTAGAAAATCCATCATGGGTAGCCTTCTTGTCAAACTACCAAGGACGTCCTAATAAAATGTGAGTTGCACTCATGGGCACCACGTCACAAAGGACTTCATCATTGTATCTTCTAATTGAAAAAGGAACAATAACTTGTTTGGTTACCTTGGCTTCCCCCACATCATCGAGCCACTGAAGTTTGTAAGGATGAGGATGCTTGGAAGTCTTGAGACCCAACTTTTCCACCATGTGAGTACTTGCTACATTTGTACAACTCCCTCCATCAATGATCACCACGCAAACTTTATCTCCCACGTGACATTTGGTATGGAAGATGTTCTCTCTTTGTTCATCTTCTTGACTTTGAATGTTCAAAGTCCTTTTGACTACAAAGATGTTGGATGGAAGAGACATGTAAGAAAATAAGGAAAAATTGAAATGTGTGTAGGACCTTACCAGAATATACTCTCAAAAAGCCTCACGAGTCACTCCAAGAAACTTGGTGTCACTCAATCCGCTCGTGTTTACACTCTAGGACTTTAATGGCTTTTACTTGTCCTCTTCTGATCTCACACACTCTCCAGCCTTTTTCCTCTCGATTCTCTTGTCTCAAGTTCAAGAGAACTTTACTCAAGACTGTATCAAGTAAATTTACTTGTTTGGTGTCGGTTGTAAATGGGTTACTAGGAATGGAAAAACAAATATAATGAAAGGGTGGCTTAGAAAATAGAAATTAAAAAAAAACAAAAAGGGTTACTTACACAAGTCACTTTACAACCTTCTATCACCACAATCAATTTAAACGGCTTACTTGACTTGCTTGGTGATGAGAATTGTTGATGAGTGCTTCAACTTCTTTCTTTTCTTTTCTTTGTTTTTCTTCTTTTTGAGTACTGGATTTTTTTTTTCTTTTGGAGTGCTTCAATTTCTTTTCTGATTTTCTTTTTCTTTGACTCTGCACTTCACTTGCACTTCTTTTTTTGTATTTTTCTTTTTTTTGTTGTTGCACAGTTCTTCTTCCACCAAAGCTCTGATACCACTTGATATAAGGTTCTTCTGATACCTTAACAAATTGATTGTGGATCTAAGAAGGAAGCAAAACAACCTGCAAAGTGAATGGCTCAAAACAGAATGGTTAAGGGTGGTAAACGTATGGGTGAATAGGTGGGTTGTTTAAATGAGAGATTAAAGCGGAAGATGGTTGATATGGCTATGGTTATGGTTTATGAAACAAAGGAATGGTTGTAAGGATAGTATCTTAAAGAAGACTCAAAAAAGAACCGATGATATATAGAGCAATGACCCAGACTTTATATTCCTTCTTTAAGGGGTGCTATGAAGTACTTTGATCCACTAGTTATAAAGAACTAGGAACCAGAAGTATCAAGATGAAAGGAAAGGGGTTGACGCCACAAGTATAAAATATACTTGATAAGTCGATAAAAGTCACCAGGACTTAAGGAAGAGAATAATCTCACTTTTATTATTAAAAATAGTCTGATTACAAATGAAATAGGAAAGCCTATTTATAGTTTTTGAAGGGACTTGGCCAAATAGGTACATGTTGGTTCGGCTAGCCCTTGTACCTTCCTAAAATGACATGAGTTTTAATGAAAAAACAAGACTTTAATGAAAATACATGCTCTTGGCCGAATGGTTATGTGTTGGTTCGGCCCTAAGGATGATTTGAATGCATTTGGAAGTTATTTGGGTGCCAAAATGAAGAGGAAAGAGTATTTGGCCGAATAGGAAGCATCCCTTAGTGTTTTGGCACCAATTTGATGTCACATGAAGTGCACATGCTTGAATGATGCACATGGCATCCTACATGAATGCACATGGGTTTCTTGCTATGATTTGATGAGGTTGCAACCATGGGATGATGTCTTGAAGTCCATGGAATAAAGATAGGCAACAATTAGGCGTGAATTAGCTTCCAACATGCATCTAGGTGACATGGCATCCATTGGACAGCCTAGAGATGAACTAGCTTCAAGGTAAGCTAGGTGAGTGTATTGGTAGCTAACTAGGTGAGTTATAGCTTGATAAACTCAAGCTAGTTAGCTTTGGTCTTCTCAACTCCTCAGCTACTCTCCCAGCTACTTCCAGCTACCTCTAGTCCACTTTTCAGTAATTTGGTCCAAAGCTCTCCTCCAGCTAAGTTCAGCTACATGCTAGCTCCTCCAGCTAAATTAAAGCTCCTTATGTGATGAAATGAGCTGTCATAATGTTCATGAGCTAGTGTGAGCTGTTGTGCTTGTCCTTTTAGCTAGCCAAGCTACCATAATATGCCTTGTTTTGTGTTTCACCTATAGGAATCACCAAACAAATAAAATAAGCAATGTGTGAGCTCATTTAAGGTAAAATGCATGCTGCCGTCAGGTGTTTGAGTGATATGAGCTATGAATTCATGTCATGAGCTAAGTACATAATGATATAACATATGTAAGCTAATGTATAAGACCTAGGAGCTAAAATGAATGCACGTGAGCTAACAAATGAATGATTAAGCATTCTGCCATTTCACGAATGAATTGAATCATGCTTAAATGAATGCAAGACTAATATAACATACTTAACATACTTGAAATAACATTATGCATCAATTATAAAGATGTGAATATGTTGTATGCATGAATATCATATAACATGGTATTCATAAATGATTAATGGAAACATGTAATAATAATATCCTAAGAAATTATATGTAATCATAACATATATTTGAATGATATGAAAGACATGATTAACTAAACATAGGATGGAACTAATAATATGATAATTTATACTAACATGTGAATGAATGCTTATGATAGAATAGAATGTATAAATGATATAATATAAGATAGGGTAATGAAGAACTCCCTTAGAAACATCTTTGAAGAACATCCATGGTGTGTTCAAGTCATGGAGAAAGTTGGAGCTAGTTTGGATCGTATCAATTAAGCTGCCCATGATCTACCATGAAATGCTGAATTTGTGGGTGAGTTATTTATGTATCATTCATTCTTCAACACACTGCCCAACTTGTCCTTATGCTAAAATAACTCTTGTGATGTGCTGTGTGAGCTGGAAGTGTCTTGAAAGTGCTCCAACTCGCTGCCCAAGCTTGTGCCATATTCTAATACCCTTGCTGCCATGTTTTGTGAGTGGGATTTGTCTTCTAGTGTTCCACTAAACCATCCAGCATGAGTAGATTATTAATATTCCTACATGTGCAAGAAACAAGCTATTTTAATGATATGGTGCTGTTATGAATGAGAATACTTGTTGCCGTGTAGTGCTTACGTATGTGAGCTTTTGAGTGCATGTTTATAAACATCAAACTAATAATAACAAGTGAAAGTCCTAGATGCAATGATCTACACGTGAAAATGCTAAAAGTAAAGATGAGTGTAATGAACTACAAAATGATATGCTGGAAATGTAAAACATGAACAACACATGAAAGATTTATAAGTATTAAAGTGACTGCACGGAGTCACACGAATGCATGCATGCTTATTATTAAAATATGCAAATGCAACTACACAATGATATGTATGTTGTTTATTGAAACATGCTTGAATGCATAACACGTGAACATCTTAAGTGCTAAGATGAAATGCCAAACTAATATAATAGTATGTGTGACATGATATGAAAATGAGATAACTATGAATGCATATGCATTGAATGAAATTTAAAGGTGTGAATTAATAAGTATAACATGAACATGGTATTCATAAATGATAAATGGAAACATGTAGAAATAATATCCTAAGAAATTATATGTAACCATAGCATATATTTCAATGTTATGACTAACATGATCAACTAAGTGTAGAATGGAATGAATGATATGATAATTTACACTAACATGTGAATGCATGATTATGATTAAACACAATGTAAAAACAACATAACAAAAGGGAAGGTAAGAAGGAACTCCCTTAGAAACAACTTTCAAAGACATCCATGGAGTTATCAAGTCATGGAGATAGTTGGAGCTAGTTATGATCGTATCAGGATGAACCCTGAAAGAGAAACCCCTAACTTACAAACTCAAGCAATTATGCATGAAATGGCAAGATTGTTGAAACTCGAATTGGAGCATTTACATGATCGAATGGATCAATTTGAAGCATCTTTGGGAAACCGGAGAATAAATCACCATAGAATGAAAGAGGAATTTTCGGAGGAGCTAGAAGTAACATGATGTGATCCTACCGACCACCAAGTTCAAACAAAACATGCTCACAACTTTGAAGTTCTTCCAAGATAATTCTAAGGGAGTTCTTCCATATTTTATTACTTATGTACTCATTTATACTTTATATGTGTTATAAGCATGCTTTGACATTCTAAACTATGCTTGAATATTCATATATTGTCCTATGTTTGCATCCTATATGATATTCATGCATGTCACATCTTTAATTAGCTTGTTTCATGCATATGTTACACATTCTTTACTTATGTTATCATATCAATTGCATTATTATATTAGCCATGGAATCATGTGTTACATTAGAATGTTACTTATTACTTATTCATTACCTTGAGCATTGTAACTTATATACATTTTGTATTTAGTACAAGGTACATTCAAGGCAATCCAATGGACAGATTCACGTCACTCATAGAGATCTCCATTTTTGAACATGTTCCAAGAATCTTTGGGTGATGAAGTCTCTTAAAATTTAATCCCCTATCTCGTAGCTTTCTAACGCATTTTTAATCACATCAATCCGATATCGGGAGCTTGAGATATGCCCAGATTACTGAAGACAGTGCAGGCTGGAAATTAATACGAGATTTGCAACCATTCATCTCCTTCAAAGGACTTATGCATGGGAGGAATTAATGAAGACATGCATGGACGAGAAAAGAATATTAAAATGAATCAAAACATTTGTGAGGAGGTGCAAGGATTCATTCAAAGAGTTTTAAATTCATCCATTCATGCATATTCATGCAAGAAGCCAAATAGTCATGTTCACACAAGGGGGAAGAATTTCAGCCAAGATACATTCATGAACATTCATCCATAGAAGACAAATCAACAAGTTCACACAAGGTGGGATGAATTCGGCCAAAGGATGTATTCCATTAAAAGATGAACATCCATTCATCAAAATTCATTCACCTAAGCCATGCTTTTTATCTACTTAAAGTATGAACACTCATCCATGAAGGTTGACTCATTAAATGTTTTGTATTCACACCATGCACTCTTAGGCCTATAAATAGATTTCCATTCATTTGTAAAAGGAACCAATTCACTTTGTTTAATCAAATATTTGTGAGAGTTTCTCTCTTTAGTTCTTAAGTGAACTTTATCTACTTATCAAGCTTATGCTTGTGGTGTCACCCCTATCTATATCACCCTGATACTTCTGGTTCCTATCTCTTTATAGATAGTGGGTCAAAGTCCTTGTTTTCCATCCCTTAAAGAAGAAATATAAAGTCTGGGTCTTTGTTCTTTAACATTGGTTCTTCTTTGAGTCTTCTTTGAGATACTACTTTTCATATTCATCTCCATCACCTTCATTCTACTTCCATTACCATACTTCATCATTTCCTTTAAACATATCACCAACTTATATATATTTTCCACTGCCATATTTATCTTTCCATTTCATTACTTCCATTTAACTATTTTTTGAGCTTTTTTGTTTGTGCATGATCCTTGTTGCTTTCCTAGATCGAAACAATCAAAGGTACAACCTTGACTTCACCATCCATCCAAGTGAGGCTAGGTTGAACTGTATCATAACCTCAGAAGCAAGAAGAGATGTCCCTAGAAATTAAAATGATAACTTCAACAACATCAAGGTAACCATTCCTACATTTCAAGGACGAACTGATCTTGAAGCCTATCTTGACTGGGTAATCAAGATCGAGCATATTTTTTAATGTCATCACTACACGGAGCAAAAGAAAGTAAGGCTTGATGCTATGGAATTTGTGGACTACGCCCTAGTTTGGTGGGATCAATTAGTAAGTTCAAGAAGACGAAATGGTGAACGGCCAATCAATACTTGGGAAAAATGAAGGCCATTATGAGGAAAAGGTTTGTGCCTACTCACTATCACCAAGATCTTTATCATAAGCTTCAAAATCTTAAACATGGAAATAGGAGCATTGAAGATTATTTCAAGGAGATGGAGATAGCCATGATTCGAGCCAATGTTGATGAAGACAGGGAAGCAATAATGGCAAGGTTTTTATCTGGCTTAAATCCTGAGATTGTTAACCTTGTTGAATTGTAGAATTACATAGAGATTGAGGAGATGGTACATATGGCCATGAAAATTGAACGAAAAATTAAAAGGAAGGTCTTCAACCGGAGTAGTCCAAATTCGACCACCAAATAAAAACAAGAGCATAATACTTTCCGAAAGCCAACTCCAGTCCAAGCAAAGGATCCTATAGAGGTAACCAAAACTAAACAAGTGGGTGAATCTAGCAAGGGTAAGGAGAAGTAAACCAACACTTTTGAGAGGTCCAGAGACATCAAATGTTTTAATTGTTTTGAAAAAGGAAATGTTGCCAATCAATGTCCCAACCGAAATACTATGATAGTACTTGAAAATGGAGATGTTGTCTCAGATTCCGAAGAACTTGTCTATGATGAAGAACCTGAAGCAATCCATGAAGAAGAACCAGAAAAAAATACAAATCATGGAGAAATGCTTGTTTTAAAAAGGTACCTCCAATCACAATCATCTAAAGAGGATCTACAAAGAAACAACATTTTCCATACAAGGTGTCATGTCAAGGACAAAGTGATGTGAACACAACAACACAAATGGGTCCTGAGGTCATGCCTCAAGGACCTATCACTCATGCAAAGGCTAAACAATTCAGGGAAGTACTTTCTCATAAGTGCCTTAATGTTTTTAAATCTTTTAATGAGAAACAACCCTTAGATAATAGGTTGTTTAATATGTTACATATTGAATATTAAAAAACCCATAGTTCACATTCTTATATTATACATTATATAAGTTCATTTACTTAGTTTATTTCTTTATGTTATGCATGTAGGAACATTCAGCCAATACTGGGGAGCTACATTGGAGCTAAATGGAGCATGCAACGGTAAGGATACTTATATGGGAATGATTAGGATAGCATAAGAAGCAAATTGGTGAAAAGTTATTTTGAGGCCATGAGCTCATAGCTGGATTGAGCTGAAGATTTGAGCTACAAGATGACCTCATTTCAGCTGGGGAGCTGCACCATCATCATCACCACTTAGGACACTTCAAATATGTCCTAAGTCAAAATTTGTGAAATTGTACATTTTCGCGAATAGTTGCTAGCTCAAGAGGTACCTTTTCACAAGGAGCTGCCATAATGTTCACCAAGCTACATGTCACCTATGACCAGCTTACCTTTAGCTCATTCACACCATAAGTAGCTCAAACATGAAGGGACACATTTCTCAAACATTGTAACCTTTCATGAATAATGCTACCCATGAAGATGCCTTTACATCCAAGTGCATGCTGATGAAGACATTGTAATCATTAGAGGTTGAAATCACCATGGAACATGATATAAAGCTCCATACCTATTCGGCTACACACATTCCATGCACATGAGAGCTTTTGGAGCCAACATGAGAAGACACAAAACCACTCGGCCAAGGGAGATGTTCCCTCATCATTGCCAAATCATCAAGCCCCTTCATGAAGGGTTAGCCAAACCATCAAAATCCCAAAGGACTCCTTCATTCATTTTAAGCATTATGTACTTTCATCAAAAGCCATGTATCAACTGAATAGCTATGTAACCATTCGACCAAGCCCTCTCATTTCTTATAAATAGAGTGGTTTGCCTTCATTTGTACTCATCTCATCTCTTATATAAAATATACTCTTATGAGTTATTTCTCTTCAAAGTTCTTTGTGAACTTTATCGATTAAACAAGTATAGTTCCTATACTTATGGCATCATTCATTCCATCTTGATTCCTAAATTCCTAGATTAATATCAAGTGGGTTGAAGACACTAACACCACCCCTCAAGCAAGTTTGTGAAGACCGGGATTGTGCTTCATAGCATAGTTTCCTCTTTGGCATGTTTGAGATACAACATCAACACCATCTCCATTTCATCATAAAAACCATCATCTTCATCCATCAAGACCATCAATTTCCGCAGCCATCTCTATCCCATCCTTATTTCATTTCATTTCTGATGTGATCCTGTTTAGCACCAACTTTCTGCATGACGTACTCACATCATTGAAGAACCATCAAACTCAATATAAGGGAGTTCTACCATACATTATATTATATTTACTTATTTATGCACTATATATATTATCATGAGCATACATTTTCATATTAGACTATACTTGAATTATCATAATATGTGCATTCATTCATTATATCCTATGGTTTACATCATTGATTGATATTCATGTATATAATCTATAGTTATAATATTAATATTCATTCATTATCATATGATGCATGAATTATTATTATAACCTATAGTTCACATCTTTATAATATGCACATCATTATATTATATGCATTATATAGTTTATATACTTAGTTTATTTCTTTATGTTATGCATGCAGGCATATTCAACCAACACTTGGGAGCTACATTTGAGCTTAACTAATGATAAGGAGATAGGAAAACTTTCATAGGATGACTCGGGAGATCATGAAGAACAAATGATGAAAAGTTGTCAGCTGACCCCCGAGCTATCTACTCTTTTCCATCAAAGCGTGTAGATTCGCCTTACATCAATTTCATTTCTTATCTTTATCATTTCAATTAATCTTCCTTTATTTAATCATTTTCATTTCTTATCTATGTTGCAGTCAAGCTTATAATTCAAGGACATCAGTACTTGTCAATCCTAGATAGGGACCGATACGATCCAAACTAGCTCCAATTTTCTCCACTCTTTGAACACACCATGGATGTTCTTCAAAGTTGTTTCTAAGGGAGTTCTTCATTACCCTATCTTATACTATATCATTTATACATTATATTCTATCATAAGCATGCATTCACATGTTAGTATAAATTATCATATTATTATTTCCATCCTATGCTTATTTGATCATGTTTTTCATATTATTCAAATATATGCTATGATTACAAATCATTTCTTAGGATATTATTATTACATATTTCCATTTATCATTTATGAATACCATGTTATATGATATTCATGCATACAACATATACCCATATCTTTATGATTGATACACAATGTTATAAGCATGTTAGGATAGTTTTATAATCATATTAAGCATGATTATTATATATACATCAAGGCAGCATACTTATAATGCATTTCGTTAGTTCATATCCATTCATATTGGCCTTTAAGCCTCATGCATAATCTTATACATATTATGAGATTATATAATTATCTCATGGCCTTCAAACTTAGCTCACATTACCATAAACAAACATGGCAGCAAGGTATTTAGCTCATATCAGCTCAATACCATGGAATTACCTTGTTTCCTTGCACATGTAGGTACATTGGAGCATGATGCACGTTGAGGTAGCTTGGTGAATGATTTGGACATCATATGCAGCTCACAAACAGCTTACAAAGTACAAGGCAGCTCATGGAACACTAAGGGAAGCTCGATTCAGCTGGAGGAGCTTAAGGCTAGCTAAACTTAGCTAGTTGGACTATTTGGTGCTGAGTTGCCAAAAGTGATGTCAAAGGTAGCTGAATGTAGCTGAACATAATGTTAAGGAGCTCACAAGGACTTAGCTAGTAAACTTATTCACAAACAGCCCATGTTTGCTAGCTAGGTCCACAACTCAAGCTAGCTTGAATGAGACACATTCACACCCAAGAGAGAGCACATGACCAGCCATCATTCCATGCACAAGGCTGCACCACAAGGCTTCCTAGAATACCCATGTGCCTTGCATATGACCAGCCCCCATGTACCTTACATGTGGATCATTTAGACGCCAAGATGAAGAGTTCTCTCCCTATTCGGCCAAGCCATGTGTTTTGTATGTGATCAGCCCCCATGTGCCTTGCATGTGGTTCATTTAGGCACCAAGATGAAGTGTAATCTCCCTATTCGGCCGAGCATCAACTACCATCCAAATTGGCTCCAACATGAAGTGACACAAGAAATATTCAGCCAAGGGTTATTACCCTCCATTTAAACTGAACCGTCATCTCTATTTAGCATTAAATTATGTCTCTATAGGAAGGCACAAGGCTGGCCGAATCTCCTTGTAATTATTCGGCCATGTCTCTCCATTTCCTATAAATAGAAAAGCATTCATCATTTGTAATCAGACCTTTGTTTTAATTAAAGTGAGATTATTCTCTTCCTTAAGTCCTTGTGACTTTTTATCGACTTATCAAGTATAATTTATACTTGTGGCATCAACCCCTTCTCTTTTCACCTTGATACTTCTGGTTCCTAGTTCTTTATAACTAGTGGGTCAAAGTACTTCATACCACCCCTTAAAGAAGCAATATAAAGTCTGGGTCTTTGCTCTATATAGCATTGGTTCTTCTTTGAGTCTTCTTTAAGATACGATCCTCACAACCATCCCTTTGTTTCATAAACCATAACCATAGCCATATCAACCATCTTTCGCTTCCATCTCTCAATTAAATAACCCACCTAATCACCCATACGTTTACCACCCTTAACCATTATGTTTTGAGCCATTCACTTTGTAGGTTGTTTTGCTTCCTTCCTAGATTCACAATCATTTGTTAAGGCATCAGAAGTGCCTTACATCAAGCGATAATCAGAGCTTTGGTGGAAGAAAGCAACGTGCAACAAAACAACAACAAAAATATAAAAAGAAGTGCAAGTGAAGTGCAAAGTCAAAGAAATCAAGAAAAAAAATCAGAAAAGGAATTAAGCACTCCAAAAGAAAAAATCCAGCACTTAAAATGAAGAAAAGCAAAGAAAAGAAAAGAAAGAAGTTGAAGCAATCATCAACAATTCTCATCACCAACCAAGTCAAGTAAGTCATTTAAATTGATTGTGGTGATAGAAGGTTGTGAAGTTACTTGTGTAAGTAACCCTTTTTGTTCTTTTCGTTCTATTTCTAAGCCACCCTTTCATTATATTTTGCTTTCCATTCCTACTAACCCTTTTGCAGCCGACGCTAAATAAGTAAAATTTACATGATACGGTCTTGAGTAAAGTCCTCTAGAACTTGGGATAAGAGAATTTAGAGGCAAAAGGCTGGAGCGTGTGTGAGATCAGAAGAGGACAAGTAAAAGCCATTAAAGTCCTAGAGTGCAAACACGAGCGAATTGAGTGACATTCAATTTTCTTGGAGTGACTCGTGAGGCTTGTGAGAGTAAATTCTGGTAAGGTCCTACACACATTTCGTTTTTTCCTTATTTGCTAACATGTCTCTTACATCCAACATCTATGTAGTCAAAAGGTTTTTGAACATTCAATGTCAAGATGATGAACAGAGAGAGAACATCTTCCATACCAAATGTCACGTAGGAGATAAAGTTTGTGTGGTGATCATTGATGGAGGAAGTTGTACAAACGTAGCAAGTACTCAAATGGTGGAAAAGTTGGGTCTCAAGACTTCCAAGCATCCTCATCCATACAAACTTCAGTGGCTCAACGATGTGGGTGAAGCCAAGGTAACCAAACAAGTTTTTATACCTTTCTCAATTGGAAGATACAATGATGAAGTCCTTTGTGATGTGGTGCCCATGAGTGCAAGCCACCTTATACTAGGACGTCCTTGGCAGTTTGACAAGAAGGCTACCCATGATGGATTTTTTAACAAGTATTCTTTCCAACATCAAGGAAAGAAAATCATATTGGCGCCTATGCTTCCAAGTCAAATCCATAAATGCCAGGTTACCCTCCAATCACGTATAGAGGAATGGGAGAAAACTAAATGATGTGAGGCTAACCAGGCTTCTTCAATGATGGAGAAGTTGGCAACCTTGTTGTTTCCCGATCTAGGAGAGACACCAAATGCTACACCTTGGATTGAAAGTAATATGCACAAAAATAAGAAGAATTGATTAAGTAATATGATAATTAAGAAATGAAAAGTAAATAGAAATGGAAAGATTTGAAAAGGATAGAATAGTTATCAAAGATGGGCTGCGGAAGTGTTGAATAAATCTCCTTCAAGTGATGTTGACTTCGGCCTCCAATGGTGGTGATGAAGTATGCCTTGTTGATGAATGAAGGATGATTTAATGGTGATGAAATGGTAATGGAAGGATGATGTTATTGGCGTGATAATGGTGATGGACAGATTGTATCTTATAAAACTAAGAAGGAACCAATGCTATAAAGGAGCAAAGACTCGTTTCTTATAAGTTCTATAAGGGATGGTATGAAAGTACTTTGACCCACTAGTTATTTAAACTAGGAACCAGAAGTATCAATGAGGAAATGACGCCACAAGCTTTAGAAAAGGCTTGCTTAATCGATATAGTTCTGAAAAGAACTTGAAGAGAGAATAATCTCACAAAAGGATTTTTAATTATCAAAGGGTTAAGTTTACAAATGAATGCCAAAGCCTATTTATAGTTTTGTAAAGGCTTGGCCGAATAAATAGATACCTTTTCGGCAAAGTACATGTCTTAAAACGAAAATAAATGATGCTTGGATGAGGGGAGATGTCTTTGGCCGAATGGTTCCCATAACTCTTCATCTTGGCGCCAATTTGAAGCATGATGATGTTTAGGCCGAATAGAGAGAAGCCTTTTCATCTTGGCGCCTAATTCATTCACATGCAAAGCACATGGGTGGCTGGTCATGTGGCACTCACATGGTTGGTGTTGAATGCTTAAGGCGTGGACTCTTCCATGGTGTGTAGATGAACATCAACTTAGGCGTGACTTGGCATCAAACATGTGTCTAGGTGACTTGGCATCAATGGGGCAGCAACTAATTATGAAAGGTCACATTTGTGTGAAACAACCTTTCATCATTTGAGCTACTTCCCATGAGTTTGAGCTGAAGATGAGCTGGCCATAGATGAATTGCATGAAGATGAGTCATAGGACAGCTCCTTGTGAAAGGTCACTTATCGGATTGGCAACTCTTCGCGAAAAGGTACAAATTCACAAAATTTGACCTAGACCATATTTGTAGTGCTCTGTGTGGTGAAGATGATGGTGCAACTCTCCAGCTGAAATGAAGTCTCTAGCTAGCTCAAAAGTCCAGCTCAAGTGAGCTATGAGCTCGAGGGTCAGCTGACAACTTTTCACCATTTGTTCTTCATGATCTCCCAAGTCATCCTATGTAAGGTTTCCTAGCTCATTGACTTCAATTCTAGCTTTAAATCAGCTCCCATGATGTGGCCGAACATGTACCTACAAAAGAAAACATTTATAAGCTAAGTAATATAAGATATAAATATGTGGTTCATAATAATAACTTCATACATTCATAATATCATCATCATAACTATAAATATAATGTATGTAAGCCATTATCATAACTATGGTATAAAGAAAGATTAAGTTAAAGAAAATCCCCCTTTGAACATTGAGAAAGGTTGGAGATGCAAGTCCATTTTTGATGTTGAATCGGATCACATCATCCCCCCCTTCTTTAAAGCGATTTGTCATCAAATCGAAGGGTAGTTTCTTTTCAACATTCCTCCATTCCATAGTTGCTGTCTCGTCAGAAATTGGGATCCCTTCTTTAGGCTCTTGAGTGAGATATGCCCATGTAATTTTGCTTTGAATATTGTGGTCCCTTGATATCCCAAAAGTGGTGTCTTTTAATACTCCAATAGGCATGATCATTGGATTCTCATAGGTCACATCCATTGGTTCTTCTAAAGACACATTCTTTGAATGAAAATTGATATCCTTTTGCTTTTCAATGGACACATCTTTTGGGTTCCCAAAGGTCACGTCTCCTAAATCTTCCTTTTGGCAATTGGTGCCTCTTGGTAAATCCTGCAAGTCAAAGGAAAAATCTGCATGTTCAAAGTTAGAATAATCATCTTTAACCTTGCATTTTGTCAATAGGCATTCTCGAATCAAGCACTTTGAAGAATAAGCACTTGTTTTTGGATCAGTTTCTTCCACAGTTGTTGCTTTTCCTTTCCTCATAGCCTCAACACTCTGTTTCATTCTGACTTGATCATTCTTAACTTGTTTAGGCGTTAAAGGAGTTAGGATAAACTTCTTTCCTTTATGGCTGAACGAGTATTGATTGGTAAAACAATCATGAATAGTCCTTTTGTCATATTGCCATGGCCTTCCAAGAAGTAGATGGCTAGCGTGCATAGGGACAACATCACACATAACCTCATCTTTGTATTTGCTAATGGAAAAAGGAACTATCACCTGTTTGCTAACGTTGAGTTCTCCTCGTTCACTGAGCCACTGCAACTTATATGGATTTGGGTGCTTCATTGTTTTTAAACCAAGTTTTTCCACCATTATTGTACTAGCCACATTAGTACAACTTCCACCGTCTATGATAACAAAACATACCTTTTCATTTATATGACATCGGGTAAGGAATATGTTCTCTCGTTGTGCATTGTCTTCCGCAACTTGAAGATTCAAACTCCTTCTAATTACCAAGGCTTCTCCTTGATCAACGGGATCAGCAAGAGTTATTTCTTCATTGACTTCAATGGGTGCCTCTTCTTCCTCTTCTGGTTCTGATTCTATTTCACCATTTCCAAGTAAGAGCATGGTATTCCAGTTAGGACATTGTGTAGCTATATGGCCCCTTCTAAGACATTTAAAACATCTAATGTCTCTTGATCGTTCAGTGGTTTGCTTTCCTCGGTTGGGGTCTTTACTTACTTGTTGAGTCTTTGAAGATTCAGCTTGTTCTTTAACAGGAGGAGTAGGTTTCTTTATGTTTGGACTCCATTTTGATGGTGTTGGCGCAACATTACGAGATGTATGTCTCTTCTTCAGTTGCCTTTCAATCTTCATTGCCATTTGTACCATCTCATCTAATTCAATGTAATGATACAACTCTAAGGTATTGGCAATTTCGAGATTAAGTCCAGCAAGGAATCTTGCCATAGTTGCTTCACGATCCTCCTCAATGTTGACTCGGATCATAGCCACTTCCATCTCTTTGTAGTAGTCCTCCACACTCCTATGGCCTTGTTTAAGATTCTGTAACTTTTGAAACAAGTCACGGTGATAGTGAACAGGAATGAATCGTTTTCTCATAATACCTTTCATTTCATGCCAAGTTGAGACCGGTCGTTCTCCATTCCTCCTTCGGTTAAGGGTAAGTTGATCCCACCATATTAAGGCATAGTCTATAAACTCCATGGCTGCCAATCTTACTTTCTTCATCTCGGAATAGTTATGGCAACTAAAAACATGTTCCACTTTGCTTTCCCATTCAAGATAGGCTTCAGGATCAGTCTTTCCTTGGAATTGAGGAATTTTGATCTTAATGTTGCTCAAATTGTCATCAATAATGGCACGTCTAGGGCCTTGGAATGCTGCTTGTTCACCCTCATCAAAATTTTCTTGAACATCTTCTTCTGGAGGGGGTGGTTGTTGTTGCCTTCTATTGGCTCCATTATGTCGGGTTGGTGGTAAATCATGGTGTTGATCTATCTTTTCATGAAGAGCATCGAACTCTTCACGAAACATTCTCATCATTTCACCAATGAGTGCCTGCATTTGTAAGTTTGGTGTTCCTGCATTTCCTCGGGGACTTTGAGACATGGTTAGTGAAATAAAGTAATTTAAAAACCTTACCAGCACACTCACAAAAACCTTACGTGGTCTCTCCAAGAAAATTCAGATTGCACTCCACTCACTCTCGTGTTTGCACTCGGGGATATGATCCTTGGCTTTTTCTGATCTCACCCTCTCGTTTGCCTTTTACCGCTCAATTCTCTCTTGTGGGTCCTTTTAAAGAACTAACTCAAGATTGAGCAAGTTTCTTTAGTTTGTGCGTCGGTTTAGAAATGGTTAAGGTATAGGATAAAGAATATGCTAGAAAAAGTTAAGAAAGATGATAAGGTAATGGAATAAGAAAAGATGAAAGAAAAGGAAATGAAATAGTAAATAAGTGAAGATGACTTACAACTCAAGTTGCAACACTTACTATCTTCCTTCACAAGAAACAACAAGGATACCTCCTTCAAGTTTGATGTTGGGCAGATTGTATGGTGCTTCTCTTTGAGTGTACTTTGCAACTTGCTTCACTTTTCTTTTGCTTTTTAATTTCTTCTTTTCTTTTCTTTCTTTTGCACTCCAAATTTGTTGTAGGAGTCTTTTCTTTTCTCTTTTCTTTTCTTCTTTCTTGTTGCTTTTTGTTGTAGCACTTTTAATGTCAATCCACCAAAGCTCTGATTACCGCATGATGTGAGGCTAACCAGGCTTCTTCAATGATGGAGAAGTTGGCAACCTTGTTGTTTCCCGATCTAGGAGAGACACCAAATGCTACACCTTGGATTGAAAGTAATATGCACAAAAAGAAGAAGAATTGATTAAGTAATATGATAATTAAGAAATGAAAAGTAAATAGAAATGGAAAGATTTGAAATGGATAGAATAGTTATCAAAGATGGGCTGCAGAAGTGTTGAATAAATCTCCTTCAAGTGATGTTGACTTCGGCCTCCAATGGTGGTGATGAAGTATGCCTTGTTGATGAATGAAGGATGATTTAATGGTGATGAAATGGTAATGGAAGGATGATGTTATTGGCGTGATAATGGTGATGGACAGATTGTATCTTATAAAACTAAGAAGGAACCAATGCTATAAAGGAGCAAAGACCCGTTTCTTATAAGTTCTATAAGGGATGGTATGAAAGTACTTTGACCCACTAGTTATTTAAACTAGGAACCAGAAGTATCAATGAGGAAATGACGCCACAAGCTTTAGAAAAGGCTTGCTTAATCGATATAGTTCTGAAAAGAACTTGAAGAGAGAATAATCTCACAAAAGGATTTTTAATTATCAAAGGGTTAAGTTTACAAATGAATGCCAAAGCCTATTTATAGTTTTGTAAAGGCTTGGCCGAATAAATAGATGCCTTTTCGGCAAAGTACATGTCTTAAAACGAAAATAAATGATGCTTGGATGAGGGGAGATGTCTTTGGCCGAATGGTTCCCATAACTCTTCATCTTGGCGCCAATTTGAAGCATGATGATGTTTAGGCCGAATAGAGAGAACCCTTTTCATCTTGGCGCCTAATTTATTCACATGCAAAGCACATGGGTGGCTGGTCATGTGGCACTCACATGGTTGGTGTTGAATGCTTAAGGCGTGGACTCTTCCATGGTGTGTAGATGAACAGCAACTTAGGCGTGACTTGGCATCAAACATGTGTCTAGGTGACTTGGCATCAATGGGGCAGCAACTAATTATGAAAGGTCACATTTGTGTGAAACAACCTTTCATCATTTGAGCTACTTCCCATGAGTTTGAGCTGAAGATGAGCTGGCCATAGATGAATTGCATGAAGATGAGTCATAGGACAACTCCTTGTGAAATGTCACTTCTCGGATTGGCAACTCTTCGCGAAAAGGTACGAATTCACAAAATTTGACCTAGACCATATTTGTAGTGCTCTGTGTGGTGAAGATGATGGTGCAACTCTCCAGCTGAAATGAAGTCTCTAGCTAGCTCAAAAGTCCAGCTCAAGTGAGCTATGAGCTCGAGGGTCAGCTGACAACTTTTCACCATTTGTTCTTCATGATCTCCCAAGTCATCCTATGTAAGGTTTCCTAGCTCATTGACTTCAATTCTAGCTTTAAATCAGCTCCCATGATGTGGCCGAACATGTACCTACAAAAGAAAGCATTTATAAGCTAAGTAATATAAGATATAAATATGTGGTTCATAATAATAACTTCATACATTCATAATATCATCATCATAACTATAAATATAATGTATGTAAGCCATTATCATAACTATGGTATAAAGAAAGATTAAGTTAAAGAAAATCCCCCTTTGAACATTGAGAAAGGTTGGAGATGCAAGTCCATTTTTGATGCTGAATCGGATCACATCACTAAAGCCATGAACAAAGTTGAAAGAGAAGTTTGGCATGAGAAACAAATAAACTTGGAGAGAGTTGAAAATGAGAAAAATGAAAGGATTGAATCTAAAAACAAAGAAGAAAAGGAAAATGAGGGTGGATAAAATATTTTATCTAATCCTACTCCTACTCTTTCTTTTGTTGTGCAGGACAATCCAATAGACATGTCACTTCAAGTTGAAGATTCAAGAAACATTTCTTTTGAAGAATCAATAGACGTAACTTTTGGTGATCCACAAGACATGTCCTTTGACATTTCAAAGGATGTACCTCTTCAAATTCGAAAGAATGTGCCAATTGAAGTACGAAGAGTTGATATCATTCATGCTCCAAGTACATTGCACATATTGAAGGGAATTCAACAAGCAATGGAGTTTTTCATCATTAAGCAACCAATACCCATTAAACATCATCCATGGTTTGCTATTTCCATTCATATTGTTAATAGTTTTTTATTTACTAACTTTGATTTGTTTTGCAGCAACTTATTTCATCCTTATGGTGAAATACTACAAACCTTAAAGGCAATCATTCGGAGAGGCACAAAGGTGAAAGGACATGATCCTTTAAATCAACACCAAGGAGTTATTATCTTCACCAAACAAAATGTCTCTCCCATTCAAAGGACATATGATGGTTCCCAAACATTGTGTCCTCCCATAAAAGGACGTGAAGTTACCAGAATTGAAGCCAAGAGTTTCAACATTTCGTGTGAAACATCTATTGGAGGAAAACATAAGGATTCAATCCTTCCAACATCAAGAAGGTCTTCAATGAGAAACTACTTCGATTTGAGGACAAATCGCGTAAAAGAAGGGGAAGATGATACGATCCAAACTAGCTCCAATTTTCTCCACACTTTGTGATGTGATCCTGTCAAGCACCAACTTTCTACATGACATACTCACATCATTGAAAATCCATCAAGCTCAATATAAGGGAGTTCTACCTTACTTTATATTATATTTACTCATTTATGCACTATATATTATTATGAGCATACATTTTCATATTAGACTATGCTTGAATTATCATAACATGTGCATTCATTCATTATGTCCTATGGTTTGAATCATTGATTGATATTCATGCATATAATATATAGTTATAATAATAATATTCATTCATTATCATATGATGCATGAGTTATTATTATAACCTATAGTTCACATCTTTATAATATGCACATTCTTATTACTTTATAATAATTCATATACTTAGCTTATATTATGCTTTCTTTTGTAGGTGCATGTTCGGCCATATGATGGGAGCTGACTTAAAGCTAGCATTGGAGTCCAAGAGCTATGGAAACTTAACTAGGACAACTCCGGGACAGCTCAAGAACATTTTGGGACAAAGTTGCCAGCTGACCCCTAAGCTCATAGCTCACTTGAGCTGGACTTTTGAGCTAGCTAGAGACCTCATTTCAGCTGGAAAGTTGCACT
This sequence comes from Hibiscus syriacus, assembly GCF_006381635.1. Lineage (NCBI taxonomy): Eukaryota > Viridiplantae > Streptophyta > Magnoliopsida > Malvales > Malvaceae > Hibiscus > Hibiscus syriacus. The sequence continues at coordinate 15,813,258 of NW_024063533.1, forward strand.
ATCATCTTCACCACACAGAACACTTCAAATATGGTCTATGTTAATTTTTGTGGATTCGTACCTTTTTGTGAATAGTTGTCATTCCAAAAGGTGCCTTTTCAAAAGGAGCTGACCTATGACTCATCTTCATGTAATTCATCTATGGCCATCTCATATTCAGATCAAAAACTTGTAAAGTAGCTCAAATGATGAAAGGTTACCTTCCACATAATGTGACCTTTCATGACAAGTTGCTGCCCATTGAAGGCCATGACACCTAGATGCATGTTGGAAGCCAAGTCACGCATAGTTGCTACCATATTCATTCCATGGACTTCAAGACACCATCTTATGGTTGTAACATCACCAAAGCCTTGCAAGAAGACCCATGTACGTTCAAGTAGGCTGCCATGTGCATCATTCAAGCATGTGCACTCCATGTGACATCAAATAGGCGCCAAAACACCAGGGGATGCTTCCTATTCGGCCAAAGACTTATTCCTCTCCATTTTGGCACCCAAATGACTTCCAAAAGCATTCAAAACATCCTTAGGCCGAACCAACACCTTACTATTTGGCCAAGAGCATGTATCTTCATTAAAATCATGTATTTTCATTTAAAAGTCATGTATTTTCAAAGGGGTTTAATGCATAGCCGAACCATCATGTACCTATTCGGCCTAAACCCTTTGAAAAACTATAAATAGGCTAGTGCATTTCATTTGTAATCATATTAACTCTTATATAAAACATACTCTTGTGAGTTATTTCTCTTCAAAGTTCTTTGTGAACTTTATCGATTAAGCAAGTATAATTCATATACTTGTGGCGTCATTCTTTCCATCTTGATTCCAAAATTCCTAGATTGATATCTAGTGGGTTGAAGACACTATCACCACCCCTCAAACAAGTTTGTGAAGACCAAGATTGTGCTTGTGAGGATTATTTCATCTTTGGCGAGTTTGATATACAAATCAACACCATCTCCATTTCATCATTGCCATCATCAACAACATCCATCAATACCATCAATTCTGCAGCCATCTCTATCCTATCTTTATTTCATTTCATTACTTATATTATTATTCCTTTATTTAAGTCCATTATTAATCATATTTTCTTATCTTATTTTGCAGCCCAAACTTATAAATTCAAGGACATCAATACTTGTCAATCCTAGATCGGGACACAATAAGGCTATCTACTATCTTCCATCAAAGCGTGTAGATTCGCCGTACATCAAGCGGTAATCAGAGCATAGTTGGATTGACAACAAAAGTATCATTGTCGTGCAAAGCAAAAGAAAAAAAGACTCCTACATCAAAATTGGAGTGCAAAAAGAAAAAAAAAGACAAAAAGAAAAAAAATCAAAATAGAAGAAAAGAAAAAAAAGAAGAATTTCAAAAAGAAGAAAAGCCAAGGAAAGTGTGTTCTACCATTGCAAGTACATCAAAGAGGCCATCTACACTATGAGAAGATAACCTTTTGTTTCTTGAGAAAGGTTGCAGTAAGTGTTGTTTCTTGGATTGTAAGTCACCTCTTCCATTTTCTATCCTTTCATTTTCCTTGTCTTCAACCATTTCATTCTTTTAATCCTTTCTTCTACCTATCAATATCCTCTATTTCTTCTACCCTAACCTATTTGCAGCCGACGCACACAAGGAAGGAATTAACTTGCTCTAATCTTGAGTAAGTTCTTCAAAGGACTTAGCAAGAGAAATTGGAGTGGAAAAAGGCTAATTGAGAGAGTGAGATCAGAAGGGGAATTGTTAAAAGCCTTGATATATTCCTGAGAGTAAACACGAGTGTTGAGTAGAGTGATCTTATCATTTCTTTGGAGTGAACTTGTGAGACTTTGTGAGTGTGCTGGTAAGGTTTTAATTTTATTTAATTTTTTCACTAATAAATGTCTTGTGATTTTTCATCTTTCCAAACCTTGGAGGATAAACAGCAAAGAACAAATACATTTCACACTCGTTGCCATGTAAATGGTAAAGTGTGTCTTGTAGCTATTGATGGAGGAAGTTGTACAAACATTGCGAGCACATACATGGTCAAGAAATTGGGACTTACAACATTCAAACATCCTAGCCCATATGTTTTACAAGGATTAAATGAAGATGAAGAGTTCGAAGTCATAGAGCAAGTACTTGTGCCCTTTTCAATTGGGAGATATTAAGATGAAGTATTTTGTGATGTTGCTTCCATAAATTCAAGCCATCTTCTTTTCGGTCGACCTTGGCATTTTGATAAACGAGCATTGTATGATGGGTTCACAAATCGATATTCATTCTAGCACAATAAAAGAAAAATCATCTTGACTCCATTATCCTCTAGCCGAGTAAATGAAGATTAAAACATCTTGAGGGAACACATTAAAACAATGAAGGAGCAACTTGAAGAATAACGTTTGGAAGAAAGTTGCAGTGAAGGAATGCAATTTGAAATTGAACAAAACGTTGAAAATGATGAAAATCAGAGAGTGAATGTAGAACACATTGGAATTAAAAATGAGGGGAATGAGATTGGAGTAGAAAAGGAGACTTTTGAACAAATTTTATCTAACTTTACTCCTTCTCCTATTTTTCCTTATGTTTTGTAGGGAAATTCAAAAGACATATCTTTTCGAGGAGACGATTCAAGAATCATGGCTTTTGGAGGACTAAAAGATGTGACTTTTGAAGAACCAATAGTCATGAGTTTTGGTGAATCACAAAACATGTCTTTTGATATTTCAAAGGTTATACCATTTGAAGTTCCAAAAGAAGCATTCCTTGAAGTGCCAAGAGTTGTGTTCGTTGACATTCCAAGTGCATTGTCAACAATGAAAAGAATTCAGCAACCAACTCCCATTAAACATCCTCCTGGTTTGATATGTCCATTCATCTTGTCAATATTTTTTCATTTATTTATTTTGATTCATTTTGCAGCAATTCGATTCATGTATGTGGCATTATTTTATCAATTTATGATGGCAAGGACAATATAAAGAACATAATTTTTCAAGGAAAGGAGCCAAAGGGCGTGACTCTTCAAGAATCTAAGGTTGTGACTCTTCAATCAAAGGACATGATCTTTGGAGGACCAAAGAATGTGTCTTTTAGAATGCCAAAAGTTATGAACGTTCAAAGCAACATCTCTTTCGATTCAAAAGACATCACTCTTGGTCATCCAAAAGATGTGAACAGGGAGTATACTTTTAACCTAACAATGATTCATAATTCCATTGCTTATGAAAGTTTTCTTTCTTTTCCGGACCAGGAGGTTCAAGATACTTATTCAAGGTTCATGACTTTTCACAAGGATCCTTTCATAGATCTTTTCGAAAGGGAATGTCTTGAACAAGTTATTATTGAATGGATATATTTAGAATACAAATCAACAATGATTGAAGGGGTGTACAATTTGGAGAAGTCACATTTCGATTTGAGGACAAATCGCATAAAAGAAGGGGAGGATGATGTGATCCTGTCTAGCACCAACTTTCTGCATGACATACTCACTTCATTGAAAATCCATCAAGCTCAATATAAGGGAGTTATACCTTATTTTATATTATATTTACTCATTTATGCACTATATATTATTACGAGCATACATTTTCATATTAGACTATTCTTGAATTATCATAACATGTGCATTCATTCATTATGTCCTATGGTTTGCATCATTAATTGATATTCATGCATATAATCTATAGTTATAATAATAATATTCATTCATTATCATATGATGCATGATTTATTATTATAACCTATAGTTCACATCTTTATAATATGCACATTCTTATTACTTTATAATAATTCATATACTTAGCTTATATTATGCTTTCTTTTGTAGCTGCATGTTCGGCCATATGATGGGAGCTGACTTAAAGCTAGCATTGGAGTCCAAGAGCTATGAAAACTTAACTAGGACAACTCCGGGACAGCTCAAGAACATTTTGGGACAAAGTTACCATCTGACCCCTAAGCTCATAGCTCACTTGAGTTGGAATTTTGAGCTAGCTAGAGACCTCATTTCAGCTGGAGAGTTACACCGTCATCTTCACCACACAGAACACTTCAAATATGGTCTATGTCAATTTTTGTGGATTCGTAGCTTTTCACGAATAGTTGTCATTCCAAAAGGTGCCTTTTCACAAGGAGCTGACCTATGACTCATCTTCATGTAATTCATCCATGGCCAGCTCATCTTCAGCTCAAACACTTGTAAAGTAGCTCAAATGATGAAAGGTTACCTTCCACATAATGTGACCTTTCATGACAAGTTACTGCCCATTGAAGGCCATGACACCTAGATGCATGTTGGAAGCCAAGTCACGCATAGTTGCTTCCATATTCATTCCATGGACTTGAAGACACCATCCTATGGTTATAACATCACCAAAGCCTTGCAATAAGACCTATGTGCGTTCCAGTAGGCTGCCATGTGCATCATTCAAGCATGTGCACTCCATGTGACATCAAATAGGCGCCAAAACACCAAGGGATGCTTCCTATTCGGCCATATACTTATTCCTCTCCATTTTGGTGCCCAAATGACTTCCAAAAGCATTCAAAACATCCTTAGGCCGAACCAACACCTTACTATTCGGCCAAGAGCATGTATCTTCATTAAAATCATGTATTTTCATTTAAAAGTCATGTATTTTCAAAGGGGTTTCATGAATATCCGAACCATCATGTACCTATTCGGCTTAAACCCTTTGAAAAACTATAAATAGGCTAGTGCATTTCATTTGTAATCATCTCAACTCTTATATAAAACATACTCTTGTGAGTTATTTCTCTTCAAAGTTCTTTGTGAACTTTATCGATTAAGCAAGTATAATTCATATACTTGTGGCGTCATTCTTTCCATCTTGATTCCAAAATTCTTAGATTGATATCTAGTGGGTTGAAGACACTATCACCACCCGTCACACAGGTTTGTGAAGACCGGGATTGTGCTTGTTAGCATTATTTCATCTTTGGCGAGTTTGAGATACAAATCAACACTATCTCCATTTCATCATTGCCATCATCAACAACATCCATCAATACCATCAATTCCGCAGCCATCTCTATCCTATCTTTGTTTCATTTCATTACTTATATTATTATTCCTTTATTTAAGTCCTTTATTAATCATATTTTCTTATCTTATTTTGCAGCCCAAACTTATAAATTCAATGACATCAGTACTTGTCAATCCTAGATCGGGACACAATAAGGCTATCTACTCTCTTCCATCAAAGCGTGTAAATTCGCCTTACATCACTTTGAACACACCATGGATGTTCTTCAAAGTTGTTTCTAAGGGAGTTCTTCATTACCCTATCTTATACTATATCATTTATACATTCTATTCTATCATAAGCATGCATTCACATGTTAGTATAAATTATCATATTATTATTTCCATCCTATGCTTATTTGATCATGTTTTTCATATTATTCAAATATATGCTATGATTACATATCATTTCTTAGGATATTATTATTACATGTTTCATTTATCATTTATGAATACCATGTTATATGATATTCATGCATACAACATATACCCATATCTGTATGATTGATACACAATGTTATAAGCATGTTAGGATAGTTTTATAATCATATTAAGCATGATTATTATATATACATCAAGGCAGCATACTTATAATGCATTTCGTTAGTTTAAATGCATTCATAATAGCTCTTAAGCCTCATGCATAATCTTATACATATTATGAGATGATAAAATTAGCTCATGTCCTTCAAACTTAGCTCACATTACCATAAACAAACATGACATCAAGGTATTTAGCTCATATCAGCTCAATACCATGGAATTACCTTGTTTCCTTGCACATATAGGTACATTGGAGCATGATGCATGTTGAGGTAGCTTGGTGAATGATTTGGACGTCATATGCAGCTCACAAATAACTTACAAAGTACAAGGCAGCTCATGGAACACTAAGGAAAGCTCGATTCAGCTGGATGAGCTTAAGGCTAGCTAAATATAGCTAGTTGAACTATTTGGAGCTGAGTTGCCAAAAGTGATGTCAAAGGTAGCTGAATGTAGCTGAACATAATGTTAAGGAGCTCACAAGGACTTAGCTAGGAAGCTTGTTCACATACAACCCATGTTTGCCAGCTAGCTCCATAACTCAAGCTAGCTTTAAGGAGACACATGCACGCCCAAGAGAGAGCAGATGACCAGCCATCATTCCATGCACAAGGCTGCACCACAAGGCTTCCTATAACACCCATTTGCCTTGCATATAACCAGCCCCCATGTACCTTGCATGTAGATCATTTAGGCGCCAAGATGAAGAGTTTTCTCCCTATTCGACCAAGCCATGTGTTTTGCATGTGATCAGCCCCCATGTGCCTTGTATGTGGTTCATTTAGGCGCCAAGATGAAGAGTTCTCTCCCTATTCGGCCAAGCATCAACTACCATCCAAATTGGCACCAGCATGAAGTGACACAAGAACTATTCGGCCAAGGGTTATTACCCTCCATTTAAACTGAACCGTCATCTCTATTTAGCATTAAATTATATCTCTATAGGAAGGCACAAGGCTGACCGAATCTCCTTGTAATTATTCAGCCATGTCTCTCCATTTCCTATAAATAGAAAAGCATTCATCATTTGTAATCAGACCTTTGTTTTAATTAAAGTGAGATTATTCTCTTCCTTAAGTCCTGGTGACTTTTTATCGACTTATCAAGTATAATTTATACTTGTGGTGTCAACCCCTTATCTTTTCACCTTGATACTTCTGGTTCCTAGTTATTTATAACTAGTGGGTCAAAGTACTTCAGACCACCCCTTAAAGAAGCAATATAAAGTCTGGGTCTTTACTCTATATAGCAATGGTTCTTCTTTTAGTCTTCTTTAAGATACTATCCTCACAATCATCCCTTTGTTTCATAAACCATAACCATAGCCATATCAACCATCTTCCGCTTCCATCTCTCAATTAAACAGCCCACCTAATCACCCATACGTTTACCACCCTTAACCATTTTGTTTTGAACCATTCACTTTGCAGGTTGTTTTACTTCCTTCCTAGATCCACAATCATTTGTTAATGCATCAAAAGTGCCTTACATCAAGTGGTAATCAGAGCTTTGGTGAAAGAAAGCAACATGCAACAAAACAACAACAAAAATACAAAAAGAAGTGCAAGTGAAGTGCAAAGTCAAAGAAATCAAGTAAAAAAATCAAAAAAGGAATTAAGCACTCCAAAAGAAAAAATCTAGCACACAAAAAGAAGAAAAGCAAATAAAAGAAAAGAAAGAAGTTGAAGCACTCATCAATAATTCTCATCACCAAGCAAGTTAAATAAGCTGTTTAAATTGATTGTGGTGATAGAAGGTTGTGAAGTGACTTGTGTAAGTAACCCCTTTTGTTCTTTTCTTTCTATTTCTAAGCCACCCTTTCATTATATTTTGCTTTTCGTTCCTACTAACTCTTTTGCAGCCGATGCTAAACAAGTAAAATTTACTTGATAAGGTCTTGAGTAAAGTCCTCTAGAACTTGGGACAAGAGAATTGAGAGGAAAAAGGCCGGAGCGTGTGTGAGATCATAAGAGGACAAGTAAAAGCCATTAAAGTCCTAGAGTGCAAACACGAGCGGATTGAGTGACATTCAATTTTCTTGGAGTGACTCGTGAGGCTTGTGAGAGTAAATTCTGGTAAGGTCCTACACACATTTCATTTTTTCCTTATTTGCTAACATGCCTCTTCCATCCAACATCTTTGTAGTCAAAAGGACATTGAACATTCAAAGTCAAGATGATGAACAGAGAGAGAACATCTTCCATACCAAATGTCACATAGGAGATAAAGTTTGTGTGGTGATCATTGATGGAGGAAGTTGTACAAACATAGCAAGTACTCACATGGTGGAAAAGTTGGGTCTTAAGACTTCCAAGCATCCTCATCCATACAAACTTCAGTGGCTCAACGATGTAGGTGAAGCCAAGGTAACCAAACATGATGTAAGGCTAACCAGGCTTCTTCAATAATGGAGAAGTTGGCAACCTTGTTGTTTTCCGATCTATGAGAGACACCAATTGCTACACTTTGAATTGAAGTAATCTGTATAAAAGAAGAAGAATTGATTAAGTAAATGGATAATTAAGAAAATGAAAATGAAATGGAAAAAGGAAAGAATTGAAATGGATAGAAAAGTTATCAAAGATGGGTTGTGGAAGTGTTGTTGAAGAATCCTTCAAGAGTTGATGAATTCGGCCTCCAAATGATGTTGTTGGATGCATGCCTTGTTGATGTTTGAAGGATAATTCAAAGATGAAGAAATGGAAATGGAATTTGGTGATGATATAGGTGTGATATGGTGATGGACTATGGTGATGATATAGGCGTGATAATGGTGATGGAAGATGGTGATGAACAGATTGTATCTTATAAAACTAAGAAGGAACCAATGCTATAAAAGAGCAAAGACTCGTTTCTTATAAGTCTTATAAGGGATGATATTAAGGACTTTGACCCGCTAGTTATAAGAACTAGGAACCAGAAGTATCAAGGAATAGGAATGACACCACAAGCTTTAGAAAGGCTTGCTTAATCGATATAGTTCTAAAAAGAACTTAAAGAGAGAATAATCTCACAAAGGATTTATAATATCAAAGGGTTGTCCTTGCAAATAAAATATCCAAGCCTATTTAAAGGTTAGCATAGGTTTGGCCGAATAAATAGGTGTACATTCGACTAAATACTTGACTATTAAATAGAAATACATGATGTTTTAATGAATGAAGATGTCCTTGGCTGAATGGTCTCCTTGCTCTTCATCTTCCCAATTTTGAATCAAAAGGATGCTTAGGTTGAATAGAGAGAACCCTCTTTATTTTGGCACCCATTTCATCCACACACATGGCACATGTGTGGGCTGGTCATGAGGCACTTACATGGGTGGCTTGGGGTCTTATGGTGTGTCTCCTACTTGGTGTGAAGTTGAGCAGTAACTTAGGTGTGACTTTGCATCCAACTTGCTTCTAGATGACATGGCATCAATGGGGCAGCAACTATTTATGAAAGGTCATATTTGTGGAAGGCAACCTTTCATCATTTGAGCTACTTCCCATGTGTTTGAGCTGAAGATGAGCTGGCAATAGATGAAGGACATGTGTATAGACATAGGACATCTCTTTGTGAAAAGGCACTTCTCGGAATGGCAACTCTTCGCGAAAAGGTACGAAGTCACAAAAATTGACCTAGACCATATTTGTAGTGTTCTGTGTGGTGAAGATGTTGGTGCAACTCTCTAGCTGAAAAGAGGTCTCTAGCTAGCTCAAAAGTCCAGCTCAAGTGAGCTATGAGCTCGGGGGGTCAGCTGGCAACTTTGTCCTAAAATGTTCTTGAGCTGTCCCGGAGTTATCCTAGTCACTTTTCCTTAGCTCGTTGACTCCAATGCTATCTTTAATTCAGCTCTCATAATATGGCCGAACATGCACCTACAAAAGAAAGCATAATATAAGCTAAGTATATGAATTATTATAAAGTAATAAGAATGTGCATATTATAAAGATGTGAACTATAGGTTATAATAATAACTCATGCATCATATGATAATGAATGAATATTATTATTATAACTATAGATTATATGCATGAATATCAATCAATGATGCAAACCATAGGACATAATGAATGAATGCACATGTTATGATAATTCAAGCATAGTCTAATATGAAAATGTATGCTCATAATAATATATAGTGCATAAATGAGTAAATATAATATAAAGTAAAGTAGAACTCCCTTATATTGAGCTTGATGGATTTTCAATGATGTGAGTATGTCATACAGAAAGTTGGTGCTAGACAGGATCACATCATCCTCCCTTCTTTTATGCGATTTGTCCTCAAATCGAAATGTGACTTCTCCAAATTTTACACCCCTTCAATCTTTGTTGATTTGTATTCTAAATATATCCATTCAATAGTAACTTGTTCAAGACATTCCCTTTCAAAAAGATCTATGAAAGGATCCTTGTGAAAAGTCATGAACCTTGAATAAGTATCTTGAACCTCCTTGTCCTGAAAAGAAAGAAACTTTCATAAGTAAGGGAATTATGAATCATTGTTATGTTAAAAGTATACTCCCTGTTCACATCTTTTGGATGACCAAGAGTGATGTCTTTTAAATCGAAAGAGATGTTGCTTTGAACGTTCATAACTTTTGATATTCTAAAAGACACATTCTTTGGTCCCCCAAAGATCATGTCCTTTGATTGAAGAGTCACGGCCTTAGATTCTTGAAGAGTCACGTCCTTTGGCTCCTTTCCTTGAAAAATTATGTTCTTTAAATCGTCCTTTCCATCATAAATTGATAAAATAATGCCACATACATGAATCAAATTGCTGCAAAATGAATCAAAATAAGTAAATGAAAAACTATTAACAAGATGAATGGACATATCAAACCATGGTGGATGTTTAATGGGAGTTGGTTGCTGAATTCTTTTCATTGTTGATATTGCACTTGGAATGTCAATGAACACAACTCTTGGCACTTCAAGGAATGCTTCTTTTGGAACTTCAAATGGTATAACCTTTGAAATATCAAAAGACATGTTTTGTGATTCACCAAAACTCATGACTATTGGTTCTTCAAAAGTCACATCTTTTAGTCCTCCAAAAGCCATGATTCTTGAATCATCTCCTCGAAAAGATGTCTTTTGAATTACCCTGCAAAACATAAGGAAAAATAGGAGAAGGAGTAAAGTTAGATAAAATTTGTTCAAAAGTCTCCTTTTCTACTTCAATCTCATTCCCCTCATTTTTAATTCCAATGTGTTCTTCATCCACTCTCTGATTTTCATCATTTTCAACGTTTTGTTCAATTTCAAATTGTATTCCTTCACTGCAACTTTCTTCCAAACGTTATTCTTCAAGTTGCTCCTTCATTGTTTTAATTCCCTCAGGATGTTTTGATCTTCATTTACTCGGCTAGAGGATAATGGAGTCAAGATGATTTTTCTTTTATTGTGTTAGAATGAATATCGATTTGTGAATCCATCATACAATGCTCGTTTATCAAACTACCAAGGTCGACTAAAAAGAAGATGGCTTGAATTTATGGAAGCAACATCACAAAAGACTTCATCTTTATATCTTCCAATTGAAAAGGGCACAAGTACTTGCTCTATGACTTCGAACTCTTCATCTTCATTTAATTCTTGCAAAACATATGGGCTAGGATGTTTGAATGTTGTAAGTCCCAATTTCTTGACCATGTATGTGCTTGCAATGTTTGTACAACTTCCTCCATCAATAGCTACAAGACACACTTTACCATTTACATGGCAACGAGTGTGAAATGTGTTTGTTCTTTGTTGTTCATCCTCCAATGTTTGGAAAGATGGAAGATCACAAGGCATTGTTAGTATAAAAATAAAAAAAAATTAAATCCTTACCAGCATACTCACAAAAGCCTCACTTGGTCACTCCAAAGAAAATTAAGACTTCACTCCACTCGCACTCGTGTTTGCACTTGGGGATATGTTCTTGGTTTTTTCTGATCCCCCTTCTGATCTCACCCTCTCATTTTCCTTTTACCTCTCAATTCTCTCTTATGGGTCCTTTAAAGAACTAACTCAAGATTGAGCAAGTTTCTTATTTTGTGTATCGGCTTAAAACAATATGGTTAGGGTATAGAAATGGTTATGGTAAAGGTAGGATAGAAAAGGTTAAGAAAAGGATAAAGTAATGAAATAAGAAAAGATGAAAGAAAAGGAAATGAAATAGTAAGAAAGTGAAGATAACTTATAACTCAAGTTGCAACACTTACTATCTTCCTTCACGGAAACAACAAGGATACCTCCTTCTAGTTTGATGTTGGGTAGATGGTAATATGCTTCTCTTTGAGTGTACTTTGCAACTTTCCTTCACTTTTTCTTTTGCTTTGAATTTTCTTCTTTTCTTTTCTTTCTTTTGCACTCCAAATTTGATGTAGGAGTATTTTTCTTTTCTTTTTATTTTTCTTCTTTCTTTTTCTCTTTTTGTTCCTTTTGTTGCAGCACTTGATTGTCAATCCACCAAAGCTCTGATTACCGCTTGATGTAAGGCTAACCAGGCTTCTTCAATAATGGAGAAGTTGGCAACCTTGTTGTTTCCCGATCTAGGAGAGACACCAAATGCTACACTTTGAATTGAAGTAATCTGAACAAAAGAAGAAGAATTGATTAAGTAAATGGATAATTAAGAAAATAAAAATTAAATGGAAAAAGGAAAGAATTGAAATGGATAGAAAAGTTATCAAAGATGGGCTGTGGAAGTGTTGTTGAAGAATCCTTCAAGAGTTGATGAATTCAGCCTCTAAATGATGTTGCTGGACGTATGCCTTGTTGATGTTTGAAGGATAATTCAAAGATGAAGAAATGGAAATGAAATTTGGTGATGATATAGGCGTGATATGGTGATGGACTATGGTGATGATATAGGCATGATAATGGTGATGGAAGATGGTGATGAACATATTGTATCTTATAAAACTAAAAAGGAACCAATGCTATAAAAGAGAAAAGACCCATTTCTTATAAGTCTTATAAGAGATGGTATTAAGGACTTTGACCCGCTAGTTATAAGAACTAGGAATCAGAAGTATCAAGGAATAGGAATGACGCCACAAGCTTTAGAAAGGCTTGCTTAATCGATATAGTTCTAAAAAGTACTTAAAGAGAGAATAATCTCACAAAGGATTTATAATATCAAAGGGTTGTCCTTACAAATGAAATATCCAAGCCTATTTATAGGCTAGCATAGGTTTGGCCGAATAAATAGGTGTTCATTCGGCTAAATACATGACTATTAAATAGAAATACATGATGTTTTAATGAATGAAGATGTCCTTGGCCAAATGGTCTCCTTGCTCTTCATCTTGGCGCCAATTTTAATCAAAAGGATGCTTAGGCCAAATAGAAGGAACCCTCTTCATTTTGGCGCCCATTTCATCCACACGCATGGCACATGTGTGGGCTGGTCATGAGGTACTCACATGGGTGGCTTGGGGTCTTATGGTGTGTCTCCTACTTGGCGAGAAGTTGAGTAGCAACTTAGGTGTGACTTTGCATCCAACTTGCTTCTAGATGACATGGCGTAAATGGGGCAGCAACTATTTATGAAAGGTCACATTTTTTGAAGGCAACCTTTCATCATTTGAGCTATTTCCCATGTGTTTGAGCTGAAGATGAGCTGTCCATAGATGAAGGACATGTGTATAAGACATAGGACAACTCCTTGTGAAAAGGCACTTCTCGGAATGGTAACTCTTCGCGAAAAGGTACGAAGTCACAAAAATTGACCTAGACCATATTTGTAGTGTTCTGTGTGGTGAAGATGTTGGTGTAACTCTCCAGCTGAAAAGAGGTCTCTAGCTAGCTCAAAAGTCCAGCTCAAGTGAGCTCTGAGCTCAGGGGTCAGCTGGAAACTTTGTCCCAAAATGTTCTTGAGCTATCCCAGAGTTGTCCTAGTAACTTTTCCTTAGCTCGTTGACTTCAATGCTAGCTTTAAGTCAGCTCCCATCATATGGCCGAACATGCACCTACAAAAGAAAGTATAATATAAGCTAAGTATATGAATTATTATAAAGTAATAAGAATGTGCATATTATAAAGATGTGAACTATAGGTTATAATAATAACTCATGCATCATATGATAATAAATGAATATTATTATTATAACTATAGATTATATGCATGAATATCAATCAATGATGCAAACCATAGGACATAATGAATGAATGCACATGTTATGATAATTCAAGCATAGTGATGTGATCCAATTCAGCATCATATTTACCATGCCTATACCAACCTAGTCAGGGAAGAAACTTTCTATCTTTATACCTATAGATGCTTATTTCATATGTTATAAGATAATTATTTTCATATATATATATATAATACCTATAGTTATGATAATAAGCTATCTATTTATATATGAGATACAAGTTATTATCATATACTATAGTCACAATCTTATAATATACACATTATATAAGTTTATATACTTAGTTTATTTCTTTATGTTATTCTTGTAGGCACATTCGGCCAATACTTGGGAGCTGCATTGGAGCTAAATGGAGCACGTAACAGCAAGGAAACTTACATGGGATCGATTAGGAGAGCACAAGGAACAATTAGTGAAAAGTTGTCCGGTGGCCGTGAGCTCATAGCTAGATTGAGCTGAAGATTTGAGCTACAAGATGACCTTAATTCAGCTGGGGAGTTGCACCATCATCATCACCACTTAGGACACTTCAAATATGTCCTAAATCAAAATTTGTGAAATTGTATCTTTACGCGAATAGTTACCACCTCAAGAGGTACCTTTTCACAAGGAGCTGCCCAAACGTTCACCATGTCACAAGTCATCTATGGCCAGCTCACCTTTAGCTCATTCACACCATAAGCAGCTCAAACATGAAGGGACACCTTTCTCAAATATTGTGACCTTTCATGAATGATGTTGCCCATGAAGATGTCTTTTTGTCTAGGAGCACGTTGATGAAGGAATTGCTAACATTGGAAGCTTAAATCACCAAGAGACATGAGATAGAGCTCCATTCCTATTCGGTCACACCACATTCCTTGCACATGGAAGCTTTGGCGCCAAACATGATAAGGCATATGACTATTCGGCCAGGGAGAGGAAATTGGCGCCAAGATGAACAAGCATGCACCATTCGACCAAGGGAGATGTCTCTCCACCCTTTGACCGAATCATTAAGGCCTTTCATGAAGAGTTAGCCGAACCATCACAAGCCCAAAGGACTTATTCATTCATCTCAAGCATTATGTATTTTCCTAAGACATGTATCTAGCTGAAACATCATGTAACTATTCGGCCAAGCCCTCTTATTTCCTATAAATAGAGTGGCTTGCCTTCATTTGCACTCATCTCATCTCTTATATAAAACATACTCTTGTGAGTTATTTCTCTTCAAAGTTCTTTGTGAACTTTATCAATTAAACAAGTATAGTTCCTATACTTGTGGCATCATTCCTTCCATTTTGATTCCAAAATTCCTAGATTCTTATCTAGTGGGTTGAAGACACTATCACCACCCCTCAAGCAAGTTTGTGAAGATTTGGATTGTGCTTCATAGCATAGTTTCCTCTTTGGCGTGTTTGAGATAGAACATCACCACCATTGCCATTTCATCATTACCATCATCCATCTCTTCCATCAATTCCGCAGCATCTCTATCATTTCTTTATTTCATTTCATTCTTATTATTTATTTTCATTACTTATATTATTATCCCCTTTATTAATTCCATTATTAATCATTCTTTTCTAATCTTATTTTGCAGCCCAAACTTATAAATTCAAGGACATCAGTACTTGTCAATCCTAGATCTGGACACAATAAGGCTATCTACTCTTTTCATCAAAGTGTGTAGATTCACCTTACATCAAGTGATAATCAGAGCATAGTTGGATTGAAAACAAAAGTGTCATTGGCGTGCAAAGCAAAAAAAAAAAAAAAGACTCCTTCAACAAAATTGGAGTGCAAAAAGAAAAGAAAAAGACAAAAAGAAGAAAAAAAAACGAAAAAAAAAAGAAATTCAAAAGAGAAAGCAACCCAAGGAAAAGTGCTCTACCATTACAAGAACATCAAACATGCCATCTACACTATGAGAAGATAACCTTATTGTTTCTTGAGAAAAGTTGCAGTAAGTGTTGTTTCTTGAATTGTAAGTCACCTCTTCCATTTTCTATCCTTTCATTTCCCTTGTCTTCAACCATTTCTTTCTTTTAATACCTTTGAATCCTTTCTTCTACCTTTTCATTTTTTTATACTCTTTCTACCCTATCCTATTTGCAGCCGACGCACACAAGGAAGGAATTAACTTGTTATAATCTTGAGTAAGTTCCTCAAAGGACTTAGCAAGAGAAATTTGAGTTGAAAAAGGCTATTGAGAGAGTGAGATCAGAAAGGGAATTGTTAAAAGCCAAATATATATTCCCGAGAGTAAACACGAGTGTTGAGTGGATTGATCTTATCTTTTCTTTGGAGTGAAATTATGAGACTTTGTGAGTGTGCTGGTAAGGTTTATTTTTTTTTTGTTTTATTTACTAACCATGTCTCAAAGTCCTAAAAGAAATACAGGTCAACCCAATTTGCAAATGCAAGCACTGATTAGAGAAATGATGAGAATATTTCGAACCGAATTTGATGCTCTCCATGAGAAACTAGACCAAAGACAAGATCAACCACAAATTAGAAACAATAATACTCCTCGGAGGTAACAACCTCTTCCAGAAGATGATGTCCCAAAATCCTTATGATTAAGAAGAACCAGTATTGATACAAGGACCTAGGCGTGCCAATTTTGATGATAATATGAGCAACATCAAAATAAAAATTCCTCAATTCCAAGGGAAGACTGATCCATAAGCCTATCTTGAATGGGAAAGCATGGTGGAACATGTGTTTAGTTGGCATAACTATTTCGAACTCAAGAAAGTAAGATTGGCAGCCATGGAGTTTGTTGATTATGCTTTGATATGGTGTGATGTGATCCAATTCAGCATCATATTTACCATGGCTATTCCAACCTCCCCAGGGAAGAAACTTTCTATCTTTACACCTATAGATGCTTATTTCATATGTTATAAGATAGTTATTTTCATATATATATATATTATACTTATAGTTATTATGATAATAAGTTATCCATTTATATATGAGATACAAGTTATTATCATATACTATAGTCACAATATTATAATATACACATTATATAAGCTTATATACTTAGTTTATTTCTTTATGTTATGCATGTAGGCACATTCAGCCAACACTTGGGAGCTGCATTAGAGCTAAATGGAGCATGTAACAGAAAGGAAACTTACATGAGATCGATTAGGAGAGCACAAGGAATAATTAGTGAAAAGTTGTCCGGAGGCCGTGAGCTCATAGCTAGATTGAGCTGAAGATTTGAGCTACAAGATGACCTTATTTCAGCTGGGGAGTTGCACCATCATCATCACCACTTAGGACACTTCAAATATGTCCTAAGTTAAAATTTGTGAAATCGTACCTTTTCGCGAATAGTTGCCACTTCAAGAGGTACCTTTTCATAAAGAGCTGCCCAAATGTTCACCATGTCACAAGTCATCTATGGCCAGCTCACCTTTAGCTCATTCACACCATAAGCAGCTCAAACATGAAGGGACACATTTCTCAAACATTGTGACCTTTCATGAATGATGCTGCGCATGAAGATGCTTTTCATCTAGGAGCACGTTGGTGAAGGAATTGCTAGCATTGGAAGCTTAAATCACCAAGAGACATGAGATAGAGCTCTATGCCTATTCGGTCACACCACAAGCCTTGCACATGGAAGCTTTGGCGCCAAACATGATAAGGCACATGACTATTCGGCCAAGGAGAGGAAATTGGCGCCAAGATAAACAAGCATGAACCATTCGGCCAAGGGAGATGTCTCTCCACCCAGTGACCGAATCATTAAGGCCTTTCATGAAGAGTTAGTCGAACCATCACAAGCCCAAAGGACTTATTCATTCATCTCAAGCATTATGTATTTTCCTAAAGACATGTATCTAGCCGAAACATCATGTAACTATTCGGCCAAGCCCTCTCATTTCCTATAAATAGAGTGGCTTGCCTTCATTTGTACTCGTCTCATCTCTTATATAAAACATACTCTTGTGAGTTATTTCTCTTCAAAGTTCTTTGTGAACTTTATCGATTAAGCAAGTATAATTCATAAACTTGTGGCGTCATTCTTTCCATCTTGATTCCAAAATTCTTAGATTGATATCTAGTGGGTTGAAGACACTATCACCACCCGTCACACAGGTTTGTGAAGACCGGGATTGTGCTTGTTAGCATTATTTCATCTTTGGCGAGTTTGAGATACAAATCAACACTATCTCCATTTCATCAAGGTGTTTTGATCTTCATTCACTCGGCTAGGAGATAATGGAGTCCATATGACTTTTCGTTCATTGTGGATGAATGAATACTGATTTGTGAATCCATCATGGACAACCCGCTTGTTAAATTGCCATTACCTCCCTAAGAGTAAATGACTCGTATTCATAGGCACCACGTCACATAGAATCTCATCTTTGTAACTTCCAAGTGAGAATGGCACATGTACTTGTTCAGTGACCCTTAACTCTTCGTCGTCGTCCAACCATTGCAAGTCATATGGGTTGGAATGTTTAATTTTTGTAAGCCCCAATTTGTTCACCATGTATGTGCTTGCAATGTTTGTATAACTCCCTCCGTCAATAGCTACAAGACACACTTTACCATTTACATGGCAACGAGTGTGAAATGTATTTGTTCTTTGTTGTTCGTCCTCCAAGGTTTGGAAAGATGAAAAATCACAAGACATTTGTTAGTAAACAAAAAATTAAATAAAATTAAAACCTTACCAGAACATGCACAAAGTCTCACAAGTTTACTCCAAAGAAATGATAAGATCACTCCACTCAATACTCGTATTTACTCTCGGGAATAATTCTTGGCTTTTAACAATTCCCCTTCTGATCTCACTCTCTCAATTAGCCTTTTTCCACTCCAATTTCTCTTGCTAAGTCCTTTGAGGAACTTACTCAAGATTATAACAAGTTAATTCCTTCATTGTGTGCATCGGCTGTAAATAGGTTAGGGTTGAAAAGAATAGAAGAAATGGAAAGGTAGAAGAAAGGTTTTAAGGTATTTAAAAGAAAGAAATGGTTGAAGACAATGAAAATAAAATTATGGAAAAGAAAGAGGTTACTTACAATTCAAGAAACAACACTTACTGCAACCTTTCTCAAGAAACAATAAGGTTATCTTCTCTTAGTGTAGATGGCCTCTTTGATGTACATTGCAATGGTAGAGTACTTTCCTTGGCTTGCTTTCTCTTTTTGAACTTCTCTTTTTTTTTCTTTTCTTATTTTCTTATTTTCTGATTTTTCTCTTCTTTTTGCACTCCAATTTGTTGAAGGAGTCTTTTTCTCTATTGAATTTCTTTTTTTTTTTTTGCTTTGCACGCCAATGACACTTTTGTTATCAATCCGACTATGCTCTGATAACCGCTTGATGTAAGGCAAAACTACACGCTTTGATGGAAGAGAGTAGATAGCCTTATTGTGTCCCGATCTAGGATTGACAAGTACGGATGTCCTTGAATTTATAAGTTTGGGCTGCAAAATAAGATAAGAAAATAATGATTAATAATGAAATTTAATAAAGGGGATAATAATATAAGTAATGAAAATAAATAATAAGAATGAAATGAAATAAATAAAGGATAGAGATGGCTGTGGAATTGATGGAAGAGATGGATGACGTCGATGATGAAATGGCAATGGTGGTGATGTTGTATCTCAAACACGCCAAAGAGGAAACTATGCTATGAAGCACAATCCCGGTCTTCACAAACTTGCTTGAGGGGTGGTGATAGTGTCTTCAACCCACTAAATATCAATCTCTTGGTGATTTAAGCTTCCAATAGGTGTGATCTCTTCATCCACGTGTTCCTTATTGAAAAGGCATCTTTATGGGCAGCATCATTCATGAAAGGTCACAATGTTTGGAAAGGTAACCCTTCATGTTTGAGCTACTTTGGGTGTGAATGAGCTGGTGGTGAGCTGGCCTTAGATGACTTGTAACATGGTGAATGTTTGGGCAGCTCCTTGTGAAAAGGTACCTCTTGAGGTGGCAACTATTCGTGAAAAGGTACGATTTCACAAATTTTGACTTAGGATATATTTGAAGCGTCCTAAGTGGTGATGATGATGGTGCAATTCCCCAGCTGAAATGAGGTCATCTTGTAGCTCAAATCTTCAGCTCAATTCAGCTATGAGCTCACGGCCTCCATACAACTTTTCACCAATTGTTCCTTGTGCTCTCCTAATCGATCCCGTGTAAGTTTTCCTTGCTGTTACATGCTACATTTAGCTCCAATGCAGCTCCCAAGTGTTGGCCGAATGTGCCTACATGCATAACATAAAGAAATAAACTAAGTATATAAACTATATAATGCATATAATATAATGATATGCATATTATAAAGATGTGAACTATAGGTTATAATAATAATTCATGCATCATATGATAATGAATGAATATTAATATTATAACTATAGATTATATACATGAATATCAATCAATGATACAAACCATAGGATATAATGAATGAATGCACATACTATGATAATTCAAGTATAGTCTAATATGCAAATGTATGCTCATAATAATATATATAGTGCATAAATAAGTAAATATAATATAAAGTATGGTAGAACTCCCTTATATTGAGTTTGATGGTTCTTCAATGATGTGAGTATGTCATGTAGAAAGTTGGTGCTAAACAGGATCACATCAAACCTTGCCAACACCAAGTGATAAGATAATACCATAGATAAGAATCGAATTGCTGTAAAATAAATCAAAACATGTAAAGGAAAAACTATTGACAAGATGAAAGGAAATATCAAACCAGGGTGGATGTTTAATGGGAGTTGGTTGCTGAATTCTTTTCTGGATTGGCAATGTACTTGGAATGTCAACGAACACAACTCTTGGCACTTCAAGTGATACTTCTTTTGGAACTTCAAATGGCATAACCTTTTAAATATCAAGAGACATTTTTTTGTGAATCACCAAACGTCATGCCTATTGGTTCTTCAAAAGTCACATCTTTTAGTTTTGCAAAAATAATGATTTTTGAATCATCTCCTTGAAAAGATATGTCACTTGAATTATCCTGCAAAACAAAAGAGAGAATAGGAGAAGAAGTAAGGTTAGATAAAAATTGTTCTTCAATCTCCTATTTTCCTCCAAATTCATTCTTTTCAACTCCAACGGTTTTTGTATCCACTCTCCGTTCATCATTTTCAACTCCAACAATTTGTTCAACTTCAAAATGCTTTTGTTCATTTGAATTTTTCTCCAAACATTCTTCAGTTGCATTGTCTTTAAGTTGTTCTTTCATTGCTTCAATGTTCTTCTTTAAGGTGTTTTGATCTTCATTTACTCGGCTAGGAGATAGTGGAATCAAGATAATTTTCCTTTCATTGTGAAAGAAGGAGTATCGGTTTGTGAAACCATCATGAACAGAACGCTTGTCAAATTGCCATGGCCTCCCCAAGAGTAAATAACTCGTATTAATATGTACCGCGTCACATAGAATCTCTTCTTTGTAACTTCCAAGTGAGAATGGAACAAGTACTTGTTCAGTGACCTTCATCTCTTCCTCGTTGTTCAACCATTCCAATTCATATGGGCTGGAATGTTTAATCGTTGTAAGCCCCAATTTGTTCACCATGTATGTACTTGCAATGTTTGTACAACTTCCTCCGTTAATAGCTACAAGACACACTTTACCATTTACATGGCAACGAGTGTGAAATGTGTTTGTTCTTTGCTGTTCGTTCTCCATTGTTTGGAAAGATGAAAGATCATAAGACATTGTTAGTAGAAAGAAAGAAAAAAAAAATTAAGAACCTTACCAGCACACTCTCAAAGCCTCACAATCTTCACTCCAAAGAAAATTAAGTGATCACTCCACTCAACACTCGTGTTTACTCTCGGGAATATAATTTGGCGTTTAACAATTCCCCTTCTGATCTCACTCTCTCAATTAGCCTTTTTCCACTCAATTTTTCCTGTTAAGTCCTTTGAGGAACTTACTCAAGATTATAACAAGTAAATTCCTTCCTTGTGTGTGTCGGCTGCAAATAAGTTAGGGTAGAAAGAGTAGAAAAAAATGGAAAGGTAGAAGAAATGATTCAAAGGTATTAAAAGAAGGAAATGGTTGAAGACAAGGAAAATAAAAGTATAAAAAAGGAAGAGGTGACTTACAATTCAAGAAACAACAATTACTACAACCTTTCTCAAGAAACAATAAGGTTATGGCCTCTTTGATGTACTTGTAATGGTAGAGCACTTTCCTTGGATTGCTTTCTTATTGAATTTTTCTTTTTCTTTTCTTTTATTCTTTTCTGATTTTTCTCTTCTTTTGTCTTTTTCTTTCTTTTGACACTCCAATTCTGATGAAGGAGTCTTTTCTTCTATTTTTCTTTTGCTTTGCACGCCAATGACACTTTTGTTGTCAATCCAACTATGCTTTGATTACCGCTTGATGTAATGTGAATCTACACGCTTTGGGAGAAGAGAGTAGATAGCCTTATTGTGTCCCGATCTAGGATTGACAAGTACTGATGTCCTTGAATTTATAAGTGTGGGCTACAAAATAAGATAAGAATGGAATGATTAATAATGGAATTAATAAAGGGGATAATAATATAAGTAATGAAAAGAAATAATAAGAATGAAAAGAAATAAGGATGGGATAGAGATGGCTGCGGAAATTGATGGTCTCGATGGATGATGTTGATGATGTAATGGCAATGGTGGTGATATTGTATCTCAAACACACCAAAGATGAAATAGTGCTAAGGAGCACAATCCCGGCCTTCACAAACTTGCTTGAGGGGTGGTGATAGTGTCTTCAACCCACTAGATATCAATCTAGGAATTTTGGAATCAAGATGGAAGGAATGACGCCACAAGTATAGAAACTATACTTGTTTAATCGATAAAGTTCACAAAGAACTTTGAAGAGAAATAACTCACAAGAGTATGTTTTATATAAGAGATGAGATGATTACAAATGAAATGCACTAGCCTATTTATAGTTTTTCAAAGGGTTTAGGCCGAATAGACACATGATGGTTCGGCCAAGGTTGAAACCCCTTTGAAAATACATGATTTTTTATGAAAATACATGATTTTAATGAAGATACATGCTCTTGTCCGAATGGTTATGTGTTGGTTCGGCCCTAAGGATGATTTGAATGCATTTGGAAGTTATTTTGGTGCGAAAATGGAGATGAAGGAGTTTTTGGC
The DNA here is from genome assembly GCF_006381635.1 of Hibiscus syriacus. Lineage (NCBI taxonomy): Eukaryota > Viridiplantae > Streptophyta > Magnoliopsida > Malvales > Malvaceae > Hibiscus > Hibiscus syriacus. The sequence goes on from NW_024063533.1 coordinate 15,836,126, forward strand.
CGAATAGGAAGCATCCCTTGGTGTTTTGGCGCCTATTTGATGTCACATGGAGTTCACATGCTTGAATGATGCACATGGCAGCCTACTTGAATGAACATGGGTCTTCTTGCAAGGCTTTGGTGAGGTTGCAACCATAGGATGATGTCTTGAAGTCCATGGGCAGCCTAAAGATGAACTAGCTTCAAGGTAAGCTAGGTGAGTGTCTTGGTAGCTAACTAGGTGAGCTATAGCTTGATGAACTCAAGCTAGTTAGCTTTGGTCTTCTCAGCTCCTCAACTACTCCCTACTACCTCTAGTCCAAAGCTCTCCTCCAACTAGGTTTAGCTACATGCTAGCTCCTCCAGCTAAGTTGAAGCTCTTTAAGTGATGAAATGAGCTGCCATAACGTTCATGAGCTAGTGTGAGCTGCTATGCTTATCCTTTTAGCTAACCAAGCTACCATAATATGCCTTGCTTTGTGTTTCACTTATAGGAATTAACAAACAAACCAAGTAAGTAATGTGTGAGCTCATTTAAGGTAAAATGCATGCTGTCGTGAGGTGTTTGAGTGATATGAGCTATGAATGATCATCTAGAAGCTAAGATAACATGTATATAAGCTAGATAAAAGGCATAGGACGTTCATGAGCTTTAAGAAAACATATATAAGCAAGAAAATAGATGCATGCCTGCAAATGAGCTAAAGAAACATGGATTTAAAGCTAGTGAGCTAATATAAACATAACATGAGCTAGAATAAATGACATGAGTTAATGAATGAATGAATACATGCTGCCATGATATCTAAATGATATGCAAACATAATAAATGAATCTAAAACATATGTAAACATAATATAAAGCTAAGTAAAGATGTGAAAACATATGTTATACATGAAAATCATATAATTGCAAGTGAATGATAACATATGATTATTCAAGCATAGTTTAAGATGCAAATGTATGCTCATAATAATATATAGTGCATAAATGAGTAAATATAATATAAAGTAAGGTATAACTCCCCTATATTGAGCATGATGAATCTTCAATGATGTGAGTGTGTCATGAAGAAAGTTGGTGCTAGACATGATCACATCATCCTCCCCTTCTTTTAGGCGATTTGTCCTCAAATCGTAAGGCGACTTCTCCTTAGTATCTTTCCATTCAAATTTTGCTGATTTGACTTTAAAATGTATCCATTCAATAACAAATTGTTCAAGACATTTCCTTTTGAAAAGATCTATGAAAGGATCCTCGTGAAAGGTCATGAATCTTGAATAAGTACTTTGAATCTCCTTATCCTGAAAAGAAAGAAGACTTTTATAAGTAAGGGAAATATTAATCATTAGAAAGTTAAAGGTATACTCCCTGTTCACATCTTTTCGATGGCCAAAAGTGATGTCTTTTGAATCACAAGATATGTTGCTTTGAACTATCATGTCCCCAAAAGTCATGTTCCTTGGTCCTCCAATAGGTGTATTCATTGAATCATGAAAGGTTATAACTCTTGGAATGGAAATGTCCTTAGAATCCTCATAAGTCACGTCCTTTGGATGATAAAATGTCTCCCTTTGCCTTGCATCTCTTGGCTCTTTGAAGGTCACGTCCCCTAGCCTCCCAATTTGACAAGTTGTGTCGCTTGGAACATTCAAAAAATCAAAGAAAAAATATGCAATTACATGGTTAGAATAATCTTCCTTGATCTTTCCTTTCATCCATAGGCATTCTCAAATGACCTTGATGTAAGGCGAAACTACACGCTTTGATGGAAGAGAGTAGATAGCCTTATTGTGTCCCGATCTAGGATTGACAAGTACTGATGTCCTTGAATTTATAAGTTTGGGCTGCAAAATAAGATAAGAAAATAATGATTAATAATGGAATTTAATAAAGGGGATAATAATATAAGTAATGAAAATAAATAATAAGAATGAAATGAAATAAATAAAGGATAGAGATGGCTGCAGAATTGATGGAAGAGATGGATAATGTTGATGATGAAATGGCAATGGTGGTGATGTTGTATCTCAAACATGCCAAAGAGGAAACTATGCTATGAAGCACAATCCCGGTCTTCACAAACTTGTTTGAGGGGGTGGTGATAGTGTCTTCAACCCACTAGATATCAATCTAGGAATTTTGGAATCAAAATGGAAGGAATGACGCCACAAGTATAGGAACTATACTTGTTTAATCGATAAAGTTCATAAAGAACTTTGAAGAGAAATAACTCACAAGAGTATATTTTATATAAGAGATGAGATGAGTACAAATGAAGGCAAGCCACTCTATTTATAGGAAATGAGAGGGCTTGGCCGAATAGTTACATGATGTTTCGGCTAGATACATGTCCTTAGGGAAATACATAATGCTTGAGATGAATGAATAAGCCCTTTGGGCTTGTGATGGTTCGGCTAAGTCTTCATGAAAGGCCTTAATGATTCGATCAAAGGGTGGAGAGACATCTCCCTTGGCCGAATGGTTCATGCTTGTTCATCTTGGCGCCATTTTCTTCCCTTGGCCGAATGGTGGTGTGTCTCTTAATGTTTGGCGCCAAAGGCTCTCATGCGCATGGCCGAATAGGCATGGATCCTTTAGCTCATATCTCTTGGTGATTTAAGCTTCCAATAGGTGTGATCTCTTTATCCACGTGTTCCTTATTGAAAAGGAATCTTTATGGGTAGCATCATTCATGAAATGTCACAATGTTTGGAAAGGTAACCCTTCATGTTTGAGCAATTTTGGGTGTGAATGAGCTGGTGGTGAGCTGGCCTTAGATGACTTGTAACATGGTGAACGTTTGGGCAGCTCCTTGTGAAAAGGTAACTCTTGAGGTGGCAACTATTCGCGAAAAGGTACGATTTCACAAATTTTGACTTTGGACATATTTGAAGTGTCCTAAGTGATGATGATGATGGTGTAATTCCCCAGCTGAAATGAGGTCATCTTGTAGCTCAAATCTTCACGGCCTCCAGACAACTTTTCACCAATTGTTCCTTGTGCTCTCCTAATCGATCCCATTTAAGTTTTCCTTGCTGTTACATGCTCCATTTAGCTCCAATGCAGCTCCCAAGTATTGGCCAAATGTGCCTACATGCATAACATAAAGAAATAAACTAAGTATATAAACTATATAATGCATATAATATAATGATGTGCATATTATAAAGATGTGAACTATAGGTTATAATAATAATTCATGCATCATATGATAATGAATGAATATTAATATTATAACTATAGATTATATACATGAATATCAATCAATGATGCAAACCATAGGATATAATGAATGAATGCACATAATATGATAATTCAAGTATAGTCTAATATTCAAATGTATGCTCATAATAATATATATAGTGCATAAATAAGTAAATATAATATAAAGTATGGTAGAACTCCCTTATATTGAGTTTGATGGTTCTTCAATGATGTGAGTATGTCATGCAGAAAGTTGGTGCTAAACAGGATCACATCATCGTCCCCTTCTTTTGGACGATTTGTCCTCACATCGAAAGATTACTTCTCCAAATTATACGCCCATTCAATCGTTGCTGGTTTGCTTCCATAGATCATCTTTATGAAAGGATTCTTATCATGAGTCATATCCCTTGAATAGGTTCCTTGAATGTCCATGACCTGAAAAGATAAGAAACTTTCATAAGTAGGAGAATTGTTAATTATGAACAAGTGAAAATTGTACTCCCTGTTCTCATGTTTTGAATAGCCAAAAGTTATGTCATTTGAATCACAAGACATGTTGTTTTGAATGATCACTTCTTTTCGCACTCTAAAAGGCATATTATTTGGTTTCCCAAAGATCTTATCCTTTGAATGAAAAGTCATATCTTCTAGCACTTGAGAAGATAATTCTCTTAAGCTTCTAAAGATCACGCCTTTTGGTTTCTCCATTTGACAAATTGCATCATTTGGAATATCTCCTTGATCCGACACATCATATTCGTTAAAAAGAATATGTATATCTTCAACTCCACTCTTTGAATCATCATGATGGTTTGTAGAGAGTCTTAACCTTTGAAACTTCTTGAAATACTTGAGTTCAATGCACCAATCAAGCTTATAACCACAAAGGACCTTGCCATTATTGGTTGGTAGGATAATACCATGTAAATAACTCACATTCCTGCAAAGTAAATCAAAGTTAAAATATAAGAAATTATTGACAAGATGAATGGAAACATCAAACCAAGGTGGATGTTTAATAGGAGTTGGTTTATGAATTCTTTTCACAATTGGAAATGCACTTGGAATGTCAACGAACACAACTCTTGGCACTTCAAATGACGTTTCTTTTGGAACTTCAAATGGCATCATCTTTGAAACATCAAGAGACATGTTTTGTGGATCAAAAGTAACAACTATATGTTCTTCAAAAGTCACATCTTTTAGTCATCCAAAAGACATGTGATACAGTTAAACCTAGCCTCACTTGGATGGATGGTGAAGTCAAGGTTGTACCTTTGATTGTTTCGATCTAGGAAAGCAACAAGTATCCTACACAAACAAGGAACCTAAAAAAATGGTTAAATGGAAGTAATGAAATGGAAAGATAAATATGGCAGCGGAAAATATATATAAGTTGGTGATATGTTTAAAGGAAATGATGAAGTATGGTAATGGAAGTAGAATGAAGGTGATGGATATGAATATGAAAAGTAGTATCTGAAAGAAGACTCAAAGAAGAACCAATGTTAAATAACAAATACCTAGACTTTATATTGCTTTTTTAAGGGATGGTAAACAAGGACTTTGATCCACTATCTATAAAGAGATAGGAACCAAGGGTGACATAGATAGGGGTGACGCCACAAGCATAAGCTTGATAAGTAGATAAAGTTCACTTAAGAACTAAAGAGAGAAACTCTCACAAATATTTGATTAAACAAAGTGAATTGGTTTTTACAAATGAAATGGAAAGCTATTTATAGGCCTAAGAGATGTCTAGGATGCACATACAAGATTTAATGATTGAACATTCATGGATGAATGTTCATCCTTAAGTAGATACAATGTGCGTCCCCTATGCAAGTTCATGGACTAATAAAATAAATGAATGTTCATCCATTTAAGTGAATACATCTTCATAGCCGAATTCATCCTCTCTTGACGGTGAAGATGACGGTGCAACTCTCCAGCTGAAATGAGGTCTCTAGCTAGCTTAAAAGTCCAGCTCAAGTGAGCTATGAGCTCGGGGGTCAGCTGGCAACTTTGTCCCAAAATATTCTTGAGCTGTCCCGGAGTTGTCCTAGTTAAGTTTCCATAGCTCTTGGAATCCAATGCACCTACATAAGAAAGCATAATATAAGCTAAGTATATGAATTATTATAAAGTAATAAGAATGTGCATATTATAAAGATGTAAACTATAGGTTATAATAATAACTCATGCATCATACGATAATGAATGAATATTATTATTACAACTATAGATTATATGCATGAATATCAATCAATGATGCAAACCATAGGACATAATGAATGAATGCACATGTTATGATAATTCAAGCATAGTCTAATATGAAATTGTATGCTTATAATAATATATAGTGCATAAATAAGTAAATATAAGATAAAGTAAGGTAGAACTCCCTTAGAACCAGATTTGAATAACCTCCATGGTGTGATCAAATTATGGAGAAATTTGGAGCTAGACAGGATCACATCAAGATGTCTCTCCACCCTTTGACCGAATCATTAAGGCCTTTCATGAAGAGTTAGCCGAACCATCACAAGCCCAAAGGACTTATTCATTCATCTCAAGCATTATGTATTTTCCTAAAGACATGTATCTAGCCGAAACATCATGTAACTATTCGGCCAAGCCCTCTCATTTCCTATAAATAGAGTGGCTTGCCTTCATTTGTACTCATCTCATCTCTTATATAAAACATACTCTTGTGAGTTAATTTCTCTTCAAAGTTCTTTGTGAACTTTATCGATTAAACAAGTATAGTTTCTTATACTTATGGCGTCATTCCTTCCAAATTGATTCCTAAATTCCTAGATTAATATCTAGTGGGTTGAAGACACTATCACCACCCCTCAAGCAAGTTTATGAAGATCGGGATTGTGCTCTTTAGCATTGTTTCATCTTTGGTGTGTTTGAGATACAAATCACTACCATTTCCATTTCATCAACAACACCATCATCAACATCCATCAAGACCATCAATTCCGCAGCCATCTCTTTCATTTCTTTCTATTTCATTTCCTTTATTATATATTCATTTCTTAAGACCATTATTAATATCATTTCTTTCTTATATTTATTGCAGCCAAGCTTATAATTCAAGGACATCAGTACTTGTCAATCCTAGATCGGGACACAATAAGGTTATCTACTCTCTTCTCCCAAAGCGTGTAGTTTTGCCTTACATCAGCAAGCATGGGATGTTTGTGAACAAGCTTCCTAGCCGAGTCCTTATGAGCTCCATAACTACATATTCAACTACATTCAACTACCTTTGACATCACCTTTGGCAACTTATGATACAGTTCAACCTCGCCTCACTTGGATGGATGGTGAAGTCAAGGTTGTACCTTTGATTGTTTCGATCTAGGAAAGCTACAAATATCCTGCACAAACAAGAAAGCTAAAAAAATGGTTAAATGGAAGTAATGAAATGGAAATATAAATATGGAAGCGGAAAATATATATAAGTAGGTGATATGTTTAAAGGAAATGATGAAGTATGGTCATGGAAGTAGAATGAAGGTGATGGAGATGAATATGAAAAGTAGTATCTCAAAGAAGACTCAAAGAAGAACCAATGTTAAAGAACAAAGACCCAGACTTTATATTGCTTCTTTAAGTGATGGTAAACAAGGACTTTGACCCACTATCTATAAAGAGATAGGAACCAGAAGTATCAGGGTGACATAGATAGGGGTGACGCCACAAGCATAAGCTTGATAAGTCGATAAAATTCACTTAAGAACTAAAGAGAGAAACTCTCACAAATATTTGATTAAACAAAGTGAATTGGTTTTTACAAATGAAATGGAAAGCTATTTATAGGCCTAAGAGATGTCTAGGATGCACATACAAGATTTAATGATTGAACATTCATGGATGAATGTTCATCCTTAAGTAGATACAATGTGCGTCCCCTATGCAAGTTCATGGACTAATAAAATAAATGAATGTTCATCCATTTAAGTGAATACATCTTCATAGCCGAATTCATCCTCTCTTGATGTGAAGATGTTGGTTCATTTCCTTGCATGAATTTGCAAGAATATTTCATTGTATTTTCGGCCCCCTTTGGAATGCATGCACCAAGTGTGAACGTGACTCATAGGCTCCCTTCATGCACTTGGATTTGGTGAATGAGTTTGAAAATAATGCATCCATCTCCCTTGAATATGAACAAGTCCTTTAGCCTCCTTGTATGATTGTACACGCCATAAATGGATTCATGAAGGTGGAAATGCATCAGGTGTGAACATGGCTCTTCATTTGGTGTAAATCCCGTACTTATTTCCAACCTGCACTGTCTTAATTAATCTGGGTATATCTTGAGCTCCCAATATCGGATTGATATGATTCAAAGTGAGTTGGAAAGCTAAGAGATAGGGGATTCAATGTTAAGTCATCACCCAAAGATGCTTGGAACATATTCCAAAATGAAGATCAATCTGACTGACGTGAACTGTCCATCCAACTCTTCAATTGCCTTTAGTCTACTTAGCATCCAATGTACCTAGACAAAGTATGTAAACAAATAATTAGATAGGAATTGAGCTATTATAATTATGAATTCAATTTTCCACCTGTGTTATGAATGTAAATGAGCTAACTATGAATGCATATGCATTGAATGAGTTATATAAAGATGTGAATTAATAAGTCATGCATGAATATCATATATTATACATATAAATGACAGCATATAATATTCAAGCAAAAATTAAGAATAAGATAAACATATTCACGTGATATGTAATGCATAAATGAGTAAATAAATAATAAAATAAGGTAAGACACCCTTAGAATCAACAAGGCAGAACGCCCATGAAGTGATCATGTGTTGAAGAAGTTTGGTCCTTGGCATGATCGCATCATCCCCCCTTCTTTAGAGTGATTTGTCCTCAAATCGAAGGCTTTTGTCATTGATTAATCCATTGGTGTAAGAAAGGATGAATGAAGATCATTACGCATATTAGGGTATGCATGAATTTCTTTGAATCCTTCAAGTAGGTAAGGCATTCCAACTTTAGTCTTTGTACCCTTCCACATTATGAATCTTGAATAGTTGGATAATGTTCGTTTCTTTTCCTTGAATTGATGATCACAAGCAAGAACACTTCCATGTAAATGATTCAATGTGCTGCAAAATAGAAATAATTTAGAACATGAAACATCATTAACAATGTGAATGAACGTACAAGATTCATTAAAGTTCATGAATGAAATTTGGTTCGTTGAAACTTCCCTTTCATAAGGTTGTTTGAACTTTGAATATAGAATGAATGTACTTCGAATGTCAAAGAGCACGTGCTTTGGAATACCAAATGTTACAACCTTTGTAACTTCAATGGACAAATGTGATTCATCAATTTGCAATGGTATGGCCTTTGGAATAACCTGCAAATCAAATGAAAGAATTGGAAGAAAAGATTGATTAGTATAAATTAAAACTTTATTCTCCTCACATTCTTTTCTCTCATGCTTATGTTTGTTTTGAATTCTCTCTTCAATCTCACTCTCACGTTTTACAACACACTCATCTTCACTCTCAATGCTCTTACTCTCATTTTCAATTACTCCAATGGATTTCTCACGCAAAATCACACTCTTATTTTCAACTCCAAATGTCTTGGTTTTCTCACGATGTTCTTCTTTGATTTGTGCATGTTCAACTCTCTCCACTCTTATCTGTTTTTCATGTAAAACTTCTCTTTCAACTTTTTTCATGGCTTTAGTTTCCTCTAATTCCTCTATATGCGACTTAAGGGTCTCTTGGCATTCATGGACTTGATTTGGGCACATTGGAACCAACGTGATCTTTCTCCCTTGGTGTTTGAATGAATACTTATTAGAGAACCCATCATACAATGCTCGTTTATCAAACTGCCAAGGTCGACCGAAAAGAAGATGGCTTGAATTTATGGAAGCAACATCACAAAAGACTTCATCTTCATATCTCCCAATTGAAAAGAACACAAGTACTTGCTCTATGACTTCGAACTCTTCATCTTCATTTAATTCTTGCAAAACGTATGGGTTGGGATGTTTGAATGTTGTAAGTCCCAACTTCTTCACCATGTATGTGCTTGCAATGTTTGTACAACTTCCACTATCAATGGCTACAAGACATACTTTGCCATCTTTACCGTTTACATGGCAACGAGTATGAAATGCATTCTCTCTTTGTTGAAAGTTCTCCATTTCTTAGGAAGAGGAAAGATCAAATAACATTGTTAGTAAAAATTTGAAATGTGAAAATTAGGACCTTACCAAATTTCACACAACAAAACCTCACGGTCACTCCAAAAAAAACATTGTGATGTCACTCCACTCAAGCACTCGTGTTTCACTCGGGAATATGTCTTTGGCTTTTGTAATTCCCCTTCTGATCTCACACGCTCGATTAGCGTTTTCCCACTCGTTCCTCTCTTGTAAAGTTCTTAAAAGAACTAACTCGAAACCTTTCAAGTGCTATGGACGTCGACTGAAAAATTTGTTAGTGTAGAGGAAAAAATAGAAAGGTAGAAAGATTAAATAATGAAGGGTCGTCTTATAAAAGGAAGAAAAATAAAGAAAGGTTCACTTAATATGAAAATATACTCACAACCTTCCTAGAAGAACAATCAAAGGTCTTGAAATAATGATGTTGCCTGACACCTTTGGCACTTCTTTGCATTTTGATTTCTTTGTTTCCTTTCTTTAGTTTTTCTTCACTTGGAATCCCTTGTTGATGTTGGGATTAACTTGCTGATTTTGTTCTTTTGGCACTTCTCTTTTTGATTTTATTTTTATTGAATGGTAGGATGTTGCTTTTGCTTGTTCTTGTTGCAATCCACCTTAGCTCTCTAATACCATATGATACAGTTCAACCTAGCCTCACTTGGATGGATGGTGAAGTCAAGGTTGTACCTTTGATTGTTTCGATCTAGGAAAGCAACAAGTATCCTGCACAAACAAGAAAGCTAAAAAAATGGTTAAATTGAAGTAATGAAATGGAAAGATAAATATGGCAGCGGAAAATATATATAAGTTGGTGATATGTTTAAAGGAAATGATGAAGTATGGTAATAGAAGTAGAATGAAGGTGATGGATATGGATATGAAAAGTAGTATCTCAAAGAAGACTCAAAGAAGAACCAATGTTAAAGAACAAAGACCCAGACTTTATATTGCTTCTTTAAGGGATGGTAAACAAGGACTTTGACACACTATCTATAAAGAGATAGGAACCAAAAGTATCAGGGTGACATAGATAGGGGTGACACCACAAGCATAAGCTTGATAAGTCGATAAAGTTCACTTAAGAACTAAAGAGAGAAACTCTCACAAATATTTGATTAAACAAAGTGAATTGGTTTTTACAAATGAAATGGAAAGCTATTTATAGGCCTAAGAGATGTCTAGGATGCACATACAAGATTTAATGATTGAACATTCATGGATGAATGTTCATCCTTAAGTAGATACAATGTGCGTCCCCTATGCAAGTTCATGGACTAATAAAATAAATGAATGTTCATCCATTTAAGTGAATACATCTTCATAGCCGAATTCATCCTCTCTTGATGTGAAGATGTTGGTTCATTTCCTTGCATGAATTTGCAGGAATGTTTCATTGTATTTTCGGCCCCCTTTGGAATGCATGCACCAAGTGTGAACATGACTCATAGGCTCCCTTCATGCACTTGGATTTGGTGAATGAGTTTGAAAATAATGCATCCATCTACCTTGAATATGAAGAAGTCCTTTAGCCTCCTTGTATGATTGTACAGGCCATAAATGGATTCATGAAGGTGGAAATGCATCAGGTGTGAACATGGCTCTTCATTTGGTGTAAATCCCGTACTTATTTCCAGCCTGCATTGTCTTAATTAATCTGGGTATATCTTGAGCTCCCAATATCAGATTGATATGATTCAAAGTGAGTTGGAAAGCTAAGAGATAGGGGATTAAATGTTAAGTCATCACCCAAAGATGCTTGGAACATGTTCCAAAATGACGATCAATCTGACTGACGTGAACTGTCCATCCAACTCTTCAATTGCCTTTAGTCTACTTAGCATCCAATGTACCTAGATAAAGTATGTAAACAAATAATTAGATAGGAATTGAGCTATTATAATTATAAATTCATTTTGCCACCTGTGTTCTGAATGTAAATGAGCTAACTATGAATGCATATGCATTGAATGAGTTAATAAGTCAAGCAAAAATTAAGAATAAGATAAACATATTCACGTGACATGTAATGCATAAATGAGTAAATAAATAATAAAATAAGGTAAGACTCCCTTAGAATCAACAAGACAGAACGCCCATGAACTGATCATGTGTTGAAGAAGTTTGGTCCTTGGCATGATCGCATTAACATGATTCTTGAATCATCTCCTTGAAAAGATATGTCTCTTGAATTTTCCTGCAAAACAAAAGGAAGAATATGAGAAAAAGTAATGTTAGATAAAATTTGTTCTTTACTCTCCTCTTTGGATCCAATTTCACTCCTCTCATTTTCAACTCCAACGTCTTCTTCAAGTTGCTTGTCTTTAATTTGCTCTTTTATTGCTTCAATGTTTTTCGTCAAGGTGTTTTGATCTTCATTCACTCGGCTAGGAGATAATAGAGTCCATATGACTTTTCGTTCATTGTGGATGAATGAATACTGATTTATGAATCCATCATGGACTACCCGCTTGTCAAATTGTCATGGCCTCCCTAAGAGTAAATGACTCGTATTCATAGGTACCATGTCACATAGAATCTTGTCTTTGTAACTTCCAAGTGAGAATGGCACAAGTACTTGTTCAGTGACCCTTAACTTTTCCTCGTCGTCCAACCATTGCAAGTCATATGGGCTGGAATGTTTAATTTTCGTAAGCCCCAATTTGTTCACCATGTATGTGCTTGCAATGTTTGTACAACTCCCTCCGTCAATAGCTACAAGACACACTTTACCATTTACATGGCAACGAGTGTGAAATGTATTTGTTCTTTGCTGTTCATCCTCCATGGTTTGGAAAGATGAAAAATCACAAGACATTTGTTAGTAAAAAAAATTAAATAAAATTAAAACCTTACCAAGACACTCACAAAGTTCACTCCAAAGAAATGATAAGATCACTCCACTCAATACTCGTATTTACTCTCGGGAATATATCTTGGCTTTTAACAATTCCTTCATTGTATATGTCGGCTGCAAATAGGTTAGGGTTGAAAAGAATAGAAGAAATGGAAAGGTAGAAGAAAGGTTTTAAGGTAGAAGAAAGGTTTTAAGGTATTTAAAAGAAAGAAATGGTTGAAGACAAGGAAAGTGAAATTATGGAAAAGAAAGAGGTGACTTACAATTTAAGAAACAACACTTACTGGAACCTTTCTCAAGAAACAATAAGGTTATCTTCTCTTAGTGTAGATGGCCTCTTTGATGTACTTTACAATGGTAGAGCACTTTCCTTGGTTACTTTCTCTTTTTGAACTTCTCTTTTTCTTTTCTTTTCTTTTCTTCTTTTCTTCTTTTATGATTTTTCTCTTCTTTTTGCACTCCAATTTGTTGAAGGAGTCTTTTTCTCTTTTGAATTTTGTTTTTGCTTTGCACGCCAATGACACTTTTTTTGTCAATCCAACTATGCTCTAATAACCGCTTGATGTAAGGCGAAACTACACGCTTTGATGGAAGAGAGTAGATAGCCTTAATGTGTCCCAATCTAGGATTGACAAGTACTGATGTCCTTGAATTTATAAGTTTGGACTGCAAAATAAGATAAGAAAATAATGATTAATAATGGAATTTAATAAAGGGGATAATGATGTAAGGTAATTCTACCTTCTCATTTGATTGTGGATCTAGAAAGGAAGCAAAACAACCTGCACAAGTGAATGGCTCAAAACAGAATGGATAAGGGTGGTAAACGTATGGTTTAATAGGTAGGCTATTTAATAAATGAGAGATGGAAGCGGAAGATGATTGAATGGTTATAGTTATGGCAATGAAACAAAAGGATGGCGGTGAGGATAGTATCTTGAAGAATGGTCAAAGAATAACCAATGCTATAGAGAGCAAAGACCCAATCTTTATATTGTTTCTTCAAGGGGTGGTCATAAGTACTTTGACCCACTAGTTATATGAACTAGGAACTAGAAGTATCAAGATGAAAGAAGAGGGTTGACGCCACAAGTATAAAATTATACTTGATAAGTCGATAAAAAGTCACCAGGACTTAAGGAAGAGAATAATCTCACTTTGATTAATAAAAATGGTCTGATTACAGATGAATTGTGATTTCCTATTTATAGGAAATGGAGGGGCATGGCCGAATGGATACATGGTGGTTCGGCCAGCCCTTGTGCCTCTATAAAATGACATCATTAAATGCTAAATGACATAATGTTTTGGTCCTTTATGAGGGAAATAATCATTGGCCGAATAGTCCTTGTGTCCCCTCAAGTTGGCGCCAAATTGAATGGGAAATGATGCTTGGCCAAATAGGGAGAGAGCTCTTCATCTTGGCGCCTAAATAAACCACATGCAAGGCACATGGGGCTATTCACATGCAAAACACATGGCTTGGCCGAATAGGGAGAGAACTCTTCATCTTGGTGCCTAAATGATCTACATGCAAGGCACATGGGGGCTGGTCATATGCAAGGTACATGGGTGTTCTAGAAAACCTTGTGGTGCAGCCTTGTTCATGGAATGATGGTTGGTCATGTGCTCTCTCTCTTGGGCGTGCATGTGTCTTCTTCAAGCTAGCTTGAGTTGTGAAGCTAGCTAGCAAACATGGGCTGCTTGTGAACAAACTTCCTAGCTAAGTCCTTATGAGCTCCTCAATATTATGTTCTGCTACATTCAGCTACCTTTGCCATCACTTTTGGCAACTCAGCTCCAAATAGTCCAACTAGCTAAGTTTAGCTAGCCTTAAGCTCCTCCAGCTGAACCGAGCTTCCCTTAGTGTTTCATGAGCTTCCTTGTACTTTGTAAGCTGATTGTGAGCTGCATATAAAGTCCAAATTATTCACCAGGCTATCTCAACGTTTATTATGCTCCAATGTACCTACATGTGCAAGGAAACAAGGTAAGTCCATGATATTGAGCTGTTATAAGCTAAATGCCTTGCTGCCATGTATGATTATGGTGATGTGAGCTATGTTTGAAGGTCATGAGCTAATTATATCATCTCAAAGTATGTGTGATGTAAGGTACTTGTACCTTTTCAAATGATTGTGGATCTAGGAAGGAAGCAAAACAACCTGCAAAGTGAATGGCTCAAAGTATAATGGTTAAGGGTGGTAGACGTATGGGTGAATTGGTAGGCTATTTAAATAATGAGTAATGGAAGCGGAAGATAGTTGATAAGGCTATGGTTATGGTGATGAAATAAAAGGATGGTTGTGAGGATAGTATCTTGAAGAAATCTCAAAGAAGAACCAATGCTATATAGAGCAGAGACCCAATCTTTATATTGTTTCTTCAAGGGATGGTTTTAAGTACTTTGACCCACTAGTTATATGAACTAGGAACCAGAAGTATCAAGATGAAAGGAAGGGGTTGACGCCACAAGTATAAAATACTTGATAAGTCGATAAAAAGTCACCAGGACTTGAGAAGAGAATAATCTCACTTTAATTGAATAAAAAGGTGTAGTTACAAATGAAATAGGAAAGCCTATTTATAGTTTTTGAAGGGATTTAGCCGAATAGATACATGTTGGTTCGGCCAGCCCTTGTGCCTTCCTAAAATGACATGATTTTTGTGTGAAAATACATGACTTAATGCAAATACATGCTCTTGGCCGAATGGTTATGTGTTGGTTCGGCCCTAAGGATATTTTGAAAGCATTTGGAAGTTATTTGGGCGCCAAAATGAAGAGGAAAGAGTCTTTGGCCGAACAGCAAGCATCCCTTGGTGTTTTGGCGCCAATTTGATGTCACATGGTGTGCACATGCTTGAATGATGCACATGGCAGCCTACATGAATGCACATGGGTCTTCTTGTTATGCTTTGATGAGGTTGCAACCATAGGATGATGTCTTGAAGTCCATGGAATAAAGATAGGCAACAATTAGGCGTGAATTAGCTTCCAACATGCATCTAGGTGACATGGCATCCATTGGGCAGCCTAGAGATGAACTAGCTTCAAGGTAAGCTAGGTGAGTGTCTTGGTAGCTAACTAGGTGAGTTATAGCTTGATGAACTCAAGCTAGTTAGCTTTGGTCTTCTCAACTCCTCAGCTACTCTCCCAGCTACTTCCAGCTACCTCTAGTCCACTTTTCAGTAATTTGGTCCAAAGCTCTCCTCCAGCTAAGTTCAGCTACATGCTAGCTCCTCCAGCTAAGTTTAAGCTCCTTATGTGATGAAATGAGCTGCCATAATGTTCATGTGCTAGTGTGAGCTGTTGTGCTTGTCCTTTTAGCTAGCCAAGCTACCATAATATGCCTTGTTTTGTGTTTCACCTATAGGAATCACCAAACAAATAAAATAAGCAATGTGTGAGCTCATTTAAGGTAAAATGCATGCTGCCGTGAGGTGTTTGAGTGATATGAGCTATGAATGCATGTCATGAGCTAAGTACATAATGATATAACATATGTAAGCTAATGTATAAGTCCTAGGAGCTAGAATGAATGCACGTGAGCTAACAAATGAATGATTAAGCATTCTGCCATTTCACGAATGAATTGAATCATGCTTAAATGAATGCAAGACTAATATAACATACTTAACACACTTGAAATAACATTGTGCATCAATTATAAAGATGTGAATGCATGAATATCATATAATATGGTACTCATAAATGATAAATGGAAACATGTAATAATAATATCCTAAGAAATGATATGTAATCATAACATATATTTGAATAATATTAAAAACATGATCAAATAAGCATAGGATAATAATATGATAATTTATACAAACATGTGAATGCATACTTATGATAGAATAGAATGTATAAATGATATAGTATAAGATAGGGTAATGAAGAACTTCCTTAGAAACAGCTTTGAAGAACATCCATGGTGTGTTCAAGTCATGGAGAAAGTTGGAGCTTGTTTGGATTGTATCATCCTCCCTTTCTTTTAGGCGATTTGTCCTCAAATCGAAGTAGTTTCTCATTGAATACCTTCTTGATGTAGGAAGGATTGAATCCTTATGTTTTCCTCCAATAGATGATTCACACGATATGTTCAACCTCTTGGCTTCAAATCTGGTAACTTTACATCCTTTGATGGGAGGACACAATGTTTGGGAATCATCACATGTCCTTTGAACAGGAGAGACATAGCCTTTCACAAACCAACTTGATCCCTTTTCTTTATTCTTTGAATTATCACAATGCTTGGAAAGGACCTCTATATCTTCAATTCCTCCTTTTAATTCACCATGGTTGTTGGTGAAAAGGTTTGTCGCTTGGTTGGAGTCATCACGTCTCTTGGTGAAGATAAGTGTTCTTTGAATGACTTTTTGGGGCTGATTTAAATCATCGTGTCCTTTCACCATTGTGCCTCTCCAAATGATTGCCTTGAGGGTTGGTATGATTTCTTCACCATAAGGATGAAACAAGTTGCTACAAAATAAATCAAAGTTAGTAAATGAAAAATTATTAACAATATGAATGGAAATAGCAAACCAAGGTGGATGTTTAATGGGCATTGGTTGCTTAATGATGAAAAACTCCATTGGTTGTTGAATTCCCTTCAATATGTGCAATGTTCTTGGAGTCTGAATGATCTCAACTCTTGGTATTCCAATTGGCTCATTCTTTTGAATTTCAAGAGGTACATCCTTTGAAATGTCAAAGGACATATCTTGTGCATCACCAAAAGTCACGTCTATTGCTTCTTCAAAAGACATATTTCTTGAATCTTCAACTTGAAGTGACATGTCTATTGGATTGTCCTGCACGTCAAAAGAAAGAATAGGAGTAGGATTAGATAAAATATGTTCTTCACCCTCATTTTCCTTTTCCTCTTTGCTCCCATATTCAATACTTTCATTTTGTCCATTTTCAACTCTCTCCACTCTTTTCTCATGCAAAAATTCCCTTTCAACTTTCTTCATGGCTTTAGCTTTCTCCCATTCCTCTATACGTGATTTAAGGGTAACCTGACATTCATGGACTTGATTTGGAAGCATAGGCGCCAATATGATTTTCTTTCCTTGATGTTGGAAAGAGTACTTGTTAGAAAATCCGTCATGGGTAGCCTTCTTATCATATTGCCAAGGATGCCCGAGTATAAGGTGGCTTGCACTCATGGGCACCACGTCACAAAGGACTTCATCATTATATCTTCCAATTGAAAAAGGAACAATAACTTGTTTGGTTACATTGGCTTCCCCCACATCATTGAGCCACTGAAGTTTGTAAGGATGAGGATGCTTGGAAGTCTTGAGACCCAACTTTTCCACCATGTGAGTACTTGCTACATTGGTACAACTTCCTCCATCAATGATCACCACACAAATTTTATCTCCCACGTGACATTTGGTATGGAAGATGTTTTCTCTTTGTTCATCATCTTGACTTTGAATGTTCAAAGTCCTTTTGACTACAAAAATGTTGGATGGAAGAGACATGTTAGCAAATAAGGAAAAAATTGAAATGTGCGTACGACCTTACCAGATATACTCTCACAAAGCCTCACGAGTCACTCCAATAAAACTTGATGTCACTCAATCCGCTCGTGTTTGCACTCTAGGACTTTAATGGCTTTTACTTGTCCTCTTCTGATCTCACACACGCTCCAGCCTTTTTCCCTCAATTCTCTTGTCTCAAGTTCTAATGAACTTTTACTCAAGACTATATCGAGTAATTTCACTTGTTTGGCGTCGGCTGCAAATGGTTAGTAGGAATGGAAAGCAAATATAATTGAAAATGTGGCTTAGAAATTAGAAAGAAGAGAATGAAAGGGTTACTTACATAAGTCACTTCACAACCTTCTATCTCCACAATCAATTTTAAAGGCTTACTTGAAAATGCTTGGTGATGAGAATTGTTGATGAGTGCTTCCAACTTTTCTTTCTTTTCTTTGCTTTTTCTTCTTTTTGAGTGCTTTGACTTTTGAGTCCTTCAATTTTCTTTGCTGATTTTTTTTTTCTTTTTCTTTGACTTTGCACTTCACTTTTGCACTTCTTTTTGTATTTTTTTCTCTTTTTTTATTGTTGTTGCACGTTGCTTCTTCCACCAAAGCTCTGATTACCGCTTGATGTAAGGTACTTGTACCTTTTCAAATGATTGTGGATCTAGGAAGGAAGCAAAACAACCTGCAAAGTGAATGGCTCAAAGTAGAATGGTTAAGGGTGGTAGACGTATGGGTGAATTGGTAGGCTATTTAAATAATGAGTAATGGAAGCGGAAGATAGTTGATAAGGCTATGGTTATGGTGATGAAATAAAAGGATGGTTGTGAGGATAGTATCTTGAAGAAATCTCAAAGAAGAACCAATGCTATATAGAGCAGAGAGACCCAATCTTTATATTGTTTCTTCAAGGGATGGTTTTAAGTACTTTGACCCACTAGTTATATGAACTAGGAACCAGAAGTATCAAGATGAAAGGAAGGGGTTGACGCCACAAGTATAAAATACTTGATAAGTCGATAAAAAGTCACCAGGACTTAAGAAGAGAATAATCTCACTTTAATTGAATAAAAAGGTGTAGTTACAAATGAAATAGGAAAGCCTATTTATAGTTTTTGAAGGGATTTGGCCGAATAGATACATGTTGGTTCGGCCAGCCCTTGTGCCTTCCTAAAATGGCATGATTTTTGTGTGAAAATACATGACTTAATGCAAATACATGCTCTTGGCCGAATGGTTATGTGTTGGTTCGGCCCTAAGGATATTTTGAAAGCATTTGGAAGTTATTTGGGCGCCAAAATGAAGAGGAAAGAGTCTTTGGCCGAACAACAAGCATCCCTTGGTGTTTTGGCGCCAATTTGATGTCACATGGTGTGCACATGCTTGAATGATGCACATGGCAGCCTACATGAATGCACATGGGTCTTCTTGTTATGCTTTGATGAGGTTGCAACCATAGGATGATGTCTTGAAGTCCATGGAATAAAGATAGGCAACAATTAGGCGTGAATTAGCTTCCAACATGCATCTAGGTGACATGGCATCCATTGGGCAGCCTAGAGATGAACTAGCTTCAAGGTAAGCTAGGTGAGTGTCTTGGTAGCTAACTAGGTGAGTTATAGCTTGATGAACTCAAGCTAGTTAGCTTTGGTCTTCTCAACTCCTCAGCTACTCTCCCAGCTACTTCCAGCTACCTCTAGTCCACTTTTCAGTAATTTGGTCCAAAGCTCTCCTCCAGCTAAGTTCAGCTACATGCTAGCTCCTCCAGCTAAGTTTAAGCTCCTTATGTGATGAAATGAGCTGCCATAATGTTCATGTGCTAGTGTGAGCTGTTGTGCTTGTCCTTTTAGCTAGCCAAGCTACCATAATATGCCTTGTTTTGTGTTTCACCTATAGGAATCACCAAACAAATAAAATAAGCAATGTGTGAGCTCATTTAAGGTAAAATGCATGCTGCCGTGAGGTATTTGAGTGATATGAGCTATGAATGCATGTCATGAGCTAAGTACATAATGATATAACATATGTAAGCTAATGTATAAGACCTAGGAGCTAGAATGAATGCACGTGAGCTAACAAATGAATGATTAAGCATTCTGCCATTTCACGAATGAATTGAATCATGCTTAAATGAATGCAAGACTAATATAACATACTTAACACACTTGAAATAACATTGTGCATCAATTATAAAATGCGAATGCATGAATATCATATAATATGGTACTCATAAATGATAAATGGAAACATGTAATAATAATATCCTAAGAAATGATATGTAATCATAACATATATTTGAATAATATTAAAAACATGATCAAATAAGCATAGGATAATAATATGATAATTTATACAAACATGTGAATGCATGCTTATGATAGAATATAATGTATAAATGATATAGTATAAGATAGGGTAATGAAGAACTTCCTTAGAAACAGCTTTGAAGAACATCCATGGTGTGTTCAAGTCATGGAGAAAGTTGGAGCTTGTTTGGATTGTATCAATGTGTAAGATAATTCATGAAGCTTAAGAGCTAATATGAATGCATATGAACTAATGAAATAATTTATAATGATGATGCCTTGATGTATATATGATAATCATGCTTAATATGATTATAAGACTATCCTAATATGCTTATAACATTGTGTATCAATCATAAAGATAGGGTATATGTTGTATGCATGAATATCATATAACATGGTATTCATAAATGATAAATGGAAACATGTAATAATAAAATCCTAAGAAATGATATGTAATCATAGCATATATTTGAATAATATGAAAAACATGATCAAATAAGCATAGGATGGAAATAATAGTATGATAACTAACATGTAAATGCATGCTTATGATAGAATAAAATGTATAAATGATATAGTATAAGATAGGGTAATGACGAACTCCTTTAGAAACAACTTTGAAAAACATCCATGGTGTGTTCAAGTCATGGAGAAAGTTGGAGCTAGTTTAGATCGTGTCAGATAATAATATAAGTAATGAAAATAAATAATAAGAATTAAATGAAATAAATAAAGGATAGAGATGGCTGCGGAATTGATGGAAGAGATGGATAATGTTGACGATGAAATGGCAATGGTGGTGATGTTGTATCTCAAACACGCCAAAGAGGAAACTATGCTATGAAGCACAATCCCGGTCTTCACAAACTTGCTTGAGGGGTGGTGATAGTGTCTTCAACCCACTAGATATCAATCTAGGAATTTTAGAATCAAAATGGAAGGAATGACGCCACAAGTATAGGAACTATACTTGTTTAATCGATAAAGTTCACAAAGAACTTTGAAGAGAAATAACTCACAAGAGTATATTTTATATAAGAGATGAGATGAGTACAAATGAAGGCAACCCACTCTATTTATAGGAAATGAGAGGGCTTGGCCGAATAGTTACATGATGTTTCGGCTAGATACATGTCTTTAGGGAAATACATAATGCTTGAGATGAATGAATAAGTCCTTTAGGCTTGTGATGGTTCGGCTAACTCTTCATGAAAGGCCTTAATGATTCGGTCAAAGGGTGGAGAGACATCTCCCTTGGCCAAATGGTTCATGCTTGTTCATCTTGGCGCCATTTTCTTCCCTTGGCCGAACGGTGGTGTGTCTCTTCATGTTTGGCGCCAAAGGCTCTCATATGCATGGCACGTGATGTGGTCGAATAGGCATGGATCCTTTAGCTCATATCTCTTGGTGATTTAAGCTTCCAATAGGTGTGATCTCTTCATCCACATGTTCCTTATTGAAAAGGCATCTTTATGGGCAGCATCATTCAAGAAAGGTCACAATGTTTGGAAAGGTAACCCTTCATGTTTGAGCTACTTTGGGTGTGAATGAGCTGGTGGTGAGCTGGCCTTAGATGACTTGTAACATGGTGAACGTTTGGGCAGCTCCTTGTGAAAAAGTACCTCTTGAGGTGGCATCTATTCGCGAAAAGGTACGATTTCACAAATTTTGACTTAGGACATATTTGAAGTGTCCAAAGTGGTGATGATGATGGTGGAATTCCCCAGCTAAAATGAGGTCATATTGTAGCTCAAATCTTCAGCTCAATTCAGCTATGAGCTCACGGCCTCCAGACAACTTTTCACCAATTGTTCCTTTTACTCTCCTAATCGATCCCAATTAAGTTTTCCTTACTGTTACATGCTCCATTTAGCTCCAATGCAGCTCCCAAGTGTTGGCCGAATGTGCCTACATGCATAACATAAAGAAATAAACTAAGTATATAAACTATATAATGCATATAATATAATGATGTGCATATTATAAAGATGTGAACTATAGGTTATAATAATAATTCATTCATCATATGATAATGAATGAATATTAATATTATAACTATAGATTATATACATGAATATCAATCAATGATGCAAACCATAGGATATAATGAATGAATGCACATACTATGATAATTCAAGTATAGTCTAATATGCAAATGTATGCTCATAATAATATATATAGTGCATAAATAAGTAAATATAATATAAAGTATGGTAGAAATCCCTTATATTGAGTTTGATGGTTCTTCAATGATGTGAGTATGTCATGCAAAAAGTTGGTGCTAAACAGGATCACATCAGACCTTACCATCACCAAGTGATAAGATAATACCATAGATATGAATCGAATTGCTGCAAAATAAATCAAAACATGTAAAGGAAAAACTATTGACAAGATGAAAGGAAATATCAAACCAGGGTGGATGTTTAATGGGAGTTGGTTGCTGAATTCTTTTCTAGATTGGCAATGTACTTGGAATGTCAATGAACACAACTCTTGGCACTTCAAGTGATGCTTCTTTTGGAACTTCAAATGGCATAACCTTTGAAATATCAAGAGACATTTTTTTTGAATCACCAAAAGTCATGCCTATTGATTCTTCAAAAGTCACATCTTTTAGTTTTCCAAAAGTAATGATTTTTGAATCATCTCCTTGAAAAGATGTCACTTGAATTATCCTGCAAAACAAAAGAGAGAATAGGAGAAGAAGTAAGGTTAGATAAAAATTGTTCTTCATTCTCCTCTTTTCCTCCAAATTCATTCATTTCAACTCCAACGGTTTCTGCATCCACTCTCCGTTCATCATTTTTAACTCCAACAATTTGTTCAACTTCAAAATGCTTTTGTTCATTTGAATTTTTCTCCAAACATTCTTCAGTTGCATTGTCTTTAAGTTGTTCTTTCATTGCTTCAATGTTCTTCAAGGTGTTTTGATCTTCATTTACTCGGCTAGGAGATAGTGGAATCAAGATGATTTTTCTTTCATTGTAAAATAAGGAGTATCGGTTTGTGAAACTATCATGAACAGCACGCTTGTCAAATTGCCATGGCCTCCCCAAGAGTAAATGACTCATATTCATATGTACCACGCCACATAGAATCTCTTCTTTGTAACTTCCAAGTGAGAATGGAACAAGTACTTGTTCAGTGACCTTCATCTTTTCCTCGTTGTTCAACCATTCCATTTCATATGGGCTGGAATGTTTAATCGTTGTAAGCCCCAATTTGTTCACCATGTATGTACTTGCAATGTTTGTACAACTTCCTCCGTCAATAGCTACAAGACACACTTTACCATTTACATGGCAACGAGTGTGAAATGTGTTTGTTCTTTGCTGTTCGTTCTCCATTGTTTGGAAAGATGAAAGATCATAAGACATTGTTAGTAGAAAGAAAGAAAAAAAAATTAAAAACCTTACCAGCACACTCTCAAAGCCTCACAATCTTCACTCCAAAGAAAATTAAGAGATCACTCCACTCAACACTCGTGTTTACTCTCGGGAATATAATTTGGCTTTTAACAATTCCCCTTCTGATCTCACTCTCTCAATTAGCCTTTTTCCACTCAATTTTTCTTGTTAAGTCATTTGAGGAACTTACTCAAGATTATAACAAGTTAATTCCTTCCTTGTGTGCGTTGGCTACAAATAGGTTAGGGTAGAAAGAGTAAAAAAGAGGAAAGGTAGAAGAAAGGATTCAAAGGTATTAAAAGAAGGAAATGGTTGAAGACAATGAAAATGAAAGTATAAAAAAGGAAGAGGTGACTTACAATTCAAGAAACAACACTTACTACAACCTTTCTCAAGAAACAATAAGGTTATCTTCTCTTAGTGTAGATGGCCTCTTTGATGTACTTGTAATGGTACAGCACTTTCCTTGGATTGCTTTCTTTTTGAATTTTTCTTTTTCTTTTCTTTTCTTCTTTTCTGATTTTTCTCTTCTTTTGTCTTTTTCTTTCATTTTGCACTCCAATTCTGATGAAGGAGTCTTTTCTTCTATTTTTCTTTTGCTTTGCACGCCAATGACACTTTTGTTGTCAATCCAACTATGCTCTGATTACCGCTTGATGTAAGGCGAATCTACAGGCTTTGAGAGAATAGAGTAGATAGCCTTATTGTGTCCCGATCTAGGATTGACAAGTACTGATGTCCTTGAATTTATAATTTTGGGCTACAAAATAAGATAAGAAAGGAATGATTAATAATGGAATTAATAAAGGGGATAATAATATAAGTAATGAAAAGAAATAATAAGAATGAAATGAAATAAGGATGGGATAGAGATGGCTGCGGAAATTGATGGTCTTGATGGATGATGTTGATGATGTAATGGCAATGGTGGTGATATTGTATCTCAAACACGCTAAAGATGAAATAGTGCTAAGGAGCACAATCCCGGTCTTCACAAACTTGCTTGAGGGGTGGTGATAGTGTCTTCAACCCACTAGATATCAATCTAGGAATTTTGGAATCAAGATGGAAGGAATGACGCCACAAGTATAGAAACTATACTTGTTTAATCGATAAAGTTCACAAAGAACTTTGAAGAGAAATAACTCACAAGAGTATGTTTTATATAAGAGATGAGATGATTACAAATGAAATGCACTAGCCTATTTATAGTTTTTCAAAGGGTTTAGGCCGAATAGACACATGATGGTTCGGCCAAGGTTGAATCCCCTTTGAAAATACATGATTTTTGATGAAAATACATGATTTTAATGAAGATACATGCTCTTGGCCGAATGGTTATGTGTTGGTTCGGCCCTAAGGATGATTTGAATGCATTTGGAAGTTATTTGGGAGCCAAAATGGAGAGGAAGGAGTCTTTGGCCGTATAGGAAGCATCCCTTGGTGTTTTGGCGCCTATTTGATGTCACATGGAAGCCTACTTGAATGCACATGGGTGTTCTTACAAGGCTTTGGTGAGGTTGCAACCATAGGATGATTTCTTGAAGTCCATGGGGAGCCTAGAGATGAACTAGCTTCAAGGTAAGCTAGGTGAGTGTCTTGGTAGCTAACTAGGTGAGCTATAGCTTGATGAACTCAAGCTAGTTAGCTTTGGTCTTCTCAGCTCCTCAGCTACTCCCTGCTACCTTTAGTCCACTTTTCAACAATTTAGTCCAAAGCTCTCCTCCAACTAGGTTTAGCTACATGCTAGCTCCTCCAGCTAAGTTGAAGCTCTTTAAGTGATGAAATGAGCTGCCATAACGTTCTTGAGCTAGTGTGAGCTGCTATGCTTATCCTTTTAGCTAACCAATCTACCATAATATGCCTTGCTTTGTGTTTCACCTATAGGAATTAACAAACAAACCAAGTAAGTAATGTGTGAGCTCATTTAAGGTAAAATGCATGCTGTCGTGAGGTGTTTGAGTGATATGAGCTATGAATGATCATCTAGAAACTAAGATAACATGTATATAAGCTAGATAAAAGGCATAGGACGTTCATGAGCTTTAAGAAAACAAATATGAGCAAGAAAATAGATGCATGCCTGCAAATGAGCTAAATAAACATGGATTTAAAGCTAGTGAGCTAATGTAAACATAACATGAGCTAGAATAAGCGACATGAGTTAATGAATGAATGAATACATGCTGCCATGATATCTAAATGATATGCAAACATAATAAATGAATCTAAAACATATGTAAACATAATATAAAGCTAAGTAAAGATGTGAAAACATATGTTATACATGAAAATCATATAGTTGAAAGTGAATGATAACATATGATTATTCAAGCATAGTTTAAGATACAAATGTATGCTCATAATAATATATAGTGCATAAATGAGTAAATATAATATAAAGTAAGGTATAACTCCCTTATATTGAGCATGATGAATCTTCAATGATGTGAGTGTGTCATGAAGAAAGTTGGTGCTAGACATGATCACATCAGTCTTGAAGACTTCTTTAGGATCGGTTGGAATGATGATGTTGCTTGTCACCTTTGGCACCTCTTTGCATTTTGCTTTCTTTTTTTCCTTTCTTTAGTTTTTCTTCACTTGGAATCACTTGTTGATGTTGGGATTAACTTGCTGATTTGTTTTTGCACTTCTCTTTCTGATTTTATTTTTATTGAATAGTAGGATGTTGCTTTTGCAATCCACCTTAGCTCTTATTACGATATGATACAGTTCAACTTATCCTCACTTGGATGGATGGTGAAGTCAAGGTTGTACCTTTGATTGTTTCGATCTAGGAAAACAACAAGTATCCTGCACAAACAAGAAAGCTAAAAAAATGGTTAAATGGAAGTAATGAAATGGAAAGATAAATATGGCAGCGGAAAATATATATAAGTTGGTGATATGTTTAAAGGAAATGATGAAGTATGGTATTGCAAGTAGAATGAAGGTGATAGAGATGAATATGAAAAGTAGTATCTCAAAGAAGACTCAAAGAAGAACCAATGTTAAAGAACAAAGACCCAGACTTTATATTGCTTCTTTAAGGGATAGTAAACAAGGACTTTAACCCACTATCTATAAAGAGATAGGAACCAGAAGTATCAGGGTGACATAGATAGAGGTGACGCCACAAGCATAAGCTTGATAAGTCGATAAAGTTCACTTAAGAACTAAAGAGAGAAACTCTCACAAATATTTAATTAAATAAAGTCAATTAGTTTCTTTTACAAATGAATGGAAATATATTTATAGGCCTAAGAGTGCATTGTGTGAATACAAAACAATTAATGAGTGAACCTTCATGGATGAGTGTTCATACTTTAAGTAGATACAAAGCATGGCTTAGGTGAATGAATTTTGATGAATGGATGTTCATATTTTAATTGAATACATCCTTTGGCCGAATTCATCCCACCTTGTGTGAACTTGTTGATTTGTCTTCTATGGATGAATGTTCATGAATGTATCTTGGCTGAAATTCTTCCCCCTTGTGTGAACATGACTATTTGGCTTCTTGCATGAATATGCATGAATGGATGAATTTAAAAGCCTTTGAATGAATCCTTGAACCTCCTCATAAATGTTCTGATTCATTTTAATAATCTTTTCTCGTCCATGCATGTCTTCATTAATTCCTCCCATGCATAAGTCCTTTGAAGGAGATGAATGGTTGCAAATCCCATATTAATTTACAGCCTGCATTGTCTTTAGTAATCTGGGCATATCGCAAGCTCCTGATATCAGATTGATGTGATTTATAGAGAGTTAGAAAGCTATTAGGTAGGGGATTAAATGTTAAGAAGACTTAATCACCCAAAGATGCTTGGAATATGTTCAAAAATGGCGATCTCTATGAGTGATGTGAATCTGTCCAACCAACTCTTCAATTGCCTTTAGTCTTCTTAGCATCCAATGTACCTAGATGATGTGATCCTACCGACCATCATGTTCAACAAAAACATTCTCACAACTTTGAAGTTCTTCCAATATGATTCTAAGGGATTCTTTCCTTATTTTATTATTTATTTACTTATTTATGCATTACATGTCATATGAATATGTTTACATTATTCTTAATTATGCTTGAATGTTATATGCTGTCATTTATATGTATAATATATGATATTCATGTATGACTTATTAATTCACATATTTATATAACTCATTCAATGAATATGCATTCATAGTTAGCTCATTTGCATTCTAACATATTTGCATTCTAACATAGGTGGCAGAATGCACTCATATTTATAATAGCTCAATTCCTATCTAATTATTTGTTTACATACTTTGTCTAGGTACATTGGATGCTAAGTAGACTAAAGGCAATTCACTTTGTTTAATCAAATATTTGTGAGAGTTTCTCTCTTTAGTTCTTAAGTGAACTTTATCGACTTATCAAGCTTATGCTTATGGAGTCACCCTATCTATTTCACCCTGATACTTTTGGTTCCTATCTCTTTATAGATAGTGGGTCAAAGTCCTTGTTTACCACCCCTTAAAGAAGCAATATAAAGTCTGGGTCTTTGTTCTTTAACATTGGTTCTTCTTTGAGTCTTCTTTGAGATATTACCTTTCATATTCATATCCATCACCTTCATTCTACTTCCATTACCGTACTTCATCATTTCCTTTAAACATATCACCAACTTATATATATTTTCTGCTGCCATATTTATCTTTCCATTTCATTACTTCCATTTAACCATTTGTTTTAGCTTTCTTGTTTGTGCAGGATACTTGTTCCTTTCCTAGATCGAAACAATCAAAGGTACAACCTTGACTTCACCATTCATCCAAGTGAGGCTAGGTTGAACTGTATCATATGGTATCAGAGCTAAGGTGGATTGTAACAAGAACAAGCAAAAGCAACATCCTACCATTCAATAAAAAGAAAATCAAAAAGAGAAGTGCCAAAAGATAAAAATCTGCAAGTTAATCCCAACATAAACAAGGGATTCCAAGTGAAGAAAAACTAAAGAATGGAAACAAAGAAATCAAAATGCAAAGAAGTGCCAAAGGGGACAAGCAACATCATTATTTCAACCGATCCTAAGGAAATCTTCAAGACCTTTGATTGTTCTTCTAGGAAGGTGGTGAGTATCTTTGCATAGTAAGTGAACCTTTCTTTATTTTTCTTTCTTTTATAAGACCACCCTTCATTATTTAATCTTTCTACCTTTCTATTTTTTTCCTCTACACTAATGACTTTTCAATCGATGTCCATAGCACTTGAAAGGTCTCGAGTTAGTTCTTTTAAGAACTTTACAAGAGAGGAACGAGTGAAAAAAGGCTAATCGAGTGTGTGAGATCAGAAGGGGAATTGAAAAAGCCAATTTATATTCCCGAGTGCAAACACGAGCGTTGAGTGGAGCATAATCATTTTTTTGGAGTGATCGTGAGGATTTTTGAGTGATTATTTGATGTGAGTTCACCAACGCTACCTTCAAAGGATATGGAAGTAATGCCACAAGGACCAATAACTCGATCAAGGGCCAAACTATTCAGGGAATCTCTTACAACTAAATGCATTAAAACTTTTGAATCATTTAAGAATGCATCCCCAAACTATAGATTATATAACATGTTTTATGTTGACATATAATATAATCTATGAACCACATATTTATATCTTATATTACTTAGCTTATAAATGCTTTCTTTTGTAGGCACATGTTTGGCCACATCATGGGAGCTGATTTAAAGCTAGAATTGAAGTCAATGAGCTAGGAAACCTTACATAGGATGACTTGGGAGATCATGAAGAACAAATGGTGAAAAGTTGTCAGCTGACCCCCGAGCTCATAGCTCACTTGAGCTGGACTTTTGAGCTAGCTAGAGACTTCATTTCAGCTGGAGAGTTGCACCATCATCTTCACCACACAGAGCACTACAAATATGGTCTAGGTCAAATTTTGTGAATTTGTACCTTTTCGCGAAGAGTTGCCAATCCGAGAAGTGACCTTTCACAAGGAGCTATCCTATGACTCATCTTCATGCAATTCATCTATGGCCAGCTCATCTTCAGCTCAAACTCATGGGAAGTAGCTCAAATGATGAAAGGTTGTTTCACACAAATGTGACCTTTCATAATTGGTTGCTGCCCCATTGATGCCAAGTCACCTAGACACATGTTTGATGCCAAGTCACGCCTAAGTTGCTGTTCATCTACACACCATGGAAGAGTCCACGCCTTAAGCATTCAACACCAACCATATGAGTGCCACATAACCAGCCACCCATGTGCTTTGCATGTGAATGAATTAGGCGCCAAGATGAAAAGGCTTCTCTCTATTCGGCCTAAACATCATCATGCTTCAAATTGGCGCCAAGATGAAGAGTTATGGGAACCATTCAGCCAAAGACATCTCCCCTCATCCAAGCATCATTTATTTTCGTTTTAAGACATGTACTTTGCCGAAAAGGCATCTATTTATTGGGCCAAGCCTTTACAAAACTATAAATAGGCTTTGGCATTCATTTGTAAACAAAAAAAAACCCTTTGATAATTAAAAAAATCCTTTTGTGAGATTATTCTCTCTTCAAGTTCTTTTTAGAACTATATCGATTAAGCAAGCCTTTTCTAAAGCTTGTGGCGTCATTCCCTCATTGATACTTCTGGTTCCTAGTTTAAATAACTAGAGGGTCAAAGTCCTTTAATACCATCCCTTATAGAACTTATAAGAAACGAGTCTTTGCTCCTTTATAGCATTGGTTCCTTCTTAGTTTTATAAGATACTATTTTCATCACCATAATCCATCTCCATTATCACGCCTATATCATCACCATAGTCCATCACCATTATCACGCCTATATCATCACCATATTCCATCACCATATCACGCCAATAACATCATCCTTCCATTACCATTTCATCACCATTAAATCATCCTTCATTCATCAACAAGGCATACTTCATCACCACCATTGGAGGCCGAAGTCAACATCACTTGAAGGAGATTTATTCAACACTTCCGCAGCCCATCTTTGATAACTATTCTATCCATTTCAAATCTTTCCATTTCTATTTACTTTTCATTTCTTAATTATCATATTACTTAATCAATTCTTCTTCTTTTTGTGCATATTACTTTCAATCCAAGGGGTAGCATTTGGTGTCTCTCCTAGATCGGGAAACAACAAGGTTGCCAACTTCTCCATCATTGAAGAAGCCTGGTTAGCCCCACATCAAGCGGTAATCAGAGCTTTGGTGGATTGACATTAAAAGTGCTACAACAAATAGCAACAAGAAAGAAGAAAACAAAAGAGAAAAGAAAAGACTCCTACGACAAATTTGGAGTGCAAAAGAAAGAAAAGAAAAGAAGAAATTCAAAAGCAAAAGAAAAGTGAAGCAAGTTGCAAAGTACACTCAAAGAGAAGCACCATACAATCTGCCCAACATCAAACTTGAAGGAGGTATCCTTGTTGTTTCTTGTGAAGGAAGATAGTAAGTGTTGCAACTT
Organism: Hibiscus syriacus; assembly: GCF_006381635.1. Taxonomy (NCBI): domain Eukaryota; kingdom Viridiplantae; phylum Streptophyta; class Magnoliopsida; order Malvales; family Malvaceae; genus Hibiscus; species Hibiscus syriacus. The sequence goes on from NW_024063533.1 coordinate 15,867,083, forward strand.
GAGTTGTAAGTTATCTTCACTTTCATACTATTTCATTTCTTATTCTTTCATCTTTTCTTTTCATTACCTTATCATTGTTTTTAACCTTTTCTATCCTACTTTATCATAACCATATCCTATACCTTAACCATTTCTAAACCGACGCACAAACTAAAGAAACTTGCTCAATCTTGAGTTAGTTCTTTAAAAGGACCCACAAGAGATAATTGAGCGGTAAAAGGCAAACGAGAGGGTGAGATCAGAAGGGGGATCAGAAAAAGCCAAGGATCATATCCCCGAGTGCAAACACGAGAGTGAGTGGAGTGCAATCTGAAATTTTCTTTGGAGTGATCAAGAGAGGTTTTTGTGAGTGTGCTGGTAAGGTTTTAATTTAATCTTTTATTTTACTAACCATGTCACAAGAATTGTTTGATTTCCATTCAGATTTGAGACAAGTTTTTGTCATCAAAAAGGCTTTAAGCACTCAAATCATAGAAGATGACCAAAGAGAAAACATTTTTCATACTCGTTGTCATGTAAACAACAAAGTTTGTTTCATGATCATCGATGGAGGAAGTTGTACGAACGTTGCAAGCACTTATATGGTGGAAAAACTTGGCCTGAAGACTTCTAAGCATCCAAATCCATATAAACTTCAATGGCTAAATGACGGTGGAGAAGTAAGAATCACAAAGCAAGTTGTCATTCCATTTTCAATTGGTAAATACCAAGATAAAGTTCTATGTGATGTTGTACCAATGGATGCTGGACATATACTTTTGGGAAGACCATGGCAATTTGACCGAAGAGCAATCCATGATGGGTTTACCAACAGATATACTATCATTCATAATGATAAGAAATTCACTTTGACGCCACTATCTCCTAGTCAAGTGAATGAAGATCAGATTCATTTGAAGAAAAGCATGGATTCATTCAAAAACAATGAAAAAGAGACGACTAAAGCATTGAACATCTATGCTGGAAGAAAGGAGATTCGGAAACACTTGTTGTCACATAAGGCTTTCATTGTACTAATGTACAAGGAAAGTCTACTTTTAACTAATCTCCAAGAAGGTTTGCCTTCTTCTATTGTTTCTCTTTTACAGGAATTTAAAGCCATGTTTCCAGAAGATATACCAAGAGGACTTCCACCCCTTCGAGGAATTGAACATCAAATCGATTTCATTCCCGGTGCAACTATCCCAAACAAACCAGCCTATAGAAGTAATCCGGAGGAAACAAAGGAACTTCAAAAACAGGTTGGTGAGTTAATGGAAAAGGGGTACATTCGAGAAAGCCTAAGTCCATGCGCTGTTCCCGTTTTGCTTGTGCCAAAGAAGGATGGTTCATGGAGAATGTGTGTAGATTGCAGAGCAGTTAATCAGATCACTATCAAATACCGACACCCAATTCCAAGGCTAGACGATATGCTGGATGAACTAAGTGGTGCCACCATCTTCTCTAAAATTGATCTTAAAAGTGGATATCATCAGATTAGGATGCGAGAAGGAGATGAATGGAAGACCTCTTTCAAAACAAAGCAATGATTGTACGAATGGTTGGTTATGCCCTTTGGACTAACCAATGCACCTAGTACTTTCATGAGGTTGATGAACCATGTACTCCGGGCTTTTATTGGTAAGTTTTGTGTGGTCTATTTTGATGATATTTTGATTTATAGCCATACTTTGGATGACCATGTGCAACATTTAAGGTCAGTACTTGAAACTCTCCAAAAAGAGAAACTTTATGCCAACCTTCAAAAATGTTCTTTTTGCACTAACAAGCTTGCCTTCTTAGGATTTATTGTAAGTTCACAGGGACTTGAAGTAGATCCGGAAAAGATTAAAGCAATTCAAGATTGGCCGAGACCTACATCAATAAGTCAAGTCAGAAGTTTCCATGGACTTGCAAGTTTTTACCGGAGATTTGTGCCCAACTTTAGTTCTATTGCCTCTCCCTTAACTGGGGTAATTAAAAAGAATTCCACCTTTGAATGGGGCAAAGAACAAGAAGAAGCATTTATGGCCATTAAGGATTGTTTGACTAAAGCACCACTTCTGGTACTTCCTAATTTTGATAAAACTTTTGAAATAGAATGTGATGCTTCTGGAATTGGTATAGGTGCCGTTTTGACTCAAGAGGGACGACCAGTTGCATACTTTAGTGAAAAGTTAAGTGGTGCTTCACTAAACTACCCCATTTATGACAAAGAGATGTATTCTCTTATAAGGGCTTTAGAAACATGGCAACACTATCTATGGCCCAAGGAGTTTGTCATCCATACTGATCATGAGGCATTGAAGCATATTAAAGGCCAACATAAACTCAACAAACGACATGCCAAGTGGGTAGAATTTCTTGAATCCTTTCCATACGTCATTCATTACAAGAAAGGAAAAGAGAATGTTGTTGCAGATGCCCTTTCACGAAGGTATGTTCTTCTTAACACTTTGGATTCTAAGTTACTTGGATTTTCTTTCCTTAAAGATTATTATGTTAATGACCATGATTTTGGAGAGAAATACAAGTCTTGTGAAAAAGGTGCAGTGGAGAAATTCTATAGACATGATGGTTATCTATTCAAGGAAGAAAGGCTGTGCATTCCACAAGGTTCCTTTCGAGAAGTATTGGTACGAGAAGCACATGAAGGAGGACTCATGGGGCATTTTGGAATTGGTAAGACATTGGCAATCTTGAAAGAACATCTCTACTGGCCTAAGATGAAAAGGGATGTTGAAAGGATTTGTGATAGATGCATCGTTTGCAAAAAGGCTAAGTCGAAGGTCATGCCTCATGGACTTTACATACCTCTTCCCATTCCTATAGTACCATGGGTTGATATTTCCATGGATTTTGTGATGGGTTTGCCAAAAACAAGAAATGGGCGAGATTCTATATTTGTGGTGGTTGACAGGTTCTCCAAAATGGCCCATTTCATACCATGTCACAAAACCGACGATGCAACCCATGTGGCTAATCTATTCTTCAAAGAAGTTGTAAGATTGCACGGCATACCAAGAACAATTGTTTCTGATCGAGATGTCAAGTTCCTTAGCCATTTCTGGAGGACATTATGGAACAAACTTGGAACTAAATTGTTGTTTTCAACCACCTGTCACCCCCAAACTGATGGGCAAACGGAGGTAGTCAACAGAGTATTATCAACATTGTTGAGAGCCATCATCAAGAAAAACATCAAGACTTGGGAAGATTGCTTACCACATGTTGAATTCACTTACAATCGGTCAGTTCATTCAGCCACAAAAACTTCACCATTTGAGGTAGTGTATGGATTCAATCCCTTAACTCCTTTAGATCTTCTCCCTCTACCCCAAGAACAAATGGTTAACAAGGATGGCAAGAACAAGGCTGAGTTCATCAAGAAATTACATGAACAAGTTCGGAACAATATTGAGAGAAGAACAAAACAGTATGAGCAACAAGCCAACAAGGGACGAAAACCACTCCATTTGGAAGTTGGAGATTGGGTATGGTTGCATTTGCGAAAAGAAAGGTTTCCTACTAAAAGTAAATCTAAGCTTTTACAAAGAGGAGACGGTCCTTTCCAAATCATTGAGAAAATTAATGACAATGCATACAAGTTGGATCTTCCCGGAGAATACAATGTAAGTGCCACCTTCAATATAGCAGATCTATCTCCAATCAAGGATGATGACAATTTGGGGACAAATCGCTTAAAAGAAGGGGGGAATGATGTGAGTTCACCAACGCTACCTTCAAAGGATATGGAAGTAATGCCACAAGGACCAATAACTCGATCAAGGGCCAAACTATTCAGGGAAGCTCTTACAACTAAATGCATTAAAACTTTTGAATCATTTAAGAATGCATCCCCAAACTATAGATTATATAACATGTTTTATGTTGACATATAATATAATCAATGAACCACATATTTATATCTTATATTACTTAGCTTATAAATGCTTTCTTTTGTAGGCACATGTTCGGCCACATCATGGGAGCTGATTTAAAGCTAGAATTGAAGTCAATGAGCTAGGAAACCTTACATAGGATGACTTGGGAGATCATGAAGAACAAATGGTGAAAAGTTGTCAGCTGACCCCCGCTAGAGACTTCATTTCAGCTGGAGAGTTGCACCATCATCTTCACCACACAGAGCACTACAAATATGGTCTAGGTCAAATTTTGTGAATTCGTACCTTTTCGCGAAGAGTTGCCAATCCGAGAAGTGACCTTTCACAAGGAGCTATCCTATGACTCATCTTCATGCAATTCATCTATGGCCAGCTCATCTTCAGCTCAAACTAATGGGAAGTAGCTCAAATGATGAAAGGTTGTTTCACACAAATGTGACCTTTCATAATTAGTTGCTGCCCCATTGATGCCAAGTCACCTAGACACATGTTTGATGCCAAGTCACGCCTAAGTTGATGTTCATCTACACACCATGGAAGAGTCCACGCCTTAAGCATTCAACACCAACCATATGAGTGCCACATGACCAGCCACCCATGTGCTTTGCATGTGAATGAATTAGGTGCCAAGATGAAAAGGCTTCTCTCTATTCGGCCTAAACATCATCATGCTTCAAATTGGCGCCAAGATGAAGAGTTATGGGAACCATTCGGCCAAAGACATCTCCCCTCATCCAAGCATCATTTATTTTCGTTTTAAGACATGTACTTTGCCGAAAAGGCATCTATTTATTCGGCCAAGCCTTTACAAAACTATAAATTGGCTTTGGCATTCATTTGTAAACAAAAAAAACCCTTTGATAATTAAAAAAATCCTTTTGTGAGATTATTCTCTCTTCAAGTTCTTTTTAGAACTATATCGATTAAGCAAGCCTTTTCTAAAGCTTGTGGCGTCATTCCCTCATTGATACTTCTGGTTCCTAGTTTAAATAACTAGAGGGTCAAAGTCCTTTAATACCATCCCTTATAGAACTTATAAGAAACGGGTCTTTTCTCCTTTATAGCATTGGTTCCTTCTTAGTTTTATAAGATACTATTTTCATCACCATAATCCATCTCCATTATCACGCCTATATCATCACCATAGTCCATCACCATTATCACGCCTATATCATCACCATATTCCATCACCATATCACGCCAATAACATCATCCTTCCATTACCATTTCATCACCATTAAATCATCCTTCATTCATCAACAAGGCATACTTCATCACCACAATTGGAGGCCGAAGTCAACATCACTTGAAGGAGATTTATTCAACACTTCCGCAGCCCATCTTTGATAACTATTCTATCCATTTCAAATCTTTCCATTTCTATTTACTTTTCATTTCTTAATTATCATATTACTTAATCAATTCTTCTTTTTTTTGTGCATATTACTTTCAATCCAAGGTGTAGCATTTGGTGTCTCTCCTAGATCGGGAAACAACAAGGTTGCCAACTTCTCCATCATTGAAGAAGCCTGGTTAGCCCCACATCATTATTGGTAAGGTCCTTTCATCTTATTCAACTATTATTTTTTCACTAACAATTCTCCCATCTTTCGAATGGATTACGGACAGCAAAGGAGGAATCCATTTCATACTCATTTTCATGTGAATGATAAAGTATGCCTTGTAGCCATTGATGATGGTAGTTGTGCAAATCATGCAAGCACATACATGGTTGAGAAGTTGGGGCTTATAACATTCAAACATCCCAGTCCATATGTTTTGCAAGGATTAAATGAAGATGAAGAGTTAGAAGTCATAGAGCAAGTACGTGTTTCATTTTCAATTGGCGGATATGAAGATGAAGTTTTGTGTGATGTTGTTTTTATGAATTCAAGCCATCTACTCCTTGGACGTCCTTGGCAGTTTGATAAAAGAGCATTGTATGATGGGTTCTCCAACAAATATTCATTCAAACACCAAGGGAGAAAGATAGCGTTGGTTCCAATGTTCCCAAATCAAGTCCATGAATGCCAAGTTATCGTCAAATCACGTATAGAGGAATGGAAGAAAACTAAAGCCATGAAGAAAGTTGAAAGAGAAGTTTCACGTGATAAACAAATAACAGTGGAGGGAGATCAAAATGAAAATGAGAAAATTGTTGTAAGAAATGTTGGAGTCAAAAATGAGAAAGTTGAAAAGATTGAATTTGGGTGCAAATGGGGAAATACGTGTGGAAGAGAAAATGAAAAGATTCCAAGTGAGGTTGTGGTTAAAAGATATGATGGAGTTGAACATGTACAAATCAAAGAAGAACATTGTGAGAAAACCAAGACATTTGGAGTTGAAAATAAGAGTGTGATTTTTCGTGAGAAAGACATTGGAGTAATTGAAAATGAGAGTAAGAGCATTGAGAGTGAAGATGAGTGTGTTGAAAAACATGAGCATGAAAGAAAAGAATGCGACGAAAAGGAAGTTTTTCTTTATACTAATCAATTTTTTCTTCTATTCATTCTTTGAATTTACAGGTTATTCCAAGGGACATTCAAGATGATTCAAGCATCATATCTTTTGAAATTCCAAAATATATGTCACTTGAAATTATTAAGAACATGTTCATTAACCTTCAAAGTACATTCACCTCATACTCAAGATCGAATGCACCTTATAAAAGTGAAGATTCAATGAACCTAACCATGGAGAACATTAAGAGTCCAAACTCATTCATTCATGAATTTAATCCTTTCCTTTCCTTTGATTTTAAACTATCTACTTCTAACTTTGTTCTATTTTTCAAATTGTTGATTCAAAAGAAAAGACTTGAACATGTGAAGCATTTTGAGCAAAGAAAACGATGTAAGATGAGAATGAAAGAATTTTCATTCAAACGAAGATCAAAGTTGTTCCCTTACGTACCAAGCATTGATTTGGGCACAAATCGCCTTAAAGAAGGGGGGATGATGTGATCCTACCGACCATCATGTTCAACAATAACATGCTCACAACTTTGAAGTTCTTCCAATATGATTCTAAGGGAGTCTTTCCTTATTTTATTATTTATGTTCTTATTTATGCATTACATGTCATGTGAATATGTTTATATTATTCTTAATTATGCTTGAATGTTATATGCTGTCATTTATATGTATAATATATGATATTCATGTATGACTTATTAATTCACATCTTTATATAACTCATTCAATGCATATGCATTCATAGTTAGCTCATTTGCATTCTAACATATTTGCATTCTAACATAGGTGGCAGAATGCACTCATATTTATAATAGCTCAATTCTTATCTAATTATTTGTTTACTGATGTGATCCAATTTAGCATCATATTTACCATGGCTATTCCAACCTCTCCAGGGAAGAAACTTTCTATCTTTATACCTATAGATGCTTATTTCATATGTTATAAGATATTTTCATATATATATATATTGTACCTATAGTTATTATGATAATAAGTTAACCATTTATATATGAGGTACAAGTTATTATCATATACTATAGTCACAATCTTATAATATACACATTATATAAGCTTATATACTTAGTTTATTTCTTTATGTTATGCATGTAGGCACATTCAGCCAACACTTGGGAGCTGCATTAGAGCTAAATGGAGCATGTAACAGCAAGGAAACTTACATGGGATCGATTAGGAGAGCACAAGGAACAATTGGTGAAAAGTTGTCCGGAGGCCATGAGCTCATAGCTAGATTGAGCTGAAGATTTGAGCTACAAGATGACCTTATTTTAGCTGGGGAGTTGCACCATCATCATCACCACTTAGGACACTTCAAATATGTCCTAAGTCAAAATTTTTGAAATCGTACCTTTTCGCGAATAGTTGCCACCTCAAGAGGTACCTTTTCACAAGGAGCTGCCCAAACGTTCACCATGTCACAAGTCATCTATGGCCAGCTCACCTTTAGCTCATTCACACCATAATCAACTCAAACATGAAGGGACACCTTTCTCAAACATTGTGACCTTTCATGAATGATGTTGTCCATGAAGATGCCTTTTCATCTAGGAGCACATTGGTGAAGGAATTGCTAGTATTGGAATCTTAAATCACCAAGAGACATGAGATAGAGCTCCAAGCCTATTCGGTCACCCCACATGCCTTGGGCATGGAAGCGTTGGCGCCAAACATGATAAGGCACATGACTATTCGGCCAAGGAGAGGAAATTGGCGCCAAGATGAACAAGCATGAACCATTCGGCCAAGGGAGATGTCTCTCCACCCTTTGACCGAATCATTAAGGCCTTTCATAAAGAGTTAGCCGAACCATCACAAGCCCAAAGGACTTATTCTTTCATCTCAAGCATTATGTATTTTCCTAAAGACATGTATCTAGCCGAAACATCATGTAACTATTCGGACAAGCCCTCTCATTTCCTATAAATAGAGTGGCTTGCCTTCATTTGTACTCATCTCATCTCTTATATAAAATATACTCTTGTGAGTTATTTCTCTTTTAAGTTCTTTGTGAACTTTATCGATTAAACAAGTATAGTTCCTATACTTGTGGCGTCATTTCTTCCATCTTGATTCCAAAATTCCTAGATTGATATCTAGTGGGTTGAAGACACTATCACCACCCCTCAAGCAAGTTTGTGAAGACCGGGATTGTGCTTCATAGCATAGTTTCCTCTTTGGCGTGTTTGAGATACAACATCACCACCATTTCCATTTCATCAACTACATCATCCATCTCTTCCATCAATTCCGCAGCCATCTCTATCCTTTCTTTATTTTATTTCATTCTTATTATTTATTTTCATTACTTATATTATTATTCCATTTATTAATTCCATTATTTATCATTCTTTCTTATCTTATTTTGCAGCCCAAACTTATAAATTCAAGGACATCAGTACTTGTCAATCCTAGATCAGGATACAATAAGGCTATCTACTCTTTTCATCAAAGTGTGTAGTTTCGCCTTACATCATTTACATACTTTGTCCAGGTACATTGGATGCTAAGTAGACTAAAGGCAATTCACTTTGTTTAATCAAATATTTGTGAGAGTTTCTCTCTTTAGTTCTTAAGTTAGTTCTTAAGTGAACTTTATCGACTTATCAAGCTTATGCTTGTGGCGTCACCCTATCTATTTCACCCTGATACTTTTGGTTCCTATCTTTTTATAAATAGTGGGTCAAAGTCCTTGTTTACCACCCCTTAAAGAAGCAATATAAAGTCTGGGTCTTTGTTCTTTAACATTGGTTCTTCTTTGAGTCTTCTTGGAGATACTACCTTTCATATTCATATCCATCACCTTCATTCTACTTCCATTACCGTACTTCATCATTTCCTTTAAACATATCACCAACTTATATATATTTTCTACTACCATATTTATCTTTCCATTTCATTACTTCCATTTAACCATTTTTTTAGCTTTCTTGTTTGTGCAGGATACTTGTTGCTTTCCTAGATCAAAACAATCAAAGGTACAACCTTGACTTCACCATCCATCCAAGTGAGGCTAGGTTGAACTGTATCACTAGACAAAGTTTGTAAACAAATAATTAGATAGGAATTGAGCTATGATAATTATGAATGCATGCTTCCACCTATTAATAATGCAAATGAGCTAACTATGAATGCATATACATTGAATGAGTTATATAAAGATATGAATTGATGTGATCCGATTCAGCATCAAAAATGGACTTGCATCTCCAACCTTTCTCAATGTTCAAAGGGGGATTTTCTTTAACTTAATCTTTCTTTATACCATAGTTATGATAATGGCTTACATACATTATATTTATAGTTATGATGATGATATTATGAATGTATGAAGTTATTATTATGAACCACATATTTATATCTTATATTACTTAGCTTATAAATGCTTTTTTTTGTAGGTACATGTTCGGCCACATCATGGGAGCTGATTTAAAGCTAGAATTGAAGTCAATGAGCTAGGAAACCTTACATAGGATGACTTGGGAGATCATGAAGAACAAATGGTGAAAAGTTGTCAGCTGACCCTCGAGCTCATAGCTCACTTGAGCTGGACTTTTGAGCTAGCTAGAGACTTCATTTCAGCTGGAGAGTTGCACCATCATCTTCACCACACAGAGCACTACAAATATGGTCTAGGTCAAATTTTGTGAATTCGTACCTTTTCGCGAAGAGTTGCCAATCCGAGAAGTGACCTTTCACAAGGAGCTGTCCTATGACTCATCTTCATGCAATTCATCTATGGCCAGCTCATCTTCAGCTCAAACTCATGGGAAGTAGCTCAAATGATAAAGGTTGTTTCACACAAATGTGACCTTTCATAATTGGTTGCTGCCCCATTGATGCCAAGTCACCTAGACACATGTTTGATGCCAAGTCACGCCTAAGTTACTGTTCATCTACACACCATGGAAGAGTCCACGCCTTAAGCATTCAACACCAACCATGTGAGTGCCACATGACCAGCCACCCATGTGCTTTGCATGTGAATGAATTAGGCGCCAAGATGAAAAGGCTTCTCTCTATTCGGCCTAAACATCATCATGCTTCAAATTGGTGCCAAGATGAAGAGTTATGGGAACCATTCGGCCAAAGACATCTCCCCTCATCCAAGCATCATTTATTTTCGTTTTAAGACATGTACTTTGCCGAAAAGGCATCTATTTATTCGGTCAGGCCTTTACAAAACTATAAATAGGCTTTGGCATTCATTTGTAAACTTAACCCTTTGATAATTAAAAATCCTTTTGTGAGATTATTCTCTCTTCAAGTTCTTTTCAGAACTATATCGATTAAGCAAGCCTTTTCTAAAGCTTGTGGCGTCATTTCCTCATTGATACTTCTGGTTCCTAGTTTAAATAACTAGTGGGTCAAAGTACTTTCATACCATCCCTTATAGAACTTATAAGAAACGGGTCTTTGCTCCTTTATAGCATTGGTTCCTTCTTAGTTTTATAGGATACAATCTGTCCATCACCATTATCATGCCTATATCATCACCATATTCCATCACCATATCACGTCAATAACATCATCCTTCCATTACCATTTCATCACCATTAAATCATCCTTCATTCATCAACAAGGCATACTTCATCACCACCATTGGAGGCCGAAGTCAATATCACTTGAAGGAGATTTATTCAACACTTCCGCAGCCCATCTTTGATAACTATTCTATCCATTTCAAATCTTTCCATTTCTATTTACTTTTCATTTCTTAATTATCATATTACTTAATCAATTCTTCTTCTTTTTGTGCATATTACTTTCAATCCAAGGTGTAGCATTTGGTGTCTCTCCTAGATCGGGAAACAACAAGGTTGCCAACTTCTCCATCATTGAAGAAGCCTGGTTAGCCTCACATCAAGCGGTAATCAGAGCTTTGGTGGATTGACATTAAAAGTGCTACAACAAAAAGCAATAAGAAAGAAGAAAACAAAAGAGAAAAGAAAAGACTCCTACAACAAATTTGGAGTGCAAAAGAAAGAAAAGAAAAGAAGAAATTCAAAAGCAAAAGAAAAGTGAAGCAAGTTGCAAAGTACACTCAAAGAGAAGCACCATACAATCTGCCCAACATCAAACTTGAAGGAGGTATCCTTGTTGTTTCTTGTGAAGGAAGATAGTAAGTGTTGCAACTTGAGTTGTAAGTCATCTTCACTTATTTACTATTTCATTTCCTTTTCTTTCATCTTTTCTTATTCCATTACCTTATCATCTTTCTTAACTTTTTCTAGCCTATCCTTTATCCTATACCTTAACCATTTCTAAACCGACGCACAAACTAAAGAAACTTGCTCAATCTTGAGTTAGTTCTTTAAAAGGACCCACAAGAAAGAATAGAGCGGTAAAAGGCAAACGAGAGGGTGAGATCAGAAGGGGGATCAGAAAAAGCCAAGGATCATATCCCCGAGTGCAAACACGAGAGTGAGTGGAGTGCAATCTGAATTTTCTTGGAGAGACCACGTAAGGTTTTTGTGAGTGTGCTGGTAAGGTTTTTAAATTACTTTATTTCACTAACCATGTCTCAAAGTCCCCGAGGAAATGCAGGAACACCAAACTTACAAATGCAGGCACTCATTGGTGAAATGATGAGAATGTTTCGTGAAGAGTTCGATGCTCTTCATGAAAAGATAGATCAACGCCATGATTTACCACCAACCCGACATAATGGAGCCAATAGAAGGCAACAAAAACCACCCCCTCCAGAAGAAGATGTTCAAGAAAATTTTGATGAGGGTGAACAAGCAGCATTCCAAGGCCCTAGACGTGCCATTATTGATGACAATTTGAGCAACATTAAGATCAAAATTCCTCAATTCCAAGGAAAGACTGATCCTGAAGCCTATCTTGAATGGGAAAGCAAAGTGGAACATGTTACCCTTAACCGAAGGAGGAATGAAGAACGATCGGTCTCAACTTGGCATGAAATGAAAGGTATTATGAGAAAACGATTCATTCCTGTTCACTATCACCGTGACTTGTTTCAAAAGTTACAGAATCTTAAACAAGGCCATAGGAGTGTGGAGGACTACTACAAAGAGATGGAAGTGGCTATGATCCGAGTCAACATTGAGGAGGATCGTGAAGCAACTATGGCAAGATTCCTTGCTGGACTTAATCCCGAAATTGCCAATACCTTAGAGTTGTATCATTACATCGAATTAGATGAGATGGTACAAATGGCAATGAAGATTGAAAGGCAACTGAAGAAGAGACATACATCTCGTAATGTTGCGCCAACACCATCAAAATGGAGTCCAAACATAAAGAAACCTACTCCTCCTGTTAAAGAACAAGCTGAATCTTCAAAGACTCAACAAGTAAGTAAAGACCCCAACCGAGGAAAGCAAACCACTGAACGATCAAGAGACATTAGATGTTTTAAATGTCTTGGAAGGGGCCATATAGCTACACAATGTCCTAACCGGAATACCATGCTCTTACTTGGAAATGGTGAAATAGAATCAGAACCAGAAGAGGAAGAAGAGGCACCCATTGAAGTCAATGAAGAAATAACTCTTGCTGATCCTGTTGATCACGGAGAAGCCTTGGTAATTAGAAGGAGTTTGAATCTTCAAGTTACGGAAGACAATGCACAACGAGAGAACATATTCCATACCCGATGTCATATAAATGAAAAGGTATGTTTTGTTATCATAGACGGTGGAAGTTGTACTAATGTGGCTAGTACAATAATGGTGGAAAAACTTGGTTTGAAAACAATGAAGCACCCAAATCCATATAAGTTGCAGTGGCTCAATGAATGAGGAGAACTCAACGTTAGCAAACAGGTGATAGTTCCTTTTTCCATTGGCAAATACAAAGATGAGGTTATGTGTGATGTTGTCCCTATGCACGCTAGCCATCTACTTCTTGGAAGGCCATGGCAATATGACAAAAGGACTATTCATGATTGTTTTACCAATCAATACTCGTTCAGCCATAAAGGAAAGAAGTTTATCCTAACTCCTTTAACGCCTAAACAAGTTCAGAATGATCAAGTCAGAATGAAACAGAGTGTTGAGGCTATGAGGAAAGGAAAAGCAACAACTATGGAAGAAACTGATCCAAAAACAAGTGCTTATTCTTCAAAGTGCTTGATTCGAGAATGCCTATTGACAAAATGCAAGGTTAAAGATGATTATTCTAACTTTGAACATGCAGATTTTTCCTTTGACTTGCAGGATTTACCAAGAGGCACCAATTGCCAAAAGGAAGATTTAGGAGACGTGACCTTTGGGAACCCAAAAGATGTGTCCATTGAAAAGCAAAAGGACATCAATTTTCATTCAAAGAATGTGTCTTTAGAAGAACCAATGGACGTGACCTATGAGAATTCAATGATCATGCCTATTGGAGTATTAAAAGACACCACTTTTGGGATATCAAGGGACCACAATATTCAAAGCAAAATTACATGGGCATATCTCACTCAAGAGCCTAAAGAAGGGATCCCAATTTCTGACGAGACAACAACTATGGAATGGAGGAATGTTGAAAAGAAACCACCCTTCGATTTGATGACAAATCGCTTTAAAGAAGGGGGGGATGATGTGATCCGATTCAGCATCAAAAATGGACTTGCATCTCCAACCTTTCTCAATGTTCAAAGGGGGATTTTCTTTAACTTAATCTTTCTTTATAAAATAGTTATGATAATGGCTTACATACATTATATTTATAGTTATGATGATGATATTATGAATGTATGAAGTTATTATTATGAACCACATATTTATATCTTATATTACTTAGCTTATAAATGCTTTCTTTTGTAGGTACATGTTCGGCCACATCATGGGAGCTGATTTAAAGCTAGAATTGAAGTCAATGAGCTAGGAAACCTTACATAGGATGACTTGGGAGATCATGAAGAACAAATGGTGAAAAGTTGTCAGCTGACCCTCGAGCTCATAGCTCACTTGAGCTGGACTTTTGAGCTAGCTAGAGACTTCATTTCAGCTGGAGAGTTGCACCATCATGTTCACCACACAGAGCACTACAAATATGGTCTAGGTCAAATTTTGTGAATTCGTACCTTTTCGCGAAGAGTTGCCAATCCGAGAAGTGACCTTTCACAAGGAGCTGTCATATGACTCATCTTCATGCAATTCATCTATGGCCAGCTCATCTTCAGCTCAAACTCATGGGAAGTAGCTCAAATGATAAAGGTTGTTTCACACAAATGTGACCTTTCATAATTGGTTGCTGCCCCATTGATGCCAAGTCACCTAGACACATGTTTGATGCCAAGTCACGCCTAAGTTACTGTTCATCTACACACCATGGAAGAGTCCACGCCTTAAGCATTCAACACCAACCATGTGAGTGCCACATGACCAGCCACCCATGTGCTTTGCATGTGAATGAATTAGGCGCCAAGATGAAAAGGCTTCTCTCTATTCGGCCTAAACATCATCATGCTTCAAATTGGCGCCAAGATGAAGAGTTATGGGAACCATTCGGCCAAAGACATCTCCCCTCATCCAAGCATCATTTATTTTCGTTTTAAGACATGTACTTTGCCGAAAAGGCATCTATTTATTCGGCCAGGCCTTTACAAAACTATAAATAGGCTTTGGCATTCATTTGTAAACTTAACCCTTTGATAATTAAAAATCCTTTTGTGAGATTATTCTCTCTTCAAGTTCTTTTCAGAACTATATCGATTAAGCAAGCCTTTTCTAAAGCTTGTGGCGTCATTCCCTCATTGATACTTCTGGTTCCTAGTTTAAATAACTAGTGGGTCAAAGTACTTTCATACCATCCCTTATAGAACTTATAAGAAACGGGTCTTTGCTCCTTTATAGCATTGGTTCCTTCTTAGTTTTATAAGATACAATATGTCCATCACCATTATCACGACTATATCATCACCATATTCCATCACCATATCACGCCAATAACATCATCCTTCCATTACCATTTCATCACCATTAAATCATCCTTCATTCATCAACAAGGCATACTTCATCACCACCATTGGAGGTCGAAGTCAACATCACTTGAAGGAGATTTATTCAACACTTCCGCAGCCCATCTTTGATAACTATTCTATCCATTTCAAATCTTTCCATTTCTATTTACTTTTCATTTCTTAATTATCATATTACTTAATCAATTCTTCTTCTTTTTGTGCATATTACTTTCAATCCAAGGTGTAGCATTTGGTGTCTCTCCTAGATCGGGAAACAACAAGGTTGCCAACTTCTCCATCATTGAAGAAGCCTGGTTAGCCTCACATCATGAATTAATAAGTCATGCATGAATATCATATATTATACATATAAATGACAGAATATAATATTCAAACAAAATTAAGAATAAGATAAACATATTTGCATGACATGTAATGCATAAATGTGTAAATAAATAATAAAATAAGGTAAGACTCCCTTAGAATCAACAAGGTAGAAGGTCCATGAAGTGATCATGTGTTGAAGAAGTTTGGTCATTGGCATAATCCCATCAATCTCCCTCACAAGAACTTGAAAGAACTTAAGGAGAAGAAGCTTCGAAGGCATAAGGCAATCAGCACTTGCAAAAACGAACTCTCGTTGTATTATTAATCAAAGAAATCTTCAATTACAAAGTTTAATGAAGCCTCCTTTATATAGGAGCTGAGTTCTAAAGGTCCTAAATAACTAATGAATAAAATAATAATAAACTAAACATATCTTAACTCTAATTCCTAATAAAATAATAATAACTAAAGATAATATTTTTAACCCAACCTTAATTCCTAATAAAATAATAAATCTAATCCTAAAAGATAATGTATCATCCTATATTAAGTTATATTACAAATAATCAATAAAAATATTGAAAATTCATAATATTTACAAAATTCTGTATTAATCTCGTATAGGATTTTCCGCATGCATCGTCTTCAGTAAAATAGCCATATCTTGAGTTCCCAATATCAGATTGATGCGATTCAAGAACCGTTGGAAAGATAAGAGACATTCGGTTGTAACTCCAGAAGACATATTGACTAATTAAGATCAGGATCCCATTCAAAAAGTCATCGTAATTCTTCTTCTATTATGATCTTCTTTTCCAATGCTTGGACGGGTGGATCATTTGGAAGAGTTATTACTTCTTCCTTTGATGTGAGCCTTGTGATCCATGTATCTTCCTCCCTTTCTTCAAAAAGATTCGACCTCGAATCTGAAACATTAAAGGGAGCAACATTAGAATCGTTTAATGATTCATTCACATTATACTTACCGAATAGATATGCTTTGAATCTTCAGGACTTTGTTCTTCTAAAAGGTTCGAGTAGAAACATTAGTCTAAAGAAGCATGTATTATGGACTCTGGTGCATGTATAAACAAGGCTGGCCGAATCTCCTTGTAATTATTCGGACATGTCTCTCCATTTCCTATAAATAGGAAAGCATTCATCATTTATAATCAGACCTTTTGTTTTAATTAAAGTGAGATTATTCTCTTCCTTAAGTCCTGGTGATTTTTATCGACTTATCAAGTATAAATTATACTTGTGGTGTCAACCCCTTCTCTTTTCACCTTGATACTTATGGTTCCTAGTTCTTTATAACTAGTGGGTCAAAGTACTTCATACCACCCCTTAAAGAAGCAATATAAAGTCTGGGTCTTTGCTCTATATAGCATTGGTTATTCTTTGAGTCTTCTTTAAAATACTATCCTGACAACCATCCCATTGTTTCATCAGCCATAACCCATAGCCATATCAATCATCTTCCGCTTCCATCTCTCATTTAAACAGCCCACCTAATCACCTATACGTTTACCACCCTTAACCCTCTCTTTTGAGCCATTCACTTGTGCAGGTTGTTTTGCTTCCTTCCTAGATCCACAATCATTTGTCAAGGCATCAAAAGAGCCTTACATCAAGCGGTATCAGAGATTTGGTGGATGAAAGTAATGTGCAACAACTACAAAAAGAAAAATACAAAAAGAAGTACAAAGTGAAGTGCAAAGTCAAAGAAATCAAGAAAAAATTAGAAAACAAAGTGAAGCACTCAAAAGAAAGAAAAATCAGCACTCAAAAAGAAAAAAAGCAAAGAAAAGAAGAAAAAAAGCTGAAGCACTCATCAACAATTATCATCACCAAGCAAGTCAAGTAAGCCGTTTAAATTGATTGTGGTGATAGAAGGTTGTAAAGTGACTTGTGTAAGTAACCTCTTTTATTCTTTTCTTTCTATTTCTAAGCTACCTTTTCATTATATTTGTTTTTCCCTTCCTACTAACCCTTTTGCAGCCGACGCCAAACAAGTAAAATTTACTTGATATAGTCTTGAGTAAAGTTCTCTAGAACTTGAGACAAATGAATCGAGAGGAAAAAGGCTGGAAAGTGTGTGAGATCAGAAGAGGACAAGTAAAAGCCATTAAAGTCCTAGAGTACAAACACGGGTGGATTGAGTGACATCAAGTTCTTGGAGTGACTCGTGAGGCTTTGTGAGAGTATATTCTGGTATGGTCTTTTACACATCTTATTCTTTTCTTATTTGCTAACCATGTCTCGGAGTTCAGGACGATCACCAGAAAGAGAAGCCCCTAACTTGCAAACCCAAGCCATTATGCATGAAATGGAAAGATTGCTAAAATTAGAATTGGAGCCTTTGCAAGATCGTATGGATCAATTAGAAGCATCCTTAGGCAATCAGAGAGTAAACCGCCCTAGAATGGAAGAAGAATTAGAAGACGAGGCTGAAATAACATCAGTAGCAAGAAGAGATATTCATAGAAATCAGAATGACAACTTCAGCAACATCAAAGTGACCATTTCTCCATTCCAAGGATGAACAGATCCTGAAGCCTATCTGGATTGGGTAATCAAAATTGAAAACATATTCGAATGTCAAAATTATATGGAACAAAAGAAGGTCATGCTTGCTGCTATGGAATTCGTGGATTATGCCTTAGTTTGGTGGGATCCCCATCACTACATGGGAAGAAATGAATGCCATTATGAGGAAAAGGTTCGTGCCTACTCACTATCACCGAGATCTTTATCATAAACTATAAAACTTGAAACAAGGAAGCAAGAGTGTTGAAGATTATTTCAAAGAAATGGAGATAACCATGATACGAGCCAATATGGATGAAGATAGAGAAACAACAATAGCAAGGTTCTTATATGGCCTAAATCTTGATATTGCTAACCTTGTTGAACTTCAGCATTATATAGAGATTGAAGAGATGGTGCATGTAGCCATGAAAATTGAACGACAACTTAAGAGGAAAACCTACAATCAGAGCAGTCCAAATTTGACCACCAAATGGAAGCAATAGCCTATTACCTTCCGGAAACAAACTCCAATCCAATCAAAGGATCGTGCAGAGGTACCCAAAATTATACAAATGGGCGAATCTAGCAAGGGTAAAGAAAAGCAAACCAACACTTTCGAGAGATCAAGAGATATCAAATGTTTCAAGTGTTTTGGAAAAGGGCATGTTGCTAGTCAATGTGATGTAAGGTAATTCTACCTTCTCGTTTGATTGTGGATCTAGGAAGGAGGCAAAATAACTTGCAAAGTGAATGGCTCAAAAATAGAAAGGTTAAGGTGGTAAACGTAAGGGTGAAAAGGTGGGTTGTTTAATAATTAAGAGATGGAAGCGGAAGTTGATGGATATGGCTATGGGTTTGGTTATCGAAACAATGGAATGAATGAGAGGATTGTATCTTAAAGAAGGCTTAAAGATGAACCAATGCTATAGAGAGCAGAGACCCAGCCTTTATATTGCTTCTTTAAGGGGTGGTTTAAAAGTACTTTGACCCACTAGTTATAAAGAACTAGGAACCAGAAGTATCAAGGTGAAAAGGAAGGGGTTGACGCCACAATTATAAAATACTTGATAAGTCGATAAAAAGTCACCAGGACTTAAGAAAGAGAATAATCTCACTTCAATTAAAATAAAGGTCTGCTTACAAATGATGAATGCTTTCCTCTTTATAGGAAATGGAGAGACATGGCCGAATAATTACAAGGAGATTCGGCCAGCCTTGTGCCTTCCTAAAATGACATAATTTAATTCATAAATAACTTGAATAAATAGGTGCTGGTTCGGTTGAAGTGTAGGGGTATTTCTCATGGCCGAATAGCACTTGAAACCCTTCAAGTTGGCACCAAATTGGAGGAGAATGGTGTTTGGTCGAATGGATAGATGGCCATTCATCTTGGCACCTAAATGGAGTCACACGCCTAGCACATGGGTTGGTTGGTCACAAGGCATGCACATGGCTTCTCTAGGATACTTGTGGTGCATCCTTATGCATAGGATGAAGTCCAAGCATGGGCAGCAATCTTGGCGTGACTTGAGCTTCCTTCAATCTAGCATGTGTTTAGCTAGCTTTTGATGTGAATGCTGGTGGCGAATAAGCTTCTTAGCCGTGACCTTCCAAGCTTCATAGCATCTCATTCAGCTACATTCAGCTACACTTTATGTCACTTTTAGCAACTTGACTTCAAATAGTCCAACTAGCTAAGATTAGCTAGCCTTGAGCTCCTCCAGCTGAGTTGAGCTTTTCTTAGTGTTCCACAAGCTGCCATGATATTTGTGAGCTATTTATGAGCTGCATAAGACGTCCAAATACTCTACCAAGCTATCCCAACATGTTCCATGCTCCAATATACCTACATGTGTAAAGAAAACAAGGTAATTCAATGGTATTGAGCTTGTATGAGCTAATTACCTTGCTGTCATGCATAATTATGATCTTGTGAGCTATAAATGCATGATATGAGCTAAGTATATCATCATATAATATATGTGAGCTAGTGTATATGGTCTGAGAGCTAAAATGAATGTATATGAGCTAACGAAATGTATTATAAATATGCTGCCTTGATGTATATATAATAATCATGTTTAATATGATTATAAAGCTATCTAAACATGCTTAACATACTAAAATAACAATGTGCAAGAAGTATTCATACGAAGTTATTCTTTAACTTCATAACTAATATCCTTAGCATGATATGTATTATAATAGTATATATTATAAGGCTAGTATAAAGTGAATGCATTATAAAGATGTTCAAGAATACTCCCTTTATAGTTGACAACGTGCTTGTATCATCCCCCTTGTTTAGGGCGATTTGTCCTCAAATCGAGTTCATTCTATCCTTGCATAGCATCACGTCTTTTAGCTAAAAGAAAACATCCTTTGAACGATTGTGTCTTTCCATTAGATTCCCTTTCGTAAGATTTCCCTTCAAGTCTTTCTTTGGAATATGATTTACCAACATGTACCTTTTGGGAATGATCTTTATCTAGGGATATCCCTTTTGGAAGTGACCTTTCACGTGATTTGTCTTGAAAAGTGAGGAGAGAAAAGGTTTCATATGAAACGGTACTTACCTTTTGAAGATTAAAACCATTGGTGAAGAGTTGTGACTTTAAGTCCCAATCATCACCACCTTTCATAGGAGACCCTTCATTTTCCAGAATTGACCATCATGTTTCTTTATGAAGAAGTTTGGTTTCTTGTTTAGTTCCTCTTCATTTTTCGTTGGGGTTTTGTCTTTACGCCATGCTTGTACACTCTTTCGCATATGCAATTGATCTTGTTGTACTTCTTTAGGCGTTAAAGGCATCAAGGTCACCTTGCGTCCATCATGCTTAAAAGTGTATTGATTGTGAAAACAATCATGAATGGCCCTTTTGTCATACTGCCATGGTTTCCCAAGTAGAATGTGGCTAGCATGCATAGGGACAATGTCACAAAGCACCTCGTCCTTGTACCTTCCAACTGAAAAAGGAATTAGAACTTGTTTGGTAACATTTAACTCACCTCCTTCATTAAGAGTGCTGGCTACGTTTGTGCAACTTCCTCCATCGATGATCACTGTGCAAACCTTGTCCTTAACATGGCATCTTGTATAGAAAATGTTGTTTCTTTGAATATCCTCTTGGGATGTTTGTGATTGTAGGCACCTTTTCGAAACAAGCATCTCACCATGATCTGCGTTTTCTTCAGTTTCTTCGTCTTGCATTGTTTCAGGTTCCTCATCAAAAATAGGCTCGTCAGAATCCGATATAATATCTCCATTGTCAAGTACCATCATGGAATTTTAGTTGGGACATTGACTAGCAACATGTCCTTTTCCAAAACAATTGAAACATTTGATGTCTCTTGTTCTCTCGAAAGTGCTGGTTTGCTTTTCTTTACCCTTGCTAAACTCGCCCACTTGTATAGTTTTAGGTACCTCTGCACGATCCTTTGTTTGGACTGGAGTTTGGTTCTGGAAAGTAATAGGTTCTTGCTTCCATTTGTTGGCCGAATTTGGACTGCTCCTAGTGTAGGATTTCTTTTTGAGTTGTCTTTCAATTTTCATGGCCACATGCACCATCTCTTCAATCTCTACATAATGTTGAAGTTCAACAAGGTTAGCACTATCAAGATTTAGGCCAGATAAGAACCTTGCCATTGTTGCTTCTCTATCTTCATCCACATTGGCCTGGATCATGGCTATCTCTATTTCTTTGAAATAATCTTCAACGCTCTTGCTTCCTTGTTTCAAACTTTGTAGTCTATGATAAAGATCTCGGTGATAGTGAGTAGGCACGAACCTTTTCCTCATAATGGCTTTCATTTCTTCCCATGTAGTGATGGGGCGTTCACCATTTCGTCTTCTTGAACTTACCAATTGGTTCCACCAAACTAAGGCATAGTCCACGAATTCCATAGCAGTAAGCCTCACCTTCTTTTGTTCCGTATAATTTTGACAATCGAAAATGTGTTCGATTTTGATTACCCAGTCCAGATAGGCTTCAGGATCTGTTCGTCCTTGAAATGGAGGAATGGTCACCTTGATGGTGCTGAAGTTGTCATTCTGATTTCTATGAACATCTCTTCTTGCTACGGATGTTACTTCAGCCTCCTCCTCTTCTAATTCTTCTTCCATTCTAGGGTGGTTTACTCTTCGGTTTCCTAAGGATGCTTCTAATTGATCCATACGATCTTGCAAAGGCTCCAATTCTAATTTCAGCAATCTTGCCATTTCATGCATAATGGCTTGGGTTTGCAAGTTAGGGGCTTCTCTTTCTAGTGATCGTCCTGAACTCTGAGACATGGTTAGCAAATAAGAAAAGAATAAGATGTGTAAAAGACCTTACCAGAATATACTCTCACAAAGCCTCACGAGTCACTCCAAGAAAACTTGATGTCACTCAATCAACTCGTGTTTGCACTCTAGGATTTTAATGGCTTTTACTTATCCTCTTTTGATCTTACACACGCTCCAGTCTTTTTCCTCTCAATTCTCTTGTCTCAAGTTCTAGAAAACTTTTACTCAAGACTATATCGAGTAAATTTTACTTGTTTGGCATCGGCTGCAAATGGGTTAGTAGGAATGGAAAACAAAATATAATGAAAGGGTGGCTTAGAAATAGAAAGAAAAGAACAAAAGGGGTTACTTAAACAAGTCACTTTACAACCTTCTATCACCACAATCAATTTAAACGGCTTACTTGACTCACTTGGTGATGAGAATTGTTGATGACTGCTTCAACTTCTTTCTTTTCTTTTCTTTGCTTTTCTTCTTTTTGAGTGCTGGATTTTTTTCTTTCACTTTCTTTTCTAATTTTTCTTTTTCTTTGACTTTGCACTTCACTTTGCACTTTTTTTGTATTTTTCTTTTTGTTGTTGTTGTACGTTGCTTCTTCCACCAAAGCTCTGATTACCGCTTGATGTAAGGTAATTCTACCTTCTCGTTTGATTGTGGATCTAGAAATGAGGCAAAATAACCTGCAAAGTGAATGACTCAAAAATTGAAAGGTTAAGGTGGTAAACGTAAGGGTGAAAATGTGGGTTGTTTAATAATTAAGAGATGGAAGCGGAAGTTGATGGATATGGCTATGGGTTTGGTTATCGAAACAATGGAATGGATGAGAGGATAGTATCTTAAAGAAGGCTTAAAGACGAACCAATGCTATAGAGAGCAGAGACCCAGCCTTTATATTGCTTCTTTAAGGGGTGGTTTAAAAGTACTTTGACCCACTAGTTATAAAGAACTAGGAACCAGAAGTATCAAGGTGAAAAGGAAGGGGTTGATGCCACAAGTATAAAATACTTGATAAGTCGATAAAAAGTCACCAGGACTTAAGAAAGAGAATAATCTCACTTCAATTAAAATAAAGGTCTGCTTACAAATGATGAATGCTTTCCTATTTATAGAAAATGGAGAGACATGGCCGGATAATTACAAGGAGATTCGGCCAGCCTTGTGCCTTCCTAAAATGACTTAATTTAATTCATAAATAACTTGAATAAATAGGTACTGGTTCGGTTGAAGTGTAGGGGTATGTCTCATGGTCGAATAATACTTGAAACCCTTCAAGTTGGCGCCAAATTGGAGGAGTAATGGTGTTTGGCCGAATGGATAGATGGCCATTCATCTTGGCACCTAAATGGAGTCACATGCCTAGCACATGGGCTGGCTGGTCACAAGGCGTGCACATGGCTTCTCTAGGATGCATCCTTATGCATAGGATGAAGTCCAAGCATGGGCAGCAATCTTGGCGTGACTTGAGCTTCCTTCAATCTAGCATGTGTTTAGCTAGCTTTTGATGTGAATGCTGGTGGCGAATAAGCTTCTTAGCCGTGACCTTCCAAGCTTCATAGCATCTCATTCAGCTACACTTTATGTCACTTTTAGCAACTTGACTTCAAATAGTCTAACTAGCTAAGATTAGCTAGCCTTGAGCTCCTCCAGCTGAGTTGAGCTTTTCTTAGTGTTCCACAAGCTGCCATGATATTTGTGAGCTATTTATGAGCTGCATAAGACGTCCAAATACTCTACCAAGCTATCCCAACATGTTCCATGCTCCAATATACCTACATGTTTAAAGAAAACAAGGTAATTCAATGGTATTGAGCTTGTATGAGCTAATTACCTTGCTGTCATGCATAATTATGATCTTGTGAGCTATAAATGCATGATATGAGCTAAGTATATCATCATATAATATATGTGAGCTAGTGTATATGGTCTGAGAGCTAAAATGAATGTATATGAGCTAACGAAATGTATTATAAATATGCTGCCTTGATGTATATATAATAATCATGTTTAATATGATTATAAAGCTATCTAAACATGCTTAACATACTAAAATAACAATGTGCAAGAAGTATTCATACGAAGTTATTCTTTAACTTCATAACTAATATCCTTAGCATGATATGTATTATAATAGTATATATTATAAGGCTAGTATAAAGTGAATGCATTATAAAGATGTTCAAGAATACTCCCTTTATAGTTGACAACGTGCTTGTATCATCCCCCCTTGTTTAGGGCGATTTGTCCTCAAATCGAGTTCATTCTATCCTTGCATAGCATCACGTCTTTTAGCTAAAAGAAAACATCCTTTGAACGATTGTGTCTTTCCATTAGATTCCCTTTCGTAAGATTTCCCTTCAAGTCTTTCTTTGGAATATGATTTACCAACATGTACCTTTTGGGAATGATCTTTATCTAGGGATATCCCTTTTGGAAGTGACCTTTCATGTGATTTGTCTTGAAAAGTGAGGAGAGAAAAGGTTTCATATGAAACGGTACTTACCTTTTGAAGATTAAAACCATTGGTGAAGAGTTGTGACTTTAAGTCCCAATCATCACCACCTTTCGTAGGAGACCCTTCATTTTCCAGAATTGACCATCATGTTTCTTTATGAAGAAGTTTGGTTTCTTGTTTAGTTCCTCTTCATTTTTCGTTGGGGTTTTGTCTTTACGCCATGCTTGTACACTCTTTCGCATATGCAATTGATCTTGTTGTACTTCTTTAGGCGTTAAAGGCATCAAGGTCACCTTGCGTCCATCATGCTTAAAAGTGTATTGATTGTGAAAACAATCATGAATGGCCCTTTTGTCATACTGCCATGGTTTCCCAAGTAGAATGTGGCTAGCATGCATAGGGACAATGTCACAAAGCACCTCGTCCTTGTACCTTCCAACTGAAAAAGGAATTAGAACTTGTTTGGTAACATTTAACTCACCTCCTTCATTAAGAGTGCTGGCTACGTTTGTGCAACTTCCTCCATCGATGATCACTGTGCAAACCTTGTCCTTAACATGGCATCTTGTATAGAAAATGTTGTTTCTTTGAATATCCTCTTGGGATGTTTGTGATTGTAGGCACCTTTTCGAAACAAGCATCTCACCATGATCTGCGTTTTCTTCAGTTTCTTCGTCTTGCATTGTTTCAGGTTCCTCATCAAAAATAGGCTCGTCAGAATCCGATATAATATCTCCATTGTCAAGTACCATCATGGAATTTTAGTTGGGACATTGACTAGCAACATGTCCTTTTCCAAAACAATTGAAACATTTGATGTCTCTTGTTCTCTCGAAAGTGCTGGTTTGCTTTTCTTTACCCTTGCTAAACTCGCCCACTTGTATAGTTTTAGGTACCTCTGCACGATCCTTTGTTTGGACTGGAGTTTGGTTCTGGAAAGTAATAGGTTCTTGCTTCCATTTGTTGGCCGAATTTGGACTGCTCCTAGTGTAGGATTTCTTTTTGAGTTGTCTTTCAATTTTCATGGCCACATGCACCATCTCTTTAATCTCTACATAATGTTGAAGTTCAACAAGGTTAGCACTATCAAGATTTAGGCCAGATAAGAACCTTGCCATTGTTGCTTCTCTATCTTCATCCACATTGGCCCGGATCATGGCTATCTCCATTTCTTTGAAATAATCTTCAACGCTCTTGCTTCCTTGTTTCAAACTTTGTAGTCTATGATAAAGATCTCGGTGATAGTGAGTAGGCACGAACCTTTTCCTCATAATGGCTTTCATTTCTTCCCATGTAGTGATGGGGCGTTCACCATTTCGTCTTCTTGAACTTACCAATTGGTTCCACCAAACTAAGGCATAGTCCACGAATTCCATAGCAGTAAGCCTCACATTCTTTTGTTCCGTATAATTTTGACAATCGAAAATGTGTTCGATTTTGATTACCCAGTCCAGATAGGCTTCAGGATCTGTTCGTCCTTGAAATGGAGGAATGGTCACCTTGATGGTGCTGAAGTTGTCATTCTGATTTCTATGAACATCTCTTCTTGCTACGGATGTTACTTCAGCCTCCTCCTCTTCTAATTCTTCTTCCATTCTAGGGTGGTTTACTCTTCGGTTTCCTAAGGATGCTTCTAATTGATCCATACGATCTTGCAAAGGCTCCAATTCTAATTTCAGCAATCTTGCCATTTCATGCATAATGGCTTGGGTTTGCAAGTTAGGGGCTTCTCTTTCTAGTGATCGTCCTGAACTCTGAGACATGGTTAGCAAATAAGAAAAGAATAAGATGTGTAAAAGACCTTACCAGAATATACTCTCACAAAGCCTCACGAGTCACTCCAAGAAAACTTGATGTCACTCAATCAACTCGTGTTTGCACTCTAGGATTTTAATGGCTTTTACTTATCCTCTTTTGATCTTACACACGCTCCAGTCTTTTTCCTCTCAATTCTCTTGTCTCAAGTTCTAGAAAACTTTTACTCAAGACTATATCGAGTAAATTTTACTTGTTTGGCATCGGCTGCAAATGGGTTAGTAGGAATGGAAAACAAAATATAATGAAAGGGTGGCTTAGAAATAGAAAGAAAAGAACAAAAGGGGTTACTTACACAAGTCACTTTACAACCTTCTATCACCACAATCAATTTAAACGGCTTACTTGACTCACTTGGTGATGAGAATTGTTGATGACTGCTTCAACTTCTTTCTTTTCTTTTCTTTGCTTTTCTTCTTTTTGAGTGCTGGATTTTTTTTCTTTCACTTTCTTTTCTAATTTTTCTTTTTCTTTGACTTTGCACTTCACTTTGCACTTTTTTTTGTATTTTTTCTTTTTGTTGTTGTTGTACGTTGCTTCTTCCACCAAAGCTCTGATTACCGCTTGATGTAAGGTAATTCTACCTTCTCGTTTGATTGTGGATCTAGAAATGAGGCAAAATAACCTGCAAAGTGAATGACTCAAAAATTGAAAGGTTAAGGTGGTAAACGTAAGGGTGAAAATGTGGGTTGTTTAATAATTAAGAGATGGAAGCGGAAGTTGATGGATATGGCTATGGGTTTGGTTATCGAAACAATGGAATGGATGAGAGGATAGTATCTTAAAGAAGGCTTAAAGACGAACCAATGCTATAGAGAGCAGAGACCCAGCCTTTATATTGCTTCTTTAAGGGGTGGTTTAAAAGTACTTTGACCCACTAGTTATAAAGAACTAGGAACCAGAAGTATCAAGGTGAAAAGGAAGGGGTTGATGCCACAAGTATAAAATACTTGATAAGTCGATAAAAAGTCACCAGGACTTAAGAAAGAGAATAATCTCACTTCAATTAAAATAAAGGTCTGCTTACAAATGATGAATGCTTTCCTATTTATAGAAAATGGAGAGACATGGCTGGATAATTACAAGGAGATTCGGCCAGCCTTGTGCCTTCCTAAAATGACTTAATTTAATTCATAAATAACTTGAATAAATAGGTACTGGTTCGGTTGAAGTGTAGGGGTATGTCTCATGGTCGAATAATACTTGAAACCCTTCAAGTTGGCGCCAAATTGGAGGAGTAATGGTGTTTGGCCGAATGGATAGATGGCCATTCATCTTGGCACCTAAATGGAGTCACATGCCTAGCACATGGGCTGGCTGGTCACAAGGCGTGCACATGGCTTCTCTAGGATGCATCCTTATGCATAGGATGAAGTCCAAGCATGGGCAGCAATCTTGGCGTGACTTGAGCTTCCTTCAATCTAGCATGTGTTTAGCTAGCTTTTGATGTGAATGCTGGTGGCGAATAAGCTTCTTAGCCGTGACCTTCCAAGCTTCATAGCATCTCATTCAGCTACACTTTATGTCACTTTTAGCAACTTGACTTCAAATAGTCTAACTAGCTAAGATTAGCTAGCCTTGAGCTCCTCCAGCTGAGTTGAGCTTTTCTTAGTGTTCCACAAGCTGCCATGATATTTGTGAGCTATTTATGAGCTGCATAAGACGTCCAAATACTCTACCAAGCTGTCCCAACGTGTGCCATGCTCCAATGTACCTACATGTGTAAAGAAAACAAGGTAATTCAATGGTATTGAGCTTGTATGAGCTAATTACCTTGCTGTCATGCATAATTATGATCTTGTGAGCAATAAATGCATGATATGAGCTAATTATATCATCATATAATATATGTGAGCTAGTGTATATGGTCTGAGAGCTAAAATGAATGTATACGAGCTAACGAAATGTATTATAAGTATGCTACCTTGATGTATATATAATAATCATGCTTAATATGATTATAAAGCTATCTAAACATGCTTAACATACTAAAATAACAATGTGCAAGATGTATTCATACTAAGTTATTCTTTAACTTCATAACTAATATCCTTAGCATGATATGTATTATAATAGTATATATTATAAGGCTAGTATAAAGTGAATGCTTTTTAAAGATGTTCAAGAATACTCCCTCTATAGTTAAAAATGTGCTTGTATCACAATGTCCCAATCGAGATACCATGATGTTGCTTGACAATGGAGATATTGTATCAGATTCTGATGAGCCTATTTTTGACGAGGAACCTGAAACAATACAAGAAGAAGAAGCGGAAGAAAATGCAAATCATGGTGAGATGCTTATTTCAAAGAGGTTCCTACAATCACAAACATCCCAAGATGATATTCAAAGAAATAATATCTTTCATACAAGGTGCCATGTTAAGGATAAGGTTTACATAATGATCATCGATAGAGGAAGTTTCACAAACGTAGCCAGCACTCTTATGGTTGAAAAACTTGGATTGGCAACGTCAAAGCATCCTACACCATATAAACTTCAATGGCTTAATGAATGAGGTGAGTTAAATGTTACCAAACAAGTTCTAATTCCTTTTTCAGTTGGAAGGTACAAGGACGATGTGCTTTGTGACATTGTCCCTATGCATGCTAGCCACATTCTACTTGGGAGACCATGGCAGTATGACAAAAGGGCCATTCATGATTGTTTTCACAATCAATACACTTTTAAGCATAATGGACGCAAGGTGACCTTGATGCCTTTAACGCCTAAAGAAGTACAGCAAGATCAATTGCATATGCGAAAGAGTGTACAAGCATGGCGCAAAGATAAAACCCCAACGAAAAATAAAGAGGAACTAAACAAGAAACCAAACTTCTTCATAAAGAAACATGATGGTTCAATTCTGGAAAATGAAGGGTCTCCTACGAAAGTGGTGATGATTGGGACTTAAAGTCACAACTCTTCACCAATGGTTTTAATCTTCAAAAGATAAGTACCCTTTCATATGAAACATTTTCTCTCCTCACTTTTTAGGACAAATCACGTGAAATGTCACTTCCAAAAGGGATATCCCTAGATAAAGATCATTCCCAAAAGGTACCTGTTGGTAAATCATATTCCAAAGAAAGACCTAAAGGGAAATCTTACGAAAGGGAATCTAATGGAAATACACAATCGTTCAAAGGATTTTTTCTTTTAGCAAAAAGACATGATGCTATGCAAGGACAGAATGAACTTGATTTGAGGACAAATTACCCTAAAGAAGGGGGGATGATACAAGCACGTTTTCAACTATAAAGGGTGTATTCTTGAACATCTTTATAATGCATTCACTTCATACTAACTTTATAATATATACTATTATAATACATATCATGCTAAGGATATTAGTTATGAAGTTAAAGAATAACTTAGTATGAATACATCTTGCACATTGTTATTTTAATATGTTAAGCATGTTAGGATAGCTTTATAAACATATTAAGCATAATTATTATTTATACATCAAGGAAACATACTTATAATGCATTTCGTTAGTTCATATACATTCATATTAACTCTTAAGCCTCATGCATAATCTTACACATATTATGAGATGATATAATTACTCATGGCCTTCAAACTTAGCTCACATTACCATAATCAAACATGTCAGCAAGGTATTTAGCTCGTCTTAGCTCAATATCATGGACTTACCTTCTTTCCTTGCACATGTAGGTACATTGGAGCATGATGCACATTGAGGTAGCTTGGTGAATGATTTGGACGTCATATACAGCTCACAAGCAGCTTACAAAGTACAAGGCAGCTCATGGAACACTAAGGGAAGCTCGATTCAGCTGGAGGAGCTTAAGGCTAGCTAAACTTAGCTAGTTGGACTATTTGGAGCTGAGTTGCCAAAAGTGATGTCAAAGGTAGCTGAATGTAGCTGAACATAATGTTGAGGAGCTCACAATGACTTAGCTAGGAAGCTTGTTCATAAACATCCCATGTTTGCTAGCTAGCTCCACAACTCAAGCTAGCTTGAAGGAGACACATGCACGCCCAAGAGAGAGAGAGCATGACCAGCCATCATTCAATGCACAAGGTTGCACCACAAGACTTCCTAGAACACCCATGTGCCTTGCATATGACCAGCCCCCATGTGCCTTGCATGTGGATCATTTAGGCACCAAGATGAAGAGTTATCTCCCTATTCAGCCAAGCCATGTGTTTTGCATGTGATCAGCCCCCATGTGCCTTGCATATTGTTCATTTAGGCGCAAAGATGAATGGCCATCTATCCATTCGGCCAAACACCATTACTCCTCCAATTTGGCGCCAACTTGAAGGGTTTCAAGAGATATTCGGCCATGAGACATACCCCTACACTTCAACCGAACCAGCACCTATTTATTCAAGTTATTTATGAATTAAATTATGTCATTTTAGGAAGGCACAAGGCTGGTCGAATCTCCTTGTAATTATTCAGCCATGTCTCTCTATTTCCTATAAATAGGAAAGCATTCATCATTTGTAATCAGACCTTTTGTTTTAATTAAAGTGAGATTATTCTCTTCCTTAAGTCCTGGTGACTTTTATCGACTTATCAAGTATAAATTATACTTGTGTCATCAACCCCTTCTCTTTTCACCTTGATACTTCTAGTTCCTAGTTCTTTATAACTAGTGGGTCAAAGTACTTCATACCACCCCTTAAAGAAGAAATATAAAGTCTTGGTCTTTGCTCTATATAGCATTGGTTCTTCTTTGAGTCTTCTTTAAGATACTATCCTGACAACCATCCCTTTGTTTTATCAGCCATAACCCATAACCATATCAATCATCTTCCACTTCCATCTCTCATTTAAACAACCCACCTAATCACCCATACGCTTACCACCCTTAACCCTCTCTTTTGAGCCATTCACGTTTGCAGGTTGTTTTGCTTCCTTCCTAGATCCACAATCATTTGTTAAGGCATCAGAAGAGCCTTACATCATCACCTATGGCCAACACACCTTTAGCTCATTCACACCATAAGTAGCTCAAACATGAAGGGACACCTTTCTCAAACATTGTGACCTTTCATGAATGATGCTGCCCATGAAGATGCCTTTACATCCAAGAGCATGCTGATGAAGACATTGTAATCATTGGAGGTTTAAAAAACCAAGGCACATGATATAAAGCTCCATGCCTATTCGGCCACATACATGCCATGCACATGAGAGCTTTTGGCGTCAATATGAGAAGACACAACACCATTCGGCCAAGGGAGATGTTCCCTTATCATTGCCGAATCATCAAGCCCCTTCATGAAGGGTTAGCCGAACCATCACAAGCCCAAAGGACTCTTTCATTCATTTTAAGCATTATGTACTTTCATCAAAAGCCATGTATCAACAGAATAAATATGTAACCATTCGGCCAAGCCCTCTCATTTCCTATAAATAGAGTGGCTTGCCTTCATTTGTACTCATCTAATCTCTTATATAAAATATACTATTGTGAGTTATTTCTCTTCAAAGTTCTTTGTGAACTTTATCGATTAAACAAGTATATTTCCTATACTTGTGGCGTCATTCCTTCCATCTGGATTCCTAAATTTCTAGATTAATATCTAATGGGTTGAAGACACTAACACCACCCCTCAA
The DNA here is from genome assembly GCF_006381635.1 of Hibiscus syriacus. Lineage (NCBI taxonomy): Eukaryota > Viridiplantae > Streptophyta > Magnoliopsida > Malvales > Malvaceae > Hibiscus > Hibiscus syriacus. The sequence goes on from NW_024063533.1 coordinate 15,899,387, forward strand.
GCAAGTTTGTGAAGACTGGGATTATGCTTTATAGCATAGTTTCCTCTTTGGAGTGTTTGAGATACAACATCAACACCATCTTCATTTCATCATCAAAACCATCATCTTCATCCATCAAGGCCATCAATTTCTGCAACCATCTCTATCCCATCCTTATTTCATTTCATTTCATTTCTTATCTATATCATTTCATTTAATTTTCCTTTATTTAATCATTTTCCTTTCTTATCTATGTTGCAGTCAAGCTTATAATTCAAGGACATCAGTACTTGTCAATCCTAGATCGAGACACAATAAGGTTATCTACATCTCTTCCATCAAACCTTGTAGATCACCTTACATCACAAAGTTTGCACAATGATTATTGATGGAGGGAGTTGCACAAACGTAGCCAGAACTCTTATGGCTGAAAAACTTGGTTTGACAATGTCAAAGCATCACACTCCATATAAACTCCAATGGCTCAATGAAGGAGGTGAGTTAAATGTTACTAAACATGTTCTAATTCCTTTTCCAGTTGGTAGGTACAAGGATGAGGTACTTTGTGACATTGTCCCTATGCATGCTAGCCTAGACCATGGCAGTATCACAAAAGGGCCATTCATGACTGTTATCACAACCAATATTCCTTTAAGAATGAAGGACGCAAGTTAATTTTGGTGCCTTTGATACCTAAAGAAGTTCAACAAGATCAATTGCATATGCTAAAAAGTGTCCAAGCCTGGTGATGCAAGCACATTTTCACCTACAAAGGGAGTACTCTTGAACATCTTTATATTGGATTTACTTTATATTAGTTATATACTATATGCTTTTATAATGCATTTCATGATTAGAATACTTGTTATGTATTTAATGAATAACTTAGTATGAACACGTGCACATTGATATTTAAACATGTTAGAATAGTCTTATAATCATATTAAGCATGATTATCATATATACATAAGGGCATCATCATTATAAATCATTTCATTAGTTCATATGCATTCATATTAGCTCTTAAGCTTCATACATTATCTTACACATATTTTGAGATGATATAATTAGCTCATGACCTTCAAACATAGCTCACATCACCATAATCATACATGGTAGCAAGGTATTTAGCTCATAATAGCTCAATATCATGGACTTACCTTGTTTCCTTGCACATATAGGTACATTGGAGTGTGATGCATGTTAAGGTAGCTTGGTGGATGATTTGGACGTCATATGCAGCTCACAAACAACTCACAAAGTACAAGGCAGCTTAAGGAATGCTAGATTCAGCTGGAGGAGCTTAAGGCTAGCTAAACTCAGCTAGTTGGACTATTTTAAACTAAGTTGCCAAAAGTGATGTTAAAGGTAGCTGAATGTAGTTGAACATGTAGTTATGGAGCTCACAAGGACTTGGCTAGGAAGCTTGTTCACAAACAGCCCATGCTTGCTAGCTAGCTCCACACTCAAGCTAGCTTGGAAGGAGACACATGCACGCCCAAGATGGAGCACATGACTAACCATCATTCCATGCACAAGGCTACACCACAAGGTTTCTTATTCGGCCAAGCATCATCTCCCATCCAAATTGGCGCCAACATTAAGGGACACAAGAGCTATTCAGTCAAGGGTTATCACCCTCCATTTAAACTGAATCATCATCTCTATTTTGTAATTAATTATGACTCTATAGGAAGGCACAAGGCTGGTCGAATCCCCTTGTAACTATTCAGCCATGCTTCTCCATTTCCTATAAATAGGAAAGCATATATCATTTGTACTCAGACCTTTTTTATTAATATAAGTGAGATTATTCTATTCCTTAAGTCCTGGTGACTTTTATCAACTTATCAAGTATTTTATACTTGTGGTGTCAACCCTCTTTTCACCTTGATACTTCTAGTTACTAGTTCTTATAACTAGTGGGTCAAAGTACTTCATACCACCCCTTAAAGAAGCAATATAAAGTATGGATCTTTGCTCTCTATAGCATTGGTTCTTCTTTGAGTCTTCTTTAAGATATTATCCTTACAACCATCCCTTTATTTCATCAGCCATAAACCATAGCCATATCAACCATCTTTCACTTCCATCTCTCATTTTAAACAGCCCACCTATTCACCCATATGTTTACCATCATTAACCCTCTCTTTTTGAGCCATTCACTTGTGCAGGTTGTTTTGCTTCCTTCCTAGATCCACAATCAATTATTAAGGTACAAGTGCCTTACATCAAGCAGTAATCAGAGCTATTGGTGGAAGAAAGCAACATGCAACAACAACAAAAAAAGAAAAATACAAAAAGAAGTGCAAGTGAAGTGCAAAGTCAAAGAAATCAAGAAAAATCAGAAAAAGAAATTGAAGCACTCCAAAAGAAAGAAAAATCCAGCACTCAAAAGAAGAAAAGCAAAGAAAATAAAAGAAAGAAAGTTGAAGCACTCATCAACAATTCTCATCACCAAGCCATTCAAGTAAGCCTTTAAAATTGATTGTGGTGATAGAAGACTGTGAAGTGACTTGTGTAAGTAACCCCTTTTGTTGTTTTCTTTCTATTTTCTAAGCCACCCTTTCATTATATTTGTTTTCCATTCCTACTAACCCTTTTGTAGCCGACGCCAAACAAGTAAAAATCTACTGAGTAAAGTCCTCTAGAACTTGGGATAAGAGAATTGAGAGGAAAACGGCTGGAGTGTGTGTGAGATCAGAAGAGGACAAGTAAAAGCCATTAAGTCCTAGAGTGCAAACACGACTGGATTGAGTGACATTCAAGTTTCTTTGGAGTAATTCGTGAGGCTTTATGAAAGTATATTCTGGTAAGGTCTTTTACACATCTTATTCTTTTCTTATTTCACTAACCATATCTCAAAGTCCAAGATGAACCCCTGAAAGAGAACCCCCTAATTTGCAAACTCAAGCAATCATGCATGAAATGGGCATATTACTGAAATTAGAATTGGATCCTTTGCATGACCGTATGGACCAATTTGAAGCATCCCTAGGCAACCGAAGAGTAAATTGCCCTAGAATGGAAGAAGAAATGAAGAAGAGGAGGCTGAAGTAACATCAGTAGCAAGAAGAGATGTTCATTGAAATCAAAATGATAACTTCAGCAACATCAAAGTGATCATTCCTCCATTTCAAGGACGAACTGATCCAGAAGCCTATCTTGATTGGGTAATCAAGATTGAACACATTTTTGAATGCTAAAATTATACGGAGCAAAAGAAGGTCACACTTGCTGCTATAGAATTCGTGGACTATGTCTTAGTTTGGTGGGACCAATTGGTGAGTTCAAGAAGGCGAAATGGTGAACGCCCCATCAATACGTGGGAAGAAATGAAGGCCATTATGAGGAAAATGTTTGTGCCTACTCACTATCACCGAGATCTTTACCATAAATTACAAAATTTGAAATAAGGAAGCAAGAGCGTTGAAGATTATTTCAAAGAAATGGATATAGTCATGATCCGAGCTAATGTTGATGAAGACAGAGAAACAACCATGGCAATGATGATCCGAACTTCAGCATTATGTAGAGATCGAAGAGATGGTACATGTGGCCATGAAAATTGAAAGACAACTCAAAAGGAAATCCTACACTAGGAGCAGTCCAAGTTCGGCCACCAAATGGAAGCAAGAGCTATCACCTTCAGGAACCAATTCCAGCACAAGTAAAGGATCATATAGAAGGTTCCAACAAGTGGGCGAATCTAGTAAGGGTAAAGAAAAGCAAACCGGTACTTTCGATAGATCCAGAGACATCAAATGTTTCAAATGTTTTGTGAAAGGACATGTTACTAGTCAATGTCCCAACCGAAATGCTATTATGGTACTTGACAATGGAGATATTGTATCAGATTCTGATGAGCCTATTTTTTATGAGGAACCTGAAACAAAACAAGAAGAAGAAACTGAAGAAAATGCAGACCATGGTAAGATGCTTGTTTCAAAAAGGTGCCTACAATCACAAACATTCCAAGAGGATATTCAAAGAAACAATATCTTCCATACAATATGCAATGTCAAGGACAAGGTTTGTACAATGATCATCAATGGAGGAAGTTGCACAAACGTAGCCAGCACTCTTATGGTTGAAAAACTTGGATTGGCAACATCAAAGCATCCCACTCCATATAAACTCCAATGGCTTAATGAAGGAGGTGAGTTAAACGATACCAAACAGGTTCTAATTCTTTTTTTCAGTTGGTAGGTACAAGGACGAGGTGCTTTGTGACATTGTCCCTATGCATGCTAGCCACATCTTACTTGGAAGACCATGGCAGTATGACAAAAGGGCCATTCATGATTGTTATCACAATCAATACATTTTTAAGCATGATGGACACAAGGTAACCTTGATTCCTTTAACGCCAAAAGAGGTACAACAAGATCAGTTGTATATGCGAAAGAGTGTACAAGCATGGTGTAAAGACAAATTCCCGATGAAGAATGAAGAGGAACGGAACATGACTCCAAACATCTTCATAGAGAAACACGATAGTTTAAGGCTGGAAAATGAAGGGTCTCCTATGAAAAATGGTGGTGGTTAGAATTTAAAGACACAACTCTTCACCAAGGATTCTAATCGTCAAAAGGTAAGTAAACCTTCATTTGAAACCTCTACTCTCCTCACTTTTCAGGACAAATCACGTGAAAGGTCACTTCCAAAAGGGATATCCTTAAAGGAAGATCACTCTTAAAAGGTACATGTATGTAAATCATATTCCAAAGACAGGCCTAAAGGGAAATCTTATGAAAGGATACCTAATGGAATAACACAACCGTTCAAAGGATGCTTTCTTTTAGCAAGGAGACGTGAAGCTATGCAAGGACAGAATAAACTTGATTTGAGGATAAATTGCCCTAAGGAAGGGGGGAATGATGAAAGCATGTTTTCACCTACAAAAGGAGTACTCTTGAACATCTTTATATTGGATTTAATTTATATTAGTTATATACTATATGCTTTTATAATACATTTCATTATAAGAATACTTGTTATGTAGTTAATGAATAACTTAGTATGAACACATCATGCACATTGATATTTAAACATGTTAGGATAGTCTTATAATCATATTAAGCATGATTATCATAAATACATCAAGGCAGCATCATTATAAATCATTTCATTAGTTCATATGCATTCATATTAGCTCTTAAGCTTTATACATTAACTTACACATATTTTAAAATGATATAATTAGCTCATGACCTTCAAACATAGCTCACATCACCATAATCATACATGGCAGCAAGGTATTTAGCTCATAACAGCTCAATATCATGGACTTACCTTGTTTCCTTGTACATATAAGTACATTGGAGTGAGATGCATGTTGAGGTAGCTTGGTGGATGATTTGGACGTCATATCCAGCCCACAAACAGCTCACAAAGTACAAGGCAGCTCATGGAACACTAAGAAAAGCTCGATTCAGCTGGAGGAGCTTAAGGCTAGCTAAACGCAGCTAGTTGGACTATTTGAAGCTAAGTTGATGCGATCATGCCAATGACCAAACTTCTTCAACACATGATCACTTCATGGACCTTCTACCTTGTTGATTCTAAGGGAGTCTTACCTTAGTTTATTATTTATTTACTCATTTATGCATTACATGTCATGCAAATATGTTTATCTTATTCTTAATTTTGTTTGAATATTATATTTTGTCATTTATATTTATAATATATGATATTCATGCATGACTTATTAATTCACATCTTTATATAACTCATTCAATGCATATGCATTCATAGTTAGCTCATTTGCATTATTAACATAGGTGGAAGCATACATTCATAATTATAATAGCTCAATTCCTATCTAATTATTTGTTTACATACTTTGTCTAGGTACATTGGATGCTAAGTAGACTAAAGGCAATTGAAGAGTTGGATGGACAGTTCACGTCAGTCAGATTGATCGTCATTTTTGAACATGTTCCAAGCATATTTGGGTGCTAAAGTCTTCTTATCATTTAATACCCTATCTCCTAGATTTCCAACGCACTTTGAATCATATCAATTCGATAATGGGATCTCAAGATATACCCAGATTAAATAAGACAGTGCAGGCTGGAAATAAGTACGGGATTTACACCAAATAAAGAGCCATGTTCACACCTGATGCATTTCCACCTTCATGAATCCATTTATGGCGTGTACAATCATACAATGAGCTAAAGGACTTGTTCACATTCAAGGGAGATGGATGCATTATTTTCAAACTCATTCACCAAATCCAAGTACATGAAGGGAGCCTATGAGTCACGTTCACACTTGGTGCATGCATTCCAAAGGGGGCCGAACATACAATGAAACATTCCTCCAAAATCATGCAAGGAAATGAACCAACATGTTCACATCAAGAGAGGATGAATTCGGCTATGAAGATGTATTCACTTAAATGGATGAACATTCATTTATTTTATTAGTCCATGAACTTGCATAGGGGATGTACATTGTAACTACTTAAGGATAAACATTCATCCATGAATGTTCAATCATTAAATCTTGTATGTGCATCCTAGACATCTCTTAGGCCTATAAATATCTTCCATTTCATTTGTAAGAAACCAATTCACTTTGTTTAATCAAATATTTGTGAGAGTTTCTCTCTTTAGTTCTTAAGTGAATTTTATCGACTTATCAAGCTTATGCTTGTGGCGTCACCCCTATCTATGTCACCCTGATACTTCTGGTTCCTATCTCTTTATAGATAGTGGGTCAAAGTCCTTGTTTACCATCACTTAAAGAAGCAATATAAAGTCTGGGTCTTTGTTCTTTAACATTGGTTCTTCTTTGAGTCTTCTTTGAGATACTACTTTTCATATTCATCTCCATCACCTTCATTCTACTTCCATGACCATACTTCATCATTTCCTTTAAACATATCACCTACTTATATATATTTTCCGCTTCCATATTTATATATTTCCATTTCATTACTTCCATTTAACCATTTTTTTAGCTTTCTTGTTTGTGCAGGATATTTGTAGCTTTCCTAGATCGAAACAATCAAAGGTACAACCTTGACTTCACCATCCATCCAAGTGAGGCGAGGTTGAACTGTATCATAAGTTGCCAAAGGTGATGTCAAAGGTAGTTGAATGTAGTTGAATATGTAGTTATGGAGCTCATAAGGACTCGGCTAGGAAGCTTGTTCACAAACATCCCATGCTTGCTGATGTAAGGCAAATCTACACGCTTTGGGAGAAGAGAGTAGATAACCTTATTGTGTCCCGATCTAGGATTGACAAGTACTGATGTCCTTGAATTATAAGCTTGGCTGCAATAAATATAAGAAAGAAATGATATTAATAATGGTCTTAAGAAATGAATATATAATAAAGGAAATGAAATAGAAAGAAATGAAAGAGATGGCTGCGGAATTGATGGTCTTGATGGATGTTGATGATGGTGTTGTTGATGAAATGGAAATGGTAGTGATTTGTATCTCAAACACACCAAAGATGAAACAATGCTAAAGAACACAATCCCGATCTTCATAAACTTGCTTGAGGGGTGGTGATAGTGTCTTCAACCCACTAGATATTTAATCTAGGAATTTAGGAATCAATTTGGAAGGAATGACGCCATAAGTATAAGAAACTATACTTGTTTAATCGATAAAGTTCACAAAGAACTTTGAAGAGAAATTAACTCACAAGAGTATGTTTTATATAAGAGATGAGATGAGTACAAATGAAGGCAAGCCACTCTATTTATAGGAAATGAGAGGGCTTGGCCGAATAGTTACATGATGTTTCAGCTAGATACATGTCTTTAGGAAAATACATAATGCTTGAGATGAATGAATAAGTCCTTTGGGCTTGTGATGGTTCGGCTAACTCTTCATGAAAGGCCTTAATGATTCGGTCAAAGGGTGGAGAGACATCTTGATGTGATCCTGTCTAGCTCCAAATTTCTCCATAATTTGATCACACCATGTAGGTTATTCAAATCTGGTTCTAAGGGAGTTCTACCTTACTTTATCTTATATTTACTTATTTATGCACTATATATTATTATAAGCATACAATTTCATATTAGACTATGCTTGAATTATCATAACATGTGCATTCATTCATTATGTCCTATGGTTTGCATCATTGATTGATATTCATGCATATAATCTATAGTTGTAATAATAATATTCATTCATTATCGTATGATGCATGAGTTATTATTATAACCTATAGTTTACATCTTTATAATATGCACATTCTTATTACTTTATAATAATTCATATACTTAGCTTATTATGCTTTCTTATGTAGGTGCATTGGATTCCAAGAGCTATGGAAACTTAACTAGGACAACTCCGGGACAGCTCAAGAATATTTTGGGACAAAGTTGCCAGCTGACCCCCGAGCTCATAGCTCACTTGAGCTGGACTTTTGAGCTAGCTAGAGACCTCATTTCAGCTGGAGAGTTGCACCGTCATCTTCACCACATAGAGCACTACAAATATGGTCTAGGTTGAATTTTGTGAATTCGTACCTTTTCGCGAAGAGTTTCCAATCCGAGAAGTGCCCTTTCACAAGGAGCTGTCCTAAGACTCATTGACATGTATTGCATCTATGGCCAGCTCATCTTCAGCTCAAACACTTGTAAATAGCTCAAATGATGAAAGGTTACCTTCCACATAATGTGACCTTTCATGACAAGTTGCTGCACATTGAAGGCCATGACACCTAGATGCATGTTGGAAGCCAAGTCACGCCTAGTTGCTGCCATATTAATTCCATGGACTTCAAGACACCATCCTATGGTTGTAACATCACCAAAGCCTTGCAAGAAGACCCATGTGCGTTCAAGTAGGCTGCCATGTGCATCATTCAAGCATGTGCACTCCATGTGACATCAAATTGGCGCCAAAACACCAAGGGATGCTTCCTATTCGGCCAAAGACTCTTTCCTCTTCATTTTGGCGCCCAAATAACTTCCAAATGCATTCAAATCAACCTTAGGGCCGAACCAACATATAACCATTCGGCCAAGAGCATGTATCTTCATTTAAATCATGTATTTTCATCAAAAATCATGTATTTTCAAAGGGATTTCAACCTTGGCCGAACCATCAAGTATCTATTCGGCCTAAACCCTTTGAAAACTATAAATAGGCTATTGTATTTCATTTGTAACAGAACCCTTTGATAATTAAAATCCTTTTGTGAGATTATTCTCTCTTCAAGTTCTTTTTAGAACTATATCGATTAAGCAAGCCTTTTTCTAAAGCTTGTGGCGTCATTCCCTCATTGATACTTCTGGTTCCTAGTTTAAATAACTAGAGGATCAAAGTCCTTTCATACCATCCCTTATAGAACTTATAAGAAACGGGTCTTTGCTCCTTTATAGCATTGGTTCCTTCTTAGTTTCATAAGATACAATCTGTCTATCACCATTATCACGCCTATATCATCACCATATTCCATCACCATATCACGCCAATAACATCATCCTTTCATTACCATTTCATCACCATTAAATCATCCTTCATTCATCAACAAGGCATACTTCATCACCACCATTGGAGGCCGAAGTCAACATCACTTGAAGGAGATTTATTCAACATTTCCGCAGCCCAACTTTGATAACTATTCTATCCATTTCAAATCTTTTCATTTCTATTTACTTTTCATTTCTTAATTATCATATTACTTAATCAATTCTTCTTCTTCTGTGCAGATTACTTTCAATCCAAGGTGTAGCATTTGGTGTCTCTCCTAGATCGGGAAACAACAAGGTTGCCAACTTCTCCATAATTGAAGAAGCCTGGTTAGCCTCACATCAAGCGGTAATCAGAGCCTTGGTGGATTGACATTAAAAGTGCTACAACAAAAAGCAAAAAAAAAAAAAAAGAAAACAAAAGAGAAAAGAAAAGACTCCTACAACAAATTTGGAGTGCAAAAGAAAGAAAAGAAAAGAAGAAATTCAAAAGCAAAAGAAAAGTGAAGCAAGTTGCAAAGTACACTCAAAGAGAAGCACCATACAATCTGCCCAACATCAAACTTGAAGGAGGTATCCTTGTTGTTTCTTGTGAAGGAAGATAGTAAGTGTTGCAACTTGAGTTGTAAGTTATCTTCACTTTCCTACTATTTCATTTCCTTTTCTTTCATCTTTTCTTATTTCATTACTTTATCCTTTTTCTTAACCTTTTTCTAGCCTATCCTTTATCCTATACCTTAACCATTTCTAAAACGACGCACAAACTAAAGAAACTTGCTCAATCTTGAGTTAGTTCTTTAAAAGGACCCACAAGAGAGAATTAAGCGGTAAAAGGCAAACGAGAGGGTGAGATCAGAAGGGGGATCAGAAAAAGCCAAAGAACATATCCCCGAGTGCAAACACGAGTGTGAGTGGAATCTAAACTTTCTTTGGAGTGACCAAGTGAGGCTTTGTGAGTGCGCTGGTAAGGTTTAATTTTTTTTTTACTAACAATGCCTTGTGATCTTCCATCTTTCCAAACATTAGAGGACGAACAACAAAGAACAAACACATTTCACACTCGTTGCCATGTAGATGGTAAAGTGTGTCTTGTAGCTATTGACGGAAGAAGTTGTACAAACATTGCAAGCACATATACGGTGAACAAATTGGGGCTTTCAACGATTAAACATTGCAGCCCATATGAATTGCAATGGTTTAATGACGAGGAAGAGTTGATGGTCACTGAACAAGTACTTGTGCCATTCTCAATTGGAAGGTACAAAGACGAGATTCTATGTGACGTGGTGCCTATGAATACGAGTCATTTGCTGTTTGGACGACCATGGCTATTTGACAAACGGGCTGTCCATGATGGATTCTCAAATCGATACTTAATCATCCACAATGAAAGAAAATTCATTTTGACTCCATTATCTCCTAGTCGAGTGAGTGAAGATCAAACTCATTTGAAAATGAGAATTGAAGCAATGAACAAGCAACTTAAAGACAATACAACTGAAGGAGAACGTTTGGAGGAAACATCAAATGAAGAAAAGATTTTTGAAGTTGAACAAAAGAGAGCGGATGTAGAAAACGTTGGAGTTGAAAATGAGAAGAATGAATTTGGAGAAAAAGAGGAGAGTGAAGAACAAATTTTATCTAACCTTTCTTCCCCTATCATTCCTTTTGTTTTCCAGGACCATTCAAGGGACATATCTTTTCTAGGAGATGAATCAAGAATCATGGCTGTTGGAGGACTAAAAGATGTGACTTTTGGTGATCCACAAAACATGTCTCTTGATATTTCAAAGGAAGTGTCACTTGAAATACCTAGAGTAGCAGCCATTGGCATTCCAAGTACATTGCCAATTATGAAAAGAATTCAGCAACCAACTCCCATTAAACATCCACCCTGGTTTGATATGTCTATTCATCTTGTCAATAGTTTTTCATTTACTTATTTTGATTCATTTTGCAGCAATTCAATTCATGTCTGTGGCATTATCTTATCAATTTGTGATGACAAGGATGATTCAAAAGACATAATTTGTCAAGGGAAAGAGCCAAGAGACGTGAATCATAAAGGCTTAATGGACGTGACCCTTCAAGAGCATAAAATTGTGAATTTTCATGATCCAATGGACATGACTTTTGGGATGCCAAGGGACATGATCATTCAAAGCAACATGTCTTCAACAGACATGATTTTTAACCAACCATCAAACACCAACAGGAAGTACAATTTTCCTTTATTTGTATTTAATCGTGTTTTTACTTATGAGAGTTATATTTCTTTTTAGGTCATGTACATTCAAAGCACTTATTCAAAGGACATGACTTATGAAAAGAAACATTTCATAAAGATCCCCGTTGCATATACCGGATGGGAGGACACTAAGGAGAAGTCACATTTCGATTTGAGGACAAATCGCTCAAAAGAAGGGGAGGATTATGTGATCCTGTCTAGCTCCAAATTTCTCCATAATTTGATCACACCATGGAGGTTATTCAAATCTGGTTCTAAGGGAGTTCTACCTTACTTTATCTTATATTTACTTATTTATGCACTATATATTATTATAAGCATACAATTTCATATTAGACTATGCTTGAATTATCATAACATGTGCATTCATTCATTATGTCCTATGGTTTGCATCATTGATTGATATTCATGCATATAATCTATAGTTGTAATAATAATATTCATTCATTATCGTATGATGCATGAGTTATTATTATAACCTATAGTTTACATCTTTATAATATGCACATTCTTATTACTTTATAATAATTCATATACTTAGCTTATATTATGCTTTCTTATGTAGGTGCATTGGATTCCAAGAGCTATGGAAACTTAACTAGGACAACTCCGGGACAGCTCAAGAATATTTTGGGACAAAGTTGCCAGCTGACCCCCGAGCTCATAGCTCACTTGAGCTGGACTTTTGAGCTAGCTATAGACCTCATTTCAGCTGGAGAGTTGCACCGTCATCTTCACCACATAGAGCACTACAAATATGGTCTAGGTTGAATTTTGTGAATTCGTACCTTTTCGCGAAGAGTTTCCAATCCGAGAAGTGCCCTTTCACAAGGAGCTGTCCTAAGACTCATTGACATGTATTGCATCTATGGCCAGCTCATCTTCAGCTCAAACACTTGTAAATAGCTCAAATGATGAAAGGTTACCTTCCACATAATGTGACCTTTCATGACAAGTTGCTGCACATTGAAGGCCATGACACCTAGATGCATGTTGGAAGCCAAGTCACGCCTAGTTGCTGCCATATTAATTCCATGGACTTCAAGACACCATCCTATGGTTGTAACATCACCAAAGCCTTGCAAGAAGACCCATGTGCGTTCAAGTAGGCTGCCATGTGCATCATTCAAGCATGTGCACTCCATGTGACATCAAATTGGCGCCAAAACACCAAGGGATGCTTCCTATTCGGCCAAAGACTCTTTCCTCTTCATTTTGGCGCCCAAATAACTTCCAAATGTATTCAAATCAACCTTAGGGCCGAACCAACATATAACCATTCGGCCAAGAGCATGTATCTTCATTTAAATCATGTATTTTCATCAAAAATCATGTATTTTCAAAGGGATTTCAACCTTGGCCGAACCATCAAGTATCTATTCAGCCTAAACCCTTTGAAAACTATAAATAGGCTATTGTATTTCATTTGTAACAGAACCCTTTGATAATTAAAATCCTTTTGTGAGATTATTCTCTCTTCAAGTTCTTTTTAGAACTATATCGATTAAGCAAGCCTTTTTCTAAAGCTTGTGGCGTCATTCCCTCATTGATACTTCTGGTTCCTAGTTTAAATAACTAGAGGATCAAAGTCCTTTCATACCATCCCTTATAGAACTTATAAGAAACGGGTCTTTGCTCCTTTATAGCATTGGTTCCTTCTTAGTTTCATAAGATACAATCTGTCCATCACCATTATCACGCCTATATCATCACCATATTCCATCACCATATCACGCCAATAACATCATCCTTTCATTACCATTTCATCACCATTAAATCATCCTTCATTCATCAACAAGGCATACTTCATCACCACCATTGGAGGCCGAAGTCAACATCACTTGAAGGAGATTTATTCAACATTTCCGCAGCCCAACTTTGATAACTATTCTATCCATTTCAAATCTTTTCATTTCTATTTACTTTTCATTTCTTAATTATCATATTACTTAATCAATTCTTCTTCTTCTGTGCAGATTACTTTCAATCCAAGGTGTAGCATTTGGTGTCTCTCCTAGATCGGGAAACAACAAGGTTGCCAACTTCTCCATAATTGAAGAAGCCTGGTTAGCCTCACATCACATCTCCCTTGGCCGAATGGTTCATGCTTGTTCATCTTGGCGCCAATTTCCTCTCCTTGGCTGAATAGTCATGTGCCTTATCATGTTTGGTGCCAAAGCTTCCATGTGAAAGGCATGTGGTGTGATCGAATAGGCTTGGAGCTCTATCTCATGTCTCTTGGTGATTTAAGCCTCCAATGCTAGCAATTCCTTCACCAACGTGCTCCAAGATGAAAAGGCATCTTCATGGGCAGCATCATTCATGAAAGGTCACAATGTTTGAGAAAGGTGTCCCTTCATGTTTGAGCTGCTTATGGTGTGAATGAGCTAAAGGTGAGCTGGCCATAGATGACTTGTGACATGGTGAACGTTTGGGCAGCTCCTTGTGAAAAGGTACCTCTTGAGGTGGCAACTATTCGCGAAAAGGTACGATTTCACAAATATTGACTTAGGATATATTTGAAGTGTCCTAAGTGGTGATGATGGTGCAACTCCCCAGCTAAAATAAGGCCATCTTATAGCTCAAATCTTCAGCTCAATCTAGCTATAAGCTCACGGCCTCCGGATAACTTTTCACCAATTGTTCCTTGTGCTCTCCTAATCAATCCCATGTAAGTTTCCTTGCTGTTACATGCTCCATTTAGCTCTAATGGAACTCCCATGTGTTGGCCGAATGTGCCTACATGCATAACATAAAGAAATAAACTAAGTATATTAGCTTATATAATGTGTATATTATAAGATTGTGACTATAGTATATGATAATAACTTGTATCTCATATATAAATGGTTAACTTATTATCATAATAAATATAGGTATAATATATATATATATATATATATATATATATGAAAATAACTATCTTATAACATATGAAATAAGCATCTATAGGTATAAAGATAGAAAGTTTCTTCCCTGGAGAGGTTGGAATAGCCATGGTAAATATGATGCTGAATTGGATCACATCATCCTCCCCTTCTTTTAATCGATTTGTCGTCAAATCGAATGATCGTCTTTTCCTAGTGTCCTTCCTTTCAATCTTTACAAAAAGGTTCATATCCGTCGAAAGACTGCTTTGGAAGTTCTTAACCTGAAAAGAAAGAAAACTTTCATTAGTAAAAATGTGATCAAACATAACTAAAGTTAAGAAATACTTCCTGTAAATTGTATGTTCAAAGTTCATGTCTATTGAAGTCATTTTGCTTTGAACGTTTACGCCCTTTTGCATTCCAAAAATCATGTCCCTTTGTTCTTTAATAGATGTTTGCATTGAGTCGTGAAAGATGGTGACTCTTGGAATGGTGATGTTCTCATAAGTCACGCCCCTTGGTTGAAAAATCGCTTCCCTTTGATTTTCATTAGGCATAACTCTTGATTCTTGAAGGATCACGTCCTTTGGATGAAGAATTACCACTCTTTGCTTTTCAAAAATCGCACCTTTTGGCTCTTGAAGGATCACGTCCTTTAATTTCCCAAATGGATGGATTGTGTCACTTGGATCATCCTGCAAATCAAAGGAAATTCCTGCATTGTCAAAGTTAGAAAAATCTTCATTGACCTTGCACCTCGTCAGTAAACATTTTTGTAACAAACACTTAGATGTATAAGAACTTGTTTTTGGAATGTTTTCTTCCTGGATTAACTTCGATTTTCCTTTCCTCATGGCCTCAACACTTTGTTTCATCTTGATTTGCTCAACTTGGACTTGTTTAGGCGTCAAGGGTGTTAGGATGATCTTCTTTCCACCATGGTTGAATGAATACTGATTGGTAAAACAATCATGAATGGTCCTCCTATCATATTGCCATCGTCTTCCAAGGAGTAAATGGCTAGCATGCATAGGAACAACATCGCACATAACCTCGTCCTTGTACTTACCAATTGAAAAAGGGACCATCACCTATTTGTTGACATTAAGTTCACCTCATTCATTGAGCCATTGTAGTTTGTAGGGATTTGGATGTTTCAACGTTTGCAATCCCAATTTCTCCACCATGATGGTACTGGCAACATTAGTACAACTCCCTCTGCCTATAATCATGAAACACACTTTTTCATTCACATGGCAGCGGGTATGAAAGATGTTTTCCCGTTGTGCATCGTCTTCTACTACTTGGGCACTTAGACTTCTCTTGACCACTAGGGCTTCACCTTCCACAGGAGCACCAATTTCGGTTTCTTCCTCCACTTCTGTTGGTGGTGCTTCTTCTTCTTCATGGTCAGATTCAATCTCACCATTTCCAAGTAATAACATGGTGTTTCTATTGGGACATTGTGTGGATATATGCTCTGATGTGATCTTGTCTAGCTCCAAATTTCTCCATGATTTGATCGCACCATGGACGTTATTTAAATCTGGTTCTAAGGGAGTTCTACCTTACTTTATCTTATATTTACTTATTTATGCACTATATATTATTATAAGCATACAATTTCATATTAGACTATGCTTGAATTATCATAACATGTGCATTCATTCATTATGTCCTATGGTTTGCATCATTGATTGATATTCATGCATATAATCTATAGTTGTAATAATAATATTCATTCATTATCGTATGATGCATGAGTTATTATTATAACTTATAGTTCACATCTTTATAATATGCACATTCTTATTACTTTATAATAATTCATATACTTAGCTTATATTATGCTTTCTTTTGTAGGTGCATGTTCGGCCACATGTTGGGAACTGATTTAAAGCTAGCATGGGAGTCAATAAGCTAGGAAATCTTACAAAGGATGACTCGGGAGATCATGAAGAACAAATGGTGAAAAGTTGCTAGCTGACCCCCGAGCTCATAGCTCACTTGAGCTGGACTTTTAAGCTAGCTAGAGACTTCATTTAAGCTGGAGAGTTGCACCATCATCTTCACCAAATAGAGCACTACAAATATAGTCTAGGTCAATTTTTGTGGATTCATACCTTTCTGCGAAGAGTTGCCATTCCGAGAAGTACCTTTTCAGAAGGAGTTGTCCTATGACTTGTACACATGTCCTTCATCTATGGCCAGCTCAACTTCAGCTCAAACTCATGGGAAGTAGCTCAAATGATGAAAGGTTGTTTCACACAAATGTGACCTTTCATAATTAGTTGCTGCCCCATTGATGCCATGTACCCTAGACACATGTTTGATGCCAAGTCATGCCTAAGTTGATATCATCACGTTTTCATCTACAAAGGGAGTACTTTTGAACATCTTTATATTGAATTTACTTATTATTAGCTTTATAATATATGTTATTATAATATATATTATGATAAGAATATTAGTTAAGTAACTTAGTATGAATTCATATTACACATTTTTTATCTTAATATGTTAAGCATGTTAGGATAGTTTTATTATCATATTAAGCATGATTGTTATATATACATCAAGGCAGCATACTTATAATGCATTTCATTAGTTTATTTGCATTCATATTAACTCTTAGGCTTTATACATTATCTTACACATATTAGGAGATGATGTACTTAGCTCATGACCATCATACTTAGCTCCCATTACCATAAACAAACATGGCAGCAAGGTATTTAGCTCGTTTTAGCTCAATATCATGAACTTACCTTGTTTCCTTGCACATGTAGGCACATTGGAGCATGGCACACGTTGAGGTAGCTTGGTGAATGATTTGGACTTCATACATAGCTCACAAACAGCTCACAAAGTACAAAGCAGCTCATGGAATGCTAAGGGAAGCTCGGTTCAGCTGAAGAAGCTTCAGGCTAGCTAAACTTAGCTAGTTGGACTATTTGAAGCTGAGTTGCTAAAAGTGATGACAAAGGTAGCTGAATGTAGCTGAACATGTTGTTATGGAGCTCAAAAGGACTCGGCTAGGGAGATCATTCATAAACAGCCCCATTCTTGCTAGCTAGCTCAACACTCAAGCTAGCTTGGAAGGAGACACATGCACGCCTAAGATAGAACCCATGACCAGCCATCATTCCATGCGCAAGGCTACACCACAAGCATCCTAGAGAGACCATGTGCACACCTTGTGACCAGACCACCATGTGATTGGCGTGTGACTTCATTTAGGCGCCAAGATGAAGAGTCCTCTTACCATTCGGCCAAGCACTCCTTTCTCTCCAATTTGGCGCCAACTTGAAGGGGTACAAGCACTATTCGGCCAAAGGATATTTTCCTTCAATTAAACCGAACCATCCTCTCTATTTGTAATTAAATTATGTCATTTCATAAGAGGCACAAGGGCTGGCCGAAACCTCTTGTAATCATTCGGCCATTTCCTTCCATTTCCTATAAATAGGAAAGCATATTTCATTTGGAAAGAGACCTTTCATTCAATTAAAGTGAGATTATTCTCTTCTTAAGTCCTGGTGACTTTTTATCGACTTATCAAGTATTTTATACTTGTGGCGTCAACCCCTTTTCTTTCATCTTGATACTTCTGGTTCCTAGTTCATATAACTAGTGGGTCAAAGTACTTAATACCACCCCTTGAAGAAGCAATATAAAGATTGGGTCTCTGCTCTCTATAGCATTGGTTTTTCTTTGAGATTTCTTCAAGATACTATCCTCACAACCATCCTTTTATTTCATCACCATAACCATAGCCTTATCAACTATCTTCCGCTTCCATTACTCATTATTTAAATAGCCTACCAGTTCACCCATACGTCTACCACCCTTAACCATTCTATTTTGAGCCATTCACTTTGCAGGTTGTTTTGCTTCCTTCCTAGATCCACAATCATTTGAAAAGGTACAAGTACCTTACATCAAGCGGTAATCAGAGCTTTGGTGGAAGAAGCAACGTGCAACAACAACAAAGAAGAAAATACAAAAAGAAGTGCAAAAGTGAAGTGCAAAGTCGAAGAAGAAAAAAAAAATCAGCAAAAGAAAAAAGAAGCACTCAAAAAGATTGAAAGCACTCAAAAAGAAGAAAAAGAAAGAAAGAAAAGTTGGAAGCACTCATCAACAAGTTTCATCACCAAGCCATTCAAGTAAGCCTTTAAATTTGATTGTGGTGATAGAAGGTTGTAAAGTGACTTGTGTAAGTAACCCCTTTCATTCTCTTCTTTCTAATTTCTAAGCCACCTTTTCAATTATATTTGCTTTCCATTCCTACTAACCATTTGCAGCCGACGCCAAACAAGTGAAATTACTCGATATAGTCTTGAGTAAAAGTTCATTAGAACTTGAGACAAGAGAATTGAGGAAAAAGGCTGGAGCGTGTGTGAGATCAGAAGAGGACAAGTAAAAGCCATTAAAGTCCTAGAGTGCAAACACGAGCGGATTGAGTGACATCAAGTTTTCTTGGAGTGACTCGTGAGGTTTTGTGAGAGTATATTCTGGTAAGGTCTTTTACACATCTTATTCTTTTCTTATTTATTAACCATGTCTCGGAGTTTAGGACAATCCCCAGAAAGAGATTCCCCTAATTTGCAGACTCAAGCCGTTATGCGTGAAATGGCAAGATTGCTAAAATTAGAATTGGAGCCTTTGCAAGATCGTCTGGATCAATTAGAAGTATCTCTAGGCAATCGGAGAGTAAATCGCCCTAGAATGGAAGAAGAATTAGAAGAGGAAGAGGCTGAAGTAACATCAGTAGCAAGGAGAGATGTTCATCGAAATCAAAATGACAACTTCAGCAACATTAAAGTGACTATTCCTCCATTTCAAGGACGAACTGATCCAGAAGCATATCTTGATTGGGTAATCAAAATTGAACACATTTTTGAATGCCAAAACTATACGGAGCAAAAGAAGGTTAGACTTGCTGCTATGGAATTCGTTGACTATGCCTTAGTTTGGTGGGATCAGTTGGTGAGTTCAAGAAGACGAAATGGTGAACGCCCCATCACAACTTGGGAAGAAATGAAGGCTATTATGAGAAAAAGGTAATCACTATCACCGAGATCTCTATCATAAGTTACAAAATCTGAAACAAGGAAGCAAGAACGTTGAAGATTATTTCAAGGAGATGGAGATTGCCATGATCCGAGCCAATGTGGATGAAGATAGAGAAGCAACAATGGCAAGGTTCTTATCTGGTCTAAATATTGATATTGCTAACCTTGTTGAACTTCAGCATTATGTAGAAATTGAAGAGATGGTGCATGTGGCCATGAAAATTGAAAGACAACTCAAGAGGAAATCCTACACTAGGAGCAGTCCAAATTCGGCCACCAAATGGAAGCAAGAACCTATTACCTTCCGGAAACAAACTCCAATCCAACCAAAGGATCGCACAGAGATACCCAAATCTGCACAAATGGGCAAATCTAGCAAGGGTAAAGAAAAGCAAACCAGCACTTTTGAGAGATCAAGAGACATCAAATGTTTCAAGTGTTTCGGAAAAGGACATGTTGCTAGTCAATGTCCCAACCGAAATGCCATGATGATACTTGACAATGGAGATATTGTATCAGATTCTGATGAACCTATTTTTGACGAGGAACCTGAAATAATACAAGACGAAGAAACAGAAGAAAATGCAGATCATGGTGAAATGCTTGTTTCAAAGAGGTGCCTACAATCACAAACATCCCAAGAGGATATTCAAAGAAACAATATCTTTCATACAAGATGCCATGTCAAGGATAAGGTTTGCACAATGATCATCGATGGAGGAAGTTGCACAAATGTAGCCAGCACTCTTATGATTGAAAAACTTGGATTGGCAACGTCAAAGCATCCTACTCCGTATAAACTCCAATGGCTCAATGAAGGAGGTGAGTTAAATGTTACCAAACAGGTTCTAATTCCTTTTTCAGTTGGTAGGTACAAGGACGAGGTGCTTTGTGACATTGTCCCTATGCATGCTAGCCACATTTTACTTGGGAGACCTTGGCAGTATGATAAAAGAGCTATTCATGATTGTTTTCATAATCAATATACTTTTAAGCATGATGGACGCAAGGTGACCTTGATGCCTTTAACGCCAAAAGAAGTGCAACAAGATCAGTTGCATATGAGAAAGAGTGTACAAGCATGGCGCAAAGACAAAACCCCGACAAAGAATGAAGAGGAACAAAACAAGAAACCAAACTTCTTCATAGAGAAACATGATGGTTCAATGCTGGAAAATGAAAGGTTTTCTACAAACAATGGTGATATTTGGGACTTAAAGTCGCAACTCTTCACCAATGGTTTTAATCTTCAAAAGGTAAGTAACCTTTCATATGAAACCTTTTCTTTTCTCACTTTTCAGGACCAACCACGTAAAAGGTCACTTCCAAAAGGGATATCCTTAGATAAAGATCATTCCCAAAAGGTATCTGTTGGTAAATCATATTCCAAAGAAAGACCTAAAAGGAAATCTTACAAAAGGTACCTAATGGAAGAACACAAACGTTCAAAGAATACTTTCTATTAGCAAAGAGGCGTGAGGCTATGCAAGGACAGAATGAACTCGATTTGAGGACAAATCGCCCTAAAGAAGGGGGGGATGATATCATCACGTTTTCATCTACAAAGGGAGTACTTTTGAACATCTTTATATTGAATTTACTTATTATTAGCTTTATAATATATGTTATTATAATATATATTATGATAAGAATATTAGTTAAGTAACTTAGTATGAATTCATATTACACATTTTTTATCTTAATATGTTAAGCATGTTAGGATAGTTTTATTATCATATTAAGCATGATTGTTATATATACATCAAGGCAGCATACTTATAATGCATTTCATTAGTTTATTTGCATTCATATTAACTCTTAGGCTTTATACATTATCTTACACATATTAGGAGATGATGTACTTAGCTCATGACCATCATACTTAGCTCCCATTACCATAAACAAACATGGCAGCAAGGTATTTAGCTCGTTTTAGCTCAATATCATGAACTTACCTTGTTTCCTTGCACATGTAGGCACATTGGAGCATGGCACACGTTGAGGTAGCTTGGTGAATGATTTGGACTTCATACATAGCTCACAAACAGCTCACAAAGTACAAAGCAGCTCATGGAATGCTAAGGGAAGCTCGGTTCAGCTGAAGAAGCTTCAGGCTAGCTAAACTTAGCTAGTTGGACTATTTGAAGCTGAGTTGCTAAAAGTGATGACAAAGGTAGCTGAATGTAGCTGAACATGTTGTTATGGAGCTCAAAAGGACTCGGCTAGGGAGATCATTCATAAACAGCCCCATTCTTGCTAGCTAGCTCAACACTCAAGCTAGCTTGGAAGGAGACACATGCACGCCTAAGATAGAACCCATGACCAGCCATCATTCCATGCGCAAGGCTACACCACAAGCATCCTAGAGAGACCATGTGCACACCTTGTGACCAGACCACCATGTGATTGGCGTGTGACTTCATTTAGGCGCCAAGATGAAGAGTCCTCTTACCATTCGGCCAAGCACTCCTTTCTCTCCAATTTGGCGCCAACTTGAAGGGGTACAAGCACTATTCGGCCAAAGGATATTTTCCTTCAATTAAACCGAACCATCCTCTCTATTTGTAATTAAATTATGTCATTTCATAAGAGGCACAAGGGCTGGCCGAAACCTCTTGTAATCATTCGGCCATTTCCTTCCATTTCCTATAAATAGGAAAGCATATTTCATTTGGAAAGAGACCTTTCATTCAATTAAAGTGAGATTATTCTCTTCTTAAGTCCTGGTGACTTTTTATCGACTTATCAAGTATTTTATACTTGTGGCGTCAACCCCTTTTCTTTCATCTTGATACTTCTGGTTCCTAGTTCATATAACTAGTGGGTCAAAGTACTTAATACCACCCCTTGAAGAAGCAATATAAAGATTGGGTCTCTGCTCTCTATAGCATTGGTTCTTCTTTGAGATTTCTTCAAGATACTATCCTCACAACCATCCTTTTATTTCATCACCATAACCATAGCCTTATCAACTATCTTCCGCTTCCATTACTCATTATTTAAATAGCCTACCAGTTCACCCATACGTCTACCACCCTTAACCATTCTATTTTGAGCCATTCACTTTGCAGGTTGTTTTGCTTCCTTCCTAGATCCACAATCATTTGAAAAGGTACAAGTACCTTACATCATAAGTTGATGTTCATCTTCACGCCATGGAGGAGTCCACGCCTTAAGCATTCTACACCATCCATGTGAGTGCCACATGACCAGCCAACCATGTGCTTTGCATGTGAATGAAATAGGTGCCAAAATGAAGAGGCTTCTCTCTATTCGGCCTAAAAATCATCATGCTTCAAGTTGGCGCCAAGATGAAGAGATATGGGAACCATTCGGCCAAAGACATCTCCCCTCATCCAAGCATCATTTATTTTCGTTTTAAGACATGAACTCTGCCGAAAAGGCATGTATTTATTTGGCCAAGCCTTTACAAATTTATAAATAGGCTTTGGCATTCATTTGTAAACCGAACCCTTTGATAATTAAAATCCTTTTGTGAGATTATTCTCTCTTCGAGTTCTTTTTAGAACTATATCGATTAAGCAAGCCTTTCTAAAGCTTGTGGTGTCATTCCTTCACCTTGATACTTCTGGTTCTTAGTTTAAATAACTAGTGGGTCAAAGTCCTTTCTTACCATCCCTTGTAAGACTTATAAGAAACGGGTCTTTGCTCTTTATAGCATTGGTTCTTTCTTAGTTTTATAAGATACAATCTGTCCATCACCATTATCACGCTTATATCATCACCATAGTCCATCACCATTATCACGCCTATATCATCACCATATTCCATCACCATATCACGCCCATATTATCACCAACTTATAAATTTCCATTTCTTCATCTTTGAATTATCCTTTATCCTCAACAAGGCATTCGTCCATCACCACCATTGGAGGTCGAATCCATCATCACTTGAAGGATCATTATACAACACTTCCGCAGCCCTTCTTTGATAACTAATCTATCCATTTCAATTCTTTCCATTTCCATTTACTTTTCATTTCTTAATTATCATATTACTTAATCAATTCTTCTTCTTTTGTGCAGATTACTTTCAATCCAAGGTGTAGCATTTGGTGTCTCTCTAGATCGGGAAACAACAAGGTTGCCAACTTCTCCATTATTGAAGAAACCTGGTTAGCCTTACATCAAGCGGTAATCAGAGCTTTGGTGGATTGACATACAAACTGCTACAAAAAAAAAGCAACAAGAAAGAAGAAAACAAAAGAGAAAAGAAAAAGACTCCTACATCAAATTTGGAGTGCAAAAGAAATAAAAGAAAAAGAAGAAAATCAAAAGCAAAAGAAAAATGAAGCAAGTTGCAAAGTACACTCAAAGAGAAGCACCATACAATCTGCCCAACATCAAACTTGAAGGAGGTATCATTATTGTTTCTTGTGAAGGAAGATAGTAAGTGTTGCAACTTGAGTTGTAAGTTATCTTCACTTATTTACTATTTCATTTCCTTTTCTTTCATATTTTCTTATTCCATTACCTTATCATCTTTCTTAACCTTTTCTAGCCTATCCTTTATCATATACCCTAACCATTTCTAAACCGACGCACAAACTAAAGAAACTTGCTCAATCTTGAGTTAGTTCTTAAAAAGGACCCACAAGAGAGAATCGAGTGGAAAAAGGCATACGAGAGGGTGAGATCAGAAGGGGGATCGAAAAAGCCAAGATTATATCCCCGAGTGCAAACACGAGTGTGAGTGGAATCTGAACTTTCTTTGGAGTGACCAAGTGAGGCTTTGTGAGTGCGCTGGTAAGGTTTAATTTTTTTTCTACTAACAATGCCTTCTGATCTTCCATATTTCCAAACATTAGAGGACGAACAACAAAGAAAAAACACATTTCACACTCGTTGACATGTAGATGGTAAAGTGTGTCTTGTAGCTATTGACGGAGGAAGTTGTACAAACATTGCAAGCACATACACGTTGAACAAATTGGGGCTTTCAACGATTAAACATTCCATCCCATATGAATTGCAATGGTTTAATGACGAGGAAGAGTTGATGGTCACTGAACAAGTACTTGTGCCATTCTCAATTGGAAGGTACAAAGACGAGATTCTATGCGACGTGGTGCCTATGAATACGAGTCATTTGCTGTTTGGACGACCATGGCTATTTGACAAACGGACTATCCATGATGGATTCACAAATCGATACTCAATCATCCCCAATGAAAGAAAATTCATTTTGACTCCATTATCTCCTAGCCGAGTGAGTGAAGATCAAACTCATTTGAAAATGAGAATTGAAGCAATGAACAAGCAACTTAAAGATAATACAACTGAAGGAGAACGTTTGGAGGAAGAATCAAATGAAGAAAAGCTTTTTGAAGTTGAACAAAAGAGAGCGGATGTAGAAAACGTTGGAGTTGAAAATGAGAAGAATGAATTTAGAGAAAAAGAGGAGAGTGAAGAACAAATTTTATCTAACCTTTCTTCTCCTATCATTCCTTTTGTTTTGCAGGACCATTCAAGGGACATATCTTTTCAAGGAGATGAATCAAGAATCATGGCTGTTGGAGGACTAAAAGATGTGACTTTTGGTGATCCACAAAACATGTCTCTTGATATTTTAAAGGAAGTGTCACATGAAATACCTAGAGTAGCAACCGTTGACATTCCAAGTACATTGCCAATTATGAAAAGAATTCCGCAACCAACTGCCATTAAACATCCACCCTGGTTTGATATGTCTATTCATCTTGTCAATAGTTTTTCATTTACTTATTTTGATTCATTTTGCAGCAATTCAATTCATGTATGTGGCATTATGTTATCAATTTGTGATGACAAGGATGATTCAAAAGACACAATTTGTCAAGGGAAAGAGCCAAGAGACGTGAATCATAAAGGCTTAATGGACGTGACCCTTCAAGAGCATAAAATCGTGAATTTTCATGATCCAATGGACATGACTTTTGGGATGCCAAGGGACATGATCATTCAAAGCAACATGTCTTCAACAGACATGAATTTTAACCAACCATCAAACACCAACAGGAAGTACAATTTTCCTTTATTTGTATTTAATCGTGTTTTTACTTATGAGAGTTATATTTCTTTTCAGGTCATGTACATTCAAAGCACTTATTCAAAGGACATGACTTATGAAAAGAAACATTTCATAAAGATCCCCGTTGCATATACAGGATGGGAGGACACTAAGGAGAAGTCACCTTTCGATTTGAGGACAAATCGCTCAAAAGAAGGGGAGGATGATGTGATCCTGTCTAGCTCCAAATTTCTCCATGATTTGATCACACCATGGAGGTTATTCAAATCTGGTTCTAAGGGAGTTCTACCTTACTTTATCTTATATTTACTTATTTATGCACTATATATTATTATAAGCATACAATTTCATATTAGACTATGCTTGAATTATCATAACATGTGCATTCATTCATTATGTCCTATGGTTTGCATCATTGATTGATATTCATGCATATAATCTATAGTTGTAATAATAATATTCATTCATTATCGTATGATGCATGAGTTATTATTATAACTTATAGTTCACATCTTTATAATATGCACATTCTTATTACTTTATAATAATTCATATACTTAGCTTATATTATGCTTTCTTTTGTAGGTGCATGTTCGGCCACATGTTGGGAACTGATTTAAAGCTAGCATGGGAGATCATGAAGAACAAATGGTGAAAAGTTGCTAGCTGACCCCCGAGCTCATAGCTCACTTGAGCAGGACTTTTGAGCTAGCTAGAGACTTCATTTCAGCTGGAGAGTTGCACCATCATCTTCACCACACAGAGCACTACAAATATAGTCTAGGTCAATTTTTGTGGATTCGTACCATTCCGTGAAGAGTTACCATTCCGAGAAGTACCTTTTCACAAGGAACTGTCCTATGACTTGTACACATGTCCTTCATCTATGGCCAGCTCAACTTAAGCTCAAACTCATGGGAAGTAGCTCAAATGATGAAAGGTTGTTTCACACAAATGTGACCTTTCATAATTAGTTGCTGCCCCATTGATGCCATGTCACCTAGACACATGTTTGATGCCAAGTCACGCCTAAGTTGTTCATCTTCACGCCATGGAGGAGTCCACGCCTTAAGCATTCTACACCATCCATGTGAGTGCCACATGACCAGCCACCCATGTGCTTTGCATGTGAATGAAATAGGCGCCAAAATGAAGAGGCTTCTCTCTATTCGGCCTAAACATCATCATGCTTCAAGTTGGCACCAAGATGAAGAGATATGGGAACCATTCGGCCAAAGACATCTCCCCTCATCCAAGCATCATTTATTTTCGTTTTAAGACATGAACTCTGGCGAAAAGGCATGTATTTATTCGGCCAAGCCTTTACAAATCTATAAATAGGCTTTGGCATTCATTTGTAAACCGAACCCTTTGATAATTAAAATCCTTTTGTGAGATTATTCTCTCTTCAAGTTCTTTTTAGAACTATATCGATTAAGCAAGCCTTTCTAAAGCTTATGGCGTCATTCCTTCACCTTGATACTTCTGGTTCTTAGTTTAAATAACTAGTGGGTCAAAGTCCTTTCTTACCATCCCTTGTAAGACTTATAAGAAACGGGTCTTTGCTCTTTATAGCATATGAAAATAACTATCTTATAACATATGAAATAAGCATCTATAGGTATAAAGATATAAAGTTTCTTCCCTGGAGAGGTTGGAATAGCCATGGTAAATATGATGCTGAATTGGATCACATCACTTGCTAGCTAGCTCCACGCTCAAGCTAGCTTGGAAGAAGACACATGCACGCCCAAGATGGAGCACATAACCAGCCATCATTCCATGCAAAAGGCTGCACCACAACGTTCCCTAGAACACCCATGTGTGTGCCATATGACCAGCCCCCATGTGCTTTGCATGTGGTCTCATTTATGCGCCAAGATGAAGAGCCCTCTCCCTATTTGGCCAAGCATCATCTCCCATCCAAATTGGCGCCAACATGAAGGGACACAAGAGCTATTTGGCCAAGGGTTATCACCCTCCATTTAAACTGAACCATCATCTCTATTTTGTAATTATGACTCTATAGGAAGGCACAAGGCTGTCTGAATCCCCTTGTAACTATTCTGCCATGCCTCTCCATTTCCTATAAATAGGAAATCATATATCATTTGTACTCAGACCTTTTGATGCGATCATGCCAAGGACCAAACTTCTTCAACACATGATCACTTCATGGACATTCTACCTTGTTGATTCTAAGGGAGTCTTACCTTATTTTATTATTTATTTACTCATTTATGCATTACATATCACGTGAATATGTTTATCTTATTCTTAATTTTTGCTTAAATAGTATATGCTGTCATTTATATGTATAATATATGATATTCATGCATGACTTATTAATTCACATCTTTATATAACTCATTCAATGCATATGCATTCATAGTTAGCTCATTTGCATTATTAACATAGGTGGAAGCATGCATTCATAAATATCATAGCTCAATTCCTATCTAATTATTTGTTTACATACTTTGTCTAGGTTCATTGGATGCTAAGAAGACTAAAGGCAATTGAAGAGTTGGTTGGACAGTTCACGTCAGTCATATTGATATACATTTTTGAACATGTTACAAGCATCTTTGGGTGATGAAGTCTCTTAACATTTAATTCCCTATCTCTTATATTTCCAACTCATTTTGAATCACATCAATCCGATATCAGGAGCTTGAGATATTGCCAGATTACTGAAGACAGTGGAGGCTGGAAAAAAGTACCAGATTTGCAACCATTCATCTCCTTCAAAGGATTTATTCATGAGAGGCATTAATGGAGACATGCATGGACGAGAAAAGAGTATTAAAATGAATCAGAACATTTTTTTAAGGCGCAAGGTTTCATTCAAAGGCTTTTAAGTTCATCCATTCATGCATATTCATGCAAGAAGCCAAATAGTCATGTTCACACAAGGGGAGAAGAATTTCAGCCAAGATACATTCATGAACATTCATCCATAGAAGACAAATCAAACATGTTCACACATGGGATGAAGGATTCAGCCATGAAGATACATTCATGAAGATTTATTCATTAATTCATCATACATTCACCATTGATCGTACATTATATTTCTAAGGGATGAACATTCATGAATGTTCAATCATTAAATCTTGTATGTGCATCCTAGACATCTCTTAGGCCTATAAATAGGTTTCCATTTCATTTGTAAGAACCAATTCACTTTGTTTAATCAAATATTTGTGAGAGTTTCTCTCTTTAGTTATTAGTGAACTTTATCGACTTATCAAGCTTCTGCTTGTGGCGTCACCCCTATCTATCTCACCTTGATACTTCTGGTTCCTATCTCTTTATAGATACTTAAAGAAACAATATAAAGTCTGGGTCTTTGTTCTTTAACATTGGTTCTTCTTTGAGTCTTCTTTGAGATACTACTTTTTATATTCATCTCAATCACCTTCATTCTACTTCCATTACCATATTTCACCATTTCCTTTAAACATATCACCAACTTATATATATAATCCGCTGCCATATTTATCTTTCCATATCATTACTTCCATTTAACTATTTTTTTGAGCTTTATTGTTTGTGCAGGATCCTTGTTGCTTTCCTAGATCGAAACAATCAAAGGTACAACCTTAACTTCACCATCCATCCAAGTGAGGCTAGGTTGAACTGTATTATATGGTAATCAGAGCTAAGGTGGATTGCAACAAGAACAAGCAAAAGCAACATCCTACCATTCAATAAAAAGAAAATCAAAAAGAGAAGTGCCAAAAGAAAAAAATCAACAAGTTAATCCCAACATCAACAAGGGATTCCAAGTGAAGAAAAACTAAAGAAAGGAAACAAAGAAATCAAAATGCAAAGAAGTGTCAAAGGTGACAAGCAACATCATTATTTCAACCGATCCTAAGGAAGTCTTCAAGACCATTGATTGTTCTTCTAGGAAGGTGGTGAGTATCTTTGCATAGTAAGTGAACCTTTCTTTATTTTTCTTCCTTTTATAAGACCACCCTTCATTATTTAATCTTTCTACCTTTCTATTTTTTTCCTCTACACAAACGAATTTTTCAACCAACGTCCTTAGCACTTGAAAGGTCTTGAGTTAGTTCTTTTAAGAACTTTACAAGAGAGGAACGAGTGGAAAAAGGCTAATCGAGTGTGTGAGATCAGAAGGGGAATTGAAAAAGCCAATTTATATTCTCGAGTGCAAACACGAGCGTTGAGTGGAGCAACATCATTTTTTTTTGAGTGATCGTGAGGATTTGTGAGTGATTATTGGTAAGGTCCTTTCATCTTATTCAACTATTAATTTTTCACTAACAATTTTCCCATATTTCAAATGGAATACGGATAGCAAAGGAGGAATCCATTTCATACTTGTTTTCATGTGAATGATAAAGTATGCCTTGTAGCCATTGATGGTGGTAGTTGTGCAAATCTTGCAAGCACATACATGGTTAAGAAGTTAGGGCTTATAACATTCAAACATCCCAGTCTATATGTTTTGCAAGGATTAAATGATGATGAAGAGTTAGAAGTCATAGAGCAAGTACTTGTGCCATTTTTAATTGGGAGATATGAAGATGAGGTCTTGTGTGATGTTGTTTCCATGAATTCAAGCCATCTTCTCCCGTGGCAGTTTGATAAACGAGCATTGTATGATGGGTTCTCCAACAAGTATTCATTCAAACACCAAGAGAGAAAGATCACGTTGGTTCCAATGTGCCCAAATCAAGTCAATGAATGCCAAGTTATCATCAAATCACATATAGAAGAATGGAAGAAAACTAAAGCTATGAAGAAAGTTGAAATAGAAGTTTCACGTGAGAAACAAATAACAGTGGAGGGAGATCATAATGAAAATGAGAAAATTGATGTGAGAAACGTTGGAGTCAAAAATGAGAAAGTTGAAAAGATTGAATTTGGGAGCAAAGGGGGAAGTACGTGTGGAAGAGAAAATGAAAAGATTCCAAGTGAGACTGTGGTTAAAAGATATAGTGGAGTTGAACATGCACAAATCAAAGAAGAACATCTTGAGAAAAACAAGACATTTGGAGTTGAAAATGAGAGTGTGATTTTTCATAAGAAAGCCATTAGAGTAATTGAAGATGAGATTGAAGAGATAATTCAAAAACAAACATCAGCATGAGAGAAAAGAATGTGAGGAGAAGGAAGTTTTACTTTCTACTAATCAATCTTTTCATCCTATTCTTTCATTTGATTTGCAGGTTATTCCAAAGGCCATCATTGCAAATTGTTGAATCACATTTGTCCATTGAAGTTCCAAAGGTTGGAACATTTGGTATTCCAAAGCATGTGCTCTTTGACATTCGAAGTACATTCACTTCATATTCAATATTCAATGAACCTTATGAAAGGGAAGTTTCAATGAACCAAATTCCATTCATGAACCTTAGTGAATCTTGTACGTTCATTCACATTGATGTAAGGCTCTTCTGATGCCTTAACAATTAATTATGGATCTAGGAAGGAAGCAAAACAACCTGCAAAGTGAATGGCTCAAAACAGAATGGTTAAGGGTGGTAAACATATGGATGATTAGGTGGGTTGTTTAATTGAGAGATGGAAGCGGAAGATGGTTGATATGGCTATGGTTATTATTTATGAAATAAAGGGATGGTTGTGAGGATAATATCTTAAAGAAGACTCAAAGAAGAACCAATGCTATATACAATAAAGACCCAGACTTTATATTGCTTCTTTAAGAGGTGGTATGAAGTACTTTGACCCACTAGTTATAAAGAACTAGGAACCAGAAGTATCAAGTTGAAAAGAGAAGGGGTTGACGCCACAAGTATAAATTATACTTGATAAGTCGATAAAAGTCACCAGGACTTAAGGAAGAGAATAATCTCACTTTAATTAAACAAAAACGTCTGCTTACAAATGAATTGGGCTTTCCCATTTATATGAAATGGAGGGCCATGGCCGAATGGATACATGGTCGAATTGATACATGGTGGTTCGGCCAGCCCTTGTGCCTCTATAAAATGACATAATTTAATGCAAAATGACATAATGTTTCGGTCCTATATGGAGGGAAATAATCCTTGGCCAAATAGTTCTTGTGTCCCCTCAAGTTGGCGCCAAATTGGATGGGAAATGATGCTTGGCCGAATAGGGAGAGAGCTCTTCATCTTGGCGCCTAAATGAACCACATGCAAGGCACATAGGGGCTGATCATATGAAAAGCACATGGGTGTTCTAGGGAGCCTTGTGGTGCAGCCCTTTGCATGGGATGATGGCTGATCATGTGTTCCCTTCTTAGGCGTGCATGTGTCTCCTCCAAGCTAGCTTGAGTTTGGAGCTAGCTAGCAAGCATGGGCTGTTTTGTGAACAAGCTTCCTAGTCGAATCCTTATGAGCTTCATAACAGCATGTTCAACTACCATTGGTATCACTTTTGGCAACTCAGCTCCAAATAGTCCAACTAGCTGAGTTTAGCTAGCCTTGAGTTCCTCCAGCTGAATTGAGCTTTCCTTAATGTTCCATGAGCTGCCTTGTCCTTTGTAAGCTGTTTGTGAGCTGCATAGGACGTCCAAATCATTCACCAAGCTATCTCAACGTTCATCACACTCCATTGTACCTATATGATGTGATCCTGTTTAGCACCAACTTTCTGCATGACATACTCACATCATTGAAGAACCATCAAACTCAATATAAGGGAGTTATACCATACTTTATATTATATTTACTTAATTATGCACTATATATATTATTATGAGCATACATTTGCATATTAGACTATACTTGAATTATCATAATATATGCATTCATTCATTATATCCTATGGTTTGTATCATTGATTGATATTCATGTATATAATCTATAGTTATAATATTAATATTCATTCATTATCATATGATGCATGAGTTATTATTATAACCTATAGTTCACATCTTTATAATATGCACATCATTATATTATATGCATTATATAGTCTATATACTTAGTTTATTTCTTTATGTTATGCAAATAGGAATATTCAGCCAACACTTGGGAGATACATTTGAGCTTAACTAAGGATAAGGAGCTAGGAAAACTTACATAGGATGACTCGGGAGATCATGAAGAACAAATGGTGAAAAGTTGTCAGCTGACCCCCGAGCTCATAGCTCACTTGAGCTGGACCTTTGAGCTAGCTAGAGACCTCATTTCAGCTGGAGAGTTGCGCCATCATCACCACCACACAGAGTACTTCAAATATGGTCTAAGTCAATTTTTGTGGATTCGTACCTTTTCACGAAGAGTTTCCATTCCAAGAGGTGCCTTTTCACAAGGAGCTGGCCAAAGACTCATCTTCATGTAATTCACCTATGACCAGCTCATCTTCAGCTCATACACATGGGAAGTATCTCAAATGATGAAAGGTTACCTTCCACAAATGTGACCTTTCATGAAAAGTTGATGCCCATTGAAGACCCTAACACCTAGATGCGTGTTGGAAGCCCAGTCACGCCTAGTTACTGCCATCTTCATTCCATGGACTTCAAGACATTATCCTATGGTTGCAACCTCACCAAAGCCTTGCAAGAAGACCCATGTGCGTTCAAGTAGGCTGCCATGTGCATCATTCAAGCATGTGCACTCCATGTGACATCAAAATTGGCGCCAAAACACCAAGGGATGCTTCCTATTCGGCCAAAGACTCCTTCCTCTCCATTTTGGCGCCCAAATAACTTCCAAATGCATTCAAATCATCCTTAGGGCCGAACCAACACATAACCATTCGGCCAAGAGCATGTATCTTCATTAAAATCATGTATTTTCATCAAAAATCATGTATTTTCAAAGGGGTTTCAACCTTGGCCGAACCATCATGTGTCTATTCGGCCTAAACCCTTTGAAAAACTATAAATAGGCTAGTGCATTTCATTTGTAATCATCTCATCTCTTATATAAAATATACTCTTGTGAGTTATTTCTCTTCAAAGTTCTTTGTGAACTTTATCGATTAAACAAGTATAGTTTCTATACTTGTGGCGTCATTCCTTCCATTTTGATTCCAAAATTCCTAGATTGATATCTAGTGGGTTGAAGACACTATCACCACCCCTCAAGCAATTTTGTGAAGACCGGGAATGTGCTTCATAGCATAGTTTCCTCTTTGGCAAGTTTGAGATACAACATCACCACCATCTTCATTCCATCATCAACATCCTTCATCAAGACCATCATCAATCCCATAATTCCGCAACCATCTCTATTCTTATTCTTTCATTCCATTACTTATATTATTATTCATTTCTTAAACCCATTATTAATCATATTTCTTTCTTATTATTTTGCAGCCCAAGCTTATTAATTCAAGGACATCAGTACTTGTCAATCCTAGATCGGGACACAATAAGGCTATATACTCTTCCATCAAAGCATGTAGATTCTCCTTACATCAAGCGGTAATCAGAGCATAGTCGAATTGACAAGAAAAGTGTTATTGGTGTGCAAAGTAAAAAAAAAATTTAAAAGAGAAAAAGACTCCTTCAACAAATTGGAGTACAAAAAGAAAGAAAAGACAAAAAGAAAAAGAGAATTCATAAAAAGAAAAGAAGAAAAGAAAAAGAAATTCAAAAAGAAAGCAAGCCAAGGAAAGTGCTCTACCATTGCAAAGTACATCAAAGAGGCCATCTACACTAAGAGAAGATAACCTTATTGTTTCTTGAGAAAGGTTGCAGTAAGTGTTGTTTCTTGGATTGTAAGTCACCTCTTTCTTTTCTATACCTTCATTTTCCTTGTCTTCAACCATTTTATCTTTTAATACCTTAAAACCTTTCTTCTACCTTTCCATTTCTTCTATTCTTTCTACCCTAACCTATTTACAGCCGACGCACACAAGGAAGGAATTAACTTGTTCTAATCTTGAGTAAGTTCTTCAAAGGACTTAGCAAGAGAAATTGGAGTGGAAAAAGACTAATTGAGAGAGTGAGATCAGAAGGGGAATTGTTAAAAGCCAAGATATATTCCCGAGAGTAAACACGAGTGTTGAGTGGAGTGATCTTATCATTTCTTTGGAGTGAACTTGTGAGACTTTGTGAGTGTGCTGGTAAGGTTTTAATTTTATTTAATTTTTTTTACTAACAAATGTCTTGTGATTTTTCATCTTTCCAAACCTTGGAGGACGAACAGCAAAGAACAAATACATTTCACACTCGTTGCCATGTAAATGGTAAAGTGTGTCTTGTAGCTATTGACGGAGGGAGTTGTACAAATATTGCAAGCACATACATGGTGAACAAATTGGGGCTTACAACAATTAAACATTCCAGCCCATATGACTTGCAATGGTTGGACGACGAGGAAGAGTTAAGGGTCACTGAACAAGTACTTGTGCCATTCTCACTTGGAAGCTACAAAGATGAGATTCTATGTGACGTGGTGCCTATGAATACGAGTCATTTACTCTTGGGGAGGCCATGGCAATTTGACAAGCGTGTTGTTCATGATGGTTTCACAAACCGATACTCCTTCTTTCACAATGAAAGGAAAATCATCTTGATTCCACTATCTCCTAGCCGAGTAAATAAAGATCAAAACACCTTGAAGAAGAACATTGAAGTAATGAAAGAACAACTTAAAGACAATGCAACTGAAGAATGTTTGGAGAAAAATTCAAATGAACAAAAGCATTTTGAAGTTGAACAAATTGTTGGAGTTAAAAATGATGAACGGAGAGTGGATGCAGAAACCGTTGGAGTTGCAAAGAATGAATTTGGAGGAAAAGAGGAGAATGAAGAACAATTTTTATCTAACCTTACTTCTTCTCCTATTCTCTCTTTTGTTTTGCAGGATAATTCAAGTGACATATCTTTTCAAGGAGATGATTCAAAAATCATTACTTTTGGAAAACTAAAAGATGTGACTTTTGAAGAACCAATAGGCATGACTTCTGGTGATTCACAAAACATGTCTCTTGATATTTCAAAGGTTATGCCATTTGAAGTTCCAAAAGAAGCATCACTTGAAGTTCCAAGAGTTGTGTTTGTTGACATTCCAAGTACATTGCCAATCCAAAAAAGAATTCAGCAACCAACTCCCATTAAACATCCACCCTGGTTTGATATTTCTTTTCATCTTGTCAATAGTTTTTCATTTACATGTTTTGATTTATTTTGCAGCAATTCGATTCATATCTATGGTATTATCTTATCACTTGGTTATGGAAAGGTCATTCGAGAATGCCTATGGATGAAACGAAAGATCAAGGATGATTATTCTAACCATGTAATTGTAGATTTTTTCTTTAATTTTTTGAATGTTCCAAGCGACACAACTTGTCAAAATGGGAGGCTAGGGGACGTGACCTTCAAAGAGCCAAGAGATGCGAGGCAAAGGGAGATATTTTATTATCCAAAGGACGTGTCTTATGAGGATTCTAAGGACACTTCCATTCTAAGAGTT
Organism: Hibiscus syriacus; assembly: GCF_006381635.1. Lineage (NCBI taxonomy): Eukaryota > Viridiplantae > Streptophyta > Magnoliopsida > Malvales > Malvaceae > Hibiscus > Hibiscus syriacus. Next base: position 15,935,436 of record NW_024063533.1, read on the forward strand.
ATAACCTTTCATGATTCAATGAATACACCTATTGGAGGACCAAGGAACATGACTTTTGGGGACATGATCGTTCAAAGCAACATATCTTGTTATTCAAAAGACATAACTTTTGGCTATTCAAAACATGAGAACAGGGAGTACAATTTTCACTTGTTCATAATTAACAGTTCTCTTACTTATGAAAGTTTCTTATCTTTTCAGGTCATGGACATTCAAGGAACCTATTCAAGGTATATGACTCTTGATAAGAATCCTTTCATAAAGATGATCTATGGAAGCAAACCAGCAACGATTGAATGGGCGTACAATTTGGAGAAGTCATCTTTCGATTTGAGGACAAATCCCCCAAAAGAAGGAGAGGATGATGTGATCCTGTTTAGCACCAACTTTCTGCATGACATACTCACATCATTGAAGAACCACCAAACTCAATATAAGGGAGTTCTACCATACTTTATATTATATTTACTTATTTATGCACTATATATATTATTATGAGCATACATTTGCATATTAGACTATACTTGAATTATCATAATATATGCATTCATTCATTATATCCTATGGTTTGTATCATTGATTGATATTCATGTATATAATCTATAGTTATAATATTAATATTCATTCATTATCATATGATGCATGAGTTATTATTATAACCTATAGTTCACATCTTTATAATATGCACATCATTATATTATATGCATTATATAGTTTATATACTTAGTTTATTTCTTTATGTTATGCAAATAGGAATATTCGGCCAACACTTGGGAGCTACATTTGAGCTTAACTAAGGAAAAGGAGCTAGGAAAACTTACATAGGATGACTCGAGAGATCATGAAGAACATATGGTGAAAAGTTATCAGCTAACCCCCGAGCTCATAGCTCACTTTAGCTGGACCTTTGAGCTAGCTAGAGACCTCATTTCAGCTGGAGAGTTGCACCATCATCACCACCACACAGAGTACTTCAAATTTGGTCTAAGTCAATTTTTGTGGATTCGTACCTTTTCACGAAGAGTTGCCATTCCAAGAGGTGCCTTTTCAAGAGGAGCTGGCCAAAGACTCATCTTCATGTAATTCACCTATGACCAGCTCATCTTCAGCTGATACACATGTGAAGTAGCTCAAATGATGAAAGGTTACCTTCCACAAATGTGACCTTTCATGACAAGTTGTTGCCCATTGAAGACCATGACAACTAGATGCGTGTTGGAAGCCCATTCACGCCTAGTTGCTGCCATCTTCATTCCATGGACTTCAAGACATTATCCTATGGTTGCAACCTCACCAAAGCCTTGCAAGAAGACCCATGTGCGTTCAAGTAGGCTGCCATGTGCATCATTCAAGCATGTGCACTCCATGTGACATCAAATTGGCGCCAAAACACCAAGGGATGCTTCCTATTCGGCCAAAGACTTATTCCTCTCCATTTTGGCGCCCAAATAACTTCCAAATGCATTCAAATCATCCTTAGGGCCGAACCAACACATAACCATTCGGCCAAGAGCATGTATCTTCATTAAAATCATGTATTTTCATCAAAAATCATGTATTTTCAAAGGGGTTTCAACCTTGGCCGAACCATCATGTGTCTATTCGACCTAAACCCTTTGAAAAACTATAAATAGGCTAGTGCATTTCATTTGTAATCATCTCTTATATAAAATATACTCTTGTGAGTTATTTCTCTTTAAAGTTCTTTGTGAACTTTATCGATTAAACAAGTATAGTTTCTATACTTGTGGCGTCATTCCTTCCATTTTGATTCCAAAATTCCTAGATTGATATCTAGTGGGTTGAAGACACTATCACCACCCCTCAAGCAAGTTTGTGAAGACCGGGATTGTGCTTCATAGCATAGTTTCCTCTTTGGCAAGTTTGAGATACAACATCACCACCATCTTCATTCCATCATCAACATCCTTCATCAAGACCATCATCAATCCCATAATTCCGCAACCATCTCTATTCTTATTCTTTCATTCCATTACTTATATTATTATTCATTTCTTAAACCCATTATTAATCATATTTCTTTCTTATTATTTTGCAGCCCAAGCTTATTAATTTAAGGACATCAGTACTTGTCAATCCTAGATCAGGACACAATAAGGCTATATACTCTTCCATCAAAGCGTGTAGATTCGCCTTACATCAAGCGGTAATCAGAGCATAGTCGAATTGACAAGAAAAGTGTTATTGGTGTGCAAAGCAAAAAAAGAATTTAAAAGAGAAAAAGACTCCTTCAACAAATTGGAGTACAAAAAGAAAGAAAAGACAAAAAGAAAAAGAGAATTCATAAAAAGAAAAGAAGAAAAGAAAAAGAAATTCAAAAAGAAAGCAAGCCAAGGAAAGTGCTCTACCATTGCAAAGTACATCAAAGAGGCCATCTACATTAAGAGAAGATAACCTTATTGTTTCTTGAGAAAGGTTGCAGTAAGTGTTGTTTCTTGGATTGTAAGTCACCTCTTTCTTTTCTATACCTTCATTTTCCTTGTCTTCAACCATATTATCTTTTAATACCTTAAAACCTTTCTTCTACCTTTCCATTTCTTCTATTCTTTCTACCCTAACCTATTTGCAGCCGACGCACACAAGGAAGGAATTAACTTGTTCTAATCTTGAGTAAGTTCTTCAAAGGACTTAGCAAGAGAAATTGGAGTGGAAAAAGACTAATTGAGAGAGTGAGATCAGAAGGGGAATTGTTAAAAGCCAAGATATATTCCCGAGAGTAAACACGAGTGTTGAGTGGAGTGATCTTATCATTTCTTTGGAGTGAACTTGTGAGACTTTGTGAGTGTGCTGGTAAGGTTTTTATTTTATTTAATTTTTTTACTAACAAATGTCTTGTGATTTTTCGTCTTTCCAAACCTTGGAGGACGAACAGCAAAGAACAAATACATTTCACACTCGTTGCCATGTAAATGGTAAAGTGTGTCTTGTAGCTATTGACGGAGGGAGTTGTACAAATATTGCAAGCACATACATGGTGAACAAATTGGGGCTTACAACAATTAAACATTCCAGCCCATATGACTTGCAATGGTTGGACGACGAGGAAGAGTTAAGGGTCACTGAACAAGTACTTGTGTCATTCTCACTTGGAAGCTACAAAGATGAGATTCTATGTGACGTGGTGCCTATGAATACGAGTCATTTACTCTTGGGGAGGCCATGGCAATTTGACAAGCGTGTTGTTCATGATGGTTTCACAAACCAATACTCCTTCCTTCACAATGAAAGGAAAATAAACTTGATTCCACTATCTCCTAGCCGAGTAAATAAAGATCAAAACACCTTGAAGAAGAACATTGAAGCAATGAAAGAACAACTTAAAGACAATGCAACTGAAGAATGTTTGGAGAAAAATTCAAATGAACAAAATCATTTTGAAGTTGAACAAATTGTTGGAGTTGAAAATGATGAACGGAGAGTGGATGTAGAAACCGTTGGAGTTGAAAAGAATGAATTTGGAGGAAAAGAGGAGAATGAAGAACAATTTTTATCTAACCTTACTTCTTCTCTTATTCTCTCTTTTGTTTTGCAGGATAATTCAAGTGACATATCTTTTCAAGGAGATGATTCAAAAATAATTACTTTTGGAAAACTAAAAGATGTGACTTTTGAAGAACAAATAGGCATGACTTCTGGTGATTCACAAAACATGTCTCTTGATATTTCAAAGGTTATGCCATTTGAAGTTCTAAAAGAAGCATCACTTGAAGTTCCAAGAGTTGTGTTTGTTGACATTCCAAGTACATTGCCAATCCAGAAAAGAATTCAGCAACCAACTCCCATTAAACATCCACCCTGGTTTGATATTTCTTTTCATCTTGTCAATAGTTTTTCATTTACATGTTTTGATTTATTTTGCAGCAATTCGATTCATATCTATGGTATTATCTTATCACTTGGTTATGGAAAGGTCATTCGAGAATGCCTATGGATGAAACGAAAGATCAAGGATGATTATTCTAACCATGTAATTGTAGATTTTTTCTTTGATTTTTCGAATGTTCCAAGCGACACAACTTGTCAAAATGGGAGGCTAGGGGACGTGACCTTCAAAGAGCCAAGAGATGCGAGGCAAAGGGAGACATTTTATTATCCAAAGGACGTGTCTTATGAGGATTCTAAGGACACTTCCATTCTAAGAGTTATAACCTTTCATGATTCAATGAATACACCTATTGGAGGACCAAGGAACATGACTTTTGGGGACATGATCGTTCAAAGCAACATATCTTGTTATTCAAAAGACATAACTTTTGGCTATTCAAAACATGAGAACAGGGAGTACAATTTTCACTTGTTCATAATTAACAGTTCTCTTACTTATGAAAGTTTCTTATCTTTTCAGGTCATGGACATTCAAGGAACCTATTCAAGGTATATGACTCTTGATAAGAATCCTTTCATAAAGATGATCTATGGAAGCAAACCAGCAACGATTGAATGGGCGTACAATTTGGAGAAGTCATCTTTCGATTTGAGGACAAATCCCCCAAAAGAAGGAGAGGATGATGTGATCCTGTTTAGCACCAACTTTCTGCATGACATACTCACATCATTGAAGAACCACCAAACTCAATATAAGGGAGTTCTACCATACTTTATATTATATTTACTTATTTATGCACTATATATATTATTATGAGCATACATTTGCATATTAGACTATACTTGAATTATCATAATATATGCATTCATTCATTATATCCTATGGTTTGTATCATTGATTGATATTCATGTATATAATCTATAGTTATAATATTAATATTCATTCATTATCATATGATGCATGAGTTATTATTATAACCTATAGTTCACATCTTTATAATATGCACATCATTATATTATATGTATTATATAGTCTATATACTTAGTTTATTTCTTTATGTTATGCAAATAGGAATATTCGGCCAACACTTGGGAGATACATTTGAGCTTAACTAAGGATAAGGAGCTAGGAAAACTTACATAGGATGACTCGAGAGATCATGAAGAACAAATGGTGAAAAGTTATCAGCTGACCCCCGAGCTCATAGCTCAGTTGAGCTGGACCTTTGAGCTAGCTAGAGACCTCATTTCAGCTGGAGAGTTGCGCCATCATCACCACCACACAGAGTACTTCAAATATGGTCTAAGTCAATTTTTGTGGATTCGTACCTTTTCACGAAGAGTTTCCATTCCAAGAGGTGCCTTTTCACAAGGAGCTGGCCAAAGACTCATCTTCATGTAATTCACCTATGACCAGCTCATCTTCAGCTCATACACATGGGAAGTAGCTCAAATGATGAAAGGTTACCTTCCACAAATGTGACCTTTCATGACAAGTTGCTGCCCATTGAAGACCCTAACACCTAGATGCGTGTTGGAAGCCCAGTCACGCCTAGTTACTGCCATCTTCATTCCATGGACTTCAAGACATTATCCTATGGTTGAAACCTCACCAAAGCCTTGCAAGAAGACCCATGTGCGTTCAAGTAGGCTTCCATGTGCATCATTCAAGCATGTGCACTCCATGTGACATCAAAATTGGCGCCAAAACACCAAGGGATGCTTCCTATTCGGCCAAAGACTCCTTCCTCTCCATTTTGGTGCCCAAATAACTTCCAAATGCATTCAAATCATCCTTAGGGCCGAACCAACACATAACCATTCGGCCAAGAGCATGTATCTTCATTAAAATCATGTATTTTCATCAAAAATCATGTATTTTCAAAGGGGTTTCAACCTTGGCCGAACCATCATGTGTCTATTCGGCCTAAACCCTTTGAAAAACTATAAATAGGCTAGTGCATTTCATTTGTAATCATCTCATCTCTTATATAAAATATACTCTTGTGAGTTATTTCTCTTCAAAGTTCTTTGTGAACTTTATCGATTAAACAAGTATAGTTTCTATACTTGTGACGTCATTCCTTCCATTTTTGATTCCAAAATTCCTAGATTGATATCTAGTGGGTTGGAGACACTATCACCACCCGTCAAGCAAGTTTGTGAAGACCGGGATTGTGCTTCATAGCATAGTTTCCTCTTTGGCAAGTTTGAGATACAACATCACCACCATCTTCATTCCATCATCAACATCCTTCATCAAGACCATCATCAATCCCATAATTCCGCAACCATCTCTATTCTTATTCTTTCATTCCATTACTTATATTATTATTCATTTCTTAAACCCATTATTAATCATATTTCTTTCTTATTATTTTGCAGCCTAAGCTTATTAATTCAAGGACATCAGTACTTGTCAATCCTAGATCGGGACACAATAAGGCTATCTACTCTTCCATCAAAGCATGTAGATTCGCCTTACATCACTATATGTGCAAGGAAATAAGGTAAGTCCATGATATTGAGCTAAGACGAGCTAAATACCTTGCTTCCATGTAAGAATATGGTAATGTGAGCTATGATTGAAGGTCATGAGCTAAATATATCATCTCATAAGATGTGTAAGATAATGCATGAAGTTTAAGAGCTAATATAATTGCATATGATCTAATAAAATGAATTATATTGATGCTGCCTTGATGTATATGTGATAATCATGCTTAATATAATTATGAGATTATTCTAACATGCTTAAATATCAATGCGCATGCGGTGTTCATACTAAGTTATTCTTTAACTACATAACTAATATCTTTATCATGATATGTATTATAATAACATATATTATAAGACTAGTATAAAGTAAATGCGATATAAAGATGTTCAAGAGTACTCCCTTTATAGATGAAAACGTGCTTGCATTATCCCCCCTTCTTTAGGGTAATTTGTCCTCAAATCGAGTTCATTTTATTCTTGCATAGCTTTACGTCTCTTTGCTAAAAGAAAGTATCCTTTGAACGTTTGTGTTCTTCCATTAGGTACCCTTTCGTAAGATTTCCCTTTAGGTCTTTCTTTGGAATTTACCAACAGGTACCTTTTGGGAGTGATCTTTTTTTAAGGATATCCCTTTTGAAAGTGACCTTTCATGTGGTTGGTCCGGAAAAGTGAGGAGAGAATAGGTTTCAAATGAAGGGGTACTTACCTTTTGAAGATTAAGGCCATTGGCGAAGAGTTGTGACGTTAAGTCCCAAACATCACCATTTTTCGTAGGAGATCCTTCATTTTCCAACATTAAACCATCATGTTTCTCTATGAAGAAGTTTGGTTTCTTGTTTCGTTCCTCTTCATTCTTCATTGGGGTTTTGTCTTTGCGTCATGCTTGTACACTCTTTCGCATATACAATTGATCTTGTTGTACTTCTTTAGGTGTTAAAGGCACCAAGGTTACCTTGCGTCCATCATGCTTAAAAGTGTATTGATTGTGAAAACAATCATGTATGGCCCTTTTATCATACTGCCATGGTCTTCCAAGTAAGATGTGGCTAGCATGCATAGGGACATTGTCACAAAGCACCTCTTCATTGTACCTGCCAACTGAAAAAGGAATTAGAACCTGTTTGGTAACGTTTAACTCACCTCCTTCATTGAGCCATTGGAGTTTATATGGAGTAGGATGCTTTGACGTTGCCAATCCAAGTTTTTTAACCATAAGAGTGCTGGCTACATTTGTGTAACTTCCTCCATCAATAATCATTGTGCAAACCTTGTCCTTGACATGGCATCTGGTATGGAAAATATTGTTTCTTTGAATATACTCTTGGGATGTTTGTGATTGTAGGCACCTTTTCGAAACAAGCATCTCACCATGATCTGTATTTTCTTCAGTTTCTTCATCTTCCACTGTTTCAGGTTCCTCATCAAAAATAGGCTCATCAGAATCTGATACAATATCTCCATTGTCAAGTACCATCATGGCATTTCGGTTGGGACATTGACTAGCAACATGTCCTTTCCCAAAACATTTGAAACATTTGATGTCTCTGGATCTTTCGAAAGTACCGGTCTGCTTTTCTTTACCCTTACTAGATTCTCCCACTTGTTTTGCTTTGGAAACTTCTATTTGATCCTTTGCTTGTGCTGGAACTGGTTTCCTGAAGGTGATGGGTTCATGCTTCCACTTGGTGGCCGAATTTGGACTGCTCATGATACGATCCAAACTAGCTCCAACTTTCTCCATTACTTGAACACACCATGGATGTTCTTCAAAGCTGTTTCTAAGGGAGTTCTTTCTTACCCTATCTTATATTATATCATTTATACATTCTATTCTATCATGAGCATGCATTCACATGTTAGTATAAGTTATCATATTATTATTTCCATCCTATGCTTAGTTGATCAAGTATTTCATATCATTCAAATATATGCTATGATTACATATCATTTCTTAGGATATTATTATTACATGTTTCCATTTATCATTTATGAATACCATGTTATATAATATTCATGCATACAACATATACCCAGATCTTTATGATTGATACACAATGTTATAAGTATGTTAGATTAATCTTACATCCATTTAAGCATGATTCAATACATTCATGAAATGGCAACATGCTTAATCATTCATTTTTTAGCTCATATGCAATCATTTTAGCTCCTAGGTCTTACACATTATCTTACATATGTTATATCATTATGTACTTAGCTCATGGCATGCATTCATAGCTTATATCACTCAAACACCTCACGGCAGCATGCATTTTACCTTAAATAAGCTCACACATTACTTATTTTATTTGTTTTGTGATTCCTATAGGTGAAACACAAAACAAGGCATATTATGGTAGCTTGGTTAGCTAAAAGGACAAGTATAGCAGCTCACACTAGCTCGTGAACATTATGGCAGTTCATTTCATCACATAAGGATCTTCAACTTAGCTGGAGGAGCTAGCATATAGCTGAACTTAGCTGGAGGAGAGCTTTGGACCAAAGTGCTGAAAAGTGGACTAAAGGTAGCTGGAAGTAGCTGGGAGAGTAGCTGAGGAGCTGAGAAGACCAAAGTTAACTAGCTTGAGTTTATCAAGCTATAACTTACCTAGTTAGCTACCAAGACACTCATATAGCTTATCATGAAGCTAGTTCATCTCTAGGCTCCCCAATGGATGCCATGTCATCTAGATACACGTTGGAAGCTAATTCACATCTAGTTGTTGCCTATCTTCATTCCATGGACTTTAAGACATCATCCTATGGTTGCAACCTCATCAAAGCATAGCAAGAAGACCCATGTGCATTCATGTAGGCTGCCATGTGCATCATTCAAGCATGTGCACTTCATGTGACATCAAATTGGCGCCAAAACACCAAGGGATGCTTCCTATTCGGCCAAAGACTCTTTCCTCTTCATTTTGGCGCCCAAATAACTTCCAAATGTATTCAAATCATCCTTAGGGACGAACCAACACATAACCATTCGGCCAAGAGCATGTATTTTCATTAAAGTCTTGTTTTTTCATTAAAAATCATGTCATTTTAGGAAGGTACAAGGGCTGGCCGAACCAACATGTACCTATTCAGCCAAGTCCCTTCAAAAACTATAAATAGGCCATTATATTTCATTTGTAATCAGACCATTTTTATTAATCAAAGTGAGATTATTCTCTTCCTTAAGTCCTGGTGACTTTTATCGACTTATCAAGTATATTTTATACTTGTGGCGTCAACCCCTTTCCTTTCATCTTGATACTTCTAGTTCCTAGTTCTTTATAACTAGTGGGTCAAAGTACTTCATACCACCCCTTAAAGAAGCAATATAAAGTCTGTGTCTTTGCTCTATATAGCATTGGTTCTTCTTTGAGTCTTCTTTAAGATACTATCCTCACAACCATTCCTTTGTTTCATAAACCATAACCATAGCCATATCAACCATCTTCTGCTTTCATCTCTAATTAAAATTGCCCACCTATTAACCCACAAACAATTTGTTAAGGCATCAGAAGAGCCTTACATCAGCTCCTAGTGTAGGATTTCTTATTAAGTTGTCTTTCAATTTTCATGGCTACATGCACCATCTCTTCAATCTCTACATATTGCTGAAGTTCAACAAGGTTAGTAATATCAAGATTTAGGCCAGATAAGAACCTTGCCATTGTTGCTTCTCTATCTTCATCCACATTGGCTCGGATCATGGCTATCTCCATTTCTTTGAAATAATCTTCAACGCTCTTGCTTCCTTGTTCAAGTTTTGTAGTTTATGATAAAGATCTCGGTGATAGTGAGTAGGCATGAACCTTTTCCTCATAATGGCTTTCATTTCTTCCCATGTAGTAACGGGGCTTTCACCATTTCGTCTTCTTGAACTTACCAATTGATCCCACCAAACTAAGGCATAATCCACGAATTCCATAGCAGCAAGCCTGACCTTCTTTTGCTCCGTATAATTTTGGCATTAAAAAATGTGTTCAATTTTGATTACCCAATCAAGATAGGCTTCTGGATCAGTTCGTCCTTGAAATGGAGGAATGGTCACTTTAATGTTGCTGAAGTTGTCATTCTGATTTTGATGAACATATCTTCTTGCTACTGATGTTACTTCAGCCTCCTCTTCTTCGATTTCTTCTTCCATTCTAGGGCAATTTACTCTTCGGTTGCCTAAGGATGCTTCAAATTAGTCCATACAATCATGCAAAGGCTCCAATTCTATTTTCAGCAATCTGGCCATTTCATGCATGATTGCTTAAGTTTGCAAATTAGGGGCATCTCTTTCAGGGGTTCGTCCTGGACTTCGAGACATGGTTAGTGAAATAAGAAAAGAGTAAGATTGGTAAAAGACCTTACCAGAATGTACTCTCACAAAGCCTCACGAGTCACTCCAAGGAAAAACTTAAATGTCACTCAATCCACTCGTGTTTGTAACTCTAGGACTTAATGGCTTTTACTTGTCCTCTTCTGATCTCACACACTCTCCAGCCTTTTTCCTCTCGATTCTCTTGTCTCAAGTTCTAGAGAACTCAAGACTATATCAAGTAAATTTTACTTGTTTAGCGTTGGCTGCAAAAGGGTTAGTAGGAATGGAAAGTAAAATATAATGAAAAGGGTGGCTTAGAAATAGAAAGAAAAGAACAAAAGGGGTTACTTACACAAGTCACTTCACAACCTTCTATTACCACAATCAATTTAAACGGATTACTTGACATGCTTGGTGATGAGAATTGTTGATGAGTGCTTCAACTTTCTTTCTTTTCTTTTCTTTGCTTTTCTTCTTTTTGAATGCTGAATTTCTTTCTTTCTTTTGGAGTGCTTCAATTTCTTTTCTGATTTTCTTTTTCTTTGACTTTGCACTTCACTTGCACTTCTTTTTGTATTTTTCTTTTTGTTGTTGTTGTACGTTGCTTCTTCCACCAAAGCTTTGATACCACTTGAGGTAAGGCTCTTTTGATGCCTTAACAATTGATTGTGGATCTAGGAAGAAAGCAAAACAACCTGCAAAGTGAATGGCTCAAAACAGAATGGTTAAGGGTGGTAAACGTATGGGTGATTAGGTGGGCTGTTTAATTGAGAGATGGAAGTATAAGATGGTTGATATGGCTATGGTTATGGTTTATGAAACAAAGGGATGGTTGTGAGGATAGTATCTTAAAGAAGACTCAAAGAAGAACCAATGCTATATAGAGCAAAGACCCAGACTTTATATGATGTAAGGCTAACCAGGCTTCTTCAATGATGGAGAAGTTGGCAACCTTGTTGTTTCCCGATCTAGGAGAGACACCAAATGCTACACCTTGGATTGAAAGTAATCTGCACAAAAGAAGAAGAATTGATTAAGTAATATGATAATAAAGAAATGAAAAGTAAATGGAAATGGTAAGAATTGAAATGGAAAGGAATGTTATCAAAGATGGGCTGCGGAAGTAATGTTGATTTATCCTTCAATGCAAGAGAATTCGGCCACCAATGATGTTGCTGGTCGTATGCCTTAATGATGAATGAAGGATGTTTTAATTGGTGATGAAGATGGTATTGAAATGGAGATAGATTTGGCGTGAAGGTGATGGAATATGGAGATGGAAATAGTATCTTATAAAACTAAGAAGGAACCAATGTTATAAAGAACAAAGACCCGTTTCTTATAAGTCTTATAAGGGATGGTAGTAAGGACTTTGACCCTCTAGTTATAAGAACTAGGAACCAGAAGTATCAAGGTGAAGGAATGATGCCACAAGCTTTAGAAAGGCTTTCTTAATCGATATAGTTCTAAAAAGAACTTGAAGAGAGAATAATATCACAAAAGGATTTTAATTATCAAAGGGTTCATAACAATAACTTCATACATTCATAATATCATCATCATAATTATAATTATAATGTATGTAAGCTATTATCATAACTATGGTATAAAGAAAGATTAAGTTAAGAAAAATCCCCCTTTGAATATTGAGAAAGGTTGGAGATGAAAGTCCATTTGTGACGCTGAATCGGATCACATCATCCCCCCTTCTTTAAAGCAATTTGTCCTCAAATTGAAGGGTGGTTTCTTTTCAACGTTCCTCCATTCCATAGTTGTTGTTTCGTTAGAAATTGGGATCCTTTCTTTAGGCTCTTGAGTGAGATATGCCCATGTAAATTTGCTCTGAATATTTAGGTCCCTTGATATCCCAAAAGTGGTGTTTCTTAATACTCCAATAGACATGATTATTGAATTCTCATAGGTCACGTCCATTGGTTCTTCTAAAGACATTCTTTGAATGAAAATTGATGTCCTTTTGCTTTTCAATGGTCACATCTTTTGGATTCCCAAAGATCACGTCTCCTAAATCTTCCTTTTGGCAAATGGTGCCTCTTGGTAAATCCTGCAAGTCAAAGAAAAAATCTGCATGTTCAAAGTTAGAATAATCATCTTTAACCTTGCATTTTGTCAACAGGCATTCTCGAATCAAACACTTTGAAGAATAAGCACTTGTTTCTGGATCAGTTTCTTCCACGGTTGTTGTTTTTCCTTTCCTCATAGCCTCAATACTCTGTTTCATTCTGACTTGATCATTCTGAACTTGTTTAGGCGTTAAAGGAGTTAGGATAATCTTCTTTCCTTTATGGTTGAATGAGTATTGATTGGTAAAACAATCATGAATAGTCCTTTTGTCGTATTGCCATGGCCTTCCAAGAAGTAGATGGCTAGCGTGCATAGGGACAACATCACACATAACCTCATCTTTGTATTTGCCAATGGAAAAAGGAACTATCACCTGTTTGCTAACGTTGAGTTCTCCTCGTTCATTGAGCCACTGCAACTTATATGGATTTGGGTGCTTCATTGTTTTCAAACCAAGCTTTTCCACCAATATTGTACTGGCCACATTAGTACAACTTCCACCGTCTATAATAACAAAACATACCTTTTCATTCACATGGCATCGGGTATGGAATATATTTTCTCGCTGTGCATTATCTTCCGCAACTTGAAGATTCAAACTTCTTCTAATTACCAAGGCTTCTCCTTGATCAACGGGATCTGCAAGAGTTATTTCTTCATTGACTTCAATGGGTACCTCTTCTTCCTCTTCTGGTTCTGATTCTATTTCACCATTTCCAAGTAAGAGCATGGTATTCCGGTTAGGACATTGTGTAGCTATATGGCCCCTCCCAAGACATTTAAAGCACCTAATGTCTCTTGAATGTTCAGTAGTTTTCTTTCCTCGATTGGGGTCTTTACTTACTTATTGAGTCTTCGAAGATTCGGCTTGTTCTTTAACAGGAGGAGGAGTAGGTTTCTTTATGTTTGGATTCCATCTTGATGGTGTAGGCATAATATTTCGAGATGTATGTCTCCTCTTCAGTTGTCTTTCAATCTTTATTTCCATTTGTACCATCTCATCTAGTTCAATGTAATGATACAATTCTAAGGTATTGGCAATTTTGGGATTAAGTCCAGCAAGGAATCTTGCCATAGTTGCTTCACGATCCTCCTCAATGTTGACTCGGATCATGGCCACTTCCATCTCTTTGTAGTAGTCCTCCACACTCTTATGGCCTTGTTTAAGATTCTTTAACTTTTGAAACAAGTCACGGTGATAGTGAACAGGAATGAATCGTTTTCTCATAATACCTTTCATTTCAAGCCAAGTTGAGACCGGTCGTTCTCTATTCCTCCTTCGGTTAAGGGTAAGTTGATCCCACCATATTAAGGCATAGTCTATGAACTCCATGGCTTCCAATCTCACTTTCTTCATCTCGTAATAGTTGTGGCAACTAAAAACATGTTCCACTTTGCTTTCCCATTCAAGATAGGCTTCAGGATCAGTCTTTCCTTGGAATTGAGGAATTTTGATCTTAATGTTACTCAAATTGTCATCAACAATGGCACGTCTAGGGCCTTGCAATGCTGCTTGTTCACCCTCGTCAAAATTTTCTTGAACAACTTCTTCTGGAGGGGGTGGTTGTTGTTGTCTTCTATTGGCTCCATTATTACGGGTTGGTGGTAGATCATGGTGTTGATCTATCTTTTCATGAAGAGCATCGAAATCTTCACGAAACATTCTCATTATTTCACCAATGAGTGCCTGCATTTGTAAGTTTTGTGTTCCTGCATTTCCTCGGGGACTTTGAGACATGGTTAGTGAAATAAAGTAATTTAAAACCTTACCAGCACACTCACAAAACCTCACGTGATCTCTCCAAGAAAATTCAGATTGCACTCCACTCACTCTCGTGTTTGCACTCGGGAATATGATCCTTGGCTTTTTCTGATCCCCCTTCTGATCTCATCCTCTCGTATGCCTTTTTCCACTCGATTCTCTCTTGTGGGTCCTTTTTAAGAACTAACTCAAGATTGAGCAAGTTTCTTTAGTTTGTGCGTCGGCTTAAACAACATGGTTAGGGTATAGAAATGGTTATGGTAAAGGTATGATAGAAAAGGTTAAGAAAAGGATAAAGTAATGAAATAAGAAAAGATGAAAGAAAAGGAAATGAAATAGTAAATAAGTGAAGATAACTTACAACTCAAGTTGCAACACTTATTATCTTCCTTCACAAGAAACAACAAGGATACCTCCTTCAAGTTTGATGTTGGGGCAGATTGTATTGTGCTTCTCTTTGAGTGTACTTTGCAACTTGGTTCACTTTTCTTTTGCTTTTGCTTTTCTTCTTTTTTCTTTTCTTTCTTTTGCACTCCAAATTTGATGTAGGAGTCTTTTTCTTTTCTCTTTTGTTTTTTTCTTTCTTGTTGCTTTTTTTTTTGTTGTAGCACTTTGTATGTCAATCCACCAAAGCTCTGATTACTGCTTGATGTAAGGCTAACCAGGCTTCTTCAATGATGGAGAAGTTGGCAACCTTGTTGTTTCCCGATCTAGGAGAGACACCAAATGCTACACCTTGGATTGAAAGTAATATGCACAAAAGAAGAAGAATTGATTAAGTAATATGATAATAAAGAAATGAAAAGTAAATGGAAATGGTAAGAATTGAAATGGAAAGGAATGTTATCAAAGATGGGCTGTGGAAGTAATGTTGATTTATCCTTCAATGTAAGAGAATTCGGCCACCAATGATGTTGCTGGTCGTATGCCTTAATGATGAATGAAGGATGTTTTAATTGGTGATGAAGATGGTATTGAAATGGAGATAGATTTGGCGTGAAGGTGATGGAATATGGAGATGGAAATAGTATCTTATAAAACTAAGAAGGAACCAATGTTATAAAGAACAAAGACCCGTTTCTTATAAGTCTTATAAGGGATGGTAGTAAGGACTTTGACCCTCTAGTTATAAGAACTAGGAAACAGAAGTATCAAGGTGAAGGAATGACGCCACAAGCTTTAGAAAGGCTTGCTTAATCGATATAGTTCTAAAAAGAACTTGAAGAGAGAATAATCTCACAAAAGGATTTTAATTATCAAAGGGTTCATAACAATAACTTCATACATTCATAATATCATCATCATAATTATAATTATAATGTATGTAAGCTATTATCATAACTATGGTATAAAGAAAGATTAAGTTAAGAAAAATCCCCCTTTGAATATTGAGAAAGGTTGGAGATGCAAGTCCATTTGTGACGCTGAATCGGATCACATCATTATATTGCTTCTTTAAGGGGTGGTATTAAGTACTTTGACCCACTAGTTATAAAGAACTAGGAACCAGAAGTATCAAGGTGAAAAGAGAAGGGGTTGACGCCACAAGTATAAATTATACTTGATAAGTCGATAAAAGTCACCAGGACTTAAGGAAGAGAATAATCTCACTTTAATTAAACAAAAAGTTCTGCTTACAAATGAATTATGCTTTCCTATTTATACGAAATGGAGGGGCATGGCCGAATGGATACCTGGTGGTTCGGCCAGCCCTTGTGCCTCTATAAAACGACATAATTTAATGCTAAATGACATAATGATTTGGTCTTATATGGAGGGAAATAATCCTTGGCCGAATAGTTCTTGTGTCCCCTCAAGTTGGCGCCAAATTGGATGGGAAATGATGCTTGGCCGAATAGGGAGAGAGCTCTTCATCTTGGCGCCTAAATGAACCACATGCAAGGCACATGGGGTGATGTGATCCTGACTAGCACCAGTTTTATCCATTATTTTATCACATCATGGACATTCTACCTTGTTGATTATAAGGAAGTTATTCCTTATTTTATAATATATTTACTCAGTTATGCATACATTTGCATGTTAAATGTAAAGGATATGGCAGTGCACCTATTTTATCCAGTGGACAGATCACGTCACCCATATTGATCTCCATTTTTGGACATATTCCAAGCATATTTGGGTGATAAAGTCTTCTTAACATTTGTTTCACTATCTCTTAGTTTTCCAACACACTTTTAATCAAATCAATCTGATATGTGGATCTAGAGATATGACCAAATTACTGAAGACAGTGCAGGCTGGAAATAAGTACGAGATTTGTAGCTATTCATCTCCTTCAATGGACTTATGCTTGAGAGGCCTTAATGGAGAACATGCCACATGTTAGGACAGTCTAGTGGAGCACTTAGAAGACACATCCAGCTCACAAACATGGCAGCAAGGTTTATTGGAGCATTACACACAATTGGCAGCTTGTTGGAGCATTAAGGAAACATGACAACTCACCAACAACTCATGATAGATTGTGGTGCAGCTTGTGGAGGGAATTTCGGCTGGAAGTGCAAAAATGACAACTCAACACCACCATCCCTTGTTTTGTTAATTATATACTCAAATTAAGCTTGAAATAAAGACAATACACGCCCAAATTGCTGCTGCACATTCTACACGAAATTCCACTACAAAACAGCCCATGTGCATGCCAACAAAGCAAGATGCATGTCTCCACTTAGCAACAACTTGAAGAATTCGGCCAAACACTTCTAAGTCCTATAAATAGGCTTTCATATTGCATTATAACGGAGCTCATTATGATGAATTAAGTGAGATTATTCTCTTGTTTAAGTCCTTGTGACTTTTTATCGACCAAACAAGTAACTTGTTACTTGTGGCGTCAATTCCTTTCATTATGATAATTCTGGTTCCTATCTCTATATAGATAGTGGGTCAAATTCCTTATTACCACCCCTTAGAACGATTTGTAAGACTAGGTCTTTGCTCTTTATAGCATTGGTTCTTCCTTGGTTATTCTAAGATACTATCCATTGCTTATTTACCATCCCTTATTGGAGCAATATAAAGTCTGGGTCTTTTTTCTTTAACATTGGTTCTTCTTTGAGTCTTCCTTAAGATACTATCATATTTACCATTCTGTTATTTCATTTCTATATCATAACCACAACCAAGTCTTCCGCTACCATATCTTATCCGGCCATTTACCATCACGTTTACCACTTAAACTATCCATTTCTTACCATTTTCTTATGCAGGTTGTTTTGCTTCCTTCCTAGATCCACAATCATTCGATAAGGCAGATTGGATCGTATCATGGGGGCTGATCATATGCAAAGCACATGGGTGTTCTAGGGAGCCTTGTGGTGCAGCCCTTTGCATGGGATGATGTCTGGTCATGTGTTCCCTTCTTAGGCGTGCATGTGTCTCCTCCAAGCTAGCTTGAGTGTGGAGCTAGCTAGCAAGCATGGGCTGTTTTGGGAACAAGCTTCCTAGCCGAATCCTTATGAGCTTCATAACAGCATGTTCAGCTACATTCAACTACCATTGGTATCACTTTTGGCAACTCAGCTCCAAATAGTCCAACTAGCTGAGTTTAGCTAGCCTTGAGTTCCTCCAGCTGAATTGAGCTTTCCTTAATGTTCCATGAGCTGCCTTGTCCTTTGTAAGTTGTTTGTGAGCTGCATAGGATGTCCAAATCATTCACCAAGCTATCTCAACTTTCATCACACTCCATTGTACCTATATGTGCAAGGAAATAAGGTAAGTTCATGATATTGAGCTAAGACGAGCTAAATACCTTGCAACCATGTATGAATATGGTAATGTGAGCTATGATTGAAGGTCATGAGCTAAATATATCATCTCATAAGATGTGGAAGATAATGCATGAAGTTTAAGAGCTAATATGAATGCATATGATCTAATAAAACGAATTATAATGATGCTGCCTTGATGTATATGTGATAATCATGCTTAATTTAATTATGAGACTATTCTAACATACTTAAATATCAATGCGCATGTTGTGTTCATACTTAGTTATTCTTTAACTACATAACTAATATCTTTAGCATGATATGTATTATAATAACATATATTATAAGACTAGTATAAAGTAAATGCGATATAAAAATGTTCAAGAGTACTCCCTTTATAGATGAAAACGTGCTTGCATCATCCCCCCTTCTTTAGGGTGATTTGTCCTTAAATCGAGTTCATTTTGTTCTTGCATAGCTTTACGTCTCTTTGCTAAAATAAAGTATCCTTTGAACGTTTGTGTTCTTCCATTAGGTACCCTTTCGTAAGATTTCCCTTTAGGTCTTTCTTTGGAATATGATTTACCAATAGATACCTTTTGGGAGTGATCTTTTTTAAGGATATCCCTTTTGGAAGTGACCTTTCACGTGGTTGGTCTTGAAAAGTGAGGAGAGAATAGGTTTCAAATGAAGGGGTACTTACCTTTTGAAGATTAAGGCCATTGGCGAAGAGTTGTGACTTTAAGTGCCAAACATCACCATTTTTCGTAGGAGATCCTTCATTTTCCAACATTAAACCATCATGTTTCTCTATGAAGAAGTTTGGTTTCTTGTTTCGTTCCTCTTCATTCTTCGTTGGGGTTTTGTTTTTGCGCCATGCTTGTACACTCTTTCGCATATGCAATTGATCTTGTTGTACTTCTTTAGGCATTAAAGGCACCAAGGTTACCTTGAGTCCATCATGCTTAAAAGTTTATTGATTGTGATAACAATCATGTATGGCCCTTTTGCCATACTGCCATGGTCTTCCAAGTAAGATGTGGATAGCATGCATAGGGACAATGTCACAAAGCACCTCATCCTTGTACCTGCCAACTGAAAAAGGAATTATGATGTAAGGTGAATCTACACACTTTGATGAAAAGAGTAAATAGCCTTATTGTGTCCCGATCTAGGATTGACAAGTACTGATGTCCTTGAATTAATAAGCTTGGGCTACAAAATAATAAGAAAGAAATATGATTAATGATGGGTTTAAGAAATGAATAATAATATAAGTAATGGAATGAAAGAATAAGAATAGCGATGGCTGTGAAATTATGGGATTGATGATGGTCTTGATGAAGGATGTTGATGATGAATTGAAGATGGTGGTGATATTGTATCTCAAACTCGCCAAATAGGAAACTATGCTATGAAGCACAATCCCGGTCTTCACAAACTTGCTTAAGGGGTGGTGATTGTGTCTTCAACCCACTAGATATCAATCTAGGAATTTAGAAATCAAGATGGAAGGAATGACGCCACAAGTATAGGAACTATACTTGTTTAATCGATAAAGTTCACAAAGAACTTTGAAGAGAATTAACTCACAAGAGTATATTTTATATAAGAGATGAGATGAGTTACAAATGAAATGCCAAAGCCTATTTATAGTTTTCAAAGGGTTTAGGCCAAATAGATACACGATGGTTCGGCCATGGATGAAACCCCTTTGAAAATACATGATTTTTAAATGAAGATACATGCTCTTGGCCGAATGGTAAGGTGTTGGTTCGGCCTATGGATGTTTTAAATGATTTTGGAAGTCATTTGGGCGCCAAAATGGAGAGAAAGGTGTGTTTGGCCGAATAGGAAGCATCCCTTGGTGTTTTGGCGCCTATTTGATGTCACATGGAGTGCACATGCTTGAATGATGCACATGGCAGCCTACATGAATGCACATGGGTCTTCTTGCAATGCTTTGGTGAGGTTGCAACCATAGGATGATGTCTTGAAGTCCATGGGCAGCCTAGAGATGAACTAGCTTCAAGGTAAGCTAGGTGAGTGTCTTGGTAGCTAACTAGGTGAGTTATAGCTTGATGAACTCAAGCTAGTTAGCTTTGGTCTTCTCAGCTCCTCAGCTACTCTCTCAGCTACTTCCAGCTACATTTAGTCCACATTTGAGTAATTTGGTCCAAAGCTCTCCTCCTATTAAGTTCAGCTACATGCTAGCTCCTCTAGCTAAGTTGAAGCTCCTTAAATGATGAAATGAGCTACCATAACATTCATGAGCTAGTGTGAGCTGCTATGCTTGTCCTTTTAGCTAACCAAGCTACAATAATATGCCTTGCTTTGTGTTTCACCTATATGAATCAACAAACAAATCAAGTAAGCAACGTGTTACCTCATATAAGGTAAAATGTATGTTGTCGTGAGGTGTTTGAATGATATTAGCTATGAATGATCATCTAGAAGCTATGATAACATGTATATAAGCTAGATAGAAGGCATAGGACGTTCATGAGCTTAAGAAAACATGCATGAGCTAGAAAAGAGATGCATACATGCAAATGAGCTAATAAATGAATGAAAACATGTTGCCAAGATATCTAAATGATATGCAAACATAATAAATGAATATAAAACATATGTAAACATAATATAAAGCTAAGTAAGATGTGGAAACATATGTTATGCATGAAAATCATATAGTATGTGATACGATCCAAACAAGCTCTAATTTTCTCCATGACTTGAAAACACCATGGATGTTCTTCAAATCTGTTTCTAAGGGAGTTCTTTCTTACCCTATCTTATATTATATCATTTATACATTGTATTCTATCATAAGCATGCATTCACATGTTAGTATAAGTTATCATATTATTATTTCCATCCTATGCTTAGTTGATCATGTCTTTCATATCATTCAAATATATGCTATGATTACATATCATTTCGTAGGATATTATTATTACATGTTTCCATTTATCATTTATGAATACCATGTTATATGATATTCATGCATAAAACATATACCCAGATCTTTATGATTGATACACAAAGTTATAAGTATGTTAGATTAATCTTATATCCATTTAAGCATGATTATCATATATAAATCAAGGCAGCATCATTATAAATCATTTCATTAGTTCATATGCATTCATATTAGCTCTTAAGCTTCATGCATTATCTTACACATATTTTGAGATGATATAATTAGCTCATAACCTTCAAACATAGCTCACATCACCATAATCATACATGGCAGCAAGGTATTTAGCTCATAACAGCTCAATATCATGGACTTACCTTGTTTCCTAGCACATATAGGTACATTGGAGTGTGATGCACGATGAAACAGCTTGGTGGATTATTTGGACGTCATATGCAGCTCACAAACAACTTACAAAGTAAAAGGCAGCTCATGGAACACTAAGGGAAGCTCGATTCAGCTGGAGGAGCTTAAGGCTAGCTAAACTTAGCTAGTTGGACTATTTGGAGCTGAGTTGCCAAAAGTGATGTCAAAGGTAGCTGAATGTAGCTGAACATAATGTTAAGGAGCTCACTAGGACTTAGCTAGGAAGCTTGTTCACAAACAGCCCATGCTTGCTAGCTAGCTTGGAGGAGACACATGCACGCCCAAGAGAGAGAACATGACCAGCCATCATCCCATGCACAAGGCTGTACCACAAGGCTCCCTAGAACACCCATGTGCGTTCCATATGACTATCCCCCATGTGTCGTGCATATGATCTCATTTAGGCGCTAAGATGAAGAGCCATTTAACCATTCAACCAAGCATCATCTCCCCACCCATTTGGCACCAATTTGAAGGGATACAAGTGTTATTCGGCCAAGGATCATTTCCCTCCATCAAGGGTCGAACCATCATCTCTTTTAGCATTTAAATTATGTCTTTATAGGGAGATACATGGGCTGGCCGAACCATTTGTCTCTATTCGGCTATTCCCCTCCATTTCCTATAAATAGGAAAGCATTCATCATTTGTAAGAAGACCTTTGTTTTAATTAAAGTGAGATTATTCTCTTCCTTAAGTCCTGGTGACTTTTAATCGACTTATCAAGTATAATTTATACTTGTGGCATCAACCTTCTTCTTTCATCTTGATACTTCTAGTTCCTAGTTCATATAACTAGTGGGTCAAAGTACTTAACAGCACCCCTTTAAGAAACAATATAAAGATTGGGTCTTTGCTCTCTATAGCATTGGTTCTTCTTTGAGCATTCTTCAAGATACTATCCTCACAACCATCCTTTTGTTTCATCGCCATAACCATAACCATTCAATCATCTTCCGCTTCCATCTCTCATTTATTAAATAGCCTACCTATTAAACCATACATTTACCACCCTTATCCATTATGTTTTGAGTTATTCACTTGTGCAGGTTGTTTTGCTTTCTTCCTAGATCAACAATCAAACGAGAAGGTAGAATTACCTTACATCAAGCGGTAATCAGAGCTTTGGTGGAAGAAGCAACGTGCAACAAAAAAAAAGGAAGTGCAAGTGAAGTGCAAAGTCAAAGAAATCAAGAAAAATCAGAAAACAATTTGAAGCACTCCAAAAGAAGAAATTTCCAGCACTCAAAAAGAAAAAAAACAAAGAAAAGAAAAGAAAGAAAGTTGAAGCACTCATCATCAATTCTCATCACCAAGCCATTCAAGTAAGCCTTTAAATTGATTATGGTGATAGAAGGTTGTAAAGTGACTTGTGTAAGTAACCATTTTATTCTTTTCTTTCTATTTCTAAGCCACCCTTTCATTATATTTGTTTTTTTCCATTCCTACTAACCCTTTTGCAGCCGACGCCAAACAAGTAGAAATTTACTTGATACGGTCTTGAGTAAAGTTCTCTAGAACTTGGGACAAGAGAATTGAGAGGAAAAAGGCTGGAGAGTGTGTAAGATCAGAAGAGGACAAGTAAAAGCCATTATAGTCCTAGAGTGCAAACACGAGTGGATTGAGTGACATCAAGTTTTCTTGGAGTGACTCGTGAGGCTTTGTGAGAGTATATTCTGGTAAGGTCCAACATCTTTGTAGTAAAAAGGACTTTGAACGTCCAAAGACAAGAAGATGAACAAAGAGAGAATATTTTCCATACAAAATGTCACGTGGGAGATAAAGTTTGTGTGGTGATCATTGATGGAGGAAGTTGTACAAACGTAGCAAGTGCTCACAAGGTGGAAAAGTTAGGTCTCCAGACTTCCAAGCATCCTCATCCTTACAAACTTCAATGGCTCAATGATGTGGGTGAAGCCAAGGTAACCAAACAAGTTTTTATACCTTTTTTAATTGGAAGATACCAAGATGAAGTCCTTTGTGACATGGTCCCCATGAGTGCAAGCCACCTTATACTCGGACGTCCTTGGCAATATGATAAGAAGGCTACTCATGATGGATTCTCTAACAAGTACTCTTTACAACATCAAGGAAAGAAAATCATATTGGCACCCTTGCTTCCCAGTCAAGTTCATGAATGCCAAGTGACCCTTAAGTCACGCATAGAAGAATGGGAGAAAATGAAGGCCATAAAAAGAAGCTTTGAAGAAGAACGTTTTGAGGAGACAAGAATAATTGAAAATGAATCTGTTGGAGTTGAAAAGGATGTTTTACAAGTAGTGGAGCAAATTGAAAGTGGCAAATTTTAAAAGGATGAGTATAGAGAAGAGAAGAAGAGTGAAGGATAATTTTTACCTAACAATTCTTCTTCTACTATTTCTTTTTCCTTGCAGGATATTCAAAGAGACATATATTTTCAAGTAGAAAATTCAAGAAACATGTCTTTTGAAGAACCAATAGGTGTGACCTTTGGTAATCCACAAGACATGTCCTTTGACGTTCCAACAGTTATGCCACTTGATGTTCAAAAAGATGTGCCACTTGAAGTGCCAAGGAATGGGATCATTGATAATCCAAGTACATTGCACATATTGAATGGAATTCATCAACCAATGGAGATTTCCTTCATTAAGCAACCAACGCCCATTAAACATCCTCTTTGGTTTGCTAATTCTATTCATTTTGTTTTGAATCATTTTGCAGCAATTTGATTAGTATAAGTGGTGTTATCCAATCAATCTATGATGATAAGATCATTTGTCATTTTGAGTTTGATTGGTACATCAAATTCGCCACTACGATGATGTGAAGCAAGCATTGTCCACCTTTTTAAAGGCCATCATCTGGAAGAGCACAAAGCTTAAAGTTGTTGACTTTATCCACTTGCTTGAAGGAGATCAAAAGTCAAATTTCTTCACCAACCATCATGATGATTCAAGGAGTAAGAGTGAAAAGATATAATTTTTTGAAAGGATACAACCTTTGGAGTACAAGACACAATTTTTGAATCAAAGGACATGTGCTGGTTTCCAAACATTGTGTCCTCCCATCAAAGGACGTGAAGTTACCAGATTTAAAGCCAAGAGGTTAAACATTTCGTGTGCTTCATCTATTGGAGGAAAACACAAGGATTCAATCCTTCCTACATCAAGACGGTCTTCAAAGAGAAACTACTTCGATTTGAGGATAAATCGCCTAAAAGAAGGGGAGGATGATACGATCCAAACAAGCTCTAATTTTCTCCATGACTTGAACACACCATGGATGTTCTTCAAATCTGTTTCTAAGGGAGTTCTTTCTTACCCTATCTTATATTATATCATTTATACATTATATTCTATCATAAGCATGCATTCACATGTTAGTATAAGTTATCATATTATTATTTCCATCTTATGCTTAGTTGATCATGTCTTTCATATCATTCAAATATATGCTATGATTACATATCATTTCGTAGGATATTATTATTACATGTTTCCATTTATCATTTATGAATACCATGTTATATGATATTCATGCATAAAATATATACCCAGATCTTTATGATTGATACACAAGGTTATAAGTATGTTAGATTAATCTTACATCCATTTAAGCATGATTATCATATTTACATCAAGGCAGCATCATTATAAATCATTTCATTAGTTCATATGCATTCATATTAGCTCTTAAGCTTCATGCATTATCTTACACATATTTTGAGATGATATAATTAGCTCATAACCTTCAAACATAGCTCACATCACCATAATCATACATGGCAGCAAGGTATTTAGCTCATAACAGCTCAATATCATGGACTTACCTTGTTTTCTTGCACATATAGGTACATTGAAGTGTGATGCACGATGAGGCAGCTTGGTGGATTATTTGGACGTCATATGCAGCTCACAAACAGCTTACAAAGTAAAAGGCAGCTCATGGAACACTAAGGGTAGCTCGATTCAGCTGGAGGAGCTTAAGGCTAGCTAAACTTAGCTAGTTGGACTATTTGGAGCTGAGTTGCCAAAAGTGATGTCAAAGGTAGCTGAATGTAGCTGAACATAATGTTAAGGAGCTCACAAGGACTTAGCTAGGAAGCTTGTTCACAAACAGCCCATGCTTGCTAGCTAGCTCCACAACTCAAGCTAGCTTGGAGGAGACACATGCACGCCCAAGAGAGAGAACATGACCAGCCATCATCCCATGCACAAGGCTGCACCACAAGGATCCCTAGAACACCCATGTGCATGCCATATGACTAGCCCCCATGTGCCGTGTATATGATCTCATTTAGGCGCCAAGATGAAGAGCCATTTAACCATTCGACCAAGCATCATCTCCCCTCCTATTTGGCGCCAATTTTAAGGGATACAAGTGTTATTCGGCCAAGGATCATTTCCCTCCATCAAGGGTCAAACCATCATCTCTTTTAGCATTTAAATTATGTCTTTATAGGGAGATACATGGGCTGGCCGAACCATTATGTCTCTATTCGGCTATGCCCCTCCATTTCCTATAAATAGGAAAACATTCATCATTTGTAAGAAGACCTTTGTTTTAATTAAAGTGAGATTATTCTATTCCTTAAGTCCTGGTGACTTTTTATCGACTTATCAAGTATAATTTATACTTGTGGCGTTAACCCTCTTCTTTCATCTTGATATTTCTGGTTCCTAGTTCATATAACTAGTGGGTCAAAGTACTTAACACCACCCCTTGAAGAAACAATATAAAGATTGGGTCTTTGCTATCTATAGCATTGGTTCTTCTTTGAGCATTCTTCAAGATACTATCCTCACAACCATCCTTTTGTTTCATCGCCATAACCATAACCATTCAATCATCTTCTGCTTCCATCTCTCATTTATTAAATAGCCTACCTATTAAACCATACGTTTATCACCCTTATCTGATGTGATCATGTTTTGCACCAACTTTCTTCATACACACTCACATCATTGAAGATTCATCATGCTCAATATAAGGGAGTTATACCTTATTTTATATTATATTTACTCATATATGCACTATATATTATTATGAGCATACATTTGCATCTTAAACTATGATTGAATAATCATATGTTATCATTCACTTGCACCTATATGATTTTCATGCATAACATATGTTTTCACATCTTTACTTAGCTTTATATTATGTTTACATATGTTTTAGATTCATTTATTATGTTTTCATTTCATTTAGATATCATGGAAGCATGTATTCATTCATTCATTAACTCATGTCATGTTATTCTAGCTCATGTTATGTTTACATTAGCTCACTAGCTTTAAATCCATGATTCTTTAGCTCATTTGCATGCATGCATCTATTTTCTAACTCATATATGTTTTCTTAAAGCTCATAAACGTCCTATGCCCTTTATCTAGCTTATATACATGTTATCTTAGCTTCTAGATGATCATTCATAGCTTATATCACTCAAACACCTCACGACAACATGCATTTTACCTTAAATGAGCTCACACATTGCTTACTTGGTTTGTTTGTTAATTCCTATAGGTGAAACACAAAGCAAGGCATATTATGGTAGCTTGGTTAGCTAAAAGGATAAGAATAGCAGCTCACACTAGCTCTTGAACGTTATGGTAGCTCATTTCATCACTTAAGGAGCTTCAACTTAGCTGGAGGAGCTAGCATGTAGCTGAACCTAGTTGGAGGAGAGCTTTGGACCAAATTGTTGAAAAGTGGACTAAAGGTAGCTGGAAGTAGCTAGGAGAGTAGCTGAGGAGCTGAGAAGACCAAAGCTAACTAGCTTGAGTTCATCAAGCTATAACTCACCTAGTTAGCTACCAAGACACTCACCTAGCTTACCTTGAAGCTAGTTCATCTCTAGGCTGCCCATGGACTTCAAGACATCATCCTATGGTTGAAACCTCACCAAAGCCTTGCAAGAAGACCCATGTGCGTCCAAGTAGGCTGCCATGTGCATCATTCAAGCATGCGCACTCCATGTGACATCAAATTGGCGCCAAAACACCAAGGGATGCTTCCTATTCGGCCAAAGACTCCTTCCTCTCCATTTTGGCGCCCAAATAACTTCCAAATGCATTCAAATCATCCTTAGGGCCGAACCAACACATAACCATTCGGGCAAGAGCATGTATCTTCATTAAAATCATGTATTTTCATCAAAAATCATGTATTTTCAAAGGGGTTTCAACCTTGGCCGAACCATCATGTGTCTATTCGGCCTAAACCCTTTGAAAAAACTATAAATAGGCTAGTGCATTTCGTTTGTAATCATCTCATCTCTTATATAAAACATACTCTTGTGAGTTATTTCTCTTCAAAGTTCTTTGTGAACTTTATCGATTAAACAATTATAGTTTCTATACTTGTGGCGTCATTCCTTCCATATTAATTCCAAAATTCCTGGATTGATATCTAGTGGGTTGAAGACACTATCACCACCCCTCAAGCAAGTTTGTGAAGACCGGGATTGTGCTCCTTAGCACTATTTCATCTTTGGCGTGTTTGAGATACAATATCACCACCATTGCCATTACATCAACAACATCATCCATGAAGACCATCAATTTCCGCAGCCATCTCTATCCCATCCTTATTTCATTTCATTCTTATTATTTCTTTTCATTACTTATATTATTATCCCCTTTATTAATTCCATTATTAATCATTCCTTTCTTATCTTATTTTGCAGCCCAAACTTATAAATTCAAGGACATCAGTACTTGTCAATCCTAGATCGGGACACAATAAGGTTATCTACTCTTTTCTCCCAAAGCGTGTAGATCCGCCTTACATCATTATCCATTCTATTTTGAGCTATTCACTTGTGCAGGTTGTTTTGCTTCCTTTCTAGATCCACAATCAAACGAGAAGGTAGAATTACCTTACATCAGTATGCAAGTGAATGATAACATATGATTATTCAAGCATAGTTTAGGATGAAAATGTAGGCTCATAGTAATATATAATACATAAATGAGTAAATATAATATAAAGTAAGGTAGAACTCCCTTAGATTGAGCTTGATGAATCTTTAATGATGTGAGTGTGTCATAAAGAAAGTTGGTGCTAGACATGATCACATCATCCTCCCATTCTTTTAGACGATTTGTCCTCAAATCATAAGGTGACTTCTCCTTAGTGTCTTTCCATTCAAATGTTGATGATTTGACTTCAAAATGTATCCATTCAATAGTAAATTGTTCAAGACATTTTTTTTGAAAATATCTATAAAAGGATCCTTGTGAAAAGTCATGAACCTTGAATAAGTACTTTGAACCTCCTTGTTCTGAAAAGAAAGAAGACTTTCACAAGTAAGGGAATTATTAATCATTGTTAACTTAAAAATATACTCCCTGTTCACATCTTTTGAATGGCCAAGAGTGATGTCTTTTGAATCACAAAACATGTTGCTTCGAACGATCATAACTTTTGGCATTCTAAAAGACACATTCTTTGTTCCTCCAAGGATCATGTCCTTTGATTGAAGAATCATAGCCTTAGGTTCTTGAAGAGTCACGTCCTTTAAGCCTTTATCAATCACGCCTCTTGGCTCTTTTCCATGACAAGTTGTGCCTTTTAGGTTGTCCTACAAATCAAAGAAAATTTCTGCAATTTCATGGTTAGAATAATCATCCTTGATCTTTTGCCTCATCCATAAGCATTCTCGAATAACCTTGTCATCAAAGATTGATAAGATAATACCATAGACATGAATCGATTTGCTGCAAAATAAATCAAAACATGTAAATGGAAAACTATTGACAAGATGAATAGAAATATCAAACCAGGGTGGATGTTTAATGGGAGTTGGTTGCTGAATTTTTTTTTGGATTGGCAATGTACTTGGAATGTCAATGAACACAACTCTTGGCACTTCAAGTGATGCTTCTTCAAATGGCATAACCTTTGAAATATCAAGAGACATGTTTTGTGAATCACCAAAATTCATGACTATTGGTTCTTCAAAAGTCACATATTTTGGTTTTCCAAAAGCCATGATTTTTGAATCATCTCCTTGAAAAGATATGTCTCTTGAATTATCCTACAAAACAAAAGAGAGAATAGGAGAAGAAGTAAGGTTAGATAAAAATTGTTCTTCACTCTCCTCTTTTCCTCCAAATTCATTCTTTTCAACTCCAACGGTTTCTGCATCCACTCTCCGTTCATCATTTTCAACTCCAACATTTTGTTCAACTTCAAAATGCTTTTGTTCATCTTAATTTTTCTCGAAACATTGTTCAGTTGTATTGTCTTTAAGTTGTTCTTTCATTGCTTCAATGTTCTTCTTCAAGGTGTTTTGATCTTCATTTACTCAGCTAGGAGATAGTGGAGTCAAGATGATTTTCCTTTCATTGTGAAAGAAAGAGTATCAGTTTGTGAAACCATCATGGACAGCCCGCTTGTCAAATTGCCATGGCCTCCCCAAGAGTAATTGACTCGTATTCATATGTACCACGTCACATAGAATCTCTTCTTTGTAACTTCCAAGTGAGAATGGAACAAGTACTTGTTCAGTAACCTTCAGTTCTTCATTGCCAAACAACCATTGCAATTCATATGGGCTGGAATGTTTAATCGTTGTAAGCCCCAATTTGTTCACCATGTATGTGCTTGCAATGTTTGTACAACTTCCTCCGTCAATAGCTACAAGACACACATTACCATTTACATGGCAACGAGTGTGAAATGTATTTGTTCTTTATTGTTCGTTCTCTATTGTTTGGAAAGATGTAAGATCATAAGACATTGTTAGTAGAAAGAAAAAAAATTAAAACCTTACCAGCACGCTCTCAAAGCCTCACAATCTTCACTCCAAAGAAAATTAAGAGATCACTCCACTCAACACTCGTGATTACTCTCGGGAATATAGTTTGGCTTTATACAATTCCCCTTCTGATCTCACTCTCTCAATAGCCTTTTTCCACTCAAATTTCTCTTGCTAAGTCCTTTGAGGAACTTACTCAAGATTATAATAAGTTAATTCCTTCCTTGTGTGCGTCGGCTGCAAATAAGGCTAGGGTAGAAAGGATAGAAGAAATGGAAAGGTAGAAGAAAGAATTCAAAGGTATTAAAAGAATGAAATGGTTGAAGACAAGGAAAATGAAAGGATAGAAAAGGAAGAGGTGACTTACAATTCAAGAAACAACACTTACTGCAACCTTTCTCAAGAAAAATAAGGTTATCTTCTCTTAGTGTAGATGGCCTCTATGATGTTCTTGTAATGGTAGAGCACTTTCCTTGGCTTGCTTTCTCTTTTTGAACTTCTCTTTTTCTTTTCTTTTCTTCTTTTCTGATTTTTCTCTTCTTTTTTCACTCTAATTTGTTGAAGGAGTCTTTTTCTCTTTTGAATTTCTTTTTTTGCTTTGCACGCCAATGAAACTTTTTTTTCAATCCGACTATGCTCTGATTACCGTTTAAGGCGAATCTACACACTTTGATGAAAAGAGTAGATAGCCTTATTATGTCCCGATCTAGGATTGACAAGTACTGATGTCCTTGAATTAATAAGCTTGGGCTGCAAAATAATAAGAAAGAAATATGATTAATGATGGGTTTAAGAAATGAATAATAATATAAGTAATGGATTGAAAGAATAAGAATAGAGATGGCTGTGGAATTATGGGATTGATGATGGTCTTGATGAAGGATGTTGATGATGTTGATGATGAAATGAAGATGGTCGTGATGTTGTATCTCAAACTTACCAAAGAGGAAACTATGCTATGAAGCACAATCCCGGTCTTCACAAACTTGCTTAAGGGGTGGTGATTGTTTCTTCAACCCACTAGATATCAATCTAGGAACTTAGAAATCAAGATGGAAGGAATGACGCCACAAGTATAGGAACTATACTTGTTTAATCGATAAAGTTCACAAAGAACTTTGAAGAGAATTAACTCACAAGAGTATATTTTATATAAGAGATGAGATGAGTTAAAAATGAAATGTCAAAGCCTATTTATAGTTTTCAAAGGGTTTAGGCCGAATAGATACATGATGGTTCGGCCATGGATGAAACCCCTTTGAAAATACATGATTTTTAAATGAAAATACATGATTTTAAATGAAAATACATGATTTTAATGAAGATACATGCTCTTGGCCGAATGGTAAGGTGTTGGTTCGCCCTATGGATGTTTTAAATGCTTTTAGAAGTCATTTGGGCGCCAAAATGGAGAGGAAGGTGTCTTTGGCCGAATAGGAAGCATCCCTTGGTGTTTTGACGCCTATTTGATGTCACATGGAGTGCACATGCTTGAATGATGCACATGGCAGCCTACATGAATGCACATGGGTCTTCTTGCAATGCTTTGGTGAGGTTGCAACCATAGGATGATGTCTTGAAGTCCATGGGCAGCCTAAAGATGAACTAGCTTCAAGGTAAGCTAGGTGAGTGTCTTGGTAGCTAGGTGAGTTATAGCTTGATGAACACAAGCTAGTTAGCTTTGGTCATCTCAGCTCCTCAGCTACTCTCCCAGCTACTTCCAGCTACCTTTAGTCCACATTTTAGTAATTTGGTCCAAAGCTCTCCTCCAATTAAGTTCAGCTACATACTAGCTCCTCTAGCTAAGTTGAAGATCCTTAAATGATGAAATAAGCTACCATAACATTCATGAGCTAGTGTGAGCTGCTATGCTTGTCCTTTTAGCTAACCAAGCTACCATAATATGCCTTGCTTTGTGTTTCACCTATATGAATCAACAAACAAATCAAGTAAGCAACGTGTGAGCTCATGTAAGGTAAAATGTATGCAGCCGTGAGGTGTTTGAATCATATGAGCTATGAATGATCATCTAGAAGCTAAGATAACATGTATATAAGCTAGATAGAAGGCATAGGACGTTCATGAGCTTAAGAAAACATGTATGAGCTAGAAAAGAGATGCATACATGCAAATGAGCTAAAGAAACATGGATTTAAAGCTAGTGAGCTAATGTAAACATATCATGAGCTAATAAATGAATGAAAACATGTTTCCATGATATCTAAATGATATGCAAACATAATAAATGAATCTAAAACATATGTAAACATAATATAAAGCTAAGTAAGATGTGGAAACATATGTTATGCATGAAAATCATAGAGTATGCAAGTGAATGATAACATATGATTATTCAAGCATAGTTTAGGATGCAAATGTAGGCTCATAGTAATATATAATGCATAAATGAGTAAATATAATATAAAGTAAGGTAGAACTCCCTTAGATTAAGCTTGATGAATCTTTAATGATGTGAGTGTGTCATAAAGAAAGTTGGTGCTAGACATGATCACATCAAATTAGAACCTATTTGGTAACGTTTAACTCACCTCCTTCATTGAGCCATTGGAGTTTATATGGAGTAGGATGCTTTGACATTGCCAATCCAAGTTTTTCAACCATAAGAGTGCTGGCTACATTTGTGCAACTTCCTCCATTGATAATCATTCTGCAAACCTTGTCCTTGACATGTCATCTTGTATGGAAAATATTGTTTCTTTGAATATCCTCTTGGGATGTTTGTTATTGTAGGCACCTTTTCGAAACAAGCATCTCACCATGATCTGCATTTTCTTCATTTTCTTCATCTTGCACTATTTAAGGTTCCTCATCAAAAATAGGCTCATCAGAATCTGATACAATATCTCCATTTTCAAGTACCATCATGGCATTTCGGTTGGGACATTGACTAGCAACATGTTCTTTCCCAAAAAATTTGAAACATTTGATGTATCTGGATCTTTCAAAAGTACCGGTCTACTTTTCTTTACCCTTACTAGATTCTCCCACTTATTTTGCTTTGTAAACTTCTATTTGATCCTTTGCTTGTGCTAGAATTAGTTTCCTGAAGGTGATGGGTTCATATTTCCACTTGTTTTGCTTTGGAAACTTCTATTTGATCCTTTTCTTTACCCCTTCCCTTTCATCTTGATACTTATGGTTCCTAGTTCTTTATAACTAGTGGGTCAAAGTACTTCATACCACCCCTTAAAGAAGAAATATAAAGTCTGTGTCTTTGCTCTATATAGCATTGGTTCTTCTTTGAGTCTTCTTTAAGATACTATCCTCACAATCATTCCTTTGTTTCATAAACCATAACCATAGCCATATCAACCATCTTCTGCTTCCATCTCTCATTTAAACAGCCCACCTATTCACCCATACGTTTACCACCCTTAACCATTCTGTTTTGAGCCATTCATCTTGTAGGTTGTTTTGTTTCCTTCCTAGATCCACAATTAATTTGTTAAGGCATCAGAAGAGCCTTACATCAGCTCCTAGTGTAGGATTTCCTCTTAAGTTGTCGTTCAATTTTCATGGCTACATGCACCATCTCTACATAATGCTGAAGTTCAACAAGGTTAGCAATATCAAGATTTAGGCTATATAAGAACCTTGTCATTGTTGCTTGTCTATCTTTATCCACATTGGCTCGGATCATGGCTATCTCCATTTCTTTGAAATAATCTTCAACGCTCTTGCTTCCTTGTTTCAAGTTTTGTAGTTTATGATAAAGATCTCGGTGATAGTGAGTAGGCACAATCCTTTTCCTCATAATGGATTTCATTTCTTCCCATGTAGTAATGGGGCGTTCACCATTTCGTCTTCTTGAACTTACCAATTGATCCCACCAAACTAAGGCATAATCCATGAATTCCATTGCAGCAAGCCTGACCTTCTTTTGCTCCGTATAATTTTGGTATTAAAAAATGTGTTCAATTTTGATTACCCAATCAAGATAGGCTTCTGGATCAGTTCATCCTTGAAATGGAGGAAAGGCCACTTTAATGTTGCTGAAGTTGTCATTCTGATTTCGATGAACATCTCTTCTTGCTACTGATGTTACTTCAGCCTCCTCTTCTTCGATTTCTTCTTCCATTCTAGGGCGATTTACTCTTCGGTTGCCTAAGGATGCTTCAAATTAGTCCATACGATCATGCAAAGGCTCCAATTCTATTTTCAACAATCTGGCCATTTCATGCATGATTGCTTGAGTTTTCAAATTAGGGGCATCTCTTTCAGGGGTTTGTCCTGAACTTCAAGACATGGTTAGTGAAATAAGAAAAGAGTAAGATTGGTAAAAGACCTTACCAGAATGTACTCTCACAGCTCACGAGTCACTCCAAGGAAAAACTTGAATGTCATTCAATCCACTCGTGTTTGCAACTCTAGGACTTAATGGCTTTTACTTGTCCTCTTCTGATCTCACACACTCTCCAGTCTTTTTCCTTTCGATTCTCTTGTCTCAAGTTCTAGAGAACTTTACTCAAGACTATATCAAGTAAATTTTACTTGTTTCGCGTCGGCTGCAAAAGAGTTAGTAGGAATAGAAAGCAAAATATAATGAAAAGGGTGGCTTAGAAATAGAAAGAAAAGAACAAAAGGGGTTACTTACACAAGTCACTTCACAATCTTCTATTACCACAACCAATTTAAACGGATTACTTGACATACTTGGTGATGAGAATTATTGATGAGTGCTTCAACTTTCTTTCTTTTCTTTTCTTTGCTTTTCTTCTTTTTGAATGCTGAATTTCTTTCTTTCTTTTGGAGTGCTTCAATTTCTTTTCTGATTTTCTTTTTCTTTGACTTTGCACTTCACTTGTACTTCTTTTTGTATTTTTCTTTTTCTTGTTGTTGCACGTTGCTTCTTCTACTAAAGCTCTGATACCACTTGATGTAAGGCTCTTTTGATGCCTTAATAATTGATTATGGATCTAGGAATGAAGCAAAATAACCTGCAAAGTGAATGGCTCAAAACAGAATGGTTAAGGGTGGTAAACGTATGGGTGATTAGGTGGGCTGTTTAATTGAGAGATGGAAGCGGAAGATGGTTGATATGGCTATGGTTATGGTTTATGAAACAAAGGGATGGTTGTGAGGATAGTATCTTAAAGAAGACTCAAAGAAGAACCAATGCTATATAGAACAAAGACCCAGACTTTATATTACTTCTTTAAGGGGTGGTATGAAGTACTTTGACCCACTAGTTATAAAGAACTAGGAACCAGAAGTATCAAGGTGAAAAGAGAAGGGGTTGACGCCACAAGTATAAATTATACTTGATAAGTCGATAAAAGTCACCAGGACTTAAGGAAGAGAATAATCTCATTTTAATTAAACAAAAAGGTCTGCTTACAAATGAATTGTGCTTTCGTATTTATAGGAAATGGAGGGGCATGGCCGAATGGATACATGGTGGTTCGGCCAGCCCTTGTGCCTCTATAAAATGACATAATTTAATGCTAAATGACATAATGTTTCGGTCCTATATGGAGGGAAATAATCCTTGGCCGAATAGTTCTTGTGTCCCCTCAAGTTGGTGCCAAATTGGATGGGAAATGATGCTAGGCCGAATAGGGAGAGAACTCTTCATCTTGGTGCCTAAATGAGCCACATGCAAGGCACATGGGGACTGATCATATGCAAAGAACATGGGTGTTCTAGGGAGCCTTGTGGTGCATCCCTTTACATGGGATGATGGCTGGTCATGTGTTCCCTTATGAGCTTTATAATAGCATGTTCAGCTACATTCAGCTACCATTGGTATCACTTTTGGCAACTCAGCTCCAAATAGTCCAACTAGGTGAGTTTAGCTAGCCTTGAGTTTCTCCAGTTGAATTGAGCTTTCCTTAATGTTCCATGAGCTGCCTTGTCCTTTGTAAGCTGTTTGTGAGCTACATAGGACGTCCAAATCATTCACCAAGCTATCTCAACGTTCATCACACTCCATTGTACCTATATGTGAAAGGAAATAAGGTAAGTCCATGATATTGAGCTAAGAGGAGCTAAATACCTTGACGTCATGTAAGAATATGGTAATGTGACCTATGATTGAAGGTCATGAGCTAAATATATTGATACAGTTCAACCTAGTCTCACTTGGATGGATGGTGAAGTCAAGTTTGTACCTTTGATTGTTTCGATCTAGGAAAGCAACAAGGATCCTGCACAAATAAGAAAGCTCAAAAAAATAGTTAAATGGAAGTAATGAAATGGAAAGATAAATATGGCAGTGGAAAATATATATAAGTTAGTGATATGTTTAAAGGAAATGATGAAGTATGGTAATAGAAGTAGAATGAAGGTGATGGAGATGAATATGAAAAGTAGTATCTCAAAGAAGACCCAAAGAAGAACCAATGTTAAAGAACAAAGACCCAGACTTTATATTGCTTCTTTAAGGGTTGGTAAACAAGGAATTTGACCCACTATCTATAAAGAGATAGGAACCAGAAGTATTAGGGTGACATAGATAGGGGTGACGCCACAAGCATAAGCTTGATAAGTTGATAAAGTTCACTTAAGAACTAAAGAGAGAAACTCTCACAAATATTTGATTCAACAAAGTGAATTGGTTTCTTACAAATGAAATGGAAAGCTATTTATAGGCCTAAGAGATGTCTAGGATGCACATACAAGATTTAATGATTGAACATTCGTGGATGAATGTTTATCCTTAAGTAGATACAATGTACGTCCCTTATGCAAGTTCATGGACTAATAAAATAAATGAATGTTCATACATTTAAGTGAATACATCTTCATAGTCGAATTCATCCTCTCTTGATGTGAACATGTTGGTTCATTTCCATGCATGAATTTGGAGGAATGTTTCATTGTATGTTCAGCCCCCTTTGGAATGCATGCACCAAGTGTGAACATGACTCATAGGCTCCCTTCATGTACTTGGATTTGGTAAATGAGTTTGAAAATAATGCATCCATCTCCTTGAATGTGAACAAGTCCTTTTGATGTAAGGCGAATCTACACGCTTTGATGGAAGAGAGTAGATAGCCATATTGTGTCCCGATCTAGGATTGACAAGTACTGATATCCTTGAATTTATATGTTTGGGCTGCAAAATAAGATAAGAAAAGAATGATTAATAATGGAATTAATAAAGGGGATAATAATTTAAGTAATGAAAATAAATAATAAGAATGAAATGAAATAAAGAAAGAAAGGATAGAGATGGCTGCGGAATTGATGGAAGAGATGGATGATGGTGATGATGAAATGGCAATGGTGGTGATTGTATCTCAAACACGCCAAAGAGGAAACTATGCTATGAAGCACAATCCCGTTCTTCACAAACTTGCTTGAGGGGTGGTGATAGTGTCTTCAACCCACTAGATATCAATCTAGGAATTTTGGAATCAAAATGGAAGGAATGACGCCACAAGTATAGAAACTATACTTGTTTAATCGATAAAGTTCACAAGGAACTTTGAAGAGAAATAACTCACAAGAGTATGTTTTATATAGGAGATGAGATCCTTACAAATGAAATGCACTAGCCTATTTATAGTTTTCAAAGGGTTTAGGCCGAATAGATACATGATGGTTCGGCCATGGATGAAACCCCTTTGAAAATACATGAATTTTAAATGAAAATACATGATTTTAATGAAGATACATGCTCTTGGCCGAATGGTAAGGTGTTGGTTCGGCCTATGGATGTTTTAAATGCTTTTGGAAGTCATTTGGGTGCCAAAATGGAGAGGAAGGTGTCTTTGGCCGAATAGGAAGCATCCCTTGGTGTTTTGGCACCTATTTGATGTCACATGTAGTGCACATGCTTGAATGTGCACATGGCAGCCTACTTGAACGCACATGGGTCTTCTTGTAAGGCTTTGGTGAGGTTGCAACCATAGGATGATGTCTTGAAGTCCATGGGCAGCCTAGAGATGAACTAGCTTCAAGGTAAGCTAGGTGAGCGTCTTGGTAGCTAACTAGGTGAGTTATAGCTTGATGAACTCAAGCTAGTTAGCTTTGGTCTTCTCAACTCCTCAGCTACTCTCCCAGCTACTTCCAGCTACCTTTAGTCCACTTTTCAACAATTTGGTCCAAAGCTCTCCTCCAACTAAGTTCAGCTACATGCTAGCTCCTCCAGCTAGGTTGAAGCTCCTTAAGTGATAAAATGAGCTGCCATAATGTTCAAGAGCTAGTGTGAGCTGCTATGCTTATCCTTTTACGATGTGATCCTCTCTAGCACTAACTTTCTGCATGACATACTCACATCATTGAAAATGCATCAAACTCAATATAAGGGAGTTCTGCCTTACTTTATCTTATATTTACTTATTTATGCACTATATATTATTATAAGCATACAATTTCATATTAGACTATGCTTGAATTATCATAACATGTGCATTCATTCATTATGTCCTATGGTTTGCATCATTGATTGATATTCATGCATATAATCTATAGTTGTAATAATAATATTCATTCATTATCGTATGATGCATGAGTTATTATTATAACCTATAGTTCACATCTTTATAATATGCACATTCTTATTACTTTATAATAATTCATATACTTAGCTTATATTATGCTTTCTTTTGTAGGTGCATGTTCGGCCACATGTTGGGAACTGATTTAAAGCTAGCATGGGAGTCAATGAGCTAGGAAAACTTCCATAAGATGACTCGGGAGATCATGAAGAACAAATGATGAAAAGTTGTCAACTGACCTCCGAGCTCAAAGCTCACTTGAGCTGGATTTTTGAGCTAGCTAGAGACTTCTTTTCAACTGGAGAGTTGCACCATCATCTTCACCACATAGAGCACTACAAATATGGTCTAGGTCAATTTTTGTGGATTCGTACCTTTCCGCGAAGAGTTGCCATTCCGAGAAGTGCCTTTTCACAAGGAGCTGTCCTATGACTTGTACACATGTCCTTCATCTATGGCCAGCTCAACTTCAGCTCAAACTCATGGGAAGTAGCTCAAATGATGAAAGGTTGTTACACACAAATGTGACCTTTCATAATTAGTTGCTGCCCCATTTATGCCATGTCACCTAGACACATGTTTGATGCCAAGTCATGCCTAAGTTGCTGTTCATCTTCACGCCATGGAGGAGTCCACGCCTTAAGCATTCTACACCATCCATGTGAGTGCCACATGACCAGCCACCCATGTGCTTTGTATGTGAATGAAATAGGCGCCAAAATGAAGAGGCTTCTCTCTATTCGGCCTAAACATCATCATGCTTCAAGTTGGCGCCAAGATGAAGAGATATGGGAACCATTTGGCCAAAGACATCTCCCCTCATCCAAGCATCATTTATTTTCGTTTTAAGACATGAACTTTGCCGAAAGGGCATGTATTTATTCGGCCAAGCCTTTACAAATCTATAAATAGGCTTTGGCATTCATTTGTAAACCGAACCCTTTGATAATTAAAATCCTTTTGTGAGATTATTCTCTCTTCAAGTTCTTTTTAGAACTATATCGATTAAGCAAGCCTTTCTAAAGCTTGTGGCGTCATTCCTTCACCTTGATACTTCTGGTTCCTAGTTTAAATAACTAGTGGGTCAAAGTCCTTTCTTACCATCCCTTGTAAGACTTATAAGAAACGGGTCTTTGCTCTTTATAGCATTGGTTTTTTCTTAGTTTTATAAGATACAATCTGTCCATCACCATTATCACGCCTATATCATCACCATAGTCCATCACCATTATCACGCCTATATCATCACCATATTCCATCACCATATCACGCCCATATTATCACCAACTTATAAATTTCCATTTCTTCATCTTTGAATTATCCTTCATCCTCAACAAGGCATTCGTCCATCACCACCATTGGAGGTCGAATCCATCATCACTTGAAGGATCATTATACAACACTTCTGCAACCCTTCTTTGATAACTAATCTATCCATTTCAATTCTTTCCATTTCCATTTACTTTTCATTTCTTATTTATCATATTACTTAATCAATTCTTCTTCTTTTATGCAGATTACTTTCAATCCAAGGTGTAGCATTTGGTGTCTCTCCTAGATCGGGAAACAACAAGGTTGCCAACTTCTCCATTATTGAAGAAGCCTGGTTAGCCTTACATCAAGCGATAATCAGAGCTTTGGTGGATTGACATTCAAAGTGCTACAACAAAAAGCAACAAGAAAGAAGAAAATAAAAAGACTCCTACATCAAATTTGGAGTGCAAAAGAAAGAAAAGAAAAAGAAGAATAAAAAAAGCAAAGAAAAAGTGAAGTAAAATTGATGTGATCCGATTCAGCATCAAAAATGGACTTGCATCTCCAACCTTTCTCAATGTTCAAAGGGGGATTTTGTTTAACTTAATCTTTCTTTATACCATAGTTATGATAATGGCTTACATACATTATATTTATAGTTATGATGATGATATTATGAATGTATGAAGTTATTATTATGAACCACATATTTATATCTTATATTACTTAGCTTATAAATGCTTTCTTTTGTAGGTACATGTTCGGCCACATCATGGGAGCTGATTTAAAGCTAGAATTGAAGTCAATGAGCTAGGAAACCTTACATAGGATGACTTGGGAGATCATGAAGAACAAATGGTGAAAAGTTGTCAGCTGACCCTTGAGCTCATAGCTCACTTGAGCTGGACTTTTGAGCTAGCTAGAGACTTCATTTCAGCTGGAGAGTTGCACCATCATCTTCACCACACAGAGCACTACAAATATGGTCTAGGTCAAATTTTGTGAATTCGTACCTTTTCGCGAAGAGTTGCCAATCCGAGAAGTGACCTTTCACAAGGAGCTGTCCTATGACTCATCTTCATGCAATTCATCTATGGCCAGCTCATCTTCAGCTCAAACTCATGGGAAGTAGCTCAAATGATGAAAGGTTGTTTCACACAAATGTGACCTTTCATAATTGGTTGCTGCCCCATTGATGCCAAGTCACCTAGACACATGTTTGATGCCAAGTCACGCCTAAGTTGCTGTTCATCTACACACCATGGAAGAGTCCATGCCTTAAGCATTCAACACCAACCATGTGAGTGCCACATGACCAGCCACCCATGTGCTTTGCATGTGAATGAATTAGGCGCCAAGATGAAAAGGCTTCTCTCTATTCGGCCTAAACATCATCATGCTTCAAATTGGCGCCAAGATGAAGAGTTATGGGAACCATTCGGCCAAAGACATCTCCCCTCATCCAAGCATCATTTATTTTCGTTTTAAGACATGTACTTTGCCGAAAAGGCATCTATTTATTCGACCAGGCCTTTACAAAACTATAAATAGGCTTTGGCATTCATTTGTAAACTTAACCCTTTGATAATTAAAAATCCTTTTGTGAGATTATTCTCTCTTCAAGTTCTCTTTCAGAACTATATCGATTAAACAAGCCTTTTCTAAAGCTTGTGGCGTCATTTCCTCATTGATACTTCTGGTTCCTAGTTTAAATAACTAGTGGGTCAAAGTACTTTCATACCATCCCTTATAGAACTTATAAGAAACGGGTCTTTGCTCCTTTATAGCATTGGTTCCTTCTTAGTTTTATAAGATACAATCTGTCCATCACCATTATCACGCCAATAACATCATCCTTCCATTACCATTTCATCACCATTAAATCATCCTTCATTCATCAACAAGGCATACTTCATCACCACCATTGGAGGCCGAAGTCAACATCACTTGAAGGAGATTTATTCAACACTTCCGCAGCCCATCTTTGATAACTATTCTATCCATTTCAAATCTTTCCATTTCTATTTACTTTTCATTTCTTAATTATCATATTACTTAATCAATTCTTCTTCTTTTTGTGCATATTACTTTCAATCCAAGGTGTAGCATTTGGTGTCTCTCCTAGATCGAGAAACAACAAGGTTGCCAACTTCTCCATCATTGAAGAAGCCTGGTTAGCCTCACATCAAGTGGTATCAGAGCTTTGGTGGATTGACATTAAAAGTGCTACAACAAAAAGCAACAAGAAAGAAGAAAACAAAAGAGAAAAGAAAAGACTCCTACAACAAATTTGGAGTGCAAAAGAAAGAAAAGAAAAGAAGAAATTCAAAAGCAAAAGAAAAGTGAAGCAAGTTGCAAAGTACACTCAAAGAGAAGCACCATACAATCTGCCCAACATCAAACTTGAAGGAGGTATCCTTGTTGTTTCTTGTGAAGGAAGATAATAAGTGTTGCAACTTGAGTTGTAAGTCATCTTCACTTATTTACTATTTCATTTCCTTTTCTTTCATCTTTTCTTATTCCATTAACCTTATCATCTTTCTTAACTTTTTTTAGCCTATCCTTTATCCTATACCTTAACCATTTCTAAACCGACGCACAAACTAAAGAAACTTGCTCAATCTTGAGTTAGTTCTTTAAAAGGACCCACAAGAGAGAATTGAGCGGTAAAAGGCAAACGAGAGGGTGAGATCAGAAGGGGGATCAGAAAAAGCCAAGGATCATATCCCATAGTGCAAACACGAGAGTGAGTGGAGTGCAATCTGAATTTTCTTGGAGAGACCACGTAAGGTTTTTGTGAGTGTGCTGGTAAGGTTTTTAAATTACTTTATTTCACTAACCATGTCTCAAAGTCCCCGAGGAAATGCAGGAACACCAAACTTACAAATGCAGGCACTCATTGGTGAAATGATGAGAATGTTTCGTGAAGAGTTCGATGCTCTTCATGAAAAGATAGATCAACGCCATGATTTACCACCAACCCGACATAATGGAGCCAATAGAAGGCAACAACAACCACCCCCTCCAGAAGAAGATGTTCAAGAAAATTTTGATGAGGGTGAACAAGCAGCATTCCAAGGCCCTAGACGTGCCATTATTGATGACAATTTGAGCAACATTAAGATCAAAATTCCTCAATTCCAAGGAAAGACTGATCCTGAAGCCTATCTTGAATGGGAAAGCAAAGTGGAACATGTTTTTAGTTGCCATAACTATTCCGAGATGAAGAAAGTAAGATTGGCAGCCATGGAGTTTATAGACTATGCCTTAATATGGTGGGATCAACTTACCCTTAACCGAAGGAGGAATGGAGAACGACCGGTCTCAACTTGGCATGAAATGAAAGGTATTATGAGAAAACGATTCATTCCTGTTCACTATCACCGTGACTTGTTTCAAAAGTTACAGAATCTTAAACAAGGCCATAGGAGTGTGGAGGACTACTACAAAGAGATGGAAGTGGCTATGATCCGAGTCAACATTGAGGAGGATCGTGAAGCAACTATGGCAAGATTCCTTGCTGGACTTAATCCCGAAATTGCCAATACCTTAGAGTTGTATCATTACATCGAATTAGATGAGATGGTACAAATGGCAATGAAGATTGAAAGGCAACTGAAGAAGAGACATACATCTCGTAATGTTGCACCAACACCATCAAAATGGAGTCCAAACATAAAGAAACATACTCCTCCTGTTAAAGAACAAGCTGAATCTTCAAAGACTCAACAAGTAAGTAAAGACCCCAACCGAGGAAAGCAAACCACTGAACGATCAAGAGACATTAGATGTTTTAAATGTCTTGGAAGGGGCCATATAGCTACACAATGTCCTAACCGGAATACCATGCTCTTACATGGAAATGGTGAAATAGAATCAGAACCAGAAGAGGAAGAAGAGGCACCCATTGAAGTCAATGAAGAAATAACTCTTGTTGATCCCGTTGATCAAGGAGAAGCCTTGGTAATTAGAAGGAGTTTGAATCTTCAAGTTGCGGAAGACAATGCACAACGAGAGAACATATTCCATACCCGATGTCAAATAAATGAAAAGGTATGTTTTGTTATCATAGACGGTAGAAGTTGTACTAATGTGGCTAGTACAATAATGGTGGAAAAACTTGGTTTGAAAACAATGAAGCACCCAAATCCATATAAGTTGCAGTGGCTCAATGAACGAGGAGAACTCAACGTTAGCAAACAGGTGATAGTTCCTTTTTCCATTGGCAAATACAAAGATGAGGTTATGTGTGATGTTATCCCTATGCACGCTAGCCATCTACTTCTTGGAAGGCCATGGCAATATGACAAAAGGACTATTCATGATTGTTTTACCAATCAATACTCGTTCAGCCATAAAGGAAAGAAGTTTATCCTAACTCCTTTAACGCCTAAACAAGTTCAGAATGATCAAGTCAGAATGAAACAGAGTGTTGAGGCTATGAGGAAAGGAAAAGCAACAACTATGAAAGAAACTGATCCAAAAACAAGTGCTTATTCTTCAAAGTGCTTGATTCGAGAATGCCTATTGACAAAATGCAAGGTTAAAGATGATTATTCTAACTTTGAACATGCAGATTTTTCCTTTGACTTGCAGGATTTACCAAGAGGCACCAATTGCCAAAAGGAAGATTTAGGAGACGTGACCTTTGGGAACCCAAAAGATGTGTCCATTGAAAAGCAAAAGGACATCAATTTTCATTCAAAGAATGTGTCTTTAGAAGAACCAATGGACGTGACCTATGAGAATCCAATGATCA
This sequence comes from Hibiscus syriacus, assembly GCF_006381635.1. Lineage (NCBI taxonomy): Eukaryota > Viridiplantae > Streptophyta > Magnoliopsida > Malvales > Malvaceae > Hibiscus > Hibiscus syriacus. Next base: position 15,980,232 of record NW_024063533.1, read on the forward strand.
TGCCTATTGGAGTATTAAAAGATACCACTTTTGGGATATCAAGGGACCACAATATTCAAAGCAAAATTACATGGGCATATCTCACTCAAGAGCCTAAAGAAGGGATCCCAATTTCTGACAAGACAGCAACTATGGAATAGAGGAATGTTGAAAAGAAACCACCCTTCGATTTGATGACAAATCGCTTTAAAGAAGGGGGGGATGATGTGATCCGATTCAGCATCAAAAATGGACTTGCATCTCCAACCTTTCTCAATGTTCAAAGGGGGATTTTCTTTAACTTAATCTTTCTTTATACAATAGTTATGATAATGGCTTACATACATTATATTTATAGTTATGATGATGATATTATGAATGTATGAAGTTATTATTATGAACCACATATTTATATCTTATATTACTTAGCTTATAAATGCTTTCTTTTGTAGGTACATGTTCGGCCACATCATGGGAGCTGATTTAAAGCTAGAATTGAAGTCAATGAGCTAGGAAACCTTACATAGGATGACTTGGGAGATCATGAAGAACAAATGGTGAAAGTTGTCAGCTGACCCTCGAGCTCATAGCTCACTTGAGCTGGACTTTTGAGCTAGCTAGAGACTTCATTTCAGCTGGAGAGTTGCACCATCATCTTCACCACATAGAGCACTACAAATATGGTCTAGGTCAAATTTTGTGAATTCGTACCTTTTCGCGAAGAGTTGCCAATCCGAGAAGTGACCTTTCACAAGGAGCTGTCCTATGACTCATCTTCATGCAATTCATCTATGGCCAGCTCATCTTCAGCTCAAACTCATGGGAAGTAGCTCAAATGATAAAGGTTGTTTCACACAAATGTGACCTTTCATAATTGGTTGCTGCCCCATTGATGCCAAGTCACCTAGACACATGTTTGATGCCAAGTCACGCCTAAGTTACTGTTCATCTACACACCATGGAAGAGTCCACGCCTTAAGCATTCAACACCAACCATGTGAGTGCCACATGACCAGCCACCCATGTGCTTTGCATGTGAATGAATTAGGCGCCAAGATGAAAAGGCTTCTCTCTATTCGGCCTAAACATCATCATGCTTCAAATTGGCGCCAAGATGAAGAGTTATGGGAACCATTCGGCCAAAGACATCTCCCCTCATCCAAGCATCATTTATTTTCGTTTTAAGACATTTACTTTGCCGAAAAGGCATCTATTTATTCGGCCAGGCCTTTACAAAACTATAAATAGGCTTTGGCATTCATTTGTAAACTTAACCCTTTGATAATTAAAAATCCTTTTGTGAGATTATTCTCTCTTCAAGTTCTTTTCAGAACTATATCGATTAAGCAAGCCTTTTCTAAAGCTTGTGGCGTCATTTCCTCATTGATACTTCTGGTTCCTAGTTTAAATAACTAGTGGGTCAAAGTACTTTCATACCATCCCTTATAGAACTTATAAGAAACGGGTCTTTGCTCCTTTATAGCATTGGTTCCTTCTTAGTTTTATAAGATACAATCTGTCCATCACCATTATCACGCCAATAACATCATCCTTCCATTAACATTTCATCACCATTAAATCATCCTTCATTCATCAACAAGGCATACTTCATCACCACCATTGGAGGCCGAAGTCAACATCACTTGAAGGAGATTTATTCAACACTTCTGCAACCCATCTTTGATAACTATTCTATCCATTTCAAATCTTTCCATTTCTATTTACTTTTCATTTCTTAATTATCATATTACTTAATCAATTCTTCTTCTTTTTGTGCATATTACTTTCAATCCAAGGTGTAGCATTTGGTGTCTCTCCTAGATCGGGAAACAACAAGGTTGCCAACTTCTCCATCATTGAAGAAGCATGGTTAGCCTCACATCAAAAATTGCAAATACACTCAAAGAGAATCACAATACAATCTGCCCCAACATCAAACTTGAAGGAGGTATCCTTGTTGTTTCTTATGAAGGAAGATAGTAAGCGTTACAACTTGAGTTGTAAGTTATCTTCACTTTCTTACTATTTCATTTCCTTTTCTTTTATCTTTTCTTATTTCATTACTTTATCATTTTCTTAACCTTTTCTATCCTACCTTTATCATAACCATTTCTATACCCTAACCATATTGTTTTAAGCTGACGCACAAACTAAGAAACTTGCTCAATCTTGAGTTAGTTCTTTAAAGGACCCACAAGAGAGAATTGAGTGGTAAAAGGCAAACGAGAGGGTGAGATCAGAAGGGGGATCAGAAAAAGCCAAGAACATATCCCCGAGTGCAAACACGAGTTCAAGTGGAGTGAAGTCTTAAATATCTTTGGAGTGACCAAGTGAGGCTTTTGTGAGTGTGCTGGTAAGGTTTTAATTTTTTTTTATTTTTATACTAACAATGTCTTGTGATCTTCCATCTTTCCAAACATTGGAGGATGAACAACAAAGAACAAACACATTTCACACTCGTTGCCATGTAAATGGTAAAGTGTGTCTTGTAGCTATTGATGGAGGAAGTTGTACAAACATTGCAAGCACATACATGGTTAAGAAATTGGGACTTACAATATTCAAACATCCTAGCCCATATGTTTTGCAAGGATTAAATGAAGATGAAGAGTTAGAAGTCACAAAGCAAGTTGTCATCCCGTTTTCAATCGGCAAATATCAAGATGAAGATCTTTGTGATGTTGTACCAATGGATGTTGGACATATACTTTTGGGAAGACTGTGTCAATTCGATAGACGAGCAATCCATGATGGGTTTACAAACAGATTTTCTATAACCCATAATGGCAAGAAATTCACTTTGATGCCACTTTCTCCTAGTCAAGTGAATGAAGAGCAGCACCATTTGAAGAAAAGAATGGAATCATTCAAAAACGTTCAAATTAATGAGAATCAAAGAGTAGATGAAGAAAACATTGGAGTTGAAAGTGAGAAAGATAAAGTTGGAGAAAAAGAGGAGAGTGAAGAACAAATTTTATCTAACCTTTCTTCTCCTATCCTTCTTTCTGTTTTACAGGGAAATTTCAGAGACGTATCTTTTTAAGGTGATGATTCAAGAATCATGGCTTTTGGAGGACTAAAAGATGTGACTTTTGAAGAACAAATAGTTGTTACTTTTGGTGGTCAACGAAACATATCTCTTGATGTTTCAAAGATAACGTCGTTTGAAGTTCCAAGAGAAGCAACACTTGAAGTGCCAAGAGTTGTGTTTGTTGAAATTCCAAGTGCATTGCCAATTATGAAAAGAATTCAGTAACCAACTCCCATTAAACATCCGCCCTGGTTTGATATGTCCATTCATCTTGTCAATAGTTTTTCATTTACTTATTTTGATTCATTTTGCAGCAATTCAATTAATATATGTGGCATTATTTTATCAATTTATGATGGCAAGGACGATTTAAAGAACATAATTTTTCAAGGAAAGGAGCCAAAGGACGTTACTCGTCAAGAATCTAAGGCTGTGACTCTTCAATCAAAGGACATGATCTTTGGAGGACCAAAGAATGTGTCTTTTAGAATGCCAAAAGTTATGAACGTTCAAAGCAACATCTCTTTCGATTCAAAAGACATCACTCTTGGTCATCCAAAAGATGTGAACAGGGAGTATACTTTTAACCTAACAATGATTCATAATTCCCTTACTTATGAAAGTTTTCTTTCTTTTCAGGACAAGGAGGTTCAAGATACTTATTCAAGGTTCATGACTTTTCACAAAGATCCTTTCATAGATCTTTTCGAAAGGGAATGTCTTGAACAAGTTACTATTGAATGGATATATTTAGAATACAAATCAACAACGATTGAAGGGGTGTACAATTTGGAGAAGTCACATTTCGATTTGAGGACAAATAGCATAAAAGAAGGGGAGGATGATGTGATCCTCTCTAGCACCAACTTTCTGCATGACATACTCACATCATTAAAAATCCATCAAACTCAATATAAGGGAGTTCTGCCTTACTTTATCTTATATTTACTTATTTATGCACTATATATTATTATAAGCATACAATTTCATATTAGACTATGCTTGAATTATCATAACATGTGCATTCATTCATTATGTCCTATGGTTTGCATCATTGATTGATATTCATGCATATAATCTATAGTTGAAATAATAATATTCATTCATTATCGTATGATGCATGAGTTATTATTATAACCTATAGTTCACATCTTTATAATATGCACATTCTTATTACTTTATAATAATTCATATACTTAGCTTATATTATGCTTTCTTTTGTAGGTGCATGTTCGGCCACATGTTGGGAACTGATTTAAAGCTAGCATGGGAGTCAATGAGCTAGGAAAACTTCCATAAGATGACTCGGGAGATCATGAAGAACAAATGATGAAAAGTTGTCAGCTGACCTCAGAGCTCATAGCTCACTTGAGCTGGATTTTTGAGCTAGCTAGAGACTTTGTACCATCATCTTTACCACATAGAGCACTACAAATATGGTCTAGGTCAATTTTTGTGGATTCGTACCTTTCCGCGATGAGTTGCCATTCTGATAAGTGCCTTTTCACAAGGAGCTTTCCTATGACTTGTACACATGTCCTTCATCTATGGCCAGCTCAACTTCAGTTCAAACTCATGGGAAATAGCTCAAATGATGAAATGTTGTTTCACACAAATGTGACCTTTCATAATTAGTTGCTGCCCCATTGATGCCATGTCACCTAGACACATGTTTGATGCCAAGTCACGCCTAAGTTGCTATTCATCTTCACGCCATGGAGGAGTCCACGCCTTAAGCATTCTACACCATCCATGTGAGTGCCACATGACCAGCCACCCATGTGCTTTGCATGTGAATGAAATAGGCACCAAAATGAAGAGGCTTCTCTCTATTCGGCCTAAACATCATCATGCTTCAAGTTGGCGCCAAGATGAAGAGATAGAGGAACCATTCAGCCAAAGACATCTCCCCTCATCCAAGCATCATTTATTTTCGTTTTAAGACATGAACTTTGCCGAAAAGGCATGTATTTATTCGGCCAAGCCTTTACAAATCTATAAATAGGCTTTGGCATTCATTTGTAAACCGAACCCTTTGATAATTAAAATCCTTTTGTGAGATTATTCTCTCTTCAAGTTCTTTTTAGAACTATATCAATTAAGCAAGCCTTTCTAAAGCTTGTGGCGTCATTCCTTCACCTTGATACTTCTGGTTCCTAGTTTAAATAACTAGTGGGTCAAAGTCATTTCTTACCATCCCTTGTAAGACTTATAAGAAACGAGTCTTTGCTCTTTATAGCATTGGTTCTTTCTTAGTTTTATAAGATACAATCTGTCCATCACCATTATCACGCCTATATCATCACCATAGTCCATCACCATTATCACGCCTATATCATCACCATATTCAATCACCATATCACGCCCATATTATCACCAACTTATAAATTTTCATTTCTTCATCTTTGAATTATCCTTCATCCTCTACAAGGCATTCGTCCATCACCACCATTGGAGGTCGAATCCATCATCACTTGAAGGATCATTCTACAACACTTCCGCAGCCCTTCTTTGATAACTAATCTATCCATTTCAATTCTTTCCATTTCCATTTACTTTTCATTTCTTAATTATCATATTACTTAATCAATTCTTCTTCTTTTATGCAGATTACTTTCAATCCAAGGTGTAGCATTTGGTGTCTCTCCTAGATCGGGAAACAACAAGGTTGCCAACTTCTCCATTATTGAAGAAGCCTGGTTAGCCTTACATCATTTTAGCTAACCAAGCTACCATAATATGCCTTGCTTTGTGTTTCACCTATAGGAATTAACAAACAAACCAAGTAAGCAATGTGTGAGCTCATTTAAGGTAAAATGCATGTTGTCGTGAGGTGTTTGAGTGATATAAGCTATGAATGATCATCTAGAAGCTAAGATAACATGTATAAAAGCTAGATAAAAGGCATAGGACGTTCATGAGCTTTAAGAAAACATATATGAGCTAGAAAATAGATGCATGCATGCAAATGAGCTAAAGAATCATGGAATTAAAGCTAGTGAGCTAATGTAAACATAACATGAGATAGAATAACATGACATGAGTTAATGAATGAATGAATACATGCTGCCATGATATGTAAATGATATACAAACATAATAAATGAATCTAAACCATGCGTAAGACATAATATAAAGCTAAGTAAAAATGTGAAAACATATGTTATGCGTGAAAATCATATAATATGCAAGTGAATGATAACATATGATTATTCAATCATAGTTTAAAATGCAAATGTATGCTCATAATAATATATATAGTATATAAATGAGTAAATATAATATAAAGTAAGGTAGAACTCCCTTAGATTGAGCTTGATGAATCTTTAATGATGTGAGTGTGTCATGAAGAAAGTTGGTGTTAGACATGATCACATCACCTTTAGCCTCATTTTATGATTGTACACGCCATAAATGGATTCATGATGGTGGAAATGCATCAGGTGTGAACAGGGCTCTTTATTTGGTGTAAATCCCGTACTTATTTCCAGCCTGCACTGTCTTAATTAATCTGGGCATATCTTGAGATCCCAATATTGGATTGATATGATTAAAAGTGCGTTGGAAAGATAAGAGATAGGGGATTAAATGTTAAGAAGACTTTAGCACCCAAATATGCTTGTAATATGTTCAAATATGACGATCAATCTGACTGACGTGAACTGTCCATCCAACTCTTCAATTGCCTTTAGTCTATGATGTAAGGTAATTCTACCTTTTCATTTGATTGTGGATCTAGGAAGGAAGCAAAACAACCTGCACAAGTGAATGGCTCAAAACAGAATGGATAAGGGTAGTAAGTGTATGGTTTAATAGGTAGGCTATTTAATAAATGAGAGATAGAAGCGGAAGATGATTGAAATGGTTATGGTTATGGCGATGAAACAAAAGGATGGTTGTGAGGATAGTATCTTAAAGAATGCTCAAAGAAGAACCAATGCTATAGAGAGCAAAGACCCAATCTTTATATTGTTTCTTCAAGGGGTGGTGATAAGTACTTTGACCCACTAGTTATATGAACTAGGAACCAGAAGTATCAAGATGAAAGAAGAGGGTTGACGCCACAAGTATAAATTATACTTGATAAGTCGATAAAAAGTCACCATGACTTAAGGAAGAGAATAATCTCACTTTGATTAATAAAAATGGTCTCATTACAAATGCTGAATGCTTTCCTATTTATAGGAAATGGAGGGCATGGCCGAATAGAGACATAATGGTTCAGCCAGCCCATGTATCTCCCTATAAAGACATAATTTAAATGCTAAAAGAGATGATGGTTTGGCCCTTGATGGAGGGAAATGATCCTTGGCCGAATAATTCTTGTATCCCTTCAAATTGGCGCCAAATGGGAGAGGAGATGATGCTTGGCCGAATGGTTAAATGGCTCTTCATCATGGCGCCTAAATGAGATCATATGCACGGCACATGGGGGCTGATCATATGGCACGCACATGGGTGTTCTAGGGAGCCTTGTGCATGGGATGATGGCTGGTCATGTTCTCTCTCTTGGGCATGCATGTGTCTCTTCCAAGCTAGCTTGAGTTGTGGAGCTAGCTAGTAAACATGGGCTGTTTGTGAACAAGCTTCCTAGCTAAGTCCTTGTGAGCTCCTTAACATTATGTTTAGCTACATTCAGCTACCTTTGACATCACTTTTGGTAACTCAGATCCAAATAGTCCAACTAGCTAAGTTTAGCTAGCCTTAAGCTCCTCCAACTGAATCGAGCTTCCCTTAGTGTTCCATGAGCTGCCTTTTACTTTGTAAGCTGTTTGTGAGCTGCATATGACGTCCAAATCATTCACCAAGCTACCTCAACGTTCATTATGCTCCAATGTACCTACATGTGCAAGGAAACAAGGTAATTCCATGGTATTGAGTTAATATGAGCTAATTACCTTGCTGCCATATTTGATTATGGTAATGTGAGCTAAGTTTGAATGTCATGAGCTAATTATATCATCTCCTAATATGTGTAAGGTAAGGTATAAATCCTAAGAGCTAATATGAATGCAAATGAACTAATGAAATGCATTATAAGTATGTTGCCTTGATGTATATGTTATAATCATGCATAATATAATTATATAGCTATCCTAACATGCTTAAAATATTAAAATAACAATGTGTATGATGTATTCATACTAAGTTATTCTTTAACTTCATAACTAATATCCTTAGCATGATATGTAATATAATAGTATATATTATAAGGTTATTATAAAGTAAATGCATTAAAAGAATGTTCAAGAGTACTCCCTTTATAGTTGAAAACGTGCTTGCATCAGTCTACTTAGCATCCAATGTACCTAGACAAAGTATGTAAACAAATAATTAGATAGGAATTGAGCTATTATAATTATGAATGTATGCTTCCACCTATTTTAATAATGCAAATGAGCTAACTATGAATGCATATGCATTGAATGAGTTCTATAAAGATGTGAATTAATAAGTCATGCATGAATATCATATATTATACATATAAATGACAGAATATAATATTCAAACAAAATTAAGAATAAGATAAACATATTTGCGTGACATGTAATGCATAAATGAGTAAATAAATAATAAAATAAGGTAAGACTCCCTTAGAATCAACAAGGTAGAAGGTCCATGAAGTGATCATGTGTTGAAGAAGTTTGGTCATTGGCATGATCGCATCATCCCCCTCTTCTTTAGAGCGATTTGTCCTCAAATCGAAGGCTTCTTTCATTGATTGATCCATTGGTGTAAGAAAGTATGAATGAAGATCATTATGCCTATTAGGGTATGCATGAATTTCTTTGAATCCTTCAAGTAGGTAAGTCACGCCAACTTTAGTCTTTGTACCCTTCCACATTATGAATCTTGAATAGTTGGATAATGCTCGCTTCTTTTCCTTGAATTGATGATCACAATAAAGAACACTTGCAAGTAAATGATTCAATGAGCTGCAAAAAAGAAATAAGTTAGAACATGAAACATCATTAACAATGTGAATGAACGTACAAGATTCATTAAAGTTCATGAATGAAATTTGGCTCGTTGAAACTTCCCTTTCATAAGGTTGTTTGAACTTTGAATGTAGAATGAATGTACATCAAATTTCAAAGAGCACATGCTTTGGAATACCAAATGTTACAACCTTTGGAACTTCAATGGACAAATGTGATTCATTAATTTGCAATGGTATGGTCTTTGGAATAACCTACAAATCAAATGAAAGAATAGAAAGAAAAGATTGATTAGTATAAAGTAAAACTTCCTTATCCTCACATTCTTTTCTCTCATGCTCATGTTTGTTTTGAATTCTCTCTTCAATCTCACTCTCATGTTTTACAACAAACTCATCTTCACTCTCAATGCTCTTACTCTCATTTTCAATTACTCCAATGGATTTCTCACGCAAAATCACACTCTCATTTTCAACTCCAAATGTCTTGGTTTTCTCACGATGTTCTTCTTTGAGTTGTGCATGTTCAACTCTCTCCACTCTTATTTGTTTTTCATGTAAAACTTCTCTTTCAACTTTCATCATGGCTTTAGTTTCCTCCCATTCCTCTATACGTGACTTAAGGGTCTCTTGGCATTCATGGACTTGATTTGGGCACATTGGAACCAACGTGATCTTTCTCCCTTGGTGTTTGAATGAATACTTATTGGAGAACCCATCATACAATGCTTGTTTATCAAACTACCAAGGTCGAACGAAAAGAAGATGGCTTGAATTAATGGAGGCAACATCATAAAAGACTTCATCTTCATATCTCCCAATTGAAAAGGGCACAAGTACTTGCTCTATGACTTCGAACTCTTCATCTTCATTTAATCCTTGAAAAATGTATGGGCTGGGATGTTTGAATGTTGTAAGTCCCAACTTCTTGACCATGTATGTGCTTGCAATGTTTGTACAACTTCCACTATCAATGGCTACAAGACATACTTTGCCATCTTTAGCGTTTACATGGCAACGAGTATGAAATGCATTCTCTCTTTGTTGAATGTTCTCCATTGCGTGGGAAGAGGAAAGATCAAATAACATTGTTAGTAAAAATTTGAAATGTGAAAATTAGGACCTTACCAAATTTCACACAACAAAACCTCACGGTCACTCCAAAAAAAACATTGTGATGTCACTCTACTCAAGCACTCGTGTTTCACTCGGGAATATGTCTTTGGCTTTTGTAATTCCCCTTCTGATCTCACACACTCGATTAGCCTTTTTCCACTCGTTCCTCTCTTGTAAAGTTCTTAAAAGAACTAACTCGAGACCTTTCAAGTGCTATGGACGTCGGCTGAAAATTTTGTTAGTGTAGAGGAAAAAATAGAAAGGTAGAAAGATAAAATAATGAAGGGTGGTCTTATAAAATGAAGAAAAAGAAAGAAAGGTTCACTTACTATGCAAAGATACTCACCACCTTCCTAGAAGAAACAATCAAAGGTCTTGAAGACTTCTTTAGGATCGGTTGGAATGATGATGTTGCTTGTCACCTTTGGAACCTCTTTGCATTTTGCTTTCTTTGTTTCCTTTTTTTAGTTTTTCTTCACTTGGAATCCCTTGTTGATGTTGGGATTAACTTGCTGATTTTTTTTGCACTTCTCTTTTTGATTTTCCTTTTATTAAATGGTAGGATGTTGCTTTTGCTTGTTCTTGGTGCAATCCACCTTAGCTCTGATTACCATATGATACAGTTCAACATAGCCTCACTTGGATGGATGGTGAAGTAAAGGTTGTACATTTGATTGTTTCGATCTAGGAAAGCAACAAGGATCCTGCACAAACAACAAAGCTCAAAAAAAATAGTTAAATGGAAGTAATGAAATGGAAAGATAAATATGGCAGCGGAATATATATATAAGTTGGTGATATGTTTAAAGGAAATGATGAAGTATGGTAATGGAAGTAGAATGAAGGTGATGGAGATGAATATGAAAAGTAGTATCTCAAAGAAGACTCAAAGAAGAACCAATGTTAAAGAACAAAGACCCAGACTTTATATTGCTTATTTAAGGGATGGTAAACAAGGACTTTGACCCACTATCTATAAAGAGATAGGAACCAGAAGTATCAGGGTGACATAGATAGGGGTGACGCCACAAGCATAAGCTTGATAAGTCGATAAAGTTCACTTAAGAACTAAAGAGAGAAACTCTCACAAATATATAATTAAACAAAGTGAATTGGTTTCTTACAAATGAAATGGAAAGCTATTTATAGGCCTAAGAGATGTCTAGGATGCACATACAAGATTTAATGATTGAACATTCATGGATGAATGTTTATCCTTACGTAGATACAATGTACGTCCCCTATGCAAGTTCATGGACTAATAAAATAAATGAATGTTCATCCATTTAAGTGAATACATCTTCATAGCCGAATTCATCCTCTCTTGATGTGAACATGTTGGTTCATTTCCTTGCATGAATTTGGAGGAATGTTTCATTGTATGTTCGGCCCCCTTTGGAATGCATGCACCAAGTGTGAACATGACTCATAGGCTCCCTTCATGTACTTGGATTTGGTGAATGAGTTTGAAAATAATGCATCCATCTCCCTTGAATGTGAACAAGTCCTTTAGCCTCATTGTATGATTGTACACACCATAAATGGATTCACGAAGGTGGAAATGCATCAGGTGTGAACAGGGCTCTTTATTTGGTGTAAATCCCGTACTTATTTCTAGCCAGCACTATCTTAATTAATCTGGGCATATCTTGAGATCCCAATATCGGATTGATATGATTCAAAGTGCATTGGAAAGATGCGAGATAGGGGATTAAATGTTAAGAGACTTTAGCACCCAAATATGCTTGGAACATGTTCACAAATGATGATCAATCTGACTGACGTGAACTGTCCATCCAACTCTTCAATTGCCTTTAGTCTACTTAGCATCCAATGTACCTAGAAGTATGTAAACAAATAATTAGATAGGAATTGAGCTATTATAATTATGAATGTATGCTTCTACCTATGTTAATAATGCAAATGAGCTAACTATGAATGCATATGCATTGAATGAGTTCTATAAAGATGTGAATTAATAAGTCATGCATGAATATCATATATTATACATATAAATGACAGAATATAATATTCAAACAAAATTAAGAATAACATAAACATATTTGCATGACATGTAATGCATAAATGAGTAAATAAATAATAAAATAAGGTAAGACTCTCTTAGAATCAACAAGGTAGAAGGTCCATGAAGTGATCATATGTTGAAGAAGTTTGGTCATTGGCATGATCGCATCATATATCATCTCATAAGATGTGTAAGATAATGCATGAAGCTTAAGATCTAATATGAATGCATATGATCTAATAAAATGAATTATAATGATGCTGCCTTTATGTATATATGATAATCATGCTTAATATAATTATGAGACTATTCTAACATGCTTAAATACCAATGCGCATGTTGTGTTCATACTTAGTTATTCTTTAACTACATAACTAATATCTTTAGCATGATATGTATTATAATAACATATATTATAAGACTAGTATAAAGTAAATGCGATATAAAGATGTTCAAGAGTACTCCCTTTATAGATAAAAACGTGCTTGCATCACACATTGTTAATGATACTTCATGTTCTAACTTGTTTCTATTTTACAGCACATTGAATCATTTACATGGAAATGTTCTTGCTTGTGATCATCAATTCAAGGAAAAGAAACGAGCATTATCCAACTATTCAAGATTCATAATGTGGAAGGGTACAAAGACTAAAGTTGGGGTGACTTACCTACTTGAAGGATTCAAAGAAATTCATGCATACCCTAAAAGGCATAATGATCTTCATTCATCCTTTCTTACATCAATCAATCAATCAATGACAGAAGCACTCGATTTGAGGAAAAATCGCTCAAAAGAAGGGGGAATGATGCGATCATGCCAAGGACCAAACTTCTTCAACACATGATCACTTCATGGACATTCTACCTTGTTGATTCTAAGGGAGTCTTACCTTATTTTATTATTTATTTACTCATTTATGCATTACATGTCATGCAAATATGTTTATGTTATTCTTAATTTTTGCTTAAATATTATATGCTGTCATTTAAATGTATAATATATGATATTCATGCATGACTTATTAATTCACATCTTTATATAACTCATTCAATGCATATGCATTCATAGTTAGCTCATTTGCATTATTAACATAGGTAGAAGCATGCATTCATAAATATCATAGCTCAATTCCTATCTAATTATTTGTTTACATACTTTGTCTAGGTTCATTGGATGCTAAGAAGACTAAAGGCAATTGAAGAGTTGGTTGGACAGTTCACGTCAGTCAGATTGATATACATTTTTGAACATGTTACAAGCATCTTTGGGTGATGAAGTCTCTTAAAATTTAATCCCCTATCTCTTATATTTCCAACGCATTTTGAATCACATCAATCCGATATCAGGATCTTGATATATTCCCGGATTACTGAAGACAGGCTGGAAAAAAGTACCTGATTTGCAACCATTCATCTCCTTCAAAGGATTTATGCATGAGAGGCATTAATGGAGACATGCATGGACGAGAAAAGAGTATTAAAATGAATCAGAACATTTTTTTAAGGTGAAAGGTTTCATTCAAAGGTTTTTAAGTTCATCCATTCATGCATATTCATGCAAGAAGCCAAATAGTCATGTTCACACAAGGGGAGAAGAATTTCAGCCAAGATACATTCATGAACTTTCATCCATAGAAGACAAATCACACATGTTCACACATGGGAGGAAGGATTCAGCCATGAAGATACATTCATGAAGATTTATTCATTAATTGATCATACATTCACCATTGACCGTACATTGTATTTCCTAAGGGATGAACATTCATCCATAAATGTTCAATCATTAAATCTTGTATGTGCATCCTAGACATCTCTTAGGCCTATAAATAGGTTTCCATTTCATTTGTAAGAACCAATTCACTTTGTTTAATCAAATATTTGTGAGAGTTTCCCTCTTTAGTTCTTAAGTGAACTTTATCGACTTATCAAGCTTATGCTTGTGGCGTCACCCCTATCTATGTCACCCTGATACTTCTGGTTCCTATCTCTTTATAGATAGTGGGTCAAAGTCCTTGTTTACCATCCCTTAAAGAAGTAATATAAAGATTGGGTCTTTATTCTTTAACATTGGTTCTTCTTTGAGTCTTCTTTGAGATACTACTTTTTATATTCATCTCCATCACCTTCATTCTACTTCCTTTACCATACTTCATCATTTCCTTTAAACATATCACCAACTTATATATATATTTCGCTGCCATATTTATCTTTCCATTTCATTACTTCCATTTAACTAATTTTTTGAGCTTTCTTGTTTGTGCAGGATCCTTGTTGCTTTCCTAGATCGAAACAATCAAAGGTACAACCTTAACTTCACCATCCATCCAAGTGAGGCTAGGTTGAACTGTATCACCTTTCTGATTAATATAAGTGAGATTATTCTCTTCCTTAAGTCCTGGTGACTTTTATCGACTTATCAAGTATTTTATACTTGTGGCATCAACCCTCTTTTCACCTTGATACTTCTAGTTCCTAATTCTTATAACTAGTGGGTCAAAGTACTTCATACCACCCCTTAAAGAAGCAATATAAAGTCTGGGTCTTTTCTCTCTATAGGATTGGTTCTTCTTTGAGTCTTCTTTAAGATACTACCCTCACTACCATCCCTTTATTTCATCAACCATAAACCATAGCCATATCAACCATCTTCCGCTTCCATCTCTCATTTTAAACATCCCACCTATTCACTCATACGTTTATCATCCTTAACCCTCTCTTTTTGAGCCATTCACTTATACAGGTTGTTTTGCTTTCTTCCTAGATCCACAATCAATTATTAAGGTACAAGTGCCTTACATCACCTGGCGAAAAGATAAACTACCAATGAAAAATGACGATGGACGAAACATGAAACCAAACTTCTTTATGAAGAAACATGATGGTTCATTGCTGGAAAATGGAGGCACTCCTACGAAAAATGGTAATGGTTGGGATTCAAAATCACAACTCTTCACCAAGGGTTCTAATCTTCAATAGGTAAGTACCCTTTCATTTGAAACCTCATATCTCTTCACTTTTTAGGACTAACCAAATGAAAGGTCACTTCCAAAAGAGATATCCTTAGAAGAAGATCATTCCCAAAAGGTAGCTGTTGGTAATTTATATTCCAAAGAAAGGCCTAAAAGGAGATCTTGTGAAAGGGTACCTATTAGAAGAACACATTCATTCAAAGGATGCTTTCTTTTAGCAAAGGAACGTAAAGCTATCTAAGCATAGAACGATAAACCCTTCAAAAGTTTTAATTTAAGGTCAAATCGCCTTAAAGAAGGGGGATGATGCAAGCACGTTTTTACATACAAAGGGAGTATTCTTAAATATTTCTATGTTATATTTACTTTATACTAGTTTGATCATCTATGCTTTTATGATATATATCATGTTAAGGTTACTAGTTATGTAACTAACAGATAACTTAGCATGAACACATCTTTATAATTGATGCACATTTATATTTAAATATGTCAAGCATGTTAGGATAGTCTTGCATTCATATTAAGCATGATTCATTACATTTAAAAAGTGGCAGCATACTTATCATTCATTTGATTAGCTCATATGCATTCATTTTAGCTCTTAAACCTTATACATTAGCTACATATATTATATGATGATATACTTAGCTCATGTCATGAATTCATAGCTCACAAGACCATGATCATGCACGACAGCAGAGTAAATAGCTCACACAAGCTCAATACCATTAAATTACCTTGTTTTATTTACACATATAGATACATTGGAGCATGGAACATGTTTGGATAGCTTGGTGGAGTATTTGAAAGTCATATGTAGCTCACAATCAGCTCACAAATATCATGGCAGCTCATGAAACACTAAGGAAAGCTCAACTTAGTTGGAGGAGCTCAAGGCTAGCTAACTTAGCTAGTTGGACTATTTGAAGATAAGTTGCTAGAGCTGACATCAAGTGTAGTTGAATGTAGCTGAAAAAGATGCTATGAAGCTTGGAAGGTCATGGCTAAGGAGTTCATTCACCACCAACATTAACATCGATAGCTAGCTAAGCACATGCCAGCTTGAAGGTAGCTCAAGTCACGCCCAAGGTTGATGCCCATGCTTGGCCTTCATCCTATGCATAAGGTTGTACCACAAGCATCATAGAGAGCCATATGCATGCCTTGTGACCAGCCAAGACATGTTCTAGGCGTATGACTCCATTTAGGCGACAAGATGAATGGCCACCTATCCATTCGGCCAAGCATAATTTCCTCTCTAATTTGGCGCCAACTTGAAAGGCTTCAAGTACTATTCAGCCATGAGACATGCCCCTCCATTCCAACCGAACCAGCACCTCTTTATTCATGTATTTATTAATTAAATTATATCATTATAAGGAGACACAAAGGCTGGCCGAACCACCATATACCTATTCGGCCAAGTCCCTTCAAAAACTATAAATAGGCTAGTCCTATTTCATTTGTACACACACCTTTCATATAATTAAAAGTGAGATTGTTCTTTTTTGCTTAAGTCCTTGCAACTTTTATCGACTTATCAAGTAATTTATTACTTGTGGCGTCAATCCCCTTTTCGTTGATACTTGTGTTCCTATCTCCATATATATAGTGGGTCCAAGTCCTTGTTACCACCCCTTAGAAAGGATTTGTAAGGCTGGGTCTTTGCTCTCTATAGCATTGGTTCTTCCTTGGTCATTTCTAAGCTACTATCCTCACAGCCTTCAATTGTTTCATCACCCAAATCATAGCCATAACAACTTACTTCCACTTCCATTTCTTATATCATAACTAACCTACCATTTCACCTTTATGATAGGCAAGCGGTGGCGGATTGATGAACGTTGCTCTTGTTGAAGAATCAAACCTAGAAAAGATTTAGACTCGATGAAGAACAATAAGGGATGAATGGGGAAGGTAGCGGCAATAGCTAGGATTCTTTAGGGTTTCTTTTTAGTGTTGGAAATAAGATAAGAAATAAGATTAAAACAAGATAAATAAAAGATAAAGGAATTGAAAATAAAGAAAAATAACCAAGAAATCAAAAGATCTCCCTTATGAAAGTGAAAGGTAAAGATGATTGATGGCGTGGATTGATATATGGAAAATCGATGGATAATGTCCTATCGAGCCCTCCTAGTCGCAATGAAAAGGCAAACACGATAATATGGCTCTAACCAACCCTCCTAGTTGCAATGAAAAGGAAAATTAGAGTGTGAAGATTAATCTCCCTCACAAGAACTTGAAAGAACTCCAGGAGAAGAAACTTCGAAGGCACGAGGAAATCAGCACTTGCAAAAACGAACTCTCGTTGTATTATTAATCAAAGAAATCTGATTTACATAGTTGAATGAAACCTCCTATAGGGGCTGAATCCTAAAGGTTCTAAATAACTAGAGAATAAAATAATAATAAACTAAACATGATTTAACTCTAATTTCTAATAAAATAATAATAACTAAAAATATTATTTTAACCCAACCTTAATTCCTAATAAAATAATAAATCTGATCCTAAATGATAATTGATCATCCTATATTAAATTATATTACAAATAATCAATATAAATATTGAAAATTCGTAATATTTACAAAATCACGTATTAATCCCGTATAGGATTTCATGCATGCACCACCTTCAGTAAAATGACCATATCTTGAGTTCCCAATATCAAATTGATGCGATTCAAGAATCGTTGGAAAAATAAGGGACAAACGGTTGTATCTCCAGAATACATGTTGACCGGATAACAACTGGATCCCCTTTAAAACGTTGTTACAAATGTGCTGCTATTAGACCCTTACGGATGAATGCTTGAACTACGATTTGAAGCTTGTCTTTAAGAAGTTTGGTCCAGCCTCGTGTGATAGGGCCAATTGGTATAGTAAATTCATCATCCTTAGATTTAGGTTTTGTGGTGCATGTATCATCTCCCCCTTCCTTAAAAGGATTCGTCCACAAATTTGAAATATCAAAAGGAGATAAGTCAGAAACATTAAAGGATGCACTCACGTTATACTCACCGGGAAGATCAATGCGGTAGGCATTGTCATTGATTCGTTCAAGGACTTGGAATGGGCCATCGCCTCATGGGTCTAGCTTGGATTTCCTTTGTGTCGGGAACCTTTCTTTTCTCATGTGAACCCATACCCAATCTCCTGGTTCAAAGGTGACATGTCGTCGGTCCTTGTTAACTCAATTTGCAATTGCCTCGTAGGTTTTCTCCATCTTGAGTTTAGCTTTGGCGTGAATGTCTTTGACAAGGGTAGCCTTCTTTTCACCATCTAAACTGGTAATCTGATCTAAAGGTAAAGGAATAAGATCCAAAGTAGTTAATGGGTTAAAACCATAAACTATTTCGAATGGAGAATAACCTGTTGTAGAGTGAATTGATCGATTGTAAGCAAACTCAACAAAAGGTAAACATTCTTCCCAATTACGAGTATTCTTACCTACCACCGTTCTTAGCAAAGATCCTAGAATCTGATTTATTACTTCAGTTTCTCCATCGGTTTGAGGATGACAAGAAGTGGAATAGAGAAGTTTTGTGCCAATCTTACCCCATAATACCTTCCAAAAGTGGCTTACGAACTTAGTGTCACGATCGGATACAATGGTGTGAGGAATACCATGAATACGAACTATTTCTCAAAAGAACAAATCAGCAATGTATGTGGCATCGTCCGTTTTATGGCAAGGAATAAAGTGTGCCATCTTTGAGAATATGTCCACAACCACAAAAATACTATCTCGTCCTTTCTTAGTGCGGAGTAAGCCAAGTATAAAATCCATCAATAAATCGATCCAAGGATAAGAAGAAATCGGTAAAGACGTGTACAAACCATTAGGATTTACCTTTGACTTTTCTTATTTGCATGTGATGCATGATGCACAAATCTTTTCCACTGTTTTACGCATGTGCAGCCAAAAGAAGTGTTCCATGACCATAACGAGTGTTTTGTGAACACCGAAGTGTCCCATGAGTCCTCCGACATGTGACTAGTGAACTAAGAACTCTCGCAAAGAGCCTTGTGGTATACACAACCTGTTCATGCGAAAAAGAAACCAATCTACAAGATAAAACTTGTTAAAAGCACCTTTTACACATTGTTTATAAATCTCAGAAAAATCTGGATCGTTAGGATAAAGTTTTTTGATATGTGCAAAACCAAGAATAGTAGCATGCATTTGAGTGATAAGTGTGTATCGTCAAGATAATGTATCAGCTACGATGTTATCTTTCCCTTGTTTATATTTGATGATGTAAGGAAAAGATTCAATGAACTCAACCCATCGAGCATGTCGTTTGCTTAACTTACCTTGTCCATTTAACCATTTGAGTGTTCATGGTTCGTATGAATAACTTGTTGCCATACTTCGAGTGCTCAGACGAGTGCAAGAAGTTCCTTGTCGTAGGTAGAGTAGTTCAATTGTGCACCTTTTAACTTTTCACTAATGTAAGCGATAGGTTGTCTTTCTTCCATGAGGACGGCACCAATGCCTATGCCTGAAGCATCACATTCTAGCTCAAAGGTGTTAGAAAAATTGGGAAGATAAAGAATAGGGGCAGAACATAACTTATCTTTAAGAAGTTCAAAAGATTTTTGTTGTAGTGGTCCCCATTTGAATTCAACTGACTTTTTGATGATCTCGGTTAATGGTGCAGCAATGGTTGAGAAATCTTTGACAAAGCGACGGTAGAAACTTGCCAAACCATGAAAATATCTTACCTCAGTGATGGAAGTAGGCATGGGTCATTCTTGAATTGCCTCGACCTTCTCTTTATCTACATGGATACCATGTACACTAACTATAAAGCCTAAAAACATAAGCTTATCACTGTAAAACACACACTTATCCATGTTAGCATATAAATATTCTCGTCGAAGAACTTTGAGAACCATTCGAACGTGAATGGCATGAGAATCAAGAGAAAATGAGTATATAAGAATGTCATCAAAGTAAACGACAACAAATTTACCTATAAACTCCTTAAGAACGTGATTCATTAATCTTATGAAGGTGCTTGGAGAATTTGTGAGTCCAAAGGGCATAACAAGCCATTCATACAAGCCAAACTTTGTCTTGAATGTTGTTTTCCGTTCATCACCTTCTTTCATTCGAATTTGATGGTAACCACTCTTCAAGACAATTTTGGTGAAGATACTTGCACCATGTAGTTCATCTAACATATCATCTAGGCGTGGAATAGGATGCCTATACTTGGTTGTTATTCGATTGATAGGTCGACAATCTACACACATTCAGAATATGCCATTTTTATTTGGAACTAGGATAACGGAAACCGCACAAGGACTAAGACTCTCACGAATGTGTCTTTTTTGTAACAATGAATCTATTTTTCGTTCCAATTCCTTCGTTTCCTCAGGATTGCATCGGTAAGCGGGGCGGTTTGGTATAGTTGATCCAAGGATAAAGTCGATTTGATGTTTGATTCCTCTTGTAGGTGGTAAACAATCTGGTGGGTTGCTTAAGACATCTTGAAACTCCTGCAATAAAGAAGAAAATACACTAGGCAAATCTGTGATAGTTGATAAAATGGAGTCCTTGAAATGGAATAGAATGCACAACCTATTTTGAAAAAGGGTCTCTCGCAAGTCTTTTGCACTTGCATAAATATTTTGAGGCACTCTTTTATTTTCACATTGAGGGTTACTCACCACCCGTGGGTCATTTGTTTGGTTTTTATCGGTTTTGACCACTTTTGCCTTTTGTTTTAAGTTCCCTGTCTCCTTGAGAATTCGTTGTTGATCTATGAGAATCTCTTTGGGGGGTAGAGGGTTAAGTCGGAACAGTTTACCTTTTATTGGAATTATGTAAGTGTTCTTCCGGCCATAATATGTGATGTCGTTGTTGTATTGCCAAGGAAGTCCTAGGAGGATGTGGGATGCTTTCATCGAAATTACATCACACCATACATCGTCACAATACTTTCCCATCTTGATATTAACGAGAAATTGTTTAACCACCTTCATCTCAGCACTCTTATTAAGCCATTGTAAGCAATAAGGTTTCGGATGTCGTTGGCAAGGAAGTTTGAGTGATTCAACAACGTTAGAGCTAATGACATTGACATAACTACCATTGTCAATGATGATGGAGAATGGTTGTTCCTTGATTAGGCAGCATGTGTGGAAGATGTTGGAACGTTGTATGTCAGACTCATCGGATGCTTGGATGTTCAAGGTATGGCGGATCACTATCTTCTTTGGCTTCGACATGTGTTGGAATGTCGGGGATGTCATCATCAAAGTCAGAATTGTATGATCCATCACCTAGTATGGTTAGGGTCCTCGTGTTTGGGCAATTACGGCTAATTTGGCCTCTTCCTAAGCATTTAAAACACTTGATGTCTCTTGCTCGGGTATCATCTTTAGAGGCTGGAAGTGTGTCATTCTTTACTGGTCATTGTTTCTCCTTGTCTGGCTTGTCCTCTCTAGACTTTTTTTGAGAAGATGTAGTAGAAGATGTGGAAGGAATTGAAGGATTACCTTGGTGAGATAATGAAGTACCTTGGTATTGTTCTCTGAATCGAAATCTCTTTTGGAGTTGTTCTTCGATTATCATTGCTTTCTTTAGTGTATCTTCAAGGTTTTCATACCCATGGAGATCAAGAAGATTAGTGATGTTTGGGTTTAAGCCGACAACGAATCTTGACATAGTGTCCTCTTCTTCTTCGGTTATGTTAACCCTATTGAGTAAGGACTGCATCTCCTTGTAGTAATCTTCAACTGAACTTCTACCTTGTCGAAGTTGGTGTAGTCGTTGTTTAACTTCTTGTGTATAATGTGTCGGTAGGAATCGGTTCCTCATGACATGTTTGAGTTCGGTCCAATAAGTGATTGGTTGAATTTAGAAGTTTTCAATCTTTTTCCTTGTTTGCATCCACCAAGTGTGAGCATATCCTTCGAATTCCAAAGTAATGAGGGGAACTTGTTCAGTTTGGGGGCAGTCATGGTATGCGAACATGAGATCAACTTTTCCTTCCCAATCCATGTACTTGTCCGGATCATAGTCTCCTTTAAAAGACGGGATCGTGAACTTTGGTTTTGCAAAGAGTTCGGGTGTTTGAAAACGTGGTTGTGCTCTCCTGGGGGCCAAAAGTTCAACATTGTTTGGCCTTGGATTCTGGTTTGGAAGATCTAGTTGTAGTTCTTGTCGTCCTCTCAAGGCATTGTTAAGTTGATCAAATTGAGTTGTGAGTCGTTCAAGTGCGGCTAAGATAGCCGTAAGTGTCTCATTGTTATTGTCGCTCATCCTGCAATTATAACACTGAAAAGAAGATTTTAAAGTAAGATAAAAATAAAAGGAAGTAAATTCAACAAAGCAAGAAACCTCACAAGTCACTCCAAGAAAGTAACACAACGAGAGGCAAATAAGCCGATATTGTACTCGTTAAAACTCACTTCACCAAGTAGTCTTCCACAGTTCGTATCGGAGTTTGATTACTAGCAAAGACGATAAGAAAAAACTTAAAAGTTCTAAGAGGCCAAACAAGGGTTAGACTCCAAGAGAACGAGAATGCAAAGAAGGAAGAAGTATGCAAACTCTTTAGTCCTACTAACACAAGAAAGATAATGTGTTAGATAATGCAAAAGAACAATAAAAAGAAAAAAAAAAGAACATAAAGCAGTAAGAGTCAAAGAAAAAAGAGAACCAACCCAGAAACCTGGAAAACGATGGATCAACTTGAGAAACACTTTTGAGGGGGTTACCGGTGTCCGAAAATTTTGGAAAAATTATTGAATGACTTTCGATGCGTCAAGAAACTACCTGTAAAATTTCAGAACCAAATACCTTCAGTAGTATCTAGTGGACTCTGTTGAACGGTGAGTCCTCAAACAATCTATTTTTCTTGATTGCTTTGTTCAAAGGTGTTCTTGATCTCCAAATATTCTGTTTTTTTTTGTGTAAATGATCTTCAATATATGAAGTTGCAATCTGGAATTTGTCACCACGAAATACCTCCTGTAGAATTTTCAAGAAATTCGACAAGATCCTAGACCGAATCTACCGATGAAACTTGAAAAATGTATTTGAAGGCTCTAATGAACTCCGATTTGGGTGAATTTCATACTGGAGATTAATATTAGGCTGAATATGATATCTAGAGAAAATCATCCCTAAATACATTCGTTTGCAATTTTTTTTTGAAATTTTGGCTTTTTTTTTCCCTTTTTTGTTTTTTGTTTTAAAAAAATAGCAAACTAAAAAGAATGATTTGAATCTAACTTAAAATTAAATAAAAAGAACCTGAAACGATGAATCTTCTCTGGACTAGCTCCGTTGGGATACCTTGACGGTTTTGTGTGCTCTTGCAAGCAAGATTGCTTGTTTCTTTACAATAATCGGCCCAAATCTGATACCAATTGATAGGGAAGTGGTGGTGGATTGATTAACGTTGCTCTTGTTGAAGAATCAAACCTAGAAAAGATCTAGACTTTATGAAGAACAATAAGGGATGAATGGGGAAGGTAACTGATAGGGAAGCGGTGGCGGATTGATGTACGTTGCTCTTGTTGAAGAATCAAACCTAGAAAGCTCTAGACTCGATGAAGAACAAAGGTGATGAATATGGGAAGGTGGCGGTAGTCGCTAGGATTGTTTAGGGTTTCTTTTATGTGCTGGAATCAAGACAACACGATTAGAATAAAATAAACAAAAGATAAATAAACGGAAGATGAAATAAGATAATAAAGAAATCAGAAGATCTCCCTTATGAAGGTGAACGGTAAAGATGAATGATGGTGCGAATGGATTTGTGGATAATAGATGGATAAGTGTCCTATCGAGCCCTCCTAGTCGCAATGAAAAGGCAAACACGATAAATGGCTCTAACCAACCCTCCTAGTCGTGATGAAAAGGCAAATTGGAGTGTGAAGATTAATCTCCCTCACAAGAACTTGAAAGAACTCCAGGAGAAGAAGCTTCGAAGGCACAAGGCAATCAGCACTTGCAAAAACAAACTCTCGTTGTATTATTAATCAAAGAAATCTGATTTACAAAGTAGAATAAAGCCTCCTTTATATAGGGGCTGAGTTCTAAAGGTCCTAAATAACTAATGAATAAAATAATAATAAACTAAACATGTCTTAACTCTAATTCCTAATAAAATAATAATAACTAAAGATAATATTTTAACCCAACCTTAATTCCTAATAAAATAATAAATCTAATCCTAAAAGATAATTAATCATCCTATATTAAATTATATTACAAATAATCAATATAAATATTGAAAATTCGTAATATTTACAAAATAACGTATTAATCCCGTATAGGATTTCCTGCATGCACCGTCTTCAGTAAAATGACCATATTTTGAGTTCCCGATATTGGATTGATGCGATTCAAGAACCGTTGGAAAGATAAGAGACAGACAGTTGTATCTTCAGAAGACATGTTGACCAAATAAGATCAGAATCCCATTTAAAAAGTCATCTCAAGTATGCTACTGTTCTGATCTTCTTTTCCGAAGCTTGGATGAGTGGATCATTTGGAAGAGTTATTACTTCTTCCTTTGATGTGAGCCTTGTGATGCATGTATCATCCTCCCTTTCTTCAAAAAGATTCGACCTCGAATCTGAAACATTAAAGGGAGCAAAATTACAATAGTTTAATAATTCATTCACATTATGCTTACCGAATAGATATGCTTTGAATCTTCGAGACTTTGTTCTTCTAATAGGTTCGTGTAGAAACATTAGTCCAAAGAAGCATGTATTAACTTTACCAAGTAGTTTTTCACAGTTCGTATCGGAGTTTGATTACTAGCAAAGGCGATAAGAAAAAACCTAAAAGCTCTAAGAGGCCAAACAAAGGTTAGACTCCATGAGAACGAGAATGCAAAGAAGGAAGAAGTATGCAAACTCTTTAGTCCTACTAACACAAAGAAGATAATGTGTTAGATAATGCAAAAGAACAATAACAAGGAAAAACAAAAGAACCTAAAGCACTAAGAGTCCAAGAAAAGGGACCAAACCAGAAAACCTAGAAAACGCTGGATCAACTTGAGCAACGTTTTTGAGGGGGTTACCGGTGTCCAAAAATTTTGAAAAATTTCTTGAATGTCTTTTGATGCGTCAAGAAAACACCTGTAAAATTTCAGAACCAAATACCTTCAGTAGTATCCAGTAGACTCTGTTGAACGGTGAGTCCTCAAACAATCTGTTTTTCTTGATCACTTTTTTCGAAGTTGTTCTTGATCTCCAAAAATTCTGATATTTTTTTTGAAAGATCTCCAATATATAAAGATTCAATCTGGAAATTTTCACCACGAAATTCCTCCTGTAAAATTTTCAATAAATTCGACAAGATTCTAAACCGAATCTGCCGATGAAACTTGAATGATGTATTTGAAGGCTCCAATGAACTCCGATTGGGGTGAAATTTGGACTGGGGATTACTCTTAGAATTAATATAATATATGGATAAAATCAGCCCTAAATACCTTCGTTTGCAATATTTTTGAAATTTTGGCTTTTTTGGCTTTTTTTTTGGCTTTTTTTTGTTTTTTTTGTTTTTTTTGAAAAAAAATAGCAAACTAACAAGAAGGATTTAAATATAAATTAAAATTAAATAAAAAGAACCTGAAATGCTGAATCGTTTATGAACTAGCTCCGTTGGGGTACCTTGACGGTTTTGTGTGCAAGAACAAGCAAGATTACTTGTTTCTCTCCAAGAATCGGCCCAAATCTGATACCAATTGATAGGGAAGCGGTGGCGGATTGATGTACGTTGCTCTTGTTGAAGAATCAAACCTAGAAAGCTCTAGACTCGATGAAGAACAAAGGTGATGAATATGGGAAGGTGACGGCAGTCGCTAGGATTGTTTAGGGTTTCTTTTATGTGCTGGAATCAAGACAACACGATTAGAATAAAATAAACAAAAGATAAATAAACGGAAGATGAAATAAGATAATAAAGAAATCAGAAGATCTCCCTTATGAAGGTGAACGGTAAAGATGATTGATGGTGCGAATGGATTTGTGGATAATAGATGGATAAGTGTCATATCGAGCCCTCCTAGTCGCAATGAAAAGGCAAACACGATAAATGGCTCTAACCAACCCTCCTAGTCGTGATGAAAAGGCAAATTGGAGTGTGAAGATTAATCTCCCTCACAAGAACTTGAAAGAACTCCAGGAGAAGAAGCTTCGAAGGCACAAGGCAATCAACACTTGCAAAAACGAACTCTCGTTGTATTATTAATCAAAGAAATCTGATTTACAAAGTAGAATGAAGCCTCCTTTATATAGGGGCTGAGTTCTAAAGGTCCTAAATAACTAATGAATAAAATAATAATAAACTAAACATGTCTTAACTCTAATTCCTAATAAAATAATAATAACTAAAGATAATATTTTAACCCAACCTTAATTCCTAATAAAATAATAAATCTAATCCTAAAAGATAATTAATCATCCTATATTAAATTATATTACAAATAATCAATATAAATATTGAAAATTCGTAATATTTACAAAATAACGTATTAATCCCGTATAGGATTTCCTACATGCACCGTCTTCAGTAAAATGACCATATCTTGAGTTCCCGTTATCGGATTGATGCGATTCAAGAACCGTTGGAAAGATAAGAGACAGACGGTTGTATCTCCAGAAGACATATCGACCAAATAATATCAGGATTTCATTCAAAAAGTCGTCTCAAGTCTGCTACTGTTCTGATCTTCTTTTCCAAAGCTTGGATGAGTGGATCATTTGGAAGAGTTATTACTTCTTCCTTTGATGTGAGCCTTGTGATGCATGTATCAGTAACGGTAATAGCTAGGGTTCTTTAGGGTTTCTTTTTGGTGTTGGAAATAATATAAGAAATAAGATTAAAATAAGATAAAAAAAGATAAAGGAATTGAAAATAAAGAAAAATAACCAAGAAATCCAAAGATCTCCCTTATGAAAGTGAACGGTAAAGATGATTGATGGTGTGGATGGATTTGTGGAAAATCGATGGATAATGTCCTATCGAGCCCTCCTAGTCGCAATGAAAAGGCAAATTGGAGTGTGAAGATTAATCTCCCTCACAAGAACTTGAAAGAACTCCAGGAGAAGAAGCTTCGAAGGCACAAGGTAATCAGCACTTGCAAAAACGAACTCTCGTTGTATTATTAATCAAAGAAATCTGATTTACAAAGTTGAATGAAATCTCCTTTATATATGGGCTGAATCCTAAAGGTTCTAAATAACTAGAGAATAAAATAATAATAAACTAAACATGTTTTAACTCTAATTCCTAATAAAATAATAATAACTAAAAATATTGTTTTAACCCAACCTTAATTCCTAATAAAATAATAAATCTGATCCTAAAAGATAATTGATCATCCTATATTAAATTATATTACAAATAATCAATATAAATATTGAAAATTCGTAATATTTACAAAATCACGTATTAATCCCGTATAAGATTCCTGCATGCACCACCTTCAGTAAAATGACCATATCTTGAGTTCCTGATATCATATTGATGTGATTCAAGAACTGTTGGAAAGATAAGGGACAAACGGTTGTATCTTCAAAATACATGTTGACCGAATAACAACTGGACCCCTTCAAAACGTTGTTGCAAATATGTTGCTATTAGACCCTTACGGATGAATGCTTGAACTGCGATTTGAAGCTTGTCTTTAAGAAGTTTGGTCCAGCCTCGTGTGATAGGGCCAATTGGTATAGTAAATTCATCATCCTTAGCTTTAGGTTTTGTGGTGCATGTATCACTTTACAATTACCACCCAAACCATCATTTGAACCATTCACTTATGTAGGTTGTTTTGCTTCCTTCCTAGATCCACAATCAATCAACAAGGTAGAAGTACCTTACATCACATTCACTTGATGTAGGTGCTTACTTTCTTTCTAGATCCTACAATCAAGTTTTCGCTATCTTCAGTGGTCATTGAGGCATGCCTAAATCTACATCATGCGGTAATCAAAGCAAAATGTGGAAGAAGCAGCAACAAAAACAACTGAAGCCCTATATAAAAAACAATAAAAAAGAAGTGTTGAAATAAGAGTCAAAAGAAAATAAAAAAGAAGTTCAAAAGAAAATACAAAAAGAAGTACATTTCAATCAAAGGGTTACAAGCTTTCTTCATCTTCTTTGTCATTGAAATAAAGTGTTGATTAAAGAATTTGATTGTGTTGATTTGGTGCGGTTGTAAGTACTTGAACAACGAGTAACCTTTTCTTTCTCTTCTTACATTTTATAATCCTACCTATACATTATATTTTCTTTTCCAAACTTAACCCTCTTTACAGGGACCCACCAAGTGAACTACTTGAGTAAGTCTTGAGTGAGTCTATAAAAGACTTTACTTAAAGAGGATCGAGTGGAAAAAGGTTAGGGAGCGATGAAAATAGAAGAGGACACAAGAAAAAGCTAATTCAAGTCTTAGAGTGCAAACACAAGCGATTGTGTGACATTCTAGTTTCCTTGGAGTGAATTTTGTGAGGTTTTGTGAGAGAAAATTGGTAAGGTCCTTTATTCTCATTTCTTTCTTTATTTTCAGTAACCATGTCTAGGCATTCCTATAATGAATGACAAGGGGATGTTTCGGATCTTCACGCTCAAGCAACCATGCGAGAGATGCTTAGACTTTTGAGCCTTGAACTCCAACCTATTCATGAAAGAATAGACCAAATTAAAGAGTCTCGAGGAAATGTTATACCAAGGAGAGATACTGATATAAGGTAATCTACAATCTTCAATGGAAGTGAATAGATATCCTTATTGTTGTCCTGATCTATGAATGACAAGTAGTATGCCCTTTAATTATAAGTATGGCTGCAACAAAGATGATAAGGAAATAGTATTAGTAAAGGTATAAGAAATGGATAACTAAATAAGTAATGGAATAAAATAAGAAAAGAGATGGCTGCAAAATTATATATGATAATGTTGGTGGCCTTCAATGGTAGATGGTTGATGGTGTTGATGTTGAATGGTTGATGGAGATGATAATTTATCTCAAACACGCCAAAGAAGAAGCTATGCTAGAGAGCACAACCCTAGTCTTCACAAACTTACTTGAGGGATGGTAATGGTGTCCTCAACTCACTAGATATAAAATCTATGAAGTTAAGAATCAAGGTGAAGGAATGACGCCACAAGTATAAGAAATATACTTTCTTAATCTATAAAGTTCTCAAAGAACTTACATCAGATATTTAACTCATAAGAAGTTATTTATATTATGAGATGAGATGAGATAAATACAAATGAAAGAAAGCCTCTCAATTTATAGGAAATGAGAGGGCTTGGTTGAATAGATACCTAATGATTCAGAAAGTACATGATCCTTAATGAAAATACATAATGATTTAAATGAAATAAGCAGTCTCTTCGCATGGTGATGGTTCGACTATCTCTTCAAAGGAGTCATGTTGCTTCGGTTAGGATGAAGATACATCTCTTTTGTGATGTAAGGCTATCCAAGCTTCTTCAATGATGGAGAAGTTGGCAGCCTTGTTGTTTTCTGATCTAGGAGAGACACCAAATGCCACACTTGAATTAATAAGCAATCTGTACAAATAAACGAAAGAAATGATTAATGGAATAAGAAATGAATGAAAGAAATTATATGAAAATGAAATTAATTAATTGAGATGTTATCAAAGGTAGGTTGCGGAAGTGTTGAAGAAATATCCTTCAATGGATCATGAATTCGGCCTCCAAATGATGTTGTTGAACTCTTGTCTTGATGATGAATGAAGGATGTCTTTATGGTGATGGAATGGAATTGGAAATGATGATGTTGTAGGCGTGAAGGTGATGGAAGATGGTGATGGTTTAAGCATTATCTTAAATAAGCCAAAGAAGAAGAAAAGCTATAGAAAGCTTATCCCCGTTCTCTATAAACTTAAGTAAGGGGTAGTATGTTGGGACTTGAACCATCTAGTTATAAGAACTAGGAAATCAAAGTATCAATAGAAGGGGTTGATGCCACAAACTTAGAAAATTTACTTAATCGATATGGTTCTTAAAGAACTCGAAAGAGAGAAAAATCTCATAAGAGCTTTTATTAATAAAAGGGTCGAGTTACAAATAAAATACCAAATCCTATTTATAGGCTTGCAAGAGTTTGGTCGAATAAATACATGCCTATTCGGCTAAATACTTGACTTTAAATGAAAGTGTATGTTTCTTGGTTGAATGAAGATGTCCTTGGCAGAATGGTCTTGATACAGTTCAACCTAGCGTCACTTGGATGGATGGTGAAGTTAAGGTTGTACCTTTGATTGTTTCAATCTAGGAAAGTAACAAGGATTCTGCACAAACAAAAAGCTCAAAAAAATAGTTAAATGGAAGTAATGAAATGGAAAGATAAATATGGTAGTGGAATATATATATATATATAAGTTGGTGATATGTTTAAAGGAAATGATGAAGTATGGTAATGGAAGTAGAATAAAGGTGATGGTTATGAATATGAAAGGTAGTATCTCAAGAAAGACTCAAAGAAGAACCAATGTTAAAGAACAAAGACTCAGACTTTATATTGCTTCTTTAAGGGGTGGTAAACAAGGACTTTGATCCACTATCTATAAAGAGATAGGAACCAAAAGTATTAGGGTGAAATAGATAGGGGTGACGCCACAAGCATAAGCTTGATAAAGCGATAAAGTTCACTTAAGAACTAAAGAGAGAAACTCTCACAAATATTTGATTAAACAAAGTCCATCCCTTTACAAAATGAAAGCTAGACTATTTATAGGCCTAAGTATTCCTAGGATACACATACAAGCTTTAATGAGTGAACATTCATGGATGAATGTTCATACTTTAAGTAGATACAAAGCATGGCTTAGGTGAATGAATTTTGATGAATGGATGTTCATCTTTTAATGGAATACATCCTTTGGCCGAATTCATCCCACCTTGTGTGAACTTGTTGATTTGTCTTCTATGGATGAATGTTCATGAATGTATCTTGGCTAAAATTCTTCTCCCTTTTGTGAACATGACTATTTGGCTTCTTGCATGAATATGCATGAATGGATGAATTTGAAAGCCTTTGAATGAATCCTTGCACCTCCTCACAAATGTTCTGATTCATTTTAATATTCTTTTCTCATCCATTCATGTCTTCATTAATTCCTCCCATGCATAAGTCCTTTGAAGGAGATGAATGGTTGCAAATCCCGTATTAATTTCCAGCCTGCAATGTCTTCAGTAATCTGGGCATATCTCAAGCTCCTGATATCGGATTGATGTGATTCAAAACGAGTTGGAAAGCTAAGAGATAGGGGATTAAATTTTAAGAGACTTCATCACCCAAAGATGCTTGGACCATGTTCAAAATTGTAGATCAATCTGACTGACGTGAACTGTCCAACCAACTCTTCAATTGCCTTTAGTCTTCTTAGCATCCAATGAACCTAGACAAAGTATGTAAACAAATAATTATATAGGAATTGAGCTATTATAATTATGCTTCCACCTATGTTAATAATGCAAATGAGCTAGCTATGAATGCATATGCATTGAATGAGTTATATAAAGATGTGAATTAATAAGTCATGCATGAATATCATATATTATACATATAAATGACAACATATAATATTCAAGAAAAAATTAAGAATAAGATAAACATATTCATGTGACATGTAATGCATAAATGAGTAAATAAATAATAAAATAAGGTAAGACTCCCTTAGAATCAACAAGGCAGAATGTCCATGAAGTGATCATGTGTTGAAGAAGTTTGGTCATTGGCATGATTGCATCATCCCCCTTCTTTAGAGCGATTTGTCCTCAAATCGAAGGCTTTTGTCATTGATTGATCCATTGGTGTAAGAAAGGATGAACGAAGATCATTATGCCTATTAGGGTATGCATGAATTTCTTTGAATCCTTCAAATAGGTAAGGCATGCCAACTTTAGTCTTTGTACCCTTCCACATTATGAATCTTGAATAGTTGGATAATACTCGTTTGTTTTCCTTGAATTGATGATCACAAGCAAGAACACTTCCATGTAAATGATTCAATGTGCTACAAAATAGAAATAAGTTAGAACATGAAACATCATTAACAATGCGAATGAACGTACAAGATTCATTAAGGTTCATGATATAATCACACCTACACCAGATCCGGAAGTCATGCCACATGGTCCAATTACTAGGTCAAGAGCCAAACAATTCAGGGAAGTTCTCTTAACTAAGTGTTTAGAAGCTTTTGATTCATTTGATAACTTAACACCCCCCTATGTTAAGTTATATAATGTTTTAATAGATAAAGAATAACTTAGTATGAATACATCTTGCACATTGTTATTTTTAATATGTTAAGCATGTTAGGATAGCTATATAATTATATTATGCATGATTATAACATATACATCAAGGCAGCATACTTATAATGCATTTCATTAGTTCATTTGCATTCATATTAGCTCTTAGGCTTTATACCTTACCTTACACATATTAGGAGATGATATAATTAGCTCATGACATTCAAACTTAGCTCACATTACCATAATTAAACATGGCAGCAAGGTAATTAGATCATATTAGCTCAATACCATGGAATTACCTTGTTTCCTTGCACATGTAGGTACATTGGAGCATAATAAACGTTGAGGTAGCTTGGTGAATGATTTGGACGTCATATGCAGCTCACAAACAGCTTACAAAGTAAAAGGCAGCTCATGGAGCACCAAGGAAAGCTCGATTCAGTTGGAGGAGCTTAAGGCTAGCTAAACTTAGCTAGTTGGACTATTTGGAGCTGAGTTGCCAAAAGTGATATCAAATGTAGCTGAATGTAGCTGAACATAATGTTAAGTAGCTCACAAGGACTTAGCTAGGAAGCTTGTTCAAAAACAGCCCATGTTTGCTAGCTAGCTCCACAACTCAAGCTAGCTTGGAGGAGACACATGCACGCCAAAGAGAGAGAACATGACCAGCCATCATCCCATGCACAAGGCTACACCACAAGGCTCCCTAGAACACCCATGTGTGTGCCATATGACCATCCCCCATGTGTCGTGCATATGATCTCATTTAGGCGCCAAGATGAAGAGCCATTTAACCATTCAGCCAAGCATCATCTCCTCTCCCATTTGGCACTAATTTGAAGGGATACAAGTGTTATTCGGCCAAGTATCATTTCCCTCCATCAAGGGTCGAACCATCATCTCTTTTAGCATTTAAATTATGTCTTTATAGGGAGATACATGGGCTGGCTGAACCATTATGTCTCTATTCGGCTATGCCCCTCCATTTCCTATAAATAGGAAAGCATTCATCATTTGTAATCAGACCTTTTGTTTAATAAAGTGAGATTATTCTCTTCCTTAAGTCCTGGTGACTTTTTATCGACTTATCAAGTATAATTTATACTTGTGGCATCAACCCTCTTCTTTCATCTTGATACTTCTGGTTCCTAGTTCATATAACTAGTGGGTCAAAGTACTTAACACCACCCCTTGAAGAAACAATATAAACATTGGGTCTTTGCTCTCTATAGCATTGGTTCTTCTTTGAGCATTCTTCAAGATACTATCCTCACAACCATCCTTTTTGTTTCATCGCCATAACCATAACCATTTCAATCATCTTCCGCTTCCATCTCTCATTTATTAAATAGCCTAACTATTAAGCCATACATTTACCATCCTTATCCATTCTTTTTTGAGCCATTCACTTGTGCAGGTTGTTTTGCTTCCTTCCTAGATCCACAATCAAACAAGAAGGTAGAATTACCTTACATCAAGCAGTAATCAGAAATTTGGTGGAAGAAAGCAACGTGCAACAACAACAAAGAAGAAAAATAGAAAAAGAAGTGCAAAGTCAAAGAAAGCAAGAAAAATCAGAAAAGAAGCACACAAAAAGAAGAAATTGAAAGCACTCAAAAAGAAGAAGAAAAAAAAAAGAAAAAAAAAGTTTGAAGCACTCATCAACAATTCTCATCACCAAGCCATTCAAGTAAGCCTTTAAATTTGATTATGGTGATAGAAGATTGTAAAGTGACTTGTGTAAGTAACCCCTTTATTCTCTTCTTTCTATTGTTTCTAAGCCACCCTTTCAATTATATTTTGCTTTCCATTCCTACTAACCCATTTGCAGCCGACGCCAAACAAGTAAAATTTACTCGATATAGTCTTGAGTAAAAGTTTTCTAGAACTTGAAATAAGAGAATCAAGAGGAAAAAGGCTGGAGCGTGTGAGAGATCAGAAGAGGACAAAAGTCCTAGAGTGCAAACATGAGCGGATTGAGTGACATCAAATTTTCTTGGAGTGACTCGTGAGGCTTTGTGAGAGTATACTCTGGTAAGGTCCTATACACATTTCAAATTTTCCTTATTTGCTAACATGTCTCTTCCATCCAACATCTTTGTAGTCAAAAGGACTTTGAGCATTCAAAGTCAAGAGGATGAACAAAGAGAGAACATATTCCATACCAAATGTCATGTGGGAGATAAAGTTTGTGTGGTTATCATTGATGGAGGAAGTTGCACAAACATAGCAAGTACTCATACGGTTGAAAAGTTGGGTCTCAAGACTTCCAAGCATCATTATCCTTACAAACTTCAGTGGCTCAACGATGTGGGTGAAGCCAAGGTAACCAAACAAGTTGTTGTACCTTTTTCAATTGGAAAATACAATGATGAAGTCCTCTGTGATGTGGTGCCCATGAGTGCAAGCCACCTTATACTAGGACGTCCTTGGCAGTATGATAAGAAAGCTACCCATGACGGATTCTCTAATAAATACTCTTTCCAGCATCAAGGAAATTGGCACCCTTGTTACCAAGCCAAGTTCACGAATGCCAAGTGACCCTCAAGTCACGCATAGAAGACTGGGAGAAAGAAAAGAAGGTCAAAGAAATTCATACTCCAAAGATGAATATTTATGCCAGCAGAGGAGATATCCGGAAATATTTATCAACTAAGAAGGCTTTACTTATACTTATGTATAAGGAAAAATTTCTTCTTACTAACCCTCCTGAAGGCTTGCCTTCTTCTATTTCTAATCTTTTGCAGGAATTTGAGGATATGTTTCCCGAAGAAATTCCCGATGGATTGCCACCAATTAGAGAAATTGAACATCAAATTGATTTCATTCATGGAGCCACCATTCCCAATAGACCAGCATATAGGAGCAATCCTGAGGAAACAAAGGAATTACAAAGACAAGTCAAAGAACTCCTCGACAAAGGTTACATTCGGGAAAGTTTAAGTCCTTGTGTTGTACCCGTTTTGTTGGTACCAAAGAAAGATGGAACTTGGAGAATGTGCGTGGATTGTAGGGCAGTGAATCAAATTACTATCAAATATAGGCATCCTATACCTCGGTTGGATGATATGCTCGATGAACTTAGTGGAGCCAACATCTTCTCCAAAATTGATTTGAAAAGTGGCTATCATCAAACAAGAATGAAGGAAGGTGACGAGTGGAAAATTACATTTAAGACCAAACAAGGTTTGTATGAATGGTTAGTATTGCCTTTTGGTTTGACTAATGCTCCTAGTACCTTTATGCGACTCATAAATCATGTTCTTCAGCCCTACATTGGTAAGTTTTGTGTTGTTTACTTTGATGATATCTTGATATACAGTAAGTCACTAGAAGATCATGTTGAACATTTACGTTCCATTCTTAGCACTTTGAGAGAAGAGCACCTATATGCTAATCTCAAGAAGTGTGATTTTTGTACTAATCAAGTTACTTTCTTAGGCTTCATTGTAAGTTCACAGGGGTTATCAGTGGATCCAGAAAAGATTAAGGCAATACAAGAGTGACCAAAGCCTATCAATGTAAGCCAAGTCCGGAGTTTCCATGGATTAGCCAGTTTTTATAGAAGGTTCGTGCCAAATTTCAGTTCTATTGTCGCCCCCTTAACATGGATTATTAAGAAGAATTCAAACTTCTCTTGGGACAAAGAACAAGAAGAAGCATTCAACGAACTCAAGGATTGTTTGACAAAGGCTCCACTACTAGTCTTGCCAAACTTTGAGAAAACATTTGAAGTTGAATGTGATGCCTCCGGAATTGGAATTGGTGCTGTTTTAAGTCAAGAAGGAAAGCCCATTGCCTACTTTAGTGAAAAACTAAATGGTGCAACTTTGAACTATCCAACATATGATAAAGAAATGTATGCACTCATTCGAGCGTTAGAAACTTGGCAGCACTACTTACTGCCAAAAGAATTCGTGATACACACTGACCATGAAGCATTAAAGCATATCAAAGGACAACACAAACTCAACAAGAGACATGCCAAATGGGTTGAATTTCTCGAGTCTTTTCCCTATGTCATCCACTATAAGAGAGGAAAGGATAATATCGTGGCAGATGCTCTTTCACGCAGGTATGTCTTACTTAACACTTTGGATTCCAAACTTCTTGGTTTTTCCTTCATTAAGGAACATTATGCTACTGATTTGGACTTTGGAGAAAGGTATAAGTTATGTAAAACAGGTGCTCATGATAAATATTATCAGCATGATGGATATCTTTTCAAAGAAGGATGATTATGTATTCCACAAGGTTCCATAAGAGAATTGCTAACCAAAGAAGCACATGAAAGAGGACTCATGGGACACTTTGGAGTTGAAAAGACTCTTAGCATTTTGAAGGAACACCTCTTTTGGCCAAAGATGAAAAGGTATGTTGAAAAGGTATGTGAAAGGTGTTTAGTATGTAAAAGGGAAAAATCAAGAGTCATGCCTCATGGATTATATATGCCTTTGCCAATAACAACCATGCCAAGGATAGATATCTCAATGGACTTTGTTTTGGGCTTGCCAAAAACAAAGAGTGGAAAGGATTCAATATTTGTGGTGGTTGATCGATTCTCCAAGATGGCTCACTTTATTCTATGCCACAAGACCGATGATGTTATTCATGTTGCTAACCTATTTTTTCGAGAAGTGGTAAGATTACATGGACTTCCTTGAACCATTGTGTCAGATAGAGACGTTAAGTTCTTAAGTCACTTTTGGAGGACTTTGTGGAGTAAAATCGGCACAAAACTACTATTCTCTACTACATGTCATCCTCAAACGGATGGTCAAACTGAAGTAGTTAATAGAGTTTTATCAACAATACTACGATCCATCATCAAGAAAAATATCAAGACGTGGGAATAATGCCTACCACACGTGGAGTTTGCATACAATCAAACCATTCATTCGGCAACCAAATTTTCTCCATTTGAGGTAGTGTATGGTTTCAGTCCTTTAACTCCTTTGGACTTACTTCCTTTACCTTATGATCAATTAGTGAACAAAGATGGAAAGGTGATGTAAGGCGAATCTACACGCTTTGGTGAGAATAGTAGATAGCCTTATTGTATCCTGATTTAGGATTGACAAGTACTGATGTCCTCGAATTTATAAGTTTGGGCTGCAAAATAAGATAAGAAAATATGTTTAATAATGGATTTAATAAAGGGCAATAATATAAGTAATGAAAATAAATAATAAGAATGAAATGAAATAAATAAAAGATAGAGATGGCTGCGGAATAGATGGAAGCGATGGATGATGTTGAAGATGAAATGGCAATGGTGGTGATGTTGTATCTCAAACACGCCAAAGATGAAATAGTGCTATGGAGCACAATCCCGGTCTTCACAAACTTGCTTGAGGGGTGGTGATAGTGTCTTCAACCCACTAGATAACAATCTAGGAATTTAGGAATCAAAATGGAAGGAATGACGCCACAAGTATAGGAACTACACATGTTTAATCGATAAAGTTCACAAAGAACTTTGAAGAGAAATAACTCACAAGAGTAATTTTATATATGAGATGAGATCATTACAAATGAAATGCACTAGCCTATTTATAGTTTTTCAAATGGTTTAGGCCGAATAGACACATGATGGTTCGGCCAAGGATGAAACGCCTTTGAAAATACATGATTTTTGATGAAAATACATGATTTTAATGAAGATACATGCTCTTGGCCGAATGGTTATGTGTTGGTTCGGCCATAAGGATGATTTGAATGCATTTTGAAGTTATTTGGGCGCCAAAATGGAGAGGAAGGAGTCTTTGGCCGAATAGGAAGCATCCCTTGGTGTTTTGGCGCCAATTTGATGTCACATGGAGTGCACATGCTTGAATGATGCACATGGCAGCCTACTTGAACGCGCATGGGTCTTCTTGCAAGGCTTTGGTGAGGTTGCAACCATAGGATGATGTCTTGAAGTCCATGGGCAGCCTATAGATGAACTAGCTTCAAGGTAAGCTAGGTGAGTGTCTTGGTAGCTAACTAGGTGAGTTATATAGCTTGATGAACTCAAGCTAGTCAGCTTTGGTCTTCTCAGCTCCTCAGCTACTCTCCCAGCTACTTCCAGCTACCTTTAGTCCACTTTTCAACAATTTGGTCCAAAGCTCTCCTCCAACTAGGTTCAGCTACATGCTAGCTCATCCAGCTAAGTTGAAGCTCCTTAAGTGATGAAATGAGCTGCCATAACGTTCAAGAGCTAGTGTGAGCTGCTATGCTTATCCTTTTAGCTAACCAAGCTACCATAATATGCCTTGCTTTGTGTTTCACCTATAGGAATTAACAAACAAACCAAGTAAGCAATGTGTGAGCTCATTTAAGGTAAAATGCATGCTGTCGTGAGGTGTTTGAGTGATATAAGCTATGAATGATCATCTAGAAGCTAAGATAACATGTATATAAGCTAGATAAAGGGCATAGGACGTTTATGAGCTTTAAGAAAACATATATGAGTTAGAAAATAGATGCATGCATGCAAATGAGCTAAAGAATCATGGATTTAAAGCTAGTGAGCTAATGTAAACATAACATGAGCTAGAATAACATGACATGAGTTAATGAATGAATGAATACATGCTTCCATGATATCTAAATGAAATGCAAACATAATAAATGAATCTAAAACATATTTAAACATAATATAAAGCTAAGTAAAGATGTGAAAACATATGTTATGCATGAAAATCTTATAGTTGCAAGTGAATGATAACATATGATTATTCAAGCATAGTTTAAGATGCAAATGTATGCTCATAATAATATATAGTGCATAAATGAGTAAATATAATATAAAGTAAGGTATAACTCCCTTATATTGAGCATGATGAATCTTCAATGATGTGATGTGTCATGAAGAAAGTTGGTGCAAAACATGATCACATCATCCTCCCCTTCTTTTAGGCGATTTGTCCTCAAATCGTAAGGTAACTTCTCCTTAGTGTCTTTCCATTCAAATGTTACTGATTTGACTTCAAAATGTATCCATTCAATACCAAATTGTTCAAGACATTTCCTTTTGAAATGATCTATGAAAGGTTCCTCATGAAAGGTCATGAATCTTGAATAAGTACTTTGAATCTCCTTGTCCTGAAAAGAAAGAAGACTTTCATAAGTAAGGGAAGTATTAATCATTAGAAATTTAAAGGTATACTCCCTATTCACATCTTTTGGATGGCCAAAAGTGATGTCTTTTGAACCACAAGATATGTTGCTTTGAACGATCATGTCCCCAAAAGTCATGTTCATTGGTCCTCCAATAGGTGTATTCATTGAATCATGAAAGGTTATAACTCTTTGAATGGAAGTGTCCTTAGAATCCTTATAAGACACGTCCTTTGGATGATAAAATGTCTCCCTTTGCCTCACATATCTTGGCTCTTTGAAGGTCACGTCCCCTAGCCTCCCAATTTGACAAGTTGTGTCGCTTGGAAAATTTGAAACATCAAAGAAAAAATATATAATTACATGGTTAGAATAATCATCCTTGATCTTTCGTTTCATCCATAGGCATTCTCGAATGACCTTGCCATCACCAAGTGATAAGATAATACCATAGATATGAATCGAATTTCTGTAAAATAAATCAAAACATGTAAATGAAAAACTATTGACAAGATGAAAGGAAATATCAAACCAGGGTGGATGTTTAATGGTAGTTGGTTGCTGAATTCTTTTCTGGATTGGCAATGTACTTGGAATGTCAACGAACACAACTCTTGGCACTTCAAGTGATGTTTTTTTTAGAACTTCAAATGGCATAACCTTTGAAATATCAAGAGACATGTTTTGTGAATCATCTCCTTGAAAAGATATATCTCTTGAATTATCCTGCAAAACAAAAGAGAGAATAGGAGTAGAAGTAAGGTTAGATAAAAATTGTTCTTCACTCTCATGTTTTCCTCCAAATTCATTCTTTTCAACTCCAACGGTTTCTGCATCCACTCTCTGTTCATCATTTTCAACTCCAAAATTTTGTTCAACTTCAAAATGCTTTTGTTCATTTGAATTTTTCTCCAAACAGTCTTTAGTTGTATTGTCTTTAAGTTGTTCTTTCATTGCTTCAATGTTCTTCTTCAAGGTGTTTTAATCTTCATTTACTCAGCTAGGAGATAGTGGAGTCAAGATGATTTTCCTTTCATTGTGAAAGAAGGAGTATTGGTTTGTGAATCCATCATGAACAACACGCTTGTCAAATTGCCATGGCCTCCCCAAGAGTAAATAACTCGTATTCATATGTACCACGTCACATAGAATCTCTTCTTTGTAACTTCCAAGTGAGAATGGAACAAGTACTTGCTCAGTAACCTTCAATTCTTCATTTCCATACAACCATTGCAATTCATATGGGCTGGAATGTTTAATCATTGTAAGCCCCAATTTGTTCACCATGTATGTGCTTGCAATGTTTGTACAACTTCCTCCGTCAATAGCTGCAAGACACACTTTACCATTTACATAGCAACGAGTGTGAAATGTGTTTGTTCTTTGTTGTTCATTCTCCATTGTTCGGAAAGATGAAAGATCATAAGACATTGTTAGTAGAAAGAAAAAAAATTAAAACCTTACCAGCACGCTCTCAAAGCCTCACAATCTTCACTCCAAAGAAAATTAAGAGATCACTCACTCAACACTCGTGTTTACTGTCGGGAATATAATTTAGCTTTTAACAATTCCCCTTCTGATCTCACTTTCTCAATTAGCATTTTTCCACTCAATTTCTCTTGTTAAGTCCTTTGAAAAACTTACTCAAGATTAGAACAAGTTAATTCTTTCCTTGTGTGCGTCGGCTGCAAATAGGTTAGGGTAGAAAGAATAG
Organism: Hibiscus syriacus; assembly: GCF_006381635.1. Classification (NCBI taxonomy): domain Eukaryota; kingdom Viridiplantae; phylum Streptophyta; class Magnoliopsida; order Malvales; family Malvaceae; genus Hibiscus; species Hibiscus syriacus. The sequence goes on from NW_024063533.1 coordinate 16,021,396, forward strand.
AAGAAATGTAAAGGTAGAAGAAAGGATTTAAAGGTATTAAAAGATAAAAATAATTGAAGACAAGGAAAATGAAGGTATAGAAAAGAAAGAGGTGACTTACAATCCAAGAAACAACACTTACTACAACCTTTCTCAAGAAACAATAAGGTTATCTTCTCTTAGTGTAGATGGCCTCTTTGATGTACTTTACAATGGTAGAGCACTTTCCTTGGCTTGCTTTCTTTTTTGAATTTCTTTTTCTTTTATTCTTTTCTTTTTCTGAATTTTCTTCTTCTTTTTGTATTTTCTTTCTTTTTGTACTCCAATTTTGATGTAGGAGTCTTTTTCTTTAGCTTTGCACGCCAAATGACACTTTTGTTGTCAATCCAACTATGCTCTGATTACCGCTTGATGTAAGGTGAATCTACACGCTTTGGTGAGAAGAGTAGATAGCCTTATTGTGTCCCGATCTAGGATTGACAAGTACTGATGTCCTCGAATTTATAAGTTTGGACTACAAAATAAGATAAGAAAATATGTTTAATAATGGATTTAATAAAGGGTAATAATATAAGTAATGAAAATAAATAATAAGAATGAAATGAAATAAATAAAAGATAGAGATGGTTGCGGAATTGATGGAAGCGATGGATGATGTTGAAGATGAAATGGCAATGGTTGTGATGTTGTATCTCAAACACGCCAAAGATGAAATAGTGCTAAGGAGCACAATCCCGGTCTTCACAAACTTGCTTGAGGGGTGGTGATAGTGTCTTCAACCCACTAGATAACAATCTAGGAATTTAGGAATCAAAATGGAAGGAATGACGCCACAAGTATAGGAACTACACTTGTTTAATCGATAAAGTTCACAAAGAACTTTGAAGAGAAATAACTCACAAGAGTAATTTTATATATGAGATGAGATCATTACAAATGAAATGCACTAGCCTATTTATAGTTTTTCAAAGGGTTTAGGCCGAATAGACACATGATGGTTCGGCCAAGGTTGAAACCCCTTTGAAAATACATGATTTTAATGAAGATACATGCTCTTGGCCGAATGGTTATGTGTTGGTTCGGCCCTAAGGATGATTTGAATGCATTTGGAAGTTATTTGGGCGCCAAAATGGAGAGGAAGGAGTCTTTAGCCGAATAGGAAGCATCTCTTGGTGTTTTGGCGCCAATTTGATGTCACATGGAGTGCACATGCTTGAATGATGAACATGGCAGCCTACTTGAACGCACATGGGTCTTCTTACAAGGCTTTGGTGAGGTTGCAACCATAGGATGATTTCTTGAAGTCCATGGGTAGCCTAGAGATGAACTAGCTTCAAGGTAAGCTAGGTGAGTGTCTTGGTAGCTATCTAGGTGAGTTATAGCTTGATGAACTCAAGCTAGTTAGCTTTGGTCTTCTCAGCTCCTCAGCTACTCTCCCAGCTACTTCCAGCTACCTTTAGTCCACTTTTCAACAATTTGGTCCAAAGCTCTCCTCCAACTAGGTTCAGCTACATGCTAGCTCATCCAGCTAAGTTGAAGCTCCTTAAGTGATGAAATGAGCTGCCATAACGTTCAAGAGCTAGTGTGAGCTGCTATGCTTATCCTTTTAGCTAACCAAGCTACCATAATATGCCTTGCTTTGTGTTTCACCTATAGGAATTAACAAACAAACCAAGTAAGCAATGTGTGAGCTCATTTAAGGTAAAATGCATGCTGTCGTGAGGTGTTTGAGTGATATAAGCTATGAATGATCATCTAGAAGCTAAGATAACATGTATATAAGCTAGATAAAAGGCATAGGACGTTTATGAGCTTTAAGAAAACTTATATGAGTTAGAAAATAGATGCATGCATGCAAATGAGCTAAAGAATCATGGATTTAAAGCTAGTGAGCTAATGTAAACATAACATGAGCTAGAATAACATGACATGAGTTAATGAATGAATGAATACATGCTGCCATGATATCTAAATGAAATGCAAACATAATAAATGAATCTAAAACATATGTAAACATAATATAAAGCTAAGTAATGATATGAAAACATATGTTATGCATGAAAATCATATAGTTGCAAGTGAATGATAACATATGATTATTCAAGCATAGTTTAAGATGCAAATGTATGCTCGTAATAATATATAGTGCATAAATGAGTAAATATAATATAAAGTAAGGTATAACTCCCTTATATTGAGCATGATGAATCTTTAATGATGTGAGTGTGTCATGAAGAAAGTTGGTGCAAAACATGATCACATCAAAAGGACAAAGCAGAATTTGTTAAAAGACTCCATCAACAAGTTAAGGACAATATTGAGAGAAGAACGAGACAATATGAACAGCAAGCAAACAAAGGAATGAAGAAAGTAACTTTTGATGTGGGAGATTGGGTTTGGGTACACTTTAGGAAGGAAAGATTCCCAAACCAAAGGAAGTCTAAACTACTACCCCGAGGAGATGGCCCATTTCAGATTGTAGAAAAGATCAACGACAATGCCTATAAAATTGAACTGCCCAGTGAGTTTGGTCGCGTTCGCGCTTCATTCAACATCACCGACTTATCTCCCTTTGAGGATGGACACGATTTGGGGACAAATCACTTAAAAGAAGGGGGGATGATATAATTACACCTACACCAGATCCGGAAGTCATGCCACGTGGTCCCATTACTAGGTCAAGAGCCAAACAATTCAGGGAAGTTCTCTTAACTAAGTGTTTAGAAGCTTTTGATTCATTTGATAACTTAACACCCCCTATGTTAAGTTATATAATGTTTTAATAGATAAAGAATAACTTGGTATGAATACATCTTGCACATTGTTATTTTTAATATGTTAAGCATGTTAGGATAGCTATATAATTATATTATGCATGATTATAACATATACATCAAGGCATCATACTTATAATGCATTTCATTAGTTCATTTGCATTCATATTAGCTCTTAGGCTTTATACCTTACCTTACACATATTAGGAGATGATATAATTAGCTCATGACATTCAAACTTAGCTCACATTACCATAATCAAACATGGCAGCAAGGTAATTAGCTCATATTAGCTCAATACCATGGAATTACCTTGTTTCCTTGTACATTGGAGCATAATAAACGTTGAGGTAGCTTGGTGAATGATTTGGACGTCATATGCAGCTCACAAACAGCTTACAAAGTAAAAGGCAGCTCATGGAACACCAAGGGAAGCTCGATTCAGCTGGAGGAGCTTAAGGCTAGCTAAACTTAGCTAGTTGGACTATTTGGAGCTGAGTTGCCAAAAGTGATGTCAAAGGTAGCTGAATGTAGCTGAACATAATGTTAAGGAGCTCACAAGGACTTAGCTAGGAAGCTTGTTCACAAACAGCCCATGTTTGCTAGCTAGCTCCATAACTCAAGCTAGCTTGGAGGAGACACATGCACGCCCAAGAGAGAGAACATGACCAGCCATCATCCCATTGACAAGGCTGCACCACAAGGATCCCTAGAACACCCATGTGCGTGCCATATGACCAGCCCCTATATGCCATGCATATGATCTCATTTAGGCGCCAAGATGAAGAGCCATTTAACCATTCGGCCAAGCATCATCTCCTCTCCCATTTGGTGCCAATTTGAAAGGATACAAGTGTTATTCGGCCAATGATCATTTCCCTCCATCAAGGGCCGAACCATCATCTCTTTTAGCATTTAAATTATGTCTTTATAGGGAGATACATGGGATGGCCGAACCATTATGTCTCTATTCAGCTATGCCCCTCCATTTCCTATAAATAGAAAAGCATTCATCATTTGTAATCAAACCTTTTGTTTAATTAAAGTGAGATTATTCTCTTCCTTAAGTCCTGGTGACTTTTTATCGACTTATCAAGTATAATTTATACTTGTGGCGTTAACCCTCTTTTTCATCTTGATACTTTTGGTTCCTAGTTCATATAACTAGTGGGTCAAAGTACTTAACACCACCCCTTGAAGAAACAATATAAAGATTGGGTCTTTGCTCTCTATAGCATTGGTTATTCTTTGAGCATTCTTCAAGATACTATCCTCACAACCATCCTTTTTGTTTCATCGCCATAACCATAACCATTTCAATCATCTTCCGCTTCCATCTCTCATTTATTAAATAGGCTACCTATTAAACCATACGTTTACCACCCTTATCCATTCTGTTTTGAGCCATTCACTTGTGAAGGTTGTTTTGCTTCCTTCCTAGATCCACAATCAAACGAGAAGGTAGAATTACCTTACATCAGTTCATGAATGGAATTTGGTTCGTTGAAACTTCCCTTTTCATAAGGTTGTTTGAACTTTGAATGTAGAATGAACGTACTTCGAATGTCAAATAGTATATGCTTTGGAATACCAAATGTTACAACTTTTGGAACTTCAATGGAAAAATGTGATTCATCAATTTCCAATGGTATGTCCTTTGGAATAACATGCAAATCAAATGAAAGAATAGGAAGAAAAGATTGATTAGTATAAAGCAAAACTTCCTTCTCACATTCTTTTCTCTCATGCTCATGTTTGTTTTGAATTCTCTCTTCAATCTCACTCTCATCTTTTACACACTCATCTTCACTCTCAATGCTCTTACTCTCATTTTCAATTAGTCCAATGGATTTCTCACGCAAAATCACACTCTCATTTTCAACTCCAAATGTCTTAGTTTTCTCACGATGTTCTTTTTTGATTTGTGCATGTTCAACTCTCTCCATTCTTATTTGTTTTTCATGTAAAACTTCTCTTTCAACTTTCTTCATGGCTTTAGTTTTCTCCCATTCCTCTATACGTGACTTAAGGGTCTCTTAGCATTCATGGACTTGATTTGGGCACATTAGAACCAACGTGATCTTTCTCCCTTGGTGTTTGAATGAATACTTATTGGAGAACACATCATACAATGCTCGTTTATCAAACTGCCAATGATGTCCGAGGAGTAGATGGCTTGATTTCATGGAAACAACATCACACAAGACCTCATCTTCATATCTCCCAATTGAAAATGACACAAGTACTTGCTCTTTGGCTTCTAACTCTTCATCTTCATATAATCCTTGCAAAACATATGGATTGGGATGTTTGAATGTTATAAGCTAATCCAAAGGGCATAACCAACCATTCATACAATCCTTGCTTTGTTTTGAAAGAGATTTTCCATTCATCTCCTTCTCTCATCCTAATCTGATGATATCCACTTTTAAGGTCAATTTTGGAGAAGATAGTGGCACCACTAAATTCATCTAGCATATCGTCAAGCCTTGGAATAGGATGTCGATATTTGATGGTGATCTAATTAATTGCTCAGTAATCTACACACATTCTCCACGAACTATCCTTCGTTTTGGTACAAGCAAAACTAGAACAGCACATGGATGATCTGATCACGCTAAGGACCAACTTTCTTCATGACATGATCACACCATGGAAGTTCTTTGAAGATGATTCTAAGGGAGTTCTTCCTTATTTCATTATTTATTTACTCATTTATGCGCTATATATTATTATGAACATATATTTGCCTAATCATATGTTATCATTCATTTGCATATCATTTACATATTATGTTCATTCATCAACTCATTCCAGCATCTTGTTTAGCACGTGCATCTTGTTATTATAACTAGATATACTTGCATTAGCATTTATCATAACAGCATGTTATCATTTATTTAGTTAACTCACGTGCATTCACATTCATGGAAGCATACGTAGCATTCGTGTGCTTCATTTGCATTCATCTATGCATATTTTAATAATAAGCATAAATGCATTCGTGTGACTCAATGCATTCATTTTTATTACTTATGATTTTTCACGTGTTATTCATGTTTGTTCATTCGCATAATAGCATGTCATTTGTTCAATGCATTCATCTTTGCACTTAGGAGTTTTCACGTGTTGTTTGATGATAATAAACATGAAAAGGTTCACCAAGCACAAGGACATACATGGCAGCACTTGTTCTCATTCATAACAACACTATTATCATTAAAATACTTGTTTCTTGCACATGTAGGAACATTAATAATCTGCCCCATGCTGGACAGTTTAGTGGAACACTAGAAGACAAATTCCACTCACAAAACATGGTAACAAAGGGAGGGGATTAAAATATGGCATATGTTTAGCAACGTGTTGAAGCACCTTCAAGACATTTCCAGCTCATAACAAGGCATGAATATCTCATCAAATCACTCACCAATTCAAGGCAAATCGTGGAACAGCTTGGGGGAATGAATCATCTGAAAATGCACCACATCCACCAGCCTTTGTCTTTGATTAAACTATATTCCCACTTACTTGAGCCTAAGATGAAGACAACCCACGTGTGTTTGCTGTTGCAAATCATACAAACCATTGCAATATGGAACAGCCCATGTGCGTAGAAAAAAATGCCCTCCAAACAGCCCATGTGTATGGAAGATTGCTTGTCTGCACTTGGCTTTATCTCCACTTAGTTTTGTTTCCACCAGCAAACACTAGAAGGATTCGACCAAAGAACATATCATCCACATTGACCGAATTTATGAACAAGGTGATTGTTTAACAACTTGAAGAATCCGACCAAGACTCACTTCTCCAACATTTGACCAAATTCATGCATGAAATTATGCTCAAATTATGTTTAGTTATGTGCCACGTCAAAAAGCATTATTAGGCCAATCAAAATGGAACCTTCGGCCATGCAAATGTAAAATACGGCCATGCATACTCAAGTCCTATAAAATGGACTTTCATTTTGCATTGTAAACTTAACATTGAATTTGAATTAAAATTGAGAATTTTCTCTTATTGAGTCCTTTGTGACTTTTATCGACTTATCAAGTAACTTGTTACTTGTGGCATCATTCCTTTTCACCTTGATACTTATGGTTCCTATCTCCTTATAGATAGCTGGTCAAAGTCCTATTTACCATCCCTTAGAATGATTTGTAAGGCTGGGTCTTTTCTCTTTATAGCACTGGTCCTATTTACCTTGATACTTTTCACCAATTTGTTCCTTATGCTCTCCTAATTGTTCCCATGTAAGTATCCTTGCTGTTTCATGCTCCATTTAGCTCAAATGTAGCTCCCCAGTATTGGTCGAATGTGCCTACATGCATAACATAAAGAAATAAACTAAGTAAATAACCTTATATAATGTATAATATAAGAATGTGAACTATAGGTTATTTAATATTCAATATGTAACATATTAAACAACCTATTATTTAAGGGTTCTTTCTCATTAAAAGATTTAAAAACATTAAGGCACTTATGAGAAAGTACTTCCCTGAATTGTTTAGCCTTTGCACGAGTGATAGGTCCTTCAGGCATGACTTCAGGATCCATTTGTGTTGTTGTGTTCACATCATCATGGCCTCAAAATAACTTTTCACCAATTTGCTCTTTATGCTCTCCTAATCGTTCCCATGTAAGTATCCTTGCTTTTGCATGCTCCATTTAGCTCCAATGTAGCTCCCAAGTGTTGGCTGAATGTGCCTACATGCATAACATAAAGAAATAACTAAGTATATATAAACTTATATAATATATAATATAAGTATGTGAACTATAGTATATTATGATAACTTATATCTCACATATTAATGGATAAGTTATCATCATAATAACTATAGATATAATATATGTAGATGAAAATAACTATATTAAAATATTTGAAATAAGCATATATATGTGTAAAGTTAGAAAGTCTCTCCCCTTGTAAGGGTAGAATATCCATGATGCTGAATTGGATCACATCAGAGCGTCACAATCCATCATTTGAATTACTATCATTCTCCATGCCAACCACAAACATCCTTCACCATTTTCGTTACATCCATTCAACCACTATCACCACCACACTTCTTTCATTTACAATCCACTTCAACTTCATTCTATCATTTCCATTACTTTCATATACACATATATACATATTTCCCTTCTTATAACGTTGTTTGTGCATTTTCAGTCTTCAATCAAAGCACTGCAAAATTCTTACTAGAATCACGATCGAGTAACATCATATATGACTCGGAACACATAACCGAGATCATATCACAAGTTCTAGAGAACTTTACTCAAGGCCATATCAAGTAAATTTCTACTTGTTTGGCATCAGCTGCAAAAGGGTTAGTAGGAATGGAAAATAAATATAATGAAAGGATGGCTTAGAAATAGAAAGAAGAGAACAAAAAGTACTTACACAAGTCACTTCACAACCTTCTATCACCACAATCAATTTAAATGGCTTACTTGAATTGCTTGGTGATGATAATTGTTGATGAGTGCTTCAACTTTTTTTCTTTCTTTTCTTTGCTTTTTCTTCTTTTGAGTGATGGATTTTTTTTTCTTTTGAGTGCTTTACTTTCTTTTCTGATTTTTCATTTTCTTTGACTTTGCACTTCACTTTGCACTTCTTTTTGTATTTTTCTTTTGTTGTTGTTGTACGTTGCTTTCTTCCACGAAAGCTCTGATTACCGCTTGATGTAAGGCACTTGTGCCTCTTCAATTGATTGTGGATCTAGGAAGGAAGCAAAACAACCTGCACAAGTGAATGGCTCAAAAAGAGATGATTAAAGGTGGTAAACGTATGGGTGAATAGGTGTGCTGTTTAAATGAGAGATGGAAGCGGAAGATGATTGATATGGCTATGAGTTATGGCTGATGAAACAAAGGGATGTTTGTGAGCATAGTATCTTAAAGAAGACACAAAGAAGAACCAATTCTATAGAGAGCAAAGACCCAGACTTTATATTGCTTCTTTAAGGGGTGGTATATAGGACTTTGACCCACTAGTTATAAGAACTAGGAACCAGAAGTATTGATGTGATCCGATCTATCACCAACTTTTTGCATGACATGCTTACATCATTGAAGTTCCATCAAGCTCAATTTAAGGGAGTTCTACCTTACATTATATTATATTTACTCATTTATGCACTATATAATATTATGAGCATATATTTTCATATTAGACTATGCTTGAATTATCATAACATGTGCATTCATTCATTATGTCCTATGGTTTGCATCATTGATTGATATTCATGTATATAATCTATAGTTGTAATAATAATATTCATTCATTATCATATGATGCATGAATTATTATTATTATAACCTATAGTTAACATCTTTATAATATGCACATTCGTATTACTTTATAATAATTCATATACTTAGCTGATATTATGCTTTCTTTTGTAGATGCATGTTCGGCCACATGATGGGAGATGACTTAAAGCTAGCATTAGAGTCCAAGAGCTATGGAAACTTAACTAGGATAACTCTGGGACAGCTCAAGGACATTTTGAGACAAAGTTGCCAGTTGACCTTCGAGCTCATAGCTGACTTGAGCTGGACTTTTGAGCTAGCTAGAGACCTCTTTTCAGCTGGAGAGTTGCACTATCATCTTCACCACATAGAGCACTACAAATATGGTCTAGGTAAAATTTTGTGAATTCATACCTTTTCGCGAAGAGTTGCCAATCCGAGAAGTGCCCTTTCACAAGGAGCTTTCCTAAGACTCATCTTCATGTATTTCATCTATGGCTAGCTCATCTTCAGCTTAAACACATGGAAAGTAGTGATTTAAGGCTCTTCTGATGCCTTAACAAATGATTGTGGATCTAGGAAGGAAGCAAAACAACTTGCAAAGTGAATGGCTCAAAACAAAATGGTTAAGGGTGGTAAACGTATGGGTGAATAGGTGGGCTGTTTAATTGAGAGATGGAAGCGAAAGATGGTTAATATGGCTATGGTTATGGTTTATGAAACAAAGGGATGGTTGTGAGGATAGTATCTTAAAGAAGATTCAAAGAAGAACCAATGCTATATAGAGCAAAGACTCATACTTTATATTGCTTCTTTAAGGGGTGGTATGAAGTACTTTGACCCACTAGTTATAAAGAACTAGGAACCAGAAGTATCAAGGTGAAAAGAGAAGGGGTTAATGCCACAAGTATAAATTATACTTGATAAGTCGATAAAAGTCACCAGGACTTAAGGAAGAGAATAATCTCACTTTAATTAAATAAAAGGTCTGCTTACAAATGAATTGTGCTTTCCTATTTATAGGAAATGGAGGGGCATGGCCGAATGGATACATGGTGGTTCGGGCAGCCCTTGTGCCTCTATAAAATGACATAATTAAATGCTAAATGACATAATGTTTCAGTCCTATATGGAGGGAAATAATCCTTGGCCGAATAGTTCTTGTGTCTCCTCAAGTTGGCGCCAAATTGGATGGGAAATGATGCTTGGCCGAATAGGGAGAGAGCTCTTCATCTTGCCACCTAAATGAACCACATGCAAGGCACATGGGGGCTGATCATATGCAAAGCACATAGGTGTTCTAGGGAGCCTTGTGGTGCAACCCTTTGCATGGGATGATGGCTGGTCATGTGTTCCCTTCTTAGGCGTGCATGTGTCTCCTCCAAGCTAGCTTGAGTGTGGAGCTAGCTAGCAAGCATGGGTTGTTTTGTGAACAAGCTTCCTAGCCGAATCCTTATGAGCTTCATAATAGCATGTTCAGCTACATTCAGCTACCATTGATATCACTTTTGGCAACTCAGCTCCAAATAGTCTAACTAGCTGAGTTTAGCTAGCCTTGAGCTCCTCCAGCTGAATTGAGCTTTCCTTAATGTTCCATGAGCTGCCTTGTCCTTTGTGAGCTGTTTGTGAGCTACATAGGACGTTCCAAATAATCTACCAAGCTATCTCAACATTCATCACACTCCATTGTACCTATATGTGTAAGGAAATAAGGTAAGTCCATGATATTGAGCTAAGACGAGCTAAATACCTTGTTGCCATGCATGATTATGGTATTGTGAGCTATGTTTGCATGTCATGAGCTAAATATATCATCTCATATTATGTGTAAACTAATGTATAAAGCCTAGGAGCATTAATGAATGCTTATGAACTAATAAAATTGAATGATAAGTATGTTACCTTGATGTATATGTGATAATCATGCTTAATATAATTATGAGACTATTCTAACATGCTTAAATATCAATGCGCATGATGTGTTCATACTTAGTTATTCTTTAACTACATAACTAATATCTTTAGCATGATATGTATTATAATAACATATATTATAAGACTAGTATAAAGTAAATGCGATATAAAGATGTTCAAGAGTACTCCCTTTATAGATGTAAACGTGCTTGCATCATCCCCCTTCTTTAGGGAGATTTGTCCTCAAATCGAGTTCATTCTGTTCTTGCATAGCTTTACGTCTCTTTGCTAAAAGAAAGTATCCTTTGACCGTTTGTGTTCTTCCATTAGGTACCCTTTCATAAGATTTCCCTTTATAGATGAAAACGTGTTTGCATCATCCCCCCTTCTTTTGGGCAATTTGTCCTCAAATCGAGTTCATTCTGTTCTTGCATAGATTTACGTCTCTTTGCTAAAAAAGTATCCTTTGAATGTTTATGTTATTCCATTAGGTACCCTTTCGTAAGATTTCCCTTTAGGCCTTTCTTTGGAATATGATTTACCAATAGGTACCTTTTGGGAGTGATCTTTTCTTAAGGATATCCCTTTTGGAAGTGACCTTTCATGTGGTTGGTCCTGAAAAGCGAGGAGAGAATAGGTTTCAAATGAAAGGGTACTTACCTTTTGAAGATTAAGACCATTGGCCAAGAGTTGTGACTTTAAGTCCCGAACATCACCATTTTTCGTAGGAGATCCTTCATTTTCCAGCATTGAACCATCATGTTTCTCTATGAAGAAGTTTGGTTTCTTGTTTCGTTCCTCTTCATTTTTGGTTAGGGTTTTGTCTTTGCACCATGCTTGTACACTCTTTTGCATATGCAATTGATCTTGTTGTACTTCTTTAGGTGTTAAAGGCACCAAGGTTACCTTGCGTCCATCATGCTTAAAAGTGTATTGATTGTGATAACAATCATGTATGGCCCTTTTGTCATACTGCCATGGTCTTCCAAGTAAGATGTGGCTAGCATGCATAGGGACAATGTCACAAAGCACCTCATCCTTGTACCTGCCAACTGAAAAAGGAATTAGAACCTGTTTGGTAACGTTTAACTCACCTCCTTCATTGAGCTACTAGAGTTTATATGGAGTAGGATGCTTTGACGTTGCCAATCCAAGTTTTTCAACCATAAGAGTGATGGCTACGTTTGTGCAACTTCCTCCATCGATAATCATTGTGCAAACCTTGTCCTTGACATGGCATCTTGTATGGAAAATATTGTTTCTTTGAATATCCTCTTGGGATGTTTGTGATTGTAGGCACCTTTTCGAAACAAGCATCTCACCATGATCTGCATTTTCTTCAGTTTCTTCATCTTGCACTGTTTCAGTTTCCTCATCAAAAATAGGCTCATCAGAATCCGATACAATATCTCCATTGACAAGTACCATCATGGCATCTCGGTTGGGACGTTGACTAGCAACTTGTGCTTTCCCAAAACATTTGAAACATTTGATGTCTCTAGATCTTTCGAAAGTACCAGTTTGCTTTTCTTTACCCTTACTAGATTCTGATACATGCATCACAAGGCTCACATCAAAGGAAGAAGTAATAACTCTTCCAAATGATCTACTCGTCCAAGCATTGGAAAAGAATATCAGAACAGAAGCATACTTACTATGACTTTTTGAATGGGATCCTGATCTTATTTAGTCAAGAAGTCTTCTGAAGATACGACCGTCTGTCTCTTATCTTTCTAACGGTTCTTTAATCGCATCAATTCGATATCGGGAACTTAAGATATGGCTATTTTACTGAAGACGGTGCATGCAGAAAGTCCTATACGGGATTAATACGGGATTTTGTAAATATTACGAATTTTCAATATTTTTATTGATTATTTGTAATATAACTTAATATAGGATGATGCATTATCTTTTAGGATTAGATTTATTATTTTATTAGGAATTAAGGTTGGGTTAAAAGTATTATCTTTAGTTATTATTATTTTATTAGGAATTAGAGTTAAGATATGTTTAGTTTATTATTATTTTATTTATTAGTTATTTAGGACCTTTAGAACTCAACCCCTATATAAAGGAGGCTTCATTAAACTTTGTAATTCAAGATTTCTTTGATTAATAATACAACGAGAGTTCGTTTTTGCAAGTGTTGATTGCCTTGTGCCTTCGAAGCTTCTTCTCCTTGAGTTCTTTCAAGTTCTTGTGAGGGAGATTAATCTTCACACTCCAATTTGCCTTTTCATCGCGACTAGGAGGGTTGGTTAGAGCCATATTATCGTGTTTGCCTTTTCATTGCGACTAGGAGGGCTCGATAGGACATTATCCATCGATTTTCCACATATCCATCCACGTCATCAATCATCTTTACCGTTCACATTCATAAGGGAGATCTTTTGATTTCTTGGTTATCTTATTTTATTTGCAATTCCTTAATCTTTTCTTTATCTTGTTTTAATCTTATTTCTTATCTTGTTTCCAGCACCTAAAAGAAACATTAAAGAACCCTAGTTATTGCCGCCACCATCCCTATTCATTGCCTATTGTTCTTCATCGAGTCTAGAGCCTTCTAGGTTTGATTCTTCAACAAGAGCAACGTTCATTAACCCGCCACCGCTTCCCTATCAATTGGTATCAGAGCTGGGCCGATTCTTGGAAAGAAGCAAGCAATCTTGTTTGTTATTGCACACAAAACCGTCAAGGTACTCCAACGGAGCTAGTCCAAAAAAGATTCATCGTTTCAGGTTCTTTTTTATTTAATTTTAATTTAGATTCAAATCCTTCTTGTTAGTTTGCTCTTTTTTTCAAAAACAAAACAAAAAACAAAACAAAAAAGGCAACAAAAAAACAAAAAAGCCAAAATTTCAAAAAAAATTGCAAACAAAGGTATTTAGGGATTATTTTCTCCCGATATCATAATCGTCTTAAGTTTAATCTCCATGCCAAAATTCACTTCAATCAGAGTTTATTAGATCCTTCAAATACATCATTCAAGTTTTATCGGCAGATTCAGTCTAGAATATTATCGAATTTCTTGAAAATTATACAGGATTAATTTTGTGGTGAAAATTTCCATATTGTAATTTCATATATTGAATATCATTCACACAAAAAATCAGAATTTTTGGAAATCAAGAACAACTTCAAACAAAGTGATCAAGAAAAACAGATTGTTTGAGGACTAACCGTTAAACAGAGTCTACTAGATACTACTGAAGGTATTTGATTCTGAAATTTTAGAGGTGGTTTCTTGACGCATTTGAAGACATTCAAAAAAAATTTTAGAATTTTTGGACACCGGTAACCCCCTCAAAAACGTTTCTCAAGTTGATCCAGCGTTTTCTAGGTTTTCTGGTTTGGTCCCTTTTTTCTTTGACACTTAGTGCTTTAGGTTCTTTTTTTTTTCCCTATTATTGTTCTTTTGCATTATCTATCACATTATCTTCCTTGTGTTAGTAGGACTAAAGAGTTTGCATACTTCTTCCTTCTTTGCATTCTCGTTCTCTTGGAGTCTAACCTTTGTTTGGCCTCTTAGAGCTTTTAGGTTTTTTCTTATCGCCTTTGCTAGTAATCAAACTCCAATACGAACTGTGGAAGACTACTTGGTAAAGTGAGTTTTAAAGAGTACAAGATCGGCTTACTTGCCTCTCGTTGTGTTACTTTCTTGGAGTGACTTGTGAGGTTTCTTGCTTTGTTGAATTTTCTTTCTTTTTTTTTTATTTTACTTTAAAATTTTCTTTCGAGAGTTATGATTTCAGGATGTGTGACAATAACAACAAGACACTTACGGCTATCTTAGCCGCACTTGCATGACTCACGACTCAAGTTGAAATATTTGATGAACTTACCAATACCATGAGAGAACGACAAGAACCACAATTGGATCTACCAAACCAGAATCCAAGACTAAACAATGCTAAACTTTTAGTACCCAGGCGAGAACAACCACGTTTCCAAGCACCCGAACTCTTTGCAAAACCAAAGTTCATGACCCCGTATTTCAAAGGAGACAATGATCCAGACAGGTACATCGATTGGGAAGGAAAAGTTGATCTCATATTTGCATACCATGACTACCCCCAAGCTAAACAAGTTCCCCTCATCACCATGCAATTCGAAGGATATGCTCGAACTTGGTGGATGCAAACAAGAAAAAAGATCCAGAATTTCCAAATTCCAACAATCACTTCTTGGACCGACCTCAAACAAACCATTAGAAATCGATTCCTACCGTACATTATACACGAGAAGTTAAACTACGACTACACCGACTTCGACAAGGTAGAAGTTCAGTTGAAGACTACTACAAGGAGATGCAGTCCTTACTTAATAGGGCTAAAATAACCGAAAAAGAAGAGGTCACCGTGTCAAGATTCGTCATCGGCATAAACTCAAACATCACTGATCTTCTTGATCTACATGGGTACGAAAACCTTGAAGATACACTAAAGAAAGCAATGACAATCGAAGCACAAATCCAAAGGAGATTCCGATTCAGAGAAAATTACCAAGGTACTTCATCCTCTTACCAAGGTAATCCTTCAAATCCTTCCTCATCTTCTACTCCATCTTCTTTGAAAAAGCTAAGAGATGACAAACCTGATAAGGACAAAAAACTACCAGCAATGATTGACACACTTCCAGCCCCTAAAGATCAAATGATAATTTGTGAAGAGGTAGGGAAAGCAAAAAAAGAAAAAGCTGAGAAAGAGGCAAAAGAAAAAGAGGTCACTAGTTACAAAAGCCAAAAGAATAATGACCCGTGGGAGGTGAGTGAACCTAAATGTGAGAAGAAAAGAGTGACTCAAAATCTATGTGTGAGCACAAAAGAATTGAGAGAGAACCTTCTTTACAAACAACCTTGCATCCTTGTTCGCTTTAGGGAATCAATTATTTTGATTTCTAACATTAACAAGGATTTTCCTAGTGTGTTTTCATCTCTTTTACAGGATTTTTGAGAAGTGTTAGGTGATCTACCTAACGAACTACCACTGAAAAGAGGAAAACAATTCCAAACCAATCTAATTCAAGGTTCCATCATACCTCATCAAACATACAATCTCGAAGAAACCAAAGAGTTGGATTTGTTACAAAAAGGCTACATCCAGGAAAACCTTAGTCGTGACGCCATCTTAATGACGAAACATGATTTGAACAACTCTACAGGCTTTATAGTTCGTGCACAGAAAATCCATGTAAATGATGAAATAGTAAAAGCAATACGAGACTGGCCCACACCATCTTCCATAGCCATGAGTTGTCAAAAAATATTAGGTGACCCTTCTGACAGGTTACCACCTGAAAGCCCTAATCACTATGCCATATCAATGAAGAGTCACGATTTACGGGAGTCCAAAGGTAAGTATTTTATTACTCATTTTAATGACAATGTAACGTACTTCTTCTCCTTTTTACAAGGTAAGGCTCGTGATGTTGTCATCCATACTAAACACAACTCCTTTAAGTGCGTAACAGACCGAGATAAGCAAAATACAGTAGACAATGCATTACCACGAAGGTATACTCTTACCTATCAAACGCATACTACTATTCTGAGAATTGAACGTATCAAAGATGTATATCACAATAACTCATATATTTTTGATATTTCTACCCATACTTTTAAAAGTGTTTCTAATGAGCTTCATCTTTTATATGAGTTTCCTTGCCAACTAAACAGGTTTTACAGTCTACAAATCTTCTCCAGAGAATTCTTAATTCATGAACCACAATTAGGAGACTTAAGGGATTACTTTAACAAACCAGTTGACATGGTTTTTAAACATTCTCGCCACACAAGAATAAAACCATGGATAAATTATCTGAAGCAATCATGCAGAAAGCCAACAGTGGTCAACACCATGTTGAATTTCAACCTAAACATCAGATTACGGGACTTGTATGCAAAAGAGGATTTCAAGACTACAAGAAAACAGTTCCTACAAAGAAGAAACCTCGACTAAAACACATAAAGACACATCACATTGATCTTGGTAAATGTTTCACAAGTTTTTCTTTCGACATATCTAATTCTCTTTCTTTTGGATTTTCAGATTCGAGGACGAATCCTTTTGAGGAGTGGGGGAATGATACATGCACTAGAGTCCATAATACATGATTCTTTGGACTAATGTTTCTACTCGAACCTATTAAAAGAACAAAGTCTCGAAGATTCAAAGCATATCTATTCGGTAAGTATAATGTGAATGAATCATTAAACGATTCTAATGTTGCTCCCTTTAATGTTTCAGATTCGAGGTCGAATCTTTTTGAAGAAAGGGAGGATGATACATGCATCACAAGGCTCACATCAAAGGAAGAAGTAATAACTCTTCCAAATGATCCACTCGTCCAAGCATTGGAAAAGAAGATCAGAACAGAAGCATACTTACTATGACTTTTTGAATGGGATCCTGATCTTATTTAGTCAATATGTCTTCTGAAGATACGATCGTCTGTCTCTTATATTTCCAACGGTTCTTTAATCGTATCAATCCGATATCGGGAACTTAAGATATGGCTATTTTACTAAAGACGGTGCATGCAAAAAGTCCTATACGGGATTAATACGGGATTTTGTAAATATTACGAATTTTCAATATTTTTATTGATTATTTGTAATATAACTTAATATAGGATGATGCATTATCTTTTAGGATTAGATTTATTATTTTATTAGGAATTAAGGTTGGGTTAAAAGTATTATCTTTAGTTATTATTATTTTATTAGGAATTAGAGTTAAGATATGTTCAGTTTATTATTATTTTATTCATTAGTTATTTAGGACCTTTATAACTCAACCCCTATATAAAGGAGGCTTCATTAAACTTTGTAATTCAAGATTTCTTTGATTAATAATACAACGAGAGTTCGTTTTTGCAAGTGCTGATTGCCTTGTGCCTTCGAAGCTTCTTCTCCTTGAGTTCTTTCAAGTTCTTGTGAGGGAGATTAATCTTCACACTCCAATTTGCCTTTTCATCGTGACTAGGAGGGTTGGTTAGAGCCATATTATCGTGTTTACCTTTTCATTGCGACTAGGAGGGCTCGATAGGACATTATCCATCAATTTTCCACATATCCATCCACGTCATCAATCATCTTTACCGTTCACGTTCATAAGGGAGATCTTTTGATTTCTTGGTTATCTTATTTTATTTACAATTCCTTAATCTTTTCTTTATCTTGTTTTAATCTTATTTCTTATCTTGTTTCCAACACCTAAAAGAAACATTAAAGAACCCTAGTTATTGCCGCCACCTTCCCTATTCATTTCCTATTGTTCTTCTTCGAGTCTAGAGCCTTCTAGGTTTGATTCTTCAACAAGAGCAACGTTCATTAACCCGCCACCGCTTCCCTATCAGATTCTCCCACTTGTTTTGCTTTGGAAACTTCTATTTGATCCTTTGCTTGTGCTAGAATTAGTTTCCTGAAGGTGATGGGTTCCTACTTCCACTTGGTGGCTGAATTTGAACTGCTCCTAGTGTAGGATTTCCTCTTAAGTTGTCGTTCAATTTTCATGGCTACATGCACCATCTCTTCAATCTCTACATAATGCTGAAGTTCAACAAGGTTAGCAATATCAAGATTTAGGCCAGATAAGAACCTTGCCATTGTTACTTCTCTATCTTCATCCACATTGGCTCGGATCATGGCTATCTCCATTTCTTTGAAATAATCTTCAACGCTCTTGCTTCCTTGTTTCAAGTTTTATAGTTTATGATAAAGATCTTGGTGATAGTGAGTAGGCACAAACCTTTTCCTCATAATGGCTTTCATTTCTTCCATGTAGTAATGCGGCGTTCAACATTTCGTCTTCTTGAACTTACCAATTGATCCCACCAAACTAAAGCATAATCCACGAATTCCATAGCAACAAGCCTGACCTTCTTTTGCTCCGTATAATTTTGGCATTCAAAAATGTATTCAATTTTGATTACCCAATCAAGATAGGTTTCTGGATCAGTTCGTCCTTGAAATGGAGGAATGGTCACCTTAATGTTGCTGAAGTTGTCATTCTAATTTCGATGAACATCTCTTCTTGCTACTGATGTTACTTCAGCCTCCTCTTCTTTGATTTCTTCTTCCATTCTAGGGCGATTTACTCTTCGGTTGCCTAAGGATGCTTCAAATTGGTCCATACGATCATGCAAAGGCTCCAATTCTAATTTCAACAATCTGGCCATTTCATGCATGATTGCTTGAGTTTGCAAATTAGGGGCATCTCTTTCAGGGGTTCGTCCTGGACTTCGAGACATGGTTAGTGAAATAAGAAAAGAGTAAGATGTGTAAAAGACCTTACCATAATGTACTCTCACAAAGCCTCACGAGTCACTCCAAGGAAACTTGAATGTCACTCAATATGCTCGTGTTTGCAACTTTAGGACTTTAATGGTTTTTACTTGTCCTCTTCTGATCTCACATACTCTCCAGCATTTTTCCTCTCGATTCTCTTGTCTCAAGTTCTAGAGAACTTTACTCAAGACTATATCAAGTAAATTTTACTTGTTTGGCGTCGGCTGCAAATGGGTTAGTAGGAATGGAAAATCAAATATAATGAAAGGTTGGCTTAGAAATAGAAAGAAAAGAATAAAAGGGATTACTTGCACAAGTCACTTCACAACCTTCTATCACCACAATCAATTTAAACGAATTACTTGACTTGCTTGGTGATGAGAATTGTTGATGAGTGCTTCAACTTTCTTTCTTTTCTTTTCTTTGCTTATCTTCTTTTTGAATGCTGAATTTCTTTCTTTCTTTTGGAGTGCTTCAATTTCTTTTCTGATTTTCTTTTTCTTTGACTTTGCACTTCACTTGCACTTTTTTTGTATTTTTCTTTTTTTGTTCTTGTTGTACGTTGCTTCTTCCACCAAAGCTCTTATTACCGCTTGATGTAAGGCTCTTCTGATGCCTTAACAAATGATTGTGGATCAAGGAAGAAAGCAAAATAACCTGAAAAGTGAATGGCTCAAAATAGAATGGTTAAGGGTGTTAAACGTATGGGTGATTAGGTGGGATGTTTAATTGAGAGATGGAAGCGAAAGATGGTTGATATGGCTATGGTTATGGTTTATGAAACAAAGGGATGGTTGTGATGATAGTATCTTAAAAAAGACTCAAAGAAGAACCAATGTTATATAGAGCAAAGACCCAGACTTTATATTGTTTTTTTAAGGGGTGGTATGAAGTACTCTGACCCACTAGTTATAAAGAACTAGGAACCAAAAGTATCAAGGTGAAAAGAGAAGCGGTTGACGCCACAAGTATAAATTATACTTGATAAGTCGATAAAAGTCACCAGGACTCAAGGAAGAGAATAATCTCACTTTAATTAAACAAAAGCTCTGCTTACAAATGAATTGTGTTTTCCTATTTATAGGAAATAGAGGGGCATGGTCGAATGGATACATGGTGGTTCGGCCAGCCCTTGTGCCTATATAAAATGACATAATTAAATGATAAATGACATAATGTTTCAGTCCTATATGGAGGGAAATAATCCTTGGCCGAATAGTTCTTGTGTCCCCTCAAGTTGGCGCTAAATTGGATGGGAAATGATGCTTGGCCGAATAGGGAGAGAGCTCTTCATCTTGGTGCCTAAATGAACCACATGCAAGGCACATGGGGTATGCAAAGCACATGGGTGTTCTAGGGAGCCTTGTGGTGCAGCCCTTTGCATGGGATGATGGCTGGTCATGTGTTCCCTTCTTAGGCGTGCATGTGTCTCCTCCAAGCTAGCTTGAGTGTGGAGCTAGCTAGCAAGCATGGGCTGTTTTGTGAACAAGCTTCTTAGTCGAATCCTTATGAGCTTCATAACAGCATGTTCAGCTACATTCAGCTACCATTGATATCACTTTTGGTAACTCAGCTCCAAATAGTCCAACTAGCTGAGTTTAGCTAGCCTTGAGCTCCTCCAGCTGAATTGAGCTTTCCTTAATGTTCCATGAGCTGCCTTGTCCTTTATGAGCTGTTTGTGAGTTGCATAGGACGTCCAAATCATCTACCAAGCTATCTCAACGTTCATCACACTCCATTGTACCTATATGTGTAAGGAAATAAGGTAAGTCCATGATATTGAGCTAAGACGAGCTAAATACCTTGCTGCCATGCATGATTATGGTATTGTGAGCTATGTTTGCATGTCATGAGCTAAATATATCATCTCATATTATGTGTAAACTAATGTATAAAGCCTAGGAGCTAATATGAATGCTTATGAACTAATAAAATTGAAGGATAAGTATGATGCCTTGATGTATATGTGATAATCATGCTTAATATAATTTTGAGACTATTCTAACATGCTTAAATATCAATGTGCATGTTGTGTTCATACTTAGTTATTCTTTAACTACATAACTAATATCTTTAGCATGATATGTATTATAATAACATATATTATAAGACTAGTATAAAGTAAATGTGATATAAAGATGTTCAAGAGTACTCCCTTTATAGATGAAAACGTGTTTGCATCAAGTAGCTCAAATGATGAAAGGATGCTTCACACAAATGTGCCCTTTCATAATTAGTTGTTTCCCCATTGATGCTATGTCACCAAGATACAAGATGGAAGCCACGTCACACCTAGTTGCTACTCAACTTCACGCCAAGGAGAAGCCACACCATAAGCACCCTATGCCGCCCATGTGAATGTCTCATGTCCAGCCCACACATGTGCTATGCATGTGGATGAAATGGGTACCAAAATGAAGAGGGTTCTCACAATTCGGCCAAACCATCGTCTTGCTTCAAGTTGGCGCCAAGCTGAAGAGACAAGGGAACCATTCGGCCAAAGACATCTCCCCACATCCAAGCATCATCTATTTTCGTTTTAAGACATGTATCTAGCCGAATAGACACCTAATTATTCGGCCAAACCTATGCAAGCCTATAAATAGGCTTTGGCATTTCATTTGTAACTAAACCCTTTGATCAATTAAAAACTCTTTATGAGATATTTCTCTCTTCAAGTTCTTTTTAGAACTATATCGATTAAGCAAGCTTTCATAGTTTGTGGCGTCAAACCCCTTTTATTGATACTTCTGGTTCCTAGTTTATATAACTAGAGGGTCAAAGTCCTTGCTGCCAGTCCTTATAAGACTTATAAGAAACGGGTCTTTGCTCCTTTATAGCTTTGGTTCCTTCTTAGTTTTATAAGATACTACATATAACATCACCATCTTCTATCACCATTTTCACGCCTATAACATCACCATCTTCCATTACCTTTGCACGCCTATATCATCACCATCTTCTATCACCATTTCACGCCTATATAACCACAATCCCTTACCATCTATTCACCATTCAATCATCCTTCAATCATCAACAAGGCATACATCCATTTCACTATTGGAGGCCGAATTCATCAACACTTGAAGGATATTAATTCAACATCACTTACACAACCCATCTTTGATAACTTTTCTTTCCATTTCAATTCTTTCCATTTCTTTTTCCTTTATAAATTATCCATTTATTTAACAAGTTCTTATTCTTTGTGCAGATTACTTTCAATTCAACATGTAGCATTTGGTGTCTCTCCTAGATCGGGAAATAACAAGTTTGCCAACTTCTCCATTATTGAAGAAGCCTGGTTAGCCTCACATCAAGCGGTAATCAGAGCTTTGTTGGATTGACATTCAAAGTGCTGCAACAAGAAGAAAAAAATAAGAAAAAAAAAGACTCCTACATAAAATTTGGCGTGCAAAAGAAAGAAAAGAAAACGAAGAATCAAAAGCAAAGAAAAAATGAAGCAAAGTTGCAAAATACACTCAAAGAGAAGCACATTACAATCTGTTCCAACAAGAAACTTGAAGGAGGTATCCTTGTTGTTTCTTGTGAAGGAATATAGTAAATGTTGCAACTTGAGTTGTAAGTTATCTTCATTTTTCTTATTATTTCATTTCTTATTTCTTTCATATTTTCTTATTTCTTTTCCTTATCCTTTTCTATCCTACCTCTATCATAACCATTTCTAGACCCTAACCATTTTTTTAAGCCGACGCACAAACTAAGAAACTTGCTCAATCTTGAGTTAGTTCTTTAAAATGGCCCACAAGAGAGAATCGAGTGAAAAAAGGCATACGAGAGGGTGAGATCAGAAGGGGGATCAGAAATAGCCAAGAATATATCCCCGAGTGCAAACACGAGTGCTTGAGTGGAGTGACATCGCAATTTTTTTTAGAGTGATCGTAGGGTTTTGTTGTGTGAAATTTGGTAAGGTCCTATTTTTCATATTTTAATTTTTTTTTTCACTAACAATGTTACTTGATCTTTCCTCTTTACAAGCAATGGAGAACATTCAACAAAGGGAGAATGTATTTCATACTCGTTGCCATGTAAATGGTAAAGTGTGTTTGGTAACTATTGTCGGAGGAAGTTGTACAAACATTGCAAGCACATACATGGTGAACAAATTGGGTCTTACAACATTCAAACATCCCAGCCCATATGTTTTGCAAGGATTAAATGAACATGAAGAGTTCAAAGTCATAGAGCAAGTACTTGTTCCCTTCTCAATTGGGAGATATGAAGATGAAGTCTTTTGTGATGTTGCTTCCTTAAATTCAAGCCATCTTCTTTTTGGTTGACATTGGCAGTTTGATAAACGAGCATTGTATGATGGATTCACAAATCGGTATTCATTCTACTTCAATAAAAGAAAAATCATCTTGACTCCATTATCTCCTAGTCAAGTGAATGAAGATCGAAACACCTTGAGCAAAAGAATTGAAGCAATGAAGGAGCAACTTGAAGAAGAATGTTTGAAAGGAAGTTTGAATGATGGAATGAATTTTGAAATCAATCAAAATGTTTAAAATGATGAGAAACAAAGAGTGGATGAAGAAGACGTTGGAGTTGAAAATAAGAGAGTTGAAAATGATGAATTTGGAGATAAAGAGGAGAATGAAGAACATATTTTAATTAACCTTACTCTTTCATCTATTCTTGTTTTGCAGGATAATCCAAGAGACATATCACTTCGAGTTGATGATTCAAGAGACATGTCTTTTGAAGAACCATTAGGTGTGACATTTGGTGATCCACAAGACATGTCCTTAGACGTTACAAGAGTTATGCTACTTGAAATTCAAAACGATGTGTCACTTGAAGTGCCAAAAGTTATGATCATTGAAGCTCCAAGTTCATTACAACTATGGAAGAGAATTCAGCGACCAATGGAGTTTTACATCATTAAGCAACCAACGCCCATTAAACATCCACCCTGGTTTGATAATTCCATTCATCTTGTCAATAGTTTTTCAATTACTAATTTTGATTCATTTTGCAGTAATTAGATCTGTGTCTATGGTATAATCTTATCAAATTGTGATGGCAAGGACGATTCAATGGACACAATCTTTCAAAGGAAAGAGCCAAAAGACGTGAATCATAAAGGCTTAATGGACGTGATCCTTCAATAGCATAAAATTGTGAATTTTCATTCAATGAACATGACTTTTGAAGAATCAAACAATATGTCTTTTGGGGTACCGAGAGATATGATCATTGAAGACAATATTTTTTCAAAAGACATGACTGTTGACCATCTAGCAAACATAGACAGGGAGTATTTCTTTCACTTATTTATCATTAATCATTCTCTTACTTATGAGATTCCTTTCCCTTTTCAGGTCATGGACATTCAAGGAACTTATTCAAGGGATGTGATTTTTGATAAAGATCATTTCATAAAGATGACATATGAATGGGCGTACAATTTGGAGAAGTCACCTTTCGATTTGAGGATAAATCGCCTAAAAGAAGGGGAGGATGATGTGATCCTATCTAGCACCTTTTTGCATGACATACATCATTGAAATTCCATCAAGCTCAATATAAGGGAGCTCTACCTTACTTTATATTATATTTACTCATTTATGCACTATATATTATTATGAGCATACATTTTCATAATAGACTATGCTTGAATTATCATAACATGTGCATTCATTCATTATGTCCTATGGTTTGTGATACGAGTCAGTCCGTCGATTGAGGGCCTCTTCGATTGTACCGGATCTAGAATGAAGTAAACAATTCCTCTGCAGTAAACTTACTTGGAAGTAAGGGTGATGGTCCTCGAATCTAAAACATTAAAGGGAGCAATATTAGAATCGTTTAATGATTTATTCACATTATCCTTACCGAATAGATATGTTTTGAATCTTCGAGACTTTGTTCTTCTAATAGCTTCGAGTAGAAACATTAGTCCAAAGAAGCATGTATTATGGACTCTTGTGCATGTATCATTCCCCCACTCTTCAAAAGGATTCGTCATCGAATCTGAAAATCCAAGAGAAAGAGAATTATATGTGTTGAAAGGAAAACATGTGAAACATTTACCAGGATCAATGTGATGTGTCATCATTATGTGTGTTAGTCGAGGTTTCCTCTTTTGCTTCCATAATGTTCACCATGCTATAAGACACCTATGGCCAGCTCACCTTTAGTAGCTCAAACATGAAGGGTTACCTTTTTCAAACATTGTGGCCTTTCATGAATGATGCTGCCCATGAAGATGCCTTTTCATCTAAGACCATGCTGATGAAGAAATTATAATCATTTGAGGATTAAATCACCATGGGACATAATATAAAGCTTCATACATATTCGACCACAACACATGCTATGTACATGAGAGCATTTGGCGCCAACATGAGGAGGCACATCACCATTCGGCCAAAGAGAAGAAAATGGCACCAAGATGAACAAGCATGCCCATTCGGCCAAGGGAGATGCCTTCCCATCCTTATCCAAATCATCAAGTCCCTTTATGAAGGGTTAGCCGAACCAACACCAAGCCTATAGACATGTTCTTTCATTTTGAAGCATTATGTATCTTCCTAAAGACATGTATCTAGCCGAAACATTATGTAACCATTCGGCCAAGCCCTCTCATTTCCTATAAATTGAGAGGCTTGCCATAATTTGTAGTCATCTCATCTCATATATAAAATTTACTCTTGTGAGTTAATTTCTTTTCAAAGTTCTTTGTGAACTTTATCGATTAAACAAGTATAATTCCTATACTCCCACGTGACATTTGGTATGGAAGATGTTCTCTATATGTTCATCCTCTTGACTTTGAATGTTCAAAGTTCTTTTGACTACAAAGATGTTGTATGGAAGAGACATGCTAGCAAATAAGGAAAAACGAAATGTGTGTAGGACCTTACCAGAATATACTCTCTCAAAGCCTCACAAGTAACTCCAAGGAAAACTTGAATGTCACTCAATTCGCTCGTGTTTACATTCTAGGACTTTAATGGCTTTTACTTGTCCTCTTCTGATCTCACACACGCTCCAGCCTTTTTCCTCTCGATTCTCTTGTCCCAAGTTCTAGAGGACTTTTCTCAAAATCGTATCAAGTAATTTTTACTTTTTTAGAGTCGGCTGTAAAAGGGTTAGTAGGAATGGAAAACAAAATATAATGAAAGGGTGGCTTAGAAATAGAAAGAAGAGAATAAAATGGGTTACTTACAAAAAGTCACTTTACAACATTCTATCACCATAATCAATTTAAAATGCTTACTTGAATGGCTTGGTGATGAGAATTTTTGATGAGTAGTTCAACTTTCTTACTTTTTCTTTTGTTTTTCTTCATTTTTGAGTGCTTTTAATTTCTTCTTTTGAGTGCTTTGATTTTTTTGCTGGATTTTTTTTCTTGATTTCTTTCACTTTGCTCTTCACTTGCACTTCTTTTTGGTATTTTTGTTTTTGTTGTTGTTACACGTTGCTTCTTCCACCAAAGATCTGATTACCGCTTGATGTAAGGCACTTGTGCCTCTTCAATTGATTGTGGATCTAGGAAGGAAGCAAAATAACCTGCACAAGTGAATGGCTCAAAAAGAGATGGTTAAAGGTGGTAAACGTATGGGTGAATAGGTGGGCTATTTAAATGAGAGATGGAAGCGGAAGATGATTGATATGGCTATGGGTTATGGCTGATGAAACAAAGGGATGTTTGTGAGGATGTATCTTAAAGAAGACTCAAAGAAGAACCAATGTTATAGAGAGCAAAGACCCCGACTTTATATTGCTTCTCTAAGGGGTGGTATATAGGACTTTGACCCACTAGTTATAAGAACTAGGAACTAGAAGTATCAAGGGAACACAAATATTAAAATACTTGATAAGTAAATAAAAGTCACCAGCACTTAAAAAAGAGAATAATCTCACTTATATTAATCAAAAAGGTCTGATTACAAATGAAATAGGAAAGCCTATTTATAGTTTTTGAAGGGACTTGGCTGAATGGGTACATGTTGGTTCGGCCAGCCCTTGTACCTTGCTAAAATGACATGATATTTAATGAAAAAATAAGACTTTAATGAAAATACATGGTCTTGGATGAATAATTATGCGTTGGTTCGGCCTTAAGGATGATTTGAATGTATTTGGAAGTTATTTGCGCGCCAAAATGAAGAGGAAAGAGTCTTTGGCCGAATAGGAAGCATCCCTTGGTGTTTTGGCGCCAATTTGATGTCACATGGAGTGCACATGCTTGAATGATGCACATGGCAGCCTACTTTAATGCACGTGGGTCTTCTTGTAATCTTTTGGTGAGGCTGCAACCATAGGATGATATCTTGAATTCCATGGGCAGCCAAGAGATGAACTAGCTTCAAGGTAAGCTAGGTGAGTGTCTTGGTAGCTAACTAGGTGAGCTATAACTTGATGAACTAAAGCTAGTTAGCTTTGGTCTTCTTAGCTCCTCAGCTACTCTCCCAGCTACTTCCAGCTACCTTTAGTCCACTTTTCAGCACTTTGGTCCAAATCTCTCCTCCAGCTAAGTTCAGCTACATGCTAGCTTCTCCAGCTATGTTGAGCTTTCCTTAGTGTTCCATGAGTTGCCATGATATTTGTGAGCTGTTTGTGAGCTGCATATGACGTCCAAATACTCTACCAAGCTGTCCCGACGTGTACCATGCTCATATGCACCTACATTTGCAAAGAAAACAAGGTAATTCAATGGCATTGAGCTTGTATGAGCTAATTACCTTGCTGCCGTGCATGATCATGGTCTTGTGAGCTATGAATGCATGACATGAGCTAAGTATATCATCATATACTATATGTGAGATAATGTATATGACTTAGGAACTGAAATGAATGCAAATGAGCTAACAAATGAATGATTAAGCATGCTGCCATGTCATGAATGTATTTAAACATACTTAGATGAATGCAAAATGAATATGAAACAATAACATGCTTGAAGTATCATTGTGTAGCAATTAATATAAACATGTGGATATGTTATATGCATGAATATCATATAACACGATATTCATAATAAATGATAAATGGAAACATGTAATAATAACATCCCAAGAAATGGTATGTAATCATAGCATAGATATAAATGATATTGAAAACATGATGAACTAAACATAGGATGGTATGAATGATATGATAATTCACACTAACATGTGAATGCATGATTATGATAGAATATAATGTATAAATGATATAATATAAGATAGGGTAAGGAAGAACTCCCTTAGAAGCAGCAATGAAGAACATCCATGGTGTGTTCAAGTCATGGAGAGAGTTGGAGCTAGTTTGGATTGTATCATCCTCCCCTTCTTTTAGGCAATTTGTCCTCAAATCAAAATAGTTCCTCATTAAAGACCTTACTAATATAGGAAGGATTGTGATACGATCCAAACTAGCTCCAACTTTCTCCATGACTTGAACACACCATGGATGTTCTTCAAAGTTGTTTCTAAGGGAGTTCTTCATTACCCTATCTTATACTATATCATTTATACATTATATTCTATCATAAGCATGCATTCACATGTTAGCATAAATTATCATATTATTATTTCCATCCTATGTTTATTTGATCATGTTTTTCATATTATTCAAATATATTCTATGATTACATATCATTTCTTAGAATATTATTATTACATGTTTCCATTTGTCATTTATTAATACCATGTTATATGATATTCATGCATACAACATATACCCATATCTTTATGATTGATACACAGTGTTATAAGCATGTTAGGATAGTCTTATAATCATATTAAGCATGATTATCATATATACATCAAGGCAGCATCATTATAAATCATTTCATTAGTTTATATGCATTCATATTAGCTCTTAAGCTTCATGCATAATCTTACACATATTATGAGAAGATATAATTAGCTCATGGCCTTCAAACTTAGCTCACATTACCATAATCAAACATGGCAGAAAGGTATTTAGCTCGTCTTAGCTCAATATCATGGACTTACCTTGTTTCCTTGCACATATAGGTACAATGGAGTGTGATGCACGTTGAGGTAGCTTGGTGAATGATTTGGACGTCATATGCATCTCACAAACAACTTACAAAGTACAAGGCAGCTCATGGAACACTAAGGGAAGCTCGATTCAGCTGGAGGAGCTTAAGGCTAGCTAAACTTAGGTAGTTGGACTATTTGGAGCTGAGTTGCCAAAAGTGATGTCAAAGGTAGCTGAATGTAGCTGAACATAATGATAAGGAGCTCACAAGGACTTAGCTAGGAAGCTTGTTCACAAACAGCCAATGTTTGCTAGCTAGCTCCACAACTTAAGCTAGCTTGGAGGAGACACATGCATGCCCAAGAGAGAGCACACAACCAGCCATCATTCCATGCACAATGCTGCACCACAAGGCTTCCTAGAACACCCGTGTTCTTTGCATATGATCAGACCCCATGTACCTTGCATGTGGTTCATTTAGACGCTAAGATGAAGAGTTCTCTCCCTATTCGGCCAAGCATTATCTCCCATACAAATTGGCGCCAACTTGAAGAGATACAAGAACTATTCGGCCAAGGGATATTTCCCTTCATTTAAACCAAACCATCATCTCTATTTGTAATTAAATTATGTCTCTATAGGAAGACTGTTGTGGGGCTAACCAGGCTTCTTCAATGATGGAGAAGTTGGCAACCTTGTTGTTTCCCGATCTAGGAGAGACACCAATTGCTACACCTTGGATTGAAAGTAATATGCACAAAAAGAAGAAGAATTGATTAAGTAATATGATAATTAAGAAATGAAAAGTAAATAGAAATGGAACGATTTGAAATGGATAGAATAGTTATCAAAGATGGGCTGCGGAAGTGTTGAATAAATCTCCTTCAAGTGATGTTGACTTCGGCCTCCAATGGTGGTGATGAAGTATGCCTTGTTGATGAATGAAGGATGATTTAATGGTGATGAAATGGTAATGGAAGGATGATGTTATTGGCGTGATATGGTGATGGAATATGGTGATGATATAGGCGTGATAATGGTGATGGACTATGGTGATGATATAGGCGTGATAATGGAGATGGATTATGGTGATGAAAATAGTATCTTATAAAACTAAGAAGGAACCAATGCTATAAAGGAGCAAAGACCCGTTTCTTATAAGTTCTATAAGGGATGGTATTAAAGGACTTTGACCCTCTAGTTATTTAAACTAGGAACCAGAAGTATCAATGAGGGAATGACGCCACAAGCTTTAGAAAAGGCTTGCTTAATCGATATAGTTCTAAAAAGAACTTGAAGAGAGAATAATCTCACAAAAGGATTTTTTAATTATCAAAGGGTTTTTTTTTTACAAATGAATGCCAAAGCCTATTTATAGTTTTGTAAAGGCTTGGCCGAATAAATAGATGCCTTTTCGGCAAAGTACATGTCTTAAAACGAAAATAAATGATGCTTGGATGAGGGGAGATGTCTTTGGCCGAATGGTTCCCATAACTCTTCATCTTGGCGCCAATTTGAAGCATGATGATGTTTAGGCCGAATAAAGAGAAGCCTTTTCATCTTGGCGCCTAATTCATTCACATGCAAAGCACATGGGTGGCTGGTCATGTGGCACTCATATGGTTGGTGTTGAATGCTTAAGGCGTGGACTCTTCCATGGTGTGTAGATGAACAGCAACTTAGGCGTGACTTGGCATCAAACATGTGTCTAGGTGACTTGGCATCAATGGGGCAGCAACTAATTATGAAAGGTCACATTTGTGTGAAACAACCTTTCATCATTTGAGCTACTTCCCATGAGTTTGAGCTGAAGATGAGCTGGCCATAGATGAATTGCATGAAGATGAGTCATAGGATAGCTCCTTGTGAAAGGTCACTTCTCGGATTGGCAACTCTTCGCGAAAAGGTACGAATTCACAAAATTTGACCTAGACCATATTTGTAGTACTCTGTGTGGTGAAGATGATGGTGCAACTCTCCAGCTGAAATGAAGTCTCTAGCTAGCTCAAAAGTCCAGCTCAAGTGAGCTATGAGCTCGGGGGTCAGCTGACAACTTTTCACCATTTGTTCTTCATGATCTCCCAAGTCATCCTATGTAAGGTTTCCTAGCTCATTGACTTCAATTCTAGCTTTAAATCAGCTCCCATGATGTGGCCGAACATGTGCCTACAAAAGAAAGCATTTATAAGCTAAGTAATATAAGATATAAATATGTGGTTCATAGATTATATTATATGTCAACATAAAACATGTTATATAATCTATAGTTTGGGGATGCATTCTTAAATGATTCAAAAGTTTTAATGCATTTAGTTGTAAGAGCTTCCCTGAATAGTTTGGCCCTTGATCGAGTTATTGGTCCTTGTGGCATTACTTCCATATCCTTTGAAGGTAGCGTTGGTGAACTCACATCATTCCCCCCTTCTTTTAAGCGATTTGTCCCCAAATTGTCATCATCCTTGATTGGAGATAGATCTGCTATATTGAAGGTGGCACTTACATTGTATTCTCCGGGAAGATCCAACTTGTATGCATTGTCATTAATTTTCTCAATGATTTGGAAAGGACCATCTCCTCTTTGTAAAAGCTTAGATTTCCTTTTAGTAGGAAACCTTTCTTTTCGCAAATGCAACCATACCCAATCTCCATCTTCCAAATGGAGTGGTTTTCGTCCCTTGTTGGCTTGTTGCTCATACTGTTTTGTTCTTCTCTCAATATTGTTCCGAACTTGTTCATGTAATTTCTTGATGAACTCAGCCTTGTTCTTGCCATCCTTGTTAACCATTTGTTCTTGGGGTAGAGGGAGAAGATCTAAAGGAGTTAAGGGATTGAATCCATACACTACCTCAAATGGTGAAGTTTTTTTGGCTGAATGAACTGACCGATTGTAAGCGAATTTAACATGTGGTAAGCAATCTTCCCAAGTCTTGATGTTTTTCTTGATGATGGCTCTCAACAATGTTGATAATACTCTGTTGACTACCTCCGTTTGCCCATCAGTTTGGGGGTGACAGGTGGTTGAAAACAACAATTTAGTTCCAAGTTTGTTCCATAATGTCCTCCAGAAATGGCTAAGGAACTTGACATCTCGATCAGAAACAATTGTTCTTGGTATGCCGTGCAATCTTACAACTTCTTTAAAGAATAGATTAGCCACATGGGTTGCATCGTCGGTTTTGTGACATGGAATGAAATGGGCCATTTTGGAGAACCTGTCAACCACCACAAATATAGAATCTCGCCCATTTCTTGTTTTTGGCAAACCCATCACAAAATCCATGGAAATATCAACCCATGGTACTATAGGAATGGGAAGAGGTATGTAAAGTCCATGACGCATGACCTTCGACTTAGCCTTTTTGCAAACGATGCATCTATCACAAATCCTTTCAACATCCCTTTTCATCTTAGGCCAGTAGAGATGTTCTTTCAAGATTGCCAATGTCTTACCAATTCCAAAATGCCCCATGAGTCCTCCTTCATGTGCTTCTCGTACCAATACTTCTCGAAAGGAACCTTGTGGAATGCACAGCCTTTCTTCCTTGAATAGATAACCATCATGTCTATAGAATTTCTCCACTGCACCTTTTTCACAAGACTTGTATTTCTCTCCAAAATCATGGTCATTAACATAATAATCTTTAAGGAAAGAAAATCCAAGTAACTTAGAATCCAAAGTGTTAAGAAGAATATACCTTCGTGAAAGGGCATCTGCAACAACATTCTCTTTTCCTTTCTTGTAATGAATGACGTATGGAAAGGATTCAAGAAATTCTACCCACTTGGCATGTCGTTTGTTGAGTTTATGTTGGCCTTTAATATGCTTCAATGCCTCATGATCAGTATGGATGACAAACTCCTTGGGCCATAGATAGTGTTGCCATGTTTCTAAAGCCCTTATAAGAGAATACATCTCTTTGTCATAAATGGGGTAGTTTAGTGAAGCACCACTTAACTTTTCACTAAAGTATGCAACTGGTCGTCCCTCTTGAGTCAAAACGGCACCTATACCAATTCCAGAAGCATCACATTCTATTTCAAAAGTTTTATCAAAATTAGGAAGTACCAGAAGTGGTGCTTTAGTCAAACAATCCTTAATGGCCATAAATGCTTCTTCTTGTTCTTTGCCCCATTCAAAGGTGGAATTCTTTTTAATTACCCCAGTTAAGGGAGAGGCAATAGAACTAAAGTTGGGCACAAATCTCCGGTAAAAACTTGCAAGTCCATGGAAACTTCTGACTTGACTTATTGATGTAGGTCTCGGCCAATCTTGAATTGCTTTAATCTTTTCCGGATCTACTTCAAGTCCCTGTGAACTTACAATAAATCCTAAGAAGGCAAGCTTGTTAGTGGAAAAAGAACATTTTTGAAGGTTGGCATAAAGTTTCTCTTTTTGGAGAGTTTCAAGTACTGACCTTAAATGTTGCACATGGTCATCCAAAGTATGGCTATAAATCAAAATATCATCAAAATAGACCACACAAAACTTACCAATAAAAGCCCGGAGTACATGGTTCATCAACCTCATGAAAGTACTTGGTGCATTGGTTAGTCCAAAGGGCATAACCAACCATTCGTACAATCCTTGCTTTGTTTTGAAAGCGGTCTTCCATTCATCTCCTTCTCGCATCCTAATCTGATGATATCCACTTTTAAGATCAATTTTAGAGAAGATGGTGGCACCACTTAGTTCATCCAGCATATCGTCTAGCCTTGGAATTGGGTGTCGGTATTTGATAGTGATCTGATTAACTGCTCTGCAATCTACACACATTCTCCATGAACCATCCTTCTTTGGCACAAGCAAAACGGGAACAGCGCATGGACTTAGGCTTTCTCGAAAGTACCCCTTTTCCATTAACTCACCAACCTGTTTTTGAAGTTCCTTTGTTTCCTCCGGATTACTTCTATAGGCTGGTTTGTTTGGGATAGTTGCACCGGGAATGAAATCGATTTGATGTTCAATTCCTCGAAGGGGTGGAAGTCCTCTTGGTATATCATCTGGAAACATGGCTTTAAATTCCTGTAAAAGAGAAACAATAGAAGAAGGCAAACCTTCTTGGAGATTAGTTAAAAGTAGACTTTCCTTGTACATTAGTACAATGAAAGCCTTATGTGACAACAAGTGTTTCCGAAACTCCTTTCTTCCAGCATAGATGTTCAATGCTTTAGTCGTCTCTTTTTCATTGTTTTTGAATGAATCCATGCTTTTCTTCAAATGAATCTGATCTTCATTCACTTGACTAGGAGATAGTGGCGTCAAAGTGAATTTCTTATCATTATGAATGATAGTATATCTGTTGGTAAACCCATCATGGATTGCTCTTCGGTCAAATTGCCATGGTCTTCCCAAAAGTATATGTCCAGCATCCATTGGTACAACATCACATAGAACTTTATCTTGGTATTTACCAATTGAAAATGGAATGACAACTTGCTTTGTGATTCTTACTTCTCCACCGTCATTTAGCCATTGAAGTTTATATGGATTTGGATGCTTAGAAGTCTTCAGGCCAAGTTTTTCCACCATAAGAGTGCTTGCAACGTTCGTACAACTTCCTCCATCGATGATCATGAAACAAACTTTGTTGTTTACATGACAACGACTATGAAAAATGTTTTCTCTTTGGTCATCTTCTATGATTTGAGTGCTTAAAGCCTTTTTGATGACAAAAACTTGTCTCAAATCTGAATGGAAATCAAACAATTCTTGTGACATGGTTAGTAAAATAAAAGATTAAATTAAAACCTTACCAGCACACTCACAAAAACCTCTCTTGATCACTCCAAAGAAAATTTCAGATTGCACTCCACTCACTCTCGTGTTTGCACTCGGGGATATGATCCTTGGCTTTTTCTGATCCCCCTTCTGATCTCACCCTCTCGTTTGCCTTTTATCGCTCAATTCTCTCTTGTGGGTCCTTTTAAAGAACTAACTCAAGATTGAGCAAGTTTCTTTAGTTTGTGCGTCGGTTTAGAAATGGTTAAGGTATAGGATATGGTTATGATAAAGTAGGATAGAAAAGGTTAAAAACAATGATAAGGTAATGAAAAGAAAAGATGAAAGAATAAGAAATGAAATAGTATGAAAGTGAAGATAACTTACAACTCAAGTTGCAACACTTACTATCTTCCTTCACAAGAAACAACAAGGATACCTCCTTCAAGTTTGATGTTGGGCAGATTGTATGGTGCTTCTCTTTGAGTGTACTTTGCAACTTGCTTCACTTTTCTTTTGCTTTTGAATTTCTTCTTTTCTTTTCTTTCTTTTGCACTCCAAATTTGTCGTAGGAGTCTTTTCTTTTCTCTTTTGTTTTCTTCTTTCTTGTTGCTTTTTGTTGTAGCACTTTTAATGTCAATCCACCAAAGCTCTGATTACCGCTTGGTGTGGGGCTAACCAGGCTTCTTCAATGATGGAGAAGTTGGCAACCTTGTTGTTTCCCGATCTAGGAGAGACACCAAATGCTACACCTTGGATTGAAAGTAATATGCACAAAAAGAAGAAGAATTGATTAAGTAATATGATAATTAAGAAATGAAAAGTAAATAGAAATGGAAAGATTTGAAATGGATAGAATAGTTATCAAAGATGGGCTGCGGAAGTGTTGAATAAATCTCCTTCAAGTGATGTTGACTTTGGCCTCCAATGGTGGTGATGAAGTATGCCTTGTTGATGAATGAAGGATGATTTAATGGTGATGAAATGGTAATGGAAGGATGATGTTATTGGCGTGATATGGTGATGGAATATGGTGATGATATAGGCGTGATAATGGTGATGGACTATGGTGATGATATAGGCGTGATAATGGAGATGGATTATGGTGATGAAAATAGTATCTTATAAAACTAAGAAGGAACCAATGCTATAAAGGAGCAAAGACCCGTTTCTTATAAGTTCTATAAGGGATGGTATTAAAGGACTTTGACCCTCTAGTTATTTAAACTAGGAACCAGAAGTATCAATGAGGGAATGACGCCACAAGCTTTAGAAAAGGCTTGCTTAATCGATATAGTTCTAAAAAGAACTTGAAGAGAGAATAATCTCACAAAAGGATTTTTTTTAATTATCAAAGGGTTTTTTTTTTTACAAATGAATGCCAAAGCCTATTTATAGTTTTGTAAAGGCTTGGCCGAATAAATAGATGCCTTTTCGGCAAAGTACATGTCTTAAAACGAAAATAAATGATGCTTGGATGAGGGGAGATGTCTTTGGCCGAATGGTTCCCATAACTCTTCATCTTGGCGCCAATTTGAAGCATGATGATGTTTAGGCCGAATAGAGAGAATCCTTTTCATCTTGGCGCCTAATTCATTCACATGCAAAGCACATGGGTGGCTGGTCATGTGGCACTCATATGGTTGGTGTTGAATGCTTAAGGCGTGGACTCTTCCATGGTGTGTAGATGAACAGCAACTTAGGCGTGACTTGGCATCAAACATGTGTCTAGGTGACTTGGCATCAATGGAGCAGCAACTAATTATGAAAGGTCACATTTGTGTGAAACAACCTTTCATCATTTGAGCTACTTCCCATGAGTTTGAGCTGAAGATGAGCTGGCCATAGATGAATTGCATGAAGATGAGTCATAGGATAGCTCCTTGTGAAAGGTCACTTCTCGGATTGGCAACTCTTCGCGAAAAGGTACGAATTCACAAAATTTGACCTAGACCATATTTGTAGTGCTCTGTGTGGTGAAGATGATGGTGCAACTCTCCAGCTGAAATGAAGTCTCTAGCTAGCTCAAAAGTCCAGCTCAAGTGAGCTATGAGCTCGGGGGTCAGCTGACAACTTTTCACCATTTGTTCTTCATGATCTCCCAAGTCATCCTATGTAAGGTTTCCTAGCTCATTGACTTCAATTCTAGCTTTAAATCAGCTCCCATGATGTGGCCGAACATGTGCCTACAAAAGAAAGCATTTATAAGCTAAGTAATATAAGATATAAATATGTGGTTCATAGATTATATTATATGTCAACATAAAACATGTTATATAATCTATAGTTTGGGGATGCATTCTTAAATGATTCAAAAGTTTTAATGCATTTAGTTGTAAGAGCTTCCCTGAATAGTTTGGCCCTTGATCGAGTTATTGATCCTTGTGGCATTACTTCCATATCCTTTGAAGGTAGCGTTGGTGAACTCACATCAAAGACACAAGGCTGGCCGAATACTCTTGTAACCATTCGACCATGTCTCTCTATTTCCTATAAATAGGAAAGCATTCATCATTTGAAAACATACCTTTTGTTTAATTAAAGTGAGATTATTCTTTTCCTTAAGTCCTGGTGACTTTTATCGACTTATCAAGTATAATTTATACTTGTGGCGTCAACCCCTTCTCTTTTCATCTTGATACTTTTGGTTCCTAGTTCTTTATAACTAGTGGGTCAAAGTACTTCATACCACCCCTTAAAGAAGCAATATAAAGTCTGGGTCTTTGCTCTATATAGCATTGGTTCTTCTTTGAGTATTCTTTAAGATACTATCCTCACAACCATCCCTTTGTTTCATAAACCATAACCATAGCCATATCAACCATCTTCCGCTTCCATCTCTCATTTTAAAACAGCCCACCTATTTCACCCATATGTTTACCACCCTTAACCATTCTGTTTTAAGCCATTCACTTTGCAGGTTGTTTACTTCCTTCCTAGATCCACAATCAATTGTTAAGGCATCAGAAGAGCCTTACATCAAGCGGTAATCAGAGCTTTGGTGGAAGAAAGCAACGTGCAACAACAACAAAAAGGAAAATACAAAAAGAAGTGCAAGTGAAGTGCAAAGTCAAAGAAAAAGAAAATCAGAAAAGAAATTGAAGCACTCCAAAAGAAAGAAAGAAAATCCAGCACTCAAAAGAAGATAAAGCAAAGAAAAGAAAAGAAAAGAAAAAAGTTGAAGCACTCATCAACCAACACCAAGCAATTCAAGTAAGCCGTTTAAATTTATTGTGGTGATAGAAGGTTGTAAAGTGACTTGTGTAAGTAACCCCTTTTGTTTCTCTTCTTTCTATTTTCTAAGTCACCCTTTCAATTATATTTGTCTTTCCATTCCTACTAACCCTTTTTGTAGCCGACGTCAAACAAGTAAAAATTTACTTGATATAGTTTTGAGTAAAGTCCTCTAGAACTTGGGACAAGAGAATCGAGAGGAAAAGGCTAGAGCGTGTGTGAGATCAGAAGAGGACAAATAAAAGCTATTAAAGTCCTAGAGTGCAAACACGAGTGGATTGAGTGACATTCAAGTTTTCCTTGGAGTGACCCGTGAGGCTTTGTGAGAGTACATTCTGGTAAGGTCCTACACCATTTCATTTTTTTCCTTATTTGCTAAAATGTCTCTTCCATCCAACATCCTTGTAGTCAAAAGGACTTTGAACATTCAAAGTCAAGAAGGCGAACAGAGGGAGAACATCTTCCATACCAAATGTCACGTGGGAGATAAAGTTTGCGTGGTGATCATTGATGGAGGGAGTTGTACAAACGTAGCAAGTACTCACATGGTGGAAAAGTTGGGTCTCAAGACTTTCAAGCATCCTCATCCTTACAAACTTCAGTGGCTCAATGATGTGGGTGAAGCCAAGGTAACCAAACAAGTTGTTGTACCTTTCTCAATTGGAAGATACAATGATGAAGTCCTTTGTGATGTGGTGCCCATGAGTGCAAGCCACCTTATACTAGGACATCCTTGGCAATTTGACAAGAAGGCTACTCATGATGGATTTTCTAACAAGTATTCTTTCCAACATCAAGGAAAGAAAATCATATTGGCGCCTCTGCTTCCAAGTCAAGTTCATGAATGCCAAGTGACCCTTAAGTCACGCATAGAAGAATGGGAGAAAAAGAAAGCCATGAAAAGAACCCTTGAAGAAGAACGTTTTGAGGAGACAAGAACAATTGTAAATGAAATTGTTAGTGTTGAAAGAGAAGTCTTGCAAGAGCATCAAGTAGAACAAGTGGAAAATCAGATTGATACGAGAAATATTGGAAAAGAAAAGGAGAATGGAGAGCATGATTCACCTAACAACTCTTTTTCTCCAATTATTAATTTTGTTTTGCAGGATAATCCAAGAGACATATCACTTCAAATTGAAGACTCAAAGAACATGTCTTTTGAAGAATCAATAGGCGTGACTTGTGGTGATCCACAAGATATGTCCTTTGAGGTTCCAACAATTATGTCTCTAGAAGTTCAAAAAGATGTGTCACTTGAAGTGCCACAAGTTGTGATCATTGAGGCTCCAAGTACATTACAACTATTGAAGAGATTTCAGCAACCAATGGAATTTTTCATCATCAAGCAACCAACACCCATTAAACATCTTCCATGGTTTGCTATTTCCATTCATATTGTTAATAGTTTTTCATTTACGAACTTTGATTTGTTTTTACAGCAACTTGTTTCATCATTATGGTGAAGTAGTACCAACCTTAAAGGCAATCATTCGGAGAGGCACAAAGGTGAAAGGACATGATCATTTAAATCAGCACCAAGGAGTCATTCAAAGAACAATTATTTTCACCAAGATACGTGATGATTCCAACCAGGAGACAAACCTTTTCACCAACAAGCATGTCGAATTAAAAGGAGGAATTAAAGAGATAGAGGTCATTTTCAAGCATTGTGATTATTCAAAGAATAAAATAAAAGGATCAAGATGGTTCGTGAAGGGATGTCTTTTCCATTCAAAGGACATGTGATGGTTCCCAAACATTGTGTCCTCCCATTAAAGGACGTGAAGTTACCATATTTAAAGCCAAGAGGTTGAACATTTCGTGTGATTCATCTATTGGAGGAAAACACAAGGATTCAATCCTTCCTACATCAAGACGGTCTTCAATGAGAAACTACTTCGATTTGAGGACAAATCACCTAAAAGAAGGGGAGGATGATACGATCCAAACTAGCTCCAACATTCTCCATGTTTTGAACACACCATGGATGTTCTTCAAAGTTGTTTCTAAGGGAGTTCTTCATTACCCTATCTTATACTATATCATTTATACATTCTATTCTATCATAAGCATGCATTCACATGTTAGTATAAATTATCATATTATTATTTCCATCCTATGCTTATTTGATCATGTTTTTCATATTATTCAAATATATGCTATGATTACATATCATTTCTTAGGATATTATTATTACATGTTTCCATTTATCATTTATGAATACCATGTTATATGATATTCATGCATACAACATATACCCATATCTTTATGATTGATACACAATATTATAAGCATGTTAGGATAGTCTTATAATCATATTAAGCTTGATTATCATATATACATCAAGGCAGCATCATTATAAATCATTTCATTAGTTCATATGCATTCATATTAGCTCTTAAGCTTCATGCATTATCTTACACATATTTTGAGATGATATAATTAGCTCATGGCCTTCAAACTTAGCTCACATCACCATAATCAAACATGGCAGCAAGGTATTTAGCTCATCTTAGCTCAATATCATGGACTTACCTTGTTTCCTTGCACATATAGGTATAATGGAGTGTGATGCATGTTGAGGTAGCTTGGTGAATGATTTGGACGTCATATGCATCTCACAAATAGCTTACAAAGTACAAGGCAGCTCATGGAACACTAAGGGAAGCTCGATTCAGCTGGAGGAGCTTAAGGCTAGCTAAACTTAGCTAGTTGGACTATTTGGAGCTGAGTTGCCAAAAGTGATGTCAAACGTAGCTGAATATAGTTGAACATAATGATAAGGAGCTCACAAGGACTTAGCTAGGAATCTTGTTCACAAACAGCCCATGTTTGCTAGCTAGCTCTACAACTTAAGCTAACTTGGAGGAGACACATGCATGCCCAAGAGAGAGCACACAACCAGCCATCATTCCATGCACAAGGCTGCACCACAAGGCTTCTTAGAACACCCATGTGCTTTGCATATGATCAGCCCCCATGTACCTTACATGTGGTTCATTTAGGCGCCAAGAGATACAAGAACTATTCGGTCAAGGGATATTTCCCTCCATTTAAATTGAACCATCATCTCTATTTGTAATTAAATTATGTCTCTATAAGAAGGCACAAGGCTGGCCGAATACTCTTGTAACCATTCGGCCATGTCTCTCTATTTCCTATAAATAGGAAAGCATTCATCATTTGAAAAAGACCTTTTATTTAATTAAAGTGAGATTATTCTCTTCCTTAAGTCATGGTGACTTTTATCGACTTATCAAGTATAATTTATACTTGTGGCGTCAACCCCTTCTCTTTTCATCTTGATACTTCTGGTTCCTAGTTCTTTATAACTAGTGGGTCAAAGTACTTCATACCAACCCTTAAAGAAGCAATATAAAGTCTGAGTCTTTGCTCTATATAGCATTGGTTCTTCTTTG
Organism: Hibiscus syriacus; assembly: GCF_006381635.1. Classification (NCBI taxonomy): domain Eukaryota; kingdom Viridiplantae; phylum Streptophyta; class Magnoliopsida; order Malvales; family Malvaceae; genus Hibiscus; species Hibiscus syriacus. Next base: position 16,062,955 of record NW_024063533.1, read on the forward strand.
AGTCTTCTTTAAGATATTATCCTCACAACCATCCCTTTGTTTCATAAACCACAACCATAGCCATATCAACCATCTTCTGCTTCCATCTCTCATTTTAAAATAGCCCACCTATTTCACCCATACGTTTACCACCCTTAACCATTCTGTTTTGAGCCATTCACTTTGCAGGTTGTTTTCTTCCTTCCTAGATCCACAATCAATTGTTAAGGCATCAGAAGAGCCTTCCATCAGATTGAATCCTTATGATTTCCTCTAATAGTTGATTCACACGACATGTTCAACCTCTTGGCTTCAAATCTAGTAACTTCACATCCTTTATTGGGAGGACACAATGTCTGGAAACCATCACATGTCCTTTGATTCACAAATTGTGTCTTGTACTCCAAAGGTTGTATCCTTTCAAAACATTGTATCTTTTCACTCTTACTCCTTGAATCATCATGATGGTTGGTGAAGAAATTTAACTTTTGATCTCCTTTAAGCAAGTGGATAAAGTTAACAACTTTAAGCTTTGTGCTCTTCCAGATGATGGCCTTTAAAAAGGTGGATAATGCTTGCTTCACACCATCGTAGTGGCTGAATTTGATGTACCAATCAAACTCAAAAATGACAAATGATATTGTCATCATAGATTGATTGGATAACACCAATTATACTAATCAAATTGCTACAAAATGAATCAAAGTTATAAAACGAAAAACTAATAACGAAATGAATAGAATTAGCAAATCAGGGAGGATGTTTAATGGGCGTTAGTTGCTTAATGATGGAAATCTCCATTGGTTGTTGAATTCCCTTCAATATGTGCAATGTACTTAGATTATCAATGATCCCATTCATTGGCACTTCAAGTCGCACATCTTTTTAAACATCAAGTGGCATAACTGTTGGAACGTTAAAGGACATGTCTTGTGGATTTCCAAAGGTCACATCTATTGGTTCGTCAAAAGACATGTTTCTTGAATTTTCTACTTGAAGTGACATGTCTGTTGGATTGTCCTGCACAACAAAGGAAATAATAGTAGAAGAAGATTGGTTAGGTAAAATTTGTCCTCCACTTTGCTTTACTTCTCTAAACTTATCCCTTTCATATTTTTCAACCCCAACAGTATCATTTCCAATTATTCTTGTCTCCTCAAAATGTTCTTTTTCAAAGTTTCTTTTCATGGCCTTCGTTTTCTCCTATTATTCTATGCGTGACTTAAGGGTCACTTGGCATTCATGGACTTGACTTGGAAGCATAGGCGCCAATATGATTTTCTTTCCTTGATGTTGGAAAGAATACTTGTTGGAAAATCCATCATGGGTAGCCTTCTTGTCAAACTGCCAATGACGTCCTAGTATAAAGTGGCTTGCATTCATGGGCACCATGTAACAAAGGACTTCATCATTGTATCTTCCAATGGAGAAAGGTTCAACAACTTGTTTGGTTACCTTTTCTTCACCCACATTGTTGAACCACTGAAGTTTGTATGGATGAGGATGCTTGGAAGTCTTGAGACCCAACTTTTCCACCATGTGAGTACTTGCTACGTTTGTACAACTCCCTCCATCAATGATCACCACGCAAACTTTATCTACCACGTGACATTTGGTATGGAAGATGTTCTCTCTCTGTTCATCCTCTTGACTTTGAATGTTCAAAGTTCTTTTGACTACAAAGATGTTGGATGGAAGAGATGATGTGAGTACACCAACGCCACCTTCAAAGGATATGGAAATAATGCCACAAGGACCAATAACTCGATCAAGAGCCAAACTTTTCAGGGAAGCTCCTACTACCAAATGCATTAAAACCTTTGAATCATTTAGAATTGCACCCCCAAACAATAGATTATATAATATGTTTTATGTTGACATATAATATAATCTATGAACCATATATTTATATCTTATATTACTTAGCTTATAAATGCTTTCTTTTGTAGGTACATGTTCGGCCACATCATGGGAGCTGATTTAAAGCTAGAATTGGAGTCAATAAGCTAGGAAATCTTACAAAGGATGACTAGGGAGATCATGAAGAACAAATGGTGAAAAGTTGCTAGCTGACCCCCGAGCTCATAGCTCACTTGAGCTGGACTTTTGAGCTAGCTAGAGACCTCATTTCAGCTGGAGAGTTACACCATCATCTTCACCACACAGAGCACTACAAATATTGTCTAGGTTAATTTTTGTGGATTCGTACCTTTCCGCGAAGAGTTACCATTTCCGAGAAGTACCTTTTCACAAGGAGCTATCCTATGACTTGTACAAATGTCCTTCATCTATGGCCAGCTCAACTTCAGCTCAAACTCATGGGAAGTAGCTCAAATGATGAAAGGTTGTTTCACACAAATGTGACCTTTCATAATTAGTTGCTGCCCCATTGATGCCATGTCACCTAGACACATGTTTGATGCCAAGTCACGCCTAAGTTGCTGTTCATCTTCATGCCATGGAGGAGTCCACACCTTAAGCATTCTACACCATCCATGTGAGTGCCACATGACCAGCCACCCATGTGCTTTGCATGTGAATGAAATAGGCGCCAAAATGAAGAGGCTTCTCTCTATTCGGCCTAAACATCATCATGCTTCAAGTTGGCGCCAAGATGAAGAGACATGGGAACCATTCGGCCAAAGATATCTCCCCTCATCCAAGCATCATTTATTTTCGTTTTAAGACATGTACTTTGACGAAAAGGCATGTATTTATTCGGCCAAGCCTTTACAAATCTATAAATAGGCTTTGGCATTCATTTGTAAAGAACCCTTTGATCAATTAAAAATCCTTTGTGATATTATTCTCTCTTCAAGTTCTTTTTAGAACTATATCGATTAAGCAAGCCTTTTCTAAAGCTTGTGGCATCATTCCTTCACCTTGATACTTGTGGTTCCTAGTTTAAATAACTAGTGGGTCAAAGTCCTTTCATATCATCCCTTATAAAACTTATAAGAAACGGGTCTTTGCTCCTTTATAGCATTGGTTCCTTCTTAGTTTTATAAGATACAATCTGTCCATCACCATCATCACGCCTATATCATCGCCATAGTCCATCACCATTATCACGCCTATATCATCACCATATTCCATCACCATATCACGCATATATTATCACCAACTTATAAATTTCCATTTCTTCATATTTGAATTATCCTTCATCCTCAACAAGGCATTCGTCCATCACCACCATTGGAGGACGAATCCATCATCACTTGAAGGATCATTCTACAACACTTCCGCAGCCCTTCTTTGATAACTTTTCTATCCATTTCAATTCTTTCCATTTCCTTTCTTAATTACTCATTTACTTAACCAATCATTCTTTTTTGTGCAGATTACTTTTCAATTCAAGGTGTAGCATTTGGTGTCTCTCCTAGATCGGGAAACAACAAGGTTGCCAACTTCTCTATTATTTAAGAAGCCTGGTTAGCCTTACATCAAGCGGTAATCAGAGCTTTGGTGGATTGACATTCAAAGTGCTACAACAAAAAGCAACAAAAAAAAGAAGAAAACAAAAGAGAAAAGAAAAAGACTCCTATATCAAATTTGGAGTGCAAAAGAAAAGAAAAAGAAGAAAATCAAAAGCAAAAGAAAAGTGAAGCAAGTTGCAAAGTACACTCAAAGAGAAGCACCATACAATCTGGCCAACATCAAACTTGAAGGAGGTATCCTTGTTGTTTCTTGTGAAGGAAGATAGTAAGTGTTGCAACTTGAGTTGTAAGTTATCTTCACTTATTTACTATTTCATTTCCTTTTTCTTTCATCTTTTATTATTCCATTACCTTGTCATCTTTCTTAACCTTTTCTAGTTTATCCTTTAGCATATACCCTAACCATTTCTAAACCGACGCACAATCTAAAGAAACTTTCTCAATCTTGAGTTAGTTCTTAAAAAGGACCCACAAGAGAGAATCAAGAGGTAAAAGGCAAACGAGAGGGTGAGATCAGAAAAAGCCAAGGATCATATCCCCGAGTGCAAACACGAGAGTGAGTGGAGTGCAATCTGAATTTTCTTGGAGAGATCACGTGAGGTTTTTGTGAGTGTGCTGGTAAGGTTTTAATTTATTTATTTTACTAACCATGTCACAAGAATTGTTTGATTTCCATTCAATTTCGAGACAAGCTTTTGTCATCAAAAAGACTTTAAGCACTCAAATCATAGAAGATGACCAAAGAGAAAACATCTTCCATACTCGTTGTCATGTAAACAACAAAGTTTGTTTTATGATCATCGATGGAGGAAGTTGTACGAATGTTGCAAGCACTCTTATGGTGGAAAAACTTGGCTTGAAGACTTCTAAGCATCTAAATCCATATAAACTTCACTGGTTAAATGATGGTGGGGAAGTAAGAATCACTAAGCAAGTTGTCATTCCATTCTCAATTGGCAAATATCAAGATGAAGTCCTTTGTGATGTTGTACCAATGGATGATGGACATATACTTTTGGGAAGACCATGGCAATTCGACCGACGAGCAATCCATGATGGTTTTACCAACAGATATGCTATCAATCATAATGATAAGAAATTCACTTTGACACCACAATCTCCTAGTCAAGTGAATGAAGATCAAATTCATTTGAAGAAAAGCATGGAGTCAATCAAAAACAATGAAAAAGAAACGACTAAAGCATTGAACATATATGCTGGAAGAAAGGAGATTCAAAAACATTTGCTTTCACATAAGGCTTTAATTGTACTAATGTACAAGGAAAGTCTACTTTTAACTAATCTCCAAGAAGGTTTACCTTCTTCTGTTGTTTCTCTTTTACAGGAATTCAAAGCCATGTTTCGAGAAGATATACCAAGAGGACTTCCACCTCTTCGAGGAATTGAACATCAAATCGATTTCATTCCTGGTGCCACCATACCAAACAAACCAGCCTATAGAAGTAATCCGGAGGAAATAAAGGAACTTCAAAAATAAGTTGGTGAGTTAATGGAAAAGGGGTACATTCGAGAAAGCCTAAGTCCATGTGCTGTTCCTGTTTTGCTTGTACCAAAGAAGGATGGTTCATGGAGAATGTGTGTAGATTGCAGAGCAGTTAATCAGATCACTGTCAAATACTGACATCCAATTCCAAGGCTTGACGATATGCTGGATGAACTAAGTGGTGCCACCATCTTTTCCAAAATTGATCTTAAAAGTGGATATCATCATATTAGGATGCGAGGAGGAGATGAATGGAAAACTGCTTTCAAAACAAAGCAAGGATTATATGAATGGTTGGTTATGCCCTTTGGACTAACCAATGCACCTAGTACTTTCATAAGGTTAATGAACCATGTACTTCGGGCTTTTATTGGTAAGTTTTGTGTGGTATATTTCGATGATATTTTGATTTATAGCCATACTTTGGATGATCATGTGCAACATTTGAGGTCAGTACTTGAAACTCTACAAAAAGAGGAACTTTATGCTAACCTTCAAAAATGTTCTTTTTGCACTAACAAGCTTACATTCTTAGGATTTATTGTAAGTTCACAGGGACTTGAAGTAGATCCAGAAAAGATTAAAGCAATTCAGGACTGGCCAAGACCTACATCAATAAGCCAAGTCAGAAGTTTTCATGGACTTGCAAGTTTTTACCGGAGATTTGTGCCCAATTTTAGTTATATTGCCTCTCCCTTAACTGGGGTAATTAAAAAGAATTCTACCTTTGAATGGGGCAAAGAACAAGAAGAAGCATTCACGGCCATCAAAGAATGCTTGACTAAAGCACCGCTTCTGGTACTTCCTAATTTCGATAAAACTTTTGAAATAGAATGTGATGCTTCAGGAATTGGTATAGGTTCCGTTTTGACTCAAGAGGGAGGACCAGTTGCATACTTTAGTGAAAAGTTAAGTGGTGCTTCACTAAACTACCCTATTTATGACAAAGAGATGTATTCTCTTATAAGGGCATTAGAGACATGGCAACACTATCTATGGCCCAAGGAATTTGTCATTCATACTGATCACGAGGCATTGAAGCATATTAAAAGCCAACACAAACTCAACAAACGACATGCCAAGTGGATAGAATTTCTTGAGTCCTTCCCATACGTCATTCACTACAAGAAAGGTAAAGAGAATGTTGTTGCATATGCCCTTTCACGAAGGTATGTTCTTCTTAACACCTTAAACTCTAAGTTACTTGATTTTTCTTTCCTTAAAGATTATTATACTAATGATCATGATTTTGGAGAGAAATACAAGTCTTGTGAAAAGGGTGCAGTGGGGAAATTCTATAGACATGATGGGTACCTATTCAAGGAAGAAAGGCGATGTATTCCACAAGGTTCCTTTCGAGAAGTATTGGTACGAGAAGCACATGAAGGAGGGCTCATGGGACATTTTGGAATCGGTAAGACATTGGAAATCTTGAAAGAACATCTCTATTGGCCTAAGATGAAAAGGGATGTTGAACGGGTATGGGTGCATTTGCGAAAGGAAAGGTTTCCTACTAAAAGGAAATCTAAGCTTTTACCAAGAGGAGATGGTCCCTTTCAAATCATTGAGAAGATTAATGACAATGCATACAAGTTAGATCTTCCCGGAGAATACAATGTAAGTGCCACCTTCAATATAGCAGATCTATCTCCAATCAAGGATGATGACAATTTGGGGACAAATCGCATAAAAGAAGGGGGGGATGATGTGAGTACACCAACGACACCTTCAAAGGATATGGAAATAATGCCACAAGGACCAATAACTCGATCAAGAGCCAAACTTTTTCAGGGAAGCTCTTACTACCAAATGCATTAAAACCTTTGAATCATTTAGAAATGCATCCCCAAACAATAGATTATATAATATGTTTTATGTTGACATATAATATAATCTATGAACCACATATTTATATCTTATATTACTTAGCTTATAAATGATTTCTTTTGTAGGTACATGTTCGGCCACATCATGGGAGCTGATTTAAAGCTAGAATTGGAGTCAATAAGCTAGGAAATCTTACAAAGGATGACTCGGGTGATCATGAAGAACAAATGGTGAAAAGTTGCTAGCTGACCCCCCGAGCTCATAGCTCACTTGAGCTGGACTTTTGAGCTAGCTAGAGACCTCATTTCAGCTGGAGAGTTGCACCATCATCTTCACCACACAGAGCACTACAAATATGGTCTAGGTTAATTTTTGTGGATTCATACCTTTTCGCGAAGAGTTGCCATTTCCGAGAAGTACCTTTTCACAAGGAGTTGTCCTATGACTTGTACAAATATCCTTCATCTATGGCCAGCTCAACTTCAGCTCAAACTCATGGGAAGTAGCTCAAATGATGAAAGGTTGTTTCACACAAATGTGACCTTTCATAATTAGTTGCTGCCCCATTGATGCCATGTCACCTAGACACATGTTTGATGCCAAGTCACGCCTAAGTTGTTGTTCATCTTCACGCCATGGAGGAGTCCACGCCTTAAGCATTCTACACCATCCATGTGAGTGCCACATGACCAGCCACCCATGTGCTTTGCATGTGAATGAAATATGCACCAAAATGAAGAGGCTTCTCTCTATTCGGCCTAAACATCATCATGCTTCAAGTTGGCACCAAGATGAAGAGATATGGGAACCATTCGGCCAAAGACATCTCCCCTCATCCAAGCATCATTTATTTTCATTTTAAGACATGTACTTTTCCGAAAAGGCATGTATTTATTCGGCCAAGCCTTTACAAATCTATAAATAGGCTTTGGTATTCATTTGTAAAGAACCCTTTGATCAATTAAAATTCTTTTGTGAGATTATTCTCTCTTCAAGTTCTTTTTAGAACTATATCAATTAAGCAAGCCTTTTCTAAAGCTTGTGGCGTCATTCCTTCACCTTGATACTTCTGGTTCCTAGTTTAAATAACTAGTGGGTCAAAGTCCTTTCATACCATCCCTTATAAAACTTATAAGAAACGGGTCTTTGCTCCTTTATAGCATTGGTTCCTTCTTAGTTTTATAAGATACAATCTGTCCATCACCATCATCATGCCTATATCATCGCCATAGTCCATCACCATTATCACGCCTATATCATCACCATATTCCATCACCATATCACGCCTATATTATCACCAACTTATAAATTTCCATTTCTTCATATTTGAATTATCCTTTATCCTCAACAAGACATTCGTCCATCACCACCATTGGAGGCCGAATCCATCATCACTTGAAGGATCATTCTACAACACTTCCGCAGCCCTTCTTTGATAACTTTTCTATCCATTTCAATTCTTTCCAATTCCTTTCTTAATTACTCATTTACTTAACCAATCATTCTTCTTTGTGCAGATTACTTTTCAATTCAAGGTGTAGCATTTGGTGTCTCTCCTAGATCGGGAAACAACAAGGTTGCCAACTTCTCCATTATTGAAGAAGCCTGGTTAGCCTTACATCAAGAGACATGTTAGCAAATAAGGAAAAAACGAAATGTGTGTAGGACCTTACCAGAATATACTCTCTCTCAAAGCCTCACGAGTCACTCCAAGGAAAACTTGAATGTCACTCAATCCACTCGTGTTTGCACTCTAGGACTTAATGGCTTTTACTTGTCCTCTTCTGATCTCACACACGCTCCAGCCTTTTTCATCTCGATTCTCTTGTCCCAAGTTCTAGAGGAATTTACTCAAAATTGTATCAAGTAATTTTTACTTGTTTGGCGTCGTCTATAAAAGAGTTAGTAGGAATGGAAAACAAAATATAATGAAAGGGTGGCTAAGAAATAGAAAGAAGAGAATAAAAGGGGTTACTTACACAAAGTCACTTTACAACCTTCTATCACCACAATCAATTTAAAAGGCTTACTTGAATGGCTTGGTGATGAGAATTGTTGATGAGTGGTTCAACTTTCTTTCTTTTCTTTTTCTTCCTTTTTGAGTGCTTTCAATTTCTTCTTTTGAGTGCTTTGATTTTCTTTGCTAGATTTTTTTTTCTTGATTTTTTTCACTTTGCACTTCACTTGCACTTCTTTTTGTTATTTTTGTTTTTGTTGTTGTTGCACGTTGCTTCTTCCACCAAAGATCTGATTACCGCTTGATGTAAGGCACTTGTGCCTCTTCAATTGATTGTTGATCTAGGAAGGAAACAAAACAACTTGCACAAGTGAATGGCTCAAAAAGAGATGGTTAAAGGTGGTAAACGTATGGGTGAATAGGTGGGCTGTTTAAATGAGAGATGGAAGTGAAAGATGATTGATATGGCTATGGGTTATGGTTGATGAAAAAAAGGGATGTTTGTGAGGATAATATCTTAAAGAAGACTCAAAGAAGAACCAATGCTATAGAGAGCAAAGACCTCGATTTTATATTGCTTCTCTAAGGGGTGGTATATAGGACTTTGACCCACTGGTTATAAGAACTAGGAACCAGAAGTATCAAGGGAAAAGGGGTTGACGCCATAAGTATTAAAATACTTGATAAGTCGATAAAAGTTACTAGGACTTAAGAAAGAGAATAATCTCACTTATATTAATAAAAAAGGTCTGATTATAAATGAAATAGGAAAGCCTATTTATAGTTTTTTGAAGGGACTTGGCTGAATAGGTACATGTTGGTTCGGCCAGCCCTTGTACCTTCCTAAAATGACATGATTTTTAATGAAAAAACAAGACTTTAATGAAAATACATGCTCTTGGCTGAATAGTTATGTGTTGGTTCGGCCCTAAGGATGATTTGAATGTATTTGGAAGTTATTTGCACGTCAAAATGAAGAGGAAAGAGTCTTTGGTCGAATAGGAAGCATCCCTTGGTGTTTTGGCACCAATTTGATTTCACATGGAGTGCACATGCTTGAATGATGCACATGGCAGCCTACTTTAATGCACATGGGTCTTCTTGCAATGTTTTGGTGAGGTTGCAACCATAGGATGATGTCTTGAAGTCCATGGACAGCCTAGAGATGAACTAGCTTCAAGGTAAGCTAGGTGAGTGTCTTGGTAGCTGTTGAGTTAATCGAATGACGAAATTGGACAAGAGGGGGGTGAATTGGCAATAAAAATTTTGTGGAAGCTTTTGCAGAAAATTGAAAGTAATTGCACAGCGATTTACAGTGGTTCGACTTTCTCAAACAAAGTCTACGTCCACTACCTTAGCTATCCACACTAAGGATTTTCCAACAAATTCACTAATTTGTTCTTTCTTTTGAGGCCAAAGAGATAACCTTACAATTCCCTCAAGAGTATACCCCAACTCTTAAGAACACTCTTTTCTCAAAGAGAAGATTACAAATTTGCAAACTTACAAGAAAACCTCACAAGGTAAGATGTTTGCACAATTCTAGAACAAAGAAAAGAACACTCAAAGATGAATACAATTGAGCACAAAAAGTGTTCTTGAAAGCAAAATGAATATTGAATGAAAATAGGCTTGAAATGCTCAAACTTGAGGTTTGATGCTTTCTCTTTGATTCTCTCTTGATTCTAGTTGCTTGATGTTTCTTTTTATTGATCAATGGCTTCTAAGCTTGCTTAAATACACCTTGGATCACTTCTGAACGTTGGGGATGATTAGAGAAGATATTATAGCCGTTTTAGTGTGAAAACATTTAATAAAACAGCTTGGAGTGTGGGGGGAATCAGTTCCCCCTTAAAGGGAATCGGTTCCTAAGTGTAAAATTCAAATATTTCGACCGTTGTACAAGGGGGAATCGGTACCCCCTTGGGGGGGATCGGTTCCCTCTGAGCATACTGGAATTCTCGGAGCAAAACTGTTTAGGGGGAATCGGTTCCTCCTATGGGGGAATCGGTTCCCTCCGAGCATTCTGGAAATCTCGGAGCCAAACCATTCAGGGGGGAATCGGTTCCTCCTATGGGGGGGAATCGGTTCCCTCTGAGCAATCTGTAATTTTTGGCTTTGAATTGGTTCGAAATACTTTGTAAGATTATTTTGAAATTGTTTTATGATTAAAACTTAATTTTACACTTAAGTAAGGATTAAAAATGATTTTTGAAATATTTGGAGTAATTTTTTGATATTCGAATAGTTATATCAAATATACTTAGAAAATCATTTGGAAAATCTTAAAATCCATTTAACTTAATTTGTTATATCGAAATATCAAAATGTTTCAACAGTAGCTAACTAGGTGAGCTATAACTTGATGAACTAAAGCTAGTTAGCTTTGGTCTTCTTAGCTCCTCAGCAACTCTCCCAGCTACTTCCAGCTACCTTTAGTCCACTTTTAAGCACTTTGGTCCAAAGCTCTCCTCCAGCTAAGTTCAGCTACATGCTAGCTCCTCCAACTAAGTTGAGCTTTCCTTAGTATTCCACGAGTTGCCATGACATTTGTGAGATGTTTGTGAGCTGCATATGACGTCCAAATACTCTACCAAGCTGTCCCGACGTGTGCCATGCTCCAATGTACCTACATTTACAAAGAAAACAAGGTAATTCAATGGCATTGAGCTTGTATGAGCTAATTACCATGCTGTCGTGCATGATCATGGTCTTGTGAGCTACAAATGCATGACATGAGCTAAGTATATCATCATATACTATATGCGAGATAGTGTATATGACTTAGGAACTGAAATGAATGCAAATGAGCTAACAAATGAATGATTAAGCATGATGTCATGTCATGAATGTATTAAAACATAATTAGATGAATGAAAATGAATATGAAACAATAACATGTGATGTAAGGTGAATCTACACGCTTTGGGAGAAGAGAGTAGATAGCCTTGTTGTGTCCCGATCTAGGATTGGCAAGTACTGATGTCCTTGAATTTATAAGTTTGGGCTGCAAAATAAGATAAGAAAATAATGATTAATAATGGAATTTAATAAATGGGATAATAATATAAGTAATGAAAATAAATAATAAGAATGAAATGAAATAAATAAAGGATAGAGATGGCTGCGGAATTGATGGAAGAGATGGATGATGTTGATGATGAAATAGAAATAGTGGTGATGTTGTATCTCAAACACGCCAAAGATGAAATAATGCTAACGAGCACAATCTCGGTCTTCAAAAACTTGTTTGAGGGGTGGTGATAGTGTCTTCAACCCACTAGATATCAATCTAGGAATTTTGGAATCAAGATGGAAAGAATGATGCCACAAGTATATGAATTATACTTGCTTAATCGATAAAGTTCACAAAGAACTTTGAAGAGAAATAACTCACAAGAGTATATTTTATATAAGAGATGAGATGAGTACAAATGAAGGCAAGCCACTCTATTTATAGGAAATGAGAGGGCTTGGCCAAATGGTTAAATGATGTTTCAGCTAGATACATGACTTTAGGAAGATACATAATGTTTTAAAATGAAAGATCAAGTCATTTGGGCTTGTGATGGTTCGACTAACCCTTCATAAAGGGACTTGATGATTCGGCTAAGGATGGGAAGACATCTCCCTTGGCCGAATGGTGATGCTGGTTCATCTTGGCACCATTTCTCTTCTCTTTAGCCGAATGGGTTTGTATCTCCTCAAGTTGGCGCCAAATGTTCTCATGTGCATGGCATGTGATGTGGCCGAATAGGCATGGAGCTCTATCTCATGTCTCTTGGTGATTTAAGCCTCCAATGCAAGCAAACTCTTCACCAACGTGCTCCTAGATGAAAAGGCATCTTCATGGGCAGCATCATTCATGAAAGGTCACAATGTTTGATAATGGTGTCCCTTCATTTTTGAGCTATTTATGGTGTGAATGAGCTGGTGGTGAGCTGGCCTTAGATGACTTGTAACATGATGAACGTTTGGGTAGCTCCTTGTGGAAAGGTACCTCTCGAGGTGGCAACTATTCGTGAAAAGGTACGATTTCACAAATTTTGACTTAGGACATATTTGAAGTGTCCTAAGTGGTGATGATGATGGTGCAACTCCCCAGCTGAAATGAGTTCATCTTGTAGCTCAAATCCTCAGCTCAATCCAGCTATGAGCTCACGGCCTCAAAACAACTTTTCATCAATGATTACTTATAATCTCCTAAGCATCCCTATGTGAGTTTCCTTGCTATTTCATGCTCCATTTAGCTCCAATGCAGCTTCCAATTGTTGGTCGAATGTGCCTACATGCTTAACATAAAGAAATAAACTAAGTAAATGAACTTATGCAATGTAGTATATAATAATATGGACTATAGGTTATTTAATATTCAATATGTAACATATTAAACAACCTATTATCTAATGGTTCTTTCTCATTAAAAGATTTTAAAACATTAAGGCACTTATGAGAAAGTACTTCCATGAATTGTTTTGCCTTTGCACGAGTGATAGGTCTAATGGGCATGACTTCAGGATCTATTTGTGTAGTTGTGATCACATCATCCTCCCCTTCTTTTGAGCGATTTGTCCTCAAATCACTGTTGTCCTCAAATGGAGAAAGATCTGAAATATTAAAAGTTACACTTACATTGTATTCACCAGGTAGATCCAATTTGTATGCATTATCATTGATCTTCTTAATGATTTGGAATGGTCCATCTCCTCTTGGCAACAATTTGGATTTCCTTTGAGAAGGGAAACGTTCTTTTCTAAAATACACCCACACCCAATCACTTTCTTCCAATTTTAGTGGCTTGCGTCCCTTATTTGCTTGTTGTTCATATTGTCTTGTCCGTTCTTCTATATTGTCTCGAACTTGCTGATGAAGTTTCTTAACGAACTCAGCCTTGCTCTTGCCATCTTTGTTGATCATGTGTTCCTGAGGCAAAGGAAGAAGATCTAAAGTTGTTAAGGGGTTAAATCCATATACTACCTCAAATGGTGACATCTTGGTTGTTGAATGGACTGCCCGATTATATGCAAATTCAACGTGTGGTAAATATTCCTCCCAAGCTTTGATGTTCTTTTTTATGATAGATCTCAACAATGTTGATAGTACTCGATTTACCACTTCGGTTTGCCCATCTGTTTGAGGGTGACACGTTGTGGAGAAAAGCAACTTTGTCCTAATCTTACTCCATAACGTCCTCCAGAAATGGCTAAGAAATTTGACATCTCTATTAGAAACTATAGTTCTTGGAATGCCATGTAATCTCACAATTTCTTTGAAGAACAATTTAGCCACATGTGTTGCATCGTCTGTCTTGTGGCATGGTATGAAATGTGCCATTTTGGAAAAACGATCTACAACAACAAATATTGAATCTCGTCCATTCTTGGTCCTTGGTAGTCCCATCACAAAGTCCATTGATATGTCAACCCATGGTGCTTGAGGAATAGGTAGAGGCATGTAAAGTCCATGAGGCATAACCTTTGATTTTGCCCTTTTGCAAGTGACACATCGTTCACATACCCTTTCAACGTCTCTCTTCATCTTAGGCCAATAAAGGTGTTGTTTCAAAATTTCTAATGTTTTGCTTACTCCAAAATGACCCATGAGACCTCCTTCATGTGCTTCTCGAACAAGCACTTCTCGAAGGGATCCTTGAGGACCTATAAAACTTTTCATATGCACCTTTCTCACAAGCCTTATACTTTTCTTCAAAGTCATGGTCAGTAGTATAGCAATATTTAATATATGAAAACCCAATTAACTTTGAATCAAGAGCATTAAGGAGAACATACCTTCGAGATAAAGCATCGGCTACAATGTTTTCTTTACCTTTCTTGTAATGAATGACATAAGGGAACGACTCCAAAAACTCCACCCATTTGGCATGCCGCTTGTTTAACTTATGTTGGCCCTTGATATGCTTTAAGGCTTCATGGTCGGTGTGTATGACGAATTCCTTTGGTAGAAGATAATGCTGCCAAACTTCAAGTGCCCTTATGAGAGAATACATCTCTTTATCATAAGTTGGATAGTTTAGCAAGGCACCATTCAAATTTTCACTAAAATATGTAATGGGTCGTCCTTCTTGAATCAAAACAGCCCCAATTCCTATTCCAAAAGCATCACATTCCACTTCAAAAGTCTTATCAAAGTTAGGTAATGCAAGTAAAGGTTCCTTGGTTAGACATTCCTTCATTTCGTTAAAGGCATCTTCTTGTTCTTTGCCCCATGAAAAGATTGAATTCTTTTTAATGATCCCTGTTAAGGGGGCGACAATAGAACTAAAATTAGGTACAAACCTTTTGTAAAAACTTACAAGACCATGAAAACTTCATACTTGACTAATTGAAGTAGGTGTAGTGATACGAGTCAACCCGTCGATTGAGGACCTCTTCGATTGTACCGGATCTAGAACGAAGTAAGCAATCCCTCTGCAGCAAACTTACTTGATAGTAAGGATGATGTTGTGGATATACGGGTATGGATATGAACGAAATTGAATAGGATAGGTAATTGATAGGTGTGGTGATGGAATTTAGGATAATGGTAGTTTGGATAACAAGGAACAAAGAAGAACTTATACTATAGGAGTATAAACCTGGACCTTATACGTTCAATGTTCAAGGACTTGGACCCGTTAGATAATAATCTAAGAACCCTAAGTATCAAAAACTTAACACAACAAGAATAGTCTTGAAATGTCAAGAAAATAGTTCTAAGAAGAACCGATTTGAGAGAATAACTCACAAAGATTTAATTCATAAAAGTTCTGATTACAAATGAAATAACAAAGCTTATTTAAAGGTTTGAAAGTGTTTTGGCTGATTGATAACAGCTTGTAATGTGCCATCCTTGCTCCTTTCTAAAGACATGATTTAACACATAATTAATATGAAATAATAGGTACTTTTTCGGTGGAAATGTAGGAGGCATGTATCATGGCCGAAATGCACTTGTTCTTCTTCAAGTTGATGCTTAAGTGGAACCACACAAGTTACACATGGTGTGCTGGCACGCACATGGGTGCTGTTTTGCTCCAAATAATGCACATGGGTGTTGTTTTGTTCCAAATGGTGAGTTACACTCCTTCACGTGATTTGCTGGCCATGTGGATTCACATGGGTGTTCTTAGAAAAATCTGGTAGTGATTGCTTGTGTGTGCTGGCCATGTGCATTATTAGGAGACAAGATTGAATCAATGCACATGGGCTGTTTTTGTGCCTTTGTTCTTTATTGCACATGGGTTGTCTTTGTGCAATCTATATGAATGATCTTCAAAACAGAAAATACACGTGGGTTTCCTTAGTGTTAGTTGAATGTGTGAATTGTTTATAATGCTATTTTCTCCATTCATCCTTGTTTGCCGTGTAAAGGGGCTGGAATTATGTTGAAAACTTCATTAAAAACTGTTTATCATGGATAGATCACTTGTGTTCCTACATGATAAAATAACATTGTTAATTTAATAGATAGTGGTCTATTGTAGACGCACACTTGCTGTCCTTGTGCCTTTGTTCCATGAAAAACACGTGATAACCTAGATGAAAGATGAAAAAATGCTAGATGAAAGTAAACATGAATAACACGTGAATTGCTATATGAAAAGATGAATGTAAACACTATATGCAAATATGAACTACACGTGATATGTATGCAATGCAAATATAACTATATGCATGAAATGCTCATACTAAGTTATTAACTGTCGATACATTATATAACTTAACGTCGGAGGGTGTCAAGTTATCAAATGAATCAAAAGTCTCAAGACACTTAGTTAGGAGTACTTCCCTGAATTGTTTGGCCTTCGATCTGGTAATGGGACCTTGAGGCATGACTTCGGGATCTGATGTGGGCGTGACCACATCATCCCCCCTTCTTTAAAGCGATTTGTCCCCAAATCGTCTTCATCTTCAAAGGGTGTCAAGTATGCAATGTTGAATGAAGCACTAACGCCACCAAACTCACCGGGCAACTCTAGCTTATATGCATTGTCATTGATCTTTTCCACAATCTGGAATGGACCATCTCCTCGAGGTAATAATTTGGATCTTCTTTGATTTGGAAACCTCTCCTTTCTAAAGTGTACCCAAACCCAATCTCCTACTTCAAACGTTACCTTTTTCCTTCCTTTGTTTGATTGCTGCTCGTATTGTCTAGTTCTTCTTTCAATATTGTCCTTGACTTGTTGATGGAGTTTCTTAACAAATTCTGCCTTGTCCTTTCCATCTTTGTTCACTATTTGATCACAAGGTAAAGGAAGTAAGTCCAAAGGAGTTAAGGGATTGAAACCATACACTACCTCAAATGGAGAAAATTTTGTCGCCGAATGTTTTGTTCGATTATATGCAAACTCCACGTGTGGTAGACATTCCTCCCAAGTCTTGATGTTCTTCTTGATTATCGATCTGAGTAATGTTGACAAGACTCTATTGACGACTTCTGTTTGCCCATCCGTTTGAGGATGACAAGTAGTAGAAAAGAGTAGCTTTGTGCCAATCTTACCCCACAAAGTCCTCCAAAAGTGGCTCAAAAATTTGATGACATCTCTATCCGAAACAATGGTTCGAGGAAGTCCATGTAACCTTACCACTTATTTGAAGAATAAGTTTGCAACGTGAATAGCATCATCAGTTTTGTTACAGGGTATAAAATGAGCCATTTTAGAAAATCGGTCAACCACCACATATATCGCATCCTTCCCATTTTTGGTTTGAGGTAAACCTAAAACAAAATCCATAGAGACATCTACCCATGGTGTGGTTGGTATTGGCAATGGTTGGTATAGCCCATGAGGCTTGACCTTTGATTTTGCCCTTTTACAAACTAGACACCTTTCACATACCTTTTCAACATACCTCTTCATCTTTGGCCAAAAGAGGTGTTCTTTCAAGATGTTAAGTGTCTTTTCAACGCCGAAGTGTCCCATAAGTCCCCCTTCATGTGCTTCTTTGGTTAACACTTCTCGCATGGATCCTTGTGGAATACAAAGTCTACCTTCCTTGAAAAGATACCCTTCATGCAGATAATATTTTTCGTGAGCTCCTGTTTCACATAACTTATATATTTCTCCAAAGTCCAAGTCAGTAGCATAATGTTCTTTAATAAATGAAAAACCAAGGAGTTTAGAATCCAAAGTGTTAAGTAGTACATACCTGCGTGAAAGAGCATCTGCCACAATATTATCCTTTCCTTTCTTATAGCGGATGACATAGGGGAATGATTCAAGAAACTCGACCCATTTGGGATGTCTCTTGTTGAGCTTGTGTTATCCCTTGATATGCTTTAACGCTTCATGATCAGTGTGTATCACGAATTCCCTTTGCAATAAGTAGTGCTGCCAAGTCTCTAATGTTCGAATGAGAGCATACATCTCTTTGTCATAGACGGGATAGTTCAAGGTTGCACCATTTAGCTTTTCACTAAAGTAAGCGATTGGTTTTCCTTCTTGACTCAAAATAGCACCAATCCCAATCTCAGAGGCATCACATTCAACTTCAAATGTCTTATCAAAGTTTGGCAAGGCTAATAGGGGAGCCTTTGTCAAATGATTCTTAAGTTCCTTGAAAGCTTCATCTTGTTCTTTTCCCCAACAGAAGTTTGAATTCTTCTTGATAATCCCGGTTAAGGGGGCGGTAATTGAACTGAAGTTTGGTACAAACCTTCTGTAAAAACTGGCTAATCCATGAAAGCTTCGAACTTGACTTACGTTGACCGGTTCTGACCATTCTTGAATTGCCTTAATCTTTTCTGGATCAACTACTAGTCCCTGTGAACTAACAATGAATCCTAAGAAGGTAACTTGGTTAGTACAAAAAGCACACTTCTTGAGATTAGCATATAAATGCTCTTCTCTTAAAGTGCTTAGAATAATCCTTAAATGTTTAGCATGTTCGCTCAAGGATTTACTGTAAATTAGGATATCATCAAAGTAAACAACGCAAAACTTACCGATGTAAGGCCGAAGAACATGATTCATTAGACGCATAAAGGTACTAGGAGCGTTAGTTAAGCCAAAAGGCATGACTAACCATTCATACAAACCTTGTTCATCTTAAATGCGGTTTTCCACTCATCTCCTTCCCTCATCCTAATCTGATGATAGCCACTTTTCAAATCAATTTTGGAGAAGATGCTGGCTCTACTAAGTTCAT
Organism: Hibiscus syriacus; assembly: GCF_006381635.1. Taxonomy (NCBI): domain Eukaryota; kingdom Viridiplantae; phylum Streptophyta; class Magnoliopsida; order Malvales; family Malvaceae; genus Hibiscus; species Hibiscus syriacus. The sequence continues at coordinate 16,081,810 of NW_024063533.1, forward strand.
CAAGCATATCATCTAATCGAGGTATAGGATGCCTATATTTGATAGTGATCTGGTTTACAGCTCTACAATCCACACACATTCTCCAAGTTCCATCTTTTTTTGGTACCAACAAAACTGGTACAACACAAGGGCTTAAACTTTCTCGAATGTATCCTTTGTCCAACAGCTCTTTGACTTGTTTCTGTAACTCCTTTGTTTCATCAGGATTACTCCGGTAGGTTGGTCTATTTGGAATGGTAGCTACAGGGATGAAATCAATTTGATGTTCAATCCCTCTAATTGGTGGTAATCCATTTGGGATTTCTTCAGGAAACACATCTTCAAAATCTTGCAAAAGAGATGTAATAGACATAGGCAAATCAGGGGGAATTTCAGCCAACAAACAATGATCTTTATGCATTAAAACGATTAAAGATTGTTGAGAGGAAAGACACTTCCTGATTTCTTTTCTACTCGCATAAACGTTTATCTTCTTCTTCCCCTTTGCTTCTTCGTTGTTCTTTTTCAGACGAACTTGATCTTCTTGTACTTGACTTGGCGTCAAAGGGGGCTAAAGTGATTTGTTTTCCTGCATTCATGAACGAATACCTATTGGTGAACCCATCATGCATTACCTTCTTGTCAAACTGCCATGGACGTCCCAACAATAAGTGAGTGGCATCCATTAACACAACGTCATACATCACTTCATCCTTGTATTTTCCAATGGAAAATGGGACAAGAACTTGTTTGGTGACCCTTAACTCTCCAGCATCATTTAACCACTGTAGTTTGTATGGGTTGGGGTGCTTTGTCGTCTTCAGACCTAGCTTATCAACCATAACAGTACTTGCAACGTTAGTACAACTACCGCTATCAATAATTACAACACATACCTTGTCATTCACAAGACATCTTGTGTAAAAGATGTTCTCGCGTTGTTGCTCATCTCGGATTGGTTGTGCATTCTAGCTCCTTTTAACCACAAGTGCTTCTCCGGTTGCATAAGCTTGTATTTGATCGTCATCCTCATCATCATCCATCAAAGGGGTGTCTTGCTCATCATTGTCAGATTCGGACTCTATTTCCCCATTCATACGTGTCATCATTGTCCTTCGGTTAGGACACTGACTTGCAATATGCCCTCTACCAAGGCATTTGAAACATTGGATGTCTCTTGTGCGTTCTGTTTGTATCTGTTGCTTTCCACGTCCATTTTCAACAACGGGAGGTTTTGGACTACTCGTCTCCGCTTTTTCCTTAATCTTAAATGGTGCTTGCTTCCTAGCATTGTTAGGAGTAACAGATGGATTAAAGGAAACTTTAGAAGGAGTATTACCTCGGTAAGAAGACTTTCTACACTGTTATCTTTCAATTTTGATGGCCATATGCACCATGTCATCCAACTCGACATAATGCTGTAGCTCAACAACGTTAGCAATCTCAAAATTCAACCCTGCAAGAAAACGTGCCATAGTTGTTTCTTTATCTTCCTCCATATTTGCACGCATCATGGCCATTTCCATTTCCTTGAAATAATCTTCAACACTTCGATTTCCCTGTTTCAAGTTTTGTAACTTTTGAAATAAATCACGTTGATAATGGAATGGAACAAACCGTTTCCTCATGATTCGCTTCATTTCTGCCCACGTGTTCATTGGACCTTCTCCGGTTCTTCGTCTACTGATTAGTAATTGATCCCACCAAATGAGAGCGTAATCAACAAACTCCATTGCTGCCAAACGAACCTTCGTTTGTTCCGAGTAATTATAACACTCGAAAACATGCTCAACTTTACTCTCCCATGCCAAATATACATCAGGATCTGTTCGTCCCTGAAAAGATGGAATCGCCACTTTTATGTTAGTCAAATTATCATCAAGTGTACGACCATGTCTCTGATTGGTTCTTGGAGGTTGATCAATTTCGTTTTCATCATTTATCTCTTCATGATGATGCATTTGGGATTCTCCCTCAATCTTATCCATTCTAGAATGTATAGCCTCAAGTTCAGCCCTTATCATTTTTTGTATCTCACGTGTAATGGCTTGCATTTGCAAATTTGGTGGTTGGTCATCTGGTTGGTTATCACTAGAACCTGTCATATTAAATCAAATAAAACAAAACAGCACACAAAGAAAATAATTAGTGTATATAGGTCCTTACAATATACACACAACGATTCTCACAATTTCGCTCCAAGAAATCAGAATTGACACTCAATCGCTCAACACTCGGGTTTCACTCGGGAGAAACTTTTAATGGCTCTTCTCTGTCTCCCCTTCTGATCTCACACACTCAATGTGCCTTTTCCACTCGTTCCCTCGTAGTCAGTTCTTTTACGAACTAAATTTGATCTTTCAAAAAAATTTGTCAAGTGTGTCGGCTTAAAGGAAACAACAAAGGTTAATGGCAACTGGAAAAATAATGAAAAGGAAGGCTAAAATTCAAAGGAAAATAAAGAAAGAAAAAAATGAAAGTGATTAGTAAACTTACTACAAAGAAATGCTTACAACGGAACCGTCACCAATACAATCAAAGATGTTGTGTTTTGGATTGAATCAAAGCTCAAAGCATTTCTATTTTGAAGAATACAACATCATAGAATTTCTATTCAATATGTATGCAATGCAAATATAACTATATGTATGAAATGCTCATACTAAGTTATTAACTGTCGATACATTATATAACTTAACGTCGGAGGGTGTCAAGTTATCAAATGAATCAAAAGTCTCAAGACACTTAGTTAGGAGTACTTCCCTGAATTGTTTGGCCTTCGATATGGTAATGGGACCTTGAGGCATGACTTCGGGATCTGATGTGGGCGTGATCACATCATGTAGGCCACTCTTGAATGGCTTTGATCTTTTCAGGATCAACTTCAAGTCCCTGTGAACTTAAAATAAAGCCTAAGAAGGTTAAACTGTTAGTGCAAAATACACATTTCTTCATGTTTGCATAAAGCTTTTCCTTTTGAAGGGTTTCAAGAACATACCTCAAGTGTTGCACATGTAATTCCAAGTCATGACTATAAATAAGAATATCATCAAAATAAACCACACAAAACTTACTGATGAATGGCCTGAGTACATGATTCATTAACCTCATGAAGGTGCTTGGTGCGTTTGTTAATCCGAAAGGCATCACCATCCATTCGTACAATCCTTGCTTTGTCTTGAATGCGGTCTTCCACTCGTCTCCTTCTCGCATTTTGATTTGATGATATCCACTCTTTATATCAATTTTAGAGAACATAGTGGCTCCACTCAATTCATCCAACATATCATCAAGTCTTGGTATAGGATGTCGGTATTTGATGGTAATTTGATTGATAGCACGACAGTCTACACACATTCTCCATGAACCATCCTTTTTGGGCACAAGTAACACTGGAATAGCACATGGACTCAAACTCTCTCGTATGTATCCTTTGTCCATCAATTCTTCAACTTGTTTCTGAAGTTCCTTAGTTTCTTCAGGGTTACTTCTATATGCTGGTCGGTTTGGAATGGATGCACCCGGTATAAAATCAATTTGATGTTTGATCCCTCTAATAGGTGGCAATCCACTAGGAATATCTTCTGGGAATAATTCTTCAAATTCTTGCAACAAAGATGAAATAGAAGAAGGCAAACCTTTTGGAATATTAATCAAAATTAAGCTTTCCTTGTACCTAAGTACAATTAGAGCTTTGTAGGATAACAAATGTTTCCTAATGTCTTTTCCTCCAGCATATATGTTCATCTTCGTTGGTTCATCTTCCTTGATAGATTTGAAAGCTTCAATGCTTTTCTTCAAAGCATCTTGATCTTCAGACACTTGATTTGGTAAAAGAGGAGTCAAAATGAATTTCTTTTCATTGTGATTGAAAGAGTACTGGTTTGTGAAACCATCATGGATAGCCTTCTTATCAAATTGCCAAGGCCTCCCTAGAAGTATATGGCACGCATTCATTGGAATGACATCACAAAGGACTTGATCTTGGTATTTCCCTATTGAAAAGGAAATGTTGACTTGTTTGGTGACTTTAACTTCTCCTCCATCATTTAGCCATTGTAGCTTGTATGGTGTAGGATGTTTAAGTGTCTTGAGTCCAAATTTAGCCACCATTAAAGTGCTTGCAACATTGGTACAACTTCCTCCATCAATAATCATGAAACATACATTGTTGTTTACATGACATCTAGTGTGAAAAATGTTCTCTCGTTGATTATTCTCCATGGACTGAATATTCAAGGCTCTTTTTACTACAAAAACTTGTCCTGAAACTTGAGACATTGTTAGTAGATAAATAAAACAAAATAAACCTTACCAGCACACTCACAAAGTCTCACAAGTTCACTCCAAAGAAAAGATAAGATCACTCCACTCAACACTCGTGTTTACACTTGGGAATATAATTTGGCTTTTAACAATTCCCCTTCTGATCTCACTCTCTCAATAGCCTTTTTCCACTCAAATTTCTCTTGCTAAGTCCTTTGAAGAACTTACTCAAGATTATAACAAGTTAATTCTTTCCTTGTGTGCGTCGGCTGCAAAATAGGTTAGGGTAGAAAAGAATAGAAATGGAAAGGTAGAAGAAAGGATTCAAAGGTATTTAAAAGAAAGAAATGGTTGAAGACAATGAAAATGAAAGGATAGAAAAGGAAGAGATGACTTACAATTCAAGAAACAACACTTACTGCAACCTTTCAGAAGAAACAATAAGGTTATCTTCTCTTAGTGTAGATGGCCTCTTTGATGTACTTTGCTATGGTAGAGCACTTTTCCTTGGCTTGCTTTTCTCTTTTTGAAATCTTTTTCTTTTTCTTCTTTTCTAAATTTTCTTCTTTTTGTCTTTTCTCTCTTTTTGCACTCCAATTTTGTTGAAGGAGTCTTTTTCTCTTTTGAACTTCTTTTTGCTTTGCACGACAATGACACTTTTGTTGTCAATCCAACTATGCTCTGATTACCGCTTGATGTAAGGCGAATCTACACGCTTTGGGAGAAGAGAGTAGATAGCCTTATTGTGTCCCGATCTAGGATTGACAAGTACTGATGTACTTGAATTTATAAGTTTGGGCTGCAAAATAAGATAAGAAAATAATGATTAATAATGGAATTTAATAAATGGGATACTAATATAAGTAATGAAAATAAATAATAAGAATGAAATGAAATAAATAAAGAATAGAGATGGCTGCGGAATTGATGGAAGAGATGGATGATGTTGATGATGAAATGGCAATGGTGGTGATGTTGTATCTCAAACACGCCAAAGATGAAATAATGCTAACGAGCACAATCTGGGTCTTCACAAACTTGTTTGAGGGATGGTGATAGTGTCTTCAACCCACTAGATATCAATCTAGGAATTTTGAAATCAAGATGGAAAGAATGACGCCACAAGTATATGAATTATACTTGCTTAATCGATAAAGTTCACAAAGAACTTTGAAGAGAAATAACTCACAAGAGTATGTTTTATATAAGAGATGAGATGAGTACAAATGAAGGCAAGCCACTCTATTTATAGGAAATGAGAGGGCTTGGCTGAATGGTTACATGATGTTTTGGCTAGATACATGACTTTAGGAAGATACATAATGTTTTAAAATGAAAGATCAAGTCATTTGGGCTTGTGATGGTTCGGCTAACCCTTCACAAAGGGACTTGATGATTCGGCTAAGGATGGGAAGACATCTCCCTTGACCGAATGGTGATGCTGGTTCATCTTGGCGCCATTTCTCTTCTCTTTAGCCGAATGGGTTTGTATCTCCTCAAATTGGCGCCAAATGTTCTCATGTGCATGGTATGTGATGTGGCCGAATAGGCATGGAGCTCTATCTCATGTCTCTTGGTGATTTAAGCCTCCAATACTAGCAAACTCTTCACCAACGTGCTCCTAGATGAAAAGGCATCTTCATGGGCAGCATCATTCATAAAAGGTCACAATGTTTGATAATGGTGTCCCTTCATGTTTGAGCTATTTATGGTGTGAATGAGCTGGTGGTGAGCTGGCCTTAGATGACTTGTAACATGATGAACGTTTGGGCAGCTCCTTGTGGAAAGGTACCTCTCGAGGTGGCAACTATTCGCGAAAAGGTACTATTTCACAAATTTTGACTTAGGACATATTTGGAGTGTCCTAAGTGGTGATGATGATGGTGCAACTCCCCAGCTGAAATGAGTTCATCTTGTAGCTCAATTTTTCATCAATGATTACTTATAATCAACTAAGCATCCTTATGTGAGTTTCCTTGTTGTTTCATGCTCCATTTAGCTCCAATGCAGCTCCCAATTGTTGGCCGAATGTGCCTACATGCTTAACATAAAGAAATAAACTAAGTAAATGAACTTATGCAATGTAGTATATAATAATGTGGACTATAGGTTATTTAATATTCAATATGTAACATATTAAACAACCTATTATCTAATGGTTCTTTCTCATTAAAAGATTTTAAAACATTAAGGCACTTATGAGAAAGTACTTCCCTGAATTGTTTTGCCTTTGCACGAGTGATAGGTCCAATGGGCATGACTTCAGGATCTATTTGTGTAGTTGTGATCACATCAACATGCTTGAAGTATCATTGTGTAGCAATTAATATAAACATGTGGATATGTTATATGCATGAATATCATATAACATGATATTCATAATAAATGATAAATGGAAACATGTAATAATAATATCCCAAGAAATGATATGTAATCATAGCATAGATATGAATGATATGGAAAACATGATGAACTAAACATAGGATGGTATGAATGATATGATAATTTACACTAACATGTGAATGCATGATTATGATAGAATATAATGTATAAATGATATAATACAAGATAGGGTAAGGAAGAACTCCCTTAGAAGCAGCAATGAAGAACATCCATGGTGTGTTCAAGTCATGGAGAAAGTTGGAGCTAGTTTGGATTGTATCAATTCCCATATTAATCTTATTTCTTTCTTATCTTATTTGCAGCCCAAGCTTATAATTCAAGGACATAAATACTTGTCAATCCTAGATCGGGACACAATAAGGCTATCTACTCTCTTCTCCCGAAGTGTGTAGATCACCTTACATCAAGAGACAATCAGAGTATAGTTGGATTGACAATAAAAGTGTAATTGGTGACCAAAGAAAAAGAAAATGACTCATTCAACATTAGCGTACAAGGCAAAAGAAAAAGATAAAAAGAAGAAAAGAAAAGAAAAAGAAATTCAAAAAAGGGAAAGCAATCCAAGGAAAAGTGATCTACTATTACAAGAACATCAAAGAGGCATCTACACTAAGAGAAGATAACCTTATTGTTTCTTGAGAAAGGTTGCAGTAAGTGTTGTTTCTTGAATTGTAAGTCACCTCTTCCCTTTCTATCCTTTCATTTTCCTTTTCTTCAACCATTTCCTTTTTTTAGTACCTTGAATCCTTTCTTCTACCTTTTCATTTTCTTCTATTCTTTCTACCCTAACCTATTTGCAGCCGACGCACATAAGAAAAAGAATTAACTTGTTCTAATCTTGAGTAAGTTCTTCAAAGGACTTAGCAAGAGAAATTGAGTGGAAAAAGGCTATTGAGAGAGTGAGATCAGAAGGGGAATTGTTAAAAGCCAAGATATATTCCCGAGAGTAAACACGAGTGTTGAGTGGAGTGATCTTATCTTTTCTTTGGAGCAAACTTGTGAGACTTTGTGAGTGTACTGGTAAGGTTTATTTTTGTTTTATTTACTAACAATGTCTCAAATTTCAGGAAAAGTTTTTGCAGTGAAAAGAACCTTGAATATTCAGTCCATGGAGAATAACCAAAGAGAGAACATTTTTCACACTAGATGTCATGTAAACAATAAAGTTTGTTTCATGATTATCGATGGGGGAAGTTGTACCAATGTTGCAAGCACTTTAATAGTGACTAAACTTGGACTCAAGACCATTAAACATCCTACACCATACAAGCTACAATGGCTAAATGATGGGGGAGAAGTTAAAGTCACCAAACAAGTCAACATTTCTTTTTCAATTGGGAAATATCAAGACCAAATCCATTGTGATGTCATTCCAATGAATGCGTGCCATATACTCCTAGGGAGGCCTTGATAATTTGATAAGAAGGCTATCCATGATGGTTTCATAAACCGGTACTCTTTCTAATACATTGAAAAGAAATTCACTTTAACTCCTCTTTCACCAAATCAATTTTCTGAAGATCAAGACGCTTTGAAGAAAAGCATCGAAGTTTTCAAATCTATCAAGGAGGAACCAACGAAGATGAACATATATGCTGGAGGAAAAAGACATTAGGAAACATTTGTTATCCTACTGATGTGATCCTGTCTAGCTCCAAATTTCTCCATGATTTGATCACACCATGGAGGTTATTCAAATCTGGTTCTAAGGGAGTTCTACCTTACTTTATCTTATATTTACTTATTTATGCACTATATATTATTATAAGCATACAATTTCATATTAGACTATGCTTGAATTATCATAACATGTGCATTCATTCATTATGTCCTATGGTTTGCATCATTGATTGATATTCATGCATATAATCTATAGTTGTAATAATAATATTCATTCATTATCGTATGATGCATGAGTTATTATTATAACCTATAGTTCACATCTTTATAATATGCACATTCTTATTACTTTATAATAATTCATATACTTAGCTTATGTTATGCTTTCTTATGTAGGTGCATGTTCGGCCATATGATGGGAGCTGACTTAAAGCTAGCATTGGATTCCAAGAGCTATGGAAACTTAACTAGGACAACTCCGGGACAGCTCAAGAACATTTTGGGACAAAGTTGCCAGCTGACCCCAGAGCTCATAGCTCACTTGAGCTGGACTTTTGAGCTAGCTAGAGACTTCATTTCAGCTGGAGAGTTGCACCATCATCTTCACCACACAGAGCACTACAAATATGGTCTAGGTCAAATTTTGTGAATTCGTACCTTTTCGCGAAGAGTTGCCAATCCGAGAAGTGACCTTTCACAAGGAGCTGTCCTATGACTCATCTTCATGCAATTCATCTATGGCCAGCTCATCTTCAGCTCAAACTCATGGGAAGTAGCTCAAATAATGAAAGGTTGTTTCACACAAATGTGACCTTTCATAATTAGTTGCTGCCCCATTGATGCCAAGTCACCTAGGCACATGTTTGATGCCAAGTCACGCCTAAGTTGCTGTTCATCTACACACCATAGAAGAGTCCACGCCTTAAGCATTCAACACCAACCATGTGAGTGCCACATGACCAGCCACCCATGTGTTTTGCATGTGAATGAATTAGGCGCCAAGATGAATAGGCTTCTCTCTATTCGGCCTAAACATCATCATGCTTCAAATTGGCGCCAAGATGAAGAGTTATGGGAACCATTCGGCCAAAGACATCTCCCCTCATCCAAGCATCATTTATTTTCATTTTAAGACATGTACTTTGCCGAAAAGGCATCTAGTTATTCGGCCAAGCCTTTACAAAACTATAAATAGGCTTTGGCATTCATTTGTAAACTCAACCCTTTGATAATTAAAATCCTTTTGTGAGATTATTCTCTCTTCAAGTTCTTTTTAGAACTATATCGATTAAGCAAGCCTTTTTCTAAAGCTTGTGGCGTCATTCCCTCATTGATACTTCTGGTTCCTAGTTTAAATAACTAGAGGGTCAAAGTCCTTTCATACCATCCCTTATAGAACTTATAAGAAACGGGTCTTTGCTCCTTTATAGCATTGGTTCCTTCTTAGTTTTATAAGATACAATCTGTCCATCACCATTATCACGCCTATATCATCACCATATTCCATCACCATATCACGCCAATAACATCATCCTTTCATTACCATTTCATCACCATTAAATCATCCTTCATTCATCAACAAGGCATACTTCATCACCACCATTGGAGGCCGAAGTCAACATCACTTGAAGGAGATTTATTCAACATTTCCGCAGCCCAACTTTGATAACTATTCTATCCATTTCAAATCTTTTCATTTCTATTTACTTTTCATTTCTTAATTATCATATTACTTAATCAATTCTTCTTCTTCTGAGCAGATTACTTTCAATCCAAGGTGTAGCATTTGGTGTCTCTCCTAGATCGGGAAACAACAAGGTTGCCAACTTCTCCATAATTGAAGAAGCCTGGTTAGCCTCACATCACCTACAAAGCTCTAATTGTACTTAGGTACAAGGAATGCTTAATTTTGACTAACATTCCAGAAGGCTTGCCTTCCTCTATTTCATCTTTCTTGTAGGAATTTGAAGAGTTATTTCCAGAAGATATCCCTAGTGGATTGCCACCTATTAGAGGGATCGAACATCAAATTAACTTTATACCCGGTGCATCCATTCCAAACAGACCAGCATATAGAAGTAATCCCGAAGAAACCAAGAAACTTCAAAAACAAGTTGAAGATTTGATGGACTAGGGATACATACGAGAGAGTTTAAGTTCATGGGTTGTTTCGGTGTTACTTGTGCCCAAAAAGGATGGTTCATGGAGAATGTGTGTAGACTGTCGTGCTATCAATCAAATTACCATCAAATACCGACATCCTATACCAAGGCTTGATGACATGTTAGACGAATTGAGTGGAGCCACTATGTTCTCTAAAATTGATTTAAAAAGTGGATATCATCAAATTAGAATGCGAGAAGGAGATGAGTGGAAGACCGCATTCAAAACAAAGCAAGAATTGTATGAATGGTTGGTGATGCCTTTCGGTTTAACCAATGATCCAAGCACCATCATGAGGTTAATGAATCATGTACTCCGGCCATTCATCGGTACGTTTTATGTTGTTTATTTTGATGATATTTTGGTTTATAGTCATGACTTGGAATCCCATGTGCAACACTTGAGGTGCGTTCTTGAAACCCTTGAAAAGGAAAAGCTTTATGAAAATATGAAGAAATGTGTCTTTTTCACTAATAGTTTAACATTCTTAGGCTTTATTGTAAATTCATAGGGACTTGAAGTTGATCCTGAAAAGATCAAAGCCATTCAAGAGTGGCCTACGCCTACTTCAATTAGTCAAGTTCAAAGTTTTCATGGTCTTGTAAGTTTTTATAGAAGATTTGTGCCTAATTTTAGTTTTATTGCCGCCCCCTTAACAGGGATCATTAAAAAGAATTCTATCTTTTCATGGGGCAAAGAACAAGAAGATGTGATGTACCCTTGTTTGGCTTCTGATGCCACTTGATGTAAGGTACTTGTACCTTAATAATTGATTGTGGATCTAAGAAGGAAGCAAAACAACCTGCATAAGTGAATGGCTCAAAAAGATAGGGTTAAGGGTAGTAGACATATGGTGAATAGGTGGACTGTTTAAAATGAGAGATGGAAGCGGAAGATGGTTGATATGTCTATGGTTATGGCTTATGAAACAAAGGGATGGTTGTGAAGATAGTATCTTAAAGAAGACTCAAAGAAGAACCTATGCTATAGAGAGCAAAGACTCAAACTTTATATTGCTTCTTCAAGGGGTGGTATTAAGTACTTTGACCCACTAGTTATATGAACTATGAACCAGAAGTATCAAGGTGAAAAGAAAGGGGTTGACGCCACAAGTATAAAATAAATGAAAAATATAAAAAAATGATAGTGATAGAAATGTTATCAAATGTTGGCTGCGAAAGTGTTGTTGATTTGTCCTTCAAATGCAATAGGATTCTACCCCTATGGTGATGATGGACTGATGTAAGGCTAACGAGGCTTCTCCAATTATGGAGAAGTTGGCAACTTTGTTGTTTCCCGATCTAGGAAAGACACCAAATGCTACACCTTGGATTGAAAGTAATCTGCACAAAAGAAGAAGAATTGATTAAGTAATATGATAATTAAGAAATGAAAAGTAAATGGAAATGGAAAGAATTGAAATGGATAGAATAGTTATCAAAGAAGGGATGCGGAAGTGTTGTAGAATGATCCTTCAAGTGATGATGGATTCGACCACCAAAGGTGGTGATGGACGAATGCCTTGTTGAGGATGAAGGATAATTCAAAGATGAAAAAAATGGAAATTTATAAGTTGGTGATAATATAGGCGTGATATGATGATGGAATATGGTGATGATATAGGCGTGATAATGGTGATGGACTATGGTGATGATATAGGCGTGATAATGGTGATTGACATATTGTATCTTATAAAACTAAGAAGGAACCAATGCTATAAAGAAGCAAAGACCCGTTTCTTATAAGTTTTATAAGGGATGGTATGAAAGTACTTTGACACACTAGTTATTTAAACTAGGAACCAAAAGTATCAAGGTGAAGGAATGACGCCACAAGCTTTAGAAAGGCTTGCTTAATCGATATATTTCTAAAAAGAACTTGAAGAGAGAATAATCTCACAAAAGGATTTTAATTATCAAAAGGGTTCGGTTTACAAATGAATGCCAAAGCCTATTTATAGATTTGTAAAGGCTTGGCCGAATAAATACATGCCTTTTCGGCAAAGTTCATGTCTTAAAACGAAAATAAATGATGCTTTGATGAGGGGAGATGTCTTTGGCCGAATGGTTCCCATATCTCTTCATCTTGGCGCCAACTTGAAGCATGATGATGTTTAGGCCGAATAGAGAGAAGCCTCTTCATTTTGGCGCCTATTTCATTCACACGCAAAGCACATGGGTGGCTGGGTATGTGGCACTCACATGGATGGTGTAGAATGCTTAAGGCGTGGACTCCTCCATGGCGTGAAGATGAACAGCAACTTAGGCGTGACTTGGCATCAAACATGTGTCTAGGTGACATGGCATCAATGGGTTGTGTGAAACAACCTTTCATCATTTGAGCTACTTCCCATGAGTTTGAGCTGGCCATAGATGAAGGACATGTGTACAAGTCATAGGACAGCTCCTTGTGAAAAGGCACTTCTCGGAATGGCAACTCTTAGCGGAAAGGTACGAATCCACAAAAATTAACCTAGACCATATTTGTAGTGCTCTATGTGGTAAAGATGATGGTGCAACTCTCCAGCTGAAAAGAAGTCTCTAGCTAGCTCAAAAATCCAGCTCAAGTGAGCTATGAGCTCGGAGGTCAGCTGACAACTTTTCATCATTTGTTCTTCATGATCTCTCGAGTCATCTTATGGAAGTTTTCCTAGCTCATTGACTCCCATGCTAGCTTTAAATCAGTTCCCAACATGTGGCCGAACATGCACCTACAAAAGAAAGCATAATATAAGCTAAGTATATGAATTATTATAAAGTAATAAGAATGTGCATATTATAAAGATGTGAACTATAGGTTATAATAATAACTCATGCATCATACGATAATGAATGAATATTATTATTACAACTATAGATTATATGCATGAATATCAATCAATGATGCAAACCATAGGACATAATGAATGAATGCACATGTTATGATAATTCAAGCATAGTCTAATATGAAATTGTATGCTTATAATAATATATAGTGCATAAATAAGTAAATATAAGATAAAGTAAGGTAGAACTCCCTTATATTGAGTTTGATGGATTTTCAATGATGTGAGTATGTCATGCAGAAAGTTGGTGCTAGAGAGGATCACATCATCCTCCCCATCTTTTATGCTATTTGTCCTCAAATCGAAATGTGACTTCTCCAAATTGTACACCCCTTCAATCGTTGTTGATTTGTATTCTAAATATATCCATTCAATAGTAACTTGTTCAAGACATTCCCTTTCGAAAAGATCTATGAAAGGATCCTTGTGAAAAGTCATGAACCTTGAATAAGTATCTTGAACCTCCTTGTCCTGAAAAGAAAGAAAACTTTCATAAGTAAGGGAATTATGAATCATTGTTAGGTTAAAAGTATACTCCCTGTTCACATCTTTTGGATGACCAAGAGTGATGTCTTTTGAATCGAAAGAGATGTTCCTTTGAACGTTCATAACTTTTGGCATTCTAAAAGACACATTCTTTGGTCCTCCAAAGATCATGTCCTTTGATTGAAGAGTCACAACCTTAGATTCTTGAAGAGTAACGTCCTTTGGCTCCTTTCCTTGAAAAATTATGTTCTTTAAATCGTTCTTGCCATCATAAATTGATAAAATAATGCCACATATATGAATTGAATTGCTGCAAAATGAATCAAAATAAGTAAATGAAAAACTATTGACAAGATGAATAGACATATCAAACCAGGGCGGATGTTTAATGGGAGTTGGTTGCTGAATTCTTTTCATAATTGGCAATGCACTTGGAATTTCAACAAACACAACTCTTGGCACTTCAAGTGACGCTTCTCTTGGAACTTCAAACGACGTTATCTTTGAAACATCAAGAGATATGTTTCGTTGACCACCAAAAGTAACAACTATTTATTCTTCAAAAGTCACATCTTTTAGTCCTCCAAAAGCCATGATTCTTGAATCATCACCTTGAAAAGATACGTCTCTGAAATTGCCCTGTAAAACAGAAAGAAGGATAGGAGAAAGATACATCTTTCTCATTTTCAACTCCAATGTTTTCTTCATCTACTCTTTGATTCTCATTAATTTCAACGTTTTTGAATGATTCCATTCTTTTCTTCAAATGGTGCTGCTCTTCATTCACTTGACTAGGAGAAAGTGGCGTCAAAGTGAATTTCTTACCATTATGGGTTATAGAAAATCTGCTTGTAAACCCATCATGGATTGCTCGTCTATCGAATTGCCACGGTCTTCCCAAAAGTATATGTCCAGCATCCATTGGTACAACATCATAAAGAACTTCATCTTGATATTTGTCGATTGAAAACGGGATGACAACTTGCTTTGTGACTTCTAACTCTTCATCTTCATTTAATCATTGCAAAACATATGGGCTAGGATGTTTGAATGTTGTAAGTCCCAATTTCTTGACCATGTATGTGCTTGCAATGTTTGTACAACTTCCTCCATTAATAGCTACAAAACACACTTTACCATTTACATGGCAACGAGTGTGAAATGTGTTTGTTCTTTGTTGTTCATCCTCCAATGTTTGGAAAGATGGAAGATCACAAGACATTGTTAGTATAAAAATAAAAAAAAATTAAAACCTTACCAGCACACTCACAAAAGCCTCACTTGGTCACTCCAAAGATATTTAAGACTTCACTCCACTAGCACTCGTGTTTGCACTCGAGGATATGATCCTTGGCTTTTTCTGATCCCCCTTCTGATCTCACCCTCTCGTTTGCCTTTTACCGCTCGATTCTCTATTGTAGGTCCTTTTTAAGAACTAACTCAAGATTGAGCAAGTTTCTTTAGTTTGTGCGTCGGTTTAGAAATGGTTAGGGTATATGATAAAGGATAGGCTATAAAAGGTTAAGAAAGATGATAAGGTAATGGAATAAGAAAAGATGAAAGAAAAGGAAATGAAATAGTAAATAAGTGAAGATAACTTACAACTCAAGTTGCAACACTTACTATCTTCCTTCACAAGAAACAAAAAGGATACCTCCTTTAAGTTTGATGTTGGGCAGATTGTATGGTGCTTCTCTTTGAGTGTACTTTGCAACTTGCTTCACTTTTCTTTTGCTTTTGATTTTCTTCTTTTTCTTTTCTTTCTTTTGCACTCCAATTTTGATGTAGGAGTCTTTTTCTTTTCTCTTTTGTTTTCTTCTTTCTTGTTGCTTTTTTGTTGTAGCACTTTGTATGTCAATCCACCAAAGCTCTGATTACCGCTTGATGTAAGGCTAACTAGGCTTCTTCAATTATGGAGAAGTTGGCAACCTTGTTGTTTCCCAATCTAGGAAAGACACCAAATGCTACACCTTGGATTGAAAGTAATCTGCACAAAAGAAGAAGAATTGATTAAGTAATATGATAATTAAGAAATGAAAAGTAAATGGAAATGGAAAGAATTGAAATAGATAGAATAGTTATAAAAAAAAGGCTGCGGAAGTGTGGTAGAATGATCCTTCAAGTGATGATGGATTCGACCTCCAATGGTGGTGATGGACGAATGCCTTGTTGAGGATGAAGGATAATTCAAAGATGAAGAAATGGAAATTTATAAGTTGGTGATAATATAGGCGTGATATGATGATGAAATATGGTGATGATATAGGCGTGATAATGGTGATGGACTATGATGATGATATAGGCGTGATAATGGTGATGGACAGATTGTATCTTATAAAACTAAGAAGGAACCAATGCTATAAAGGAGCAAAGACCCGTTTCTTATAAGTTTTATAAGGGATGGTATGAAAGGACTTTGACCCACTAGTTATTTAAACTAGGAACCAGAAGTATCAAGGTGAAGGAATGACGCCACAAGCTTTAGAAAGGCTTGCTTAATCGATATAGTTCTAAAAAGAACTTGAAGAGAGAATAATCTCACAAAAGGATTTTAATTATCAAAAGGGTTCGGTTTACAAATGAATGCCAAAGCCTATTTATAGATTTGTAAAGGCTTGGCTGAATAAATACATGCCTTTTCGACAAAGTTCATGTCTTAAAACGAAAATAAATGATGCTTAGATGAGGGGAGATGTCTTTAGCCGAATGGTTCTCATATCTCTTCATCTTGGCGCCAACTTGAAGCATGATGATGTTTAGGCCGAATAGAGAGAAGCCTCTTCATTTTGGCGCCTATTTCATTCACATGCAAAGCACATGGGTGGCTGGTCATGTGGCACTCACATGGATGGTGTAGAATGCTTAAGGCATGGACTCCTCCATGGCGTGAAGATGAACAACAACTTAGGCGTGACTTGGCATCAAACATGTGTCTAGGTGACATGGCATCAATGGGGCAGCAAGTAATTATGAAAGGTCACATTTGTGTGAAACAACCTTTCATCATTTGAGCTACTTCCCATGAGTTTGAGCTGAAGTTGAGCTGGCCATAGATGAAGGACATGTGTACAAGTCATAGGACAGCTCCTTGTGAAAAGGCACTTCTCGGAATGGCAACTCTTCGCGGAAAGGTACGAATCCACAAAAATTAACCTAGACCATATTTTTAGTGCTCTATGTGGTGAAGATGATGGTGCAACTCTCCAGCTGAAAAGAAGTCTCTAGCTAGCTCAAAAATCCAGCTCAAGTGAGCTATGAGCTCGGAGGTCAGCTGACAACTTTTCATCATTTGTTCTTTATGATCTCCCGAGTCATCTTATGGAAGTTTTCCTAGCTCATTGACTCCCATGCTAGCTTTAAATCAGTTCCCAACATGTTGCCGAACATGCACCTACAAAAGAAAGCATAATATAAGCTAAGTATATGAATTATTATAAAGTAATAAGAATGTGCATATTATAAAGATGTGAACTATAGGTTATAATAATAACTCATGCATCATATGATAATGAATGAATATTATTATTACAACTATAGATTATATGCATGAATATCAATCAATGATGAAAACCATAGGACATAATGAATGAATGCACATGTTATGATAATTCAAGCATAGTCTAATATGAAATTGTATGCTTATAATAATATATAGTGCATAAATAAGTAAATATAAGGTAAAGTAAGGCAGAGCTCCCTTATATTGAGTTTGATGGATTTTCAATGATGTGAGTATGTCATGCAGAAAGTTGGTGCTAGAGAGGATCACATCATGGACGCTTGGCTTAATGAAGATTGAAGGATGGTTTTCTGGTAATTGAATGGTGATGGAAGTGAAGATGTTATAAGCATGAAGGTGATGGAAGATGGTGATAGTTAGATAGTGTCTTAAAGAAGACTCAAAGAAGAACCAATGTTAAAGAACAAAGACCGAGACATTATATTGCTTCTTTAAGGGATGGTAAACAAGAACATGAACCCTCTAGTTATAAGAACTAGGAACTCAAAGCATCTTTGGAACGCCATAAACTTTAGAAGCTTGCGTAATCGATATAGTTTTAAAAAGAACTTGAAGAGAGAATAATCTCACAAGAGTTTGTATTATCAAAAGGGCTGAGTTTATAAATGATTACCAAAACCTATTTATAGGCTTGCAAAGGGTTTGTCGAATAGTTACATGCCTTTTGTTCTCTTCTTTCTATTTTCTAAGCCACCCTTTCAATTATATTTGTTTATCCCTTCCTACTAACCCTTTTGCAACCGACGCCAAACAAGTAAAATTTACTTGATATAGTCTTGAGTAAAGTTCTCTATAACTTGAGACAAGAGAATCGAGAGGAAAAAGGCAGGAGAGTGTGTGAGATCAAAAGAGGACAAGTAAAAGCCATTAAGTCCTAGAGTTGCAAACACGAGTGGATTGAGTGATATTCAAGTTTCCTTAGAGTGACTCGTGAGGCTTTGTGAGAGTACATTCCGGTACGGTCCTACACTCATTTCATTTTTTCTTATTTGCTAACATGTCTCTTTCATCTAACATCTTTGTAGTCAAAAGGACTTTGAACATTCAAAGTCAAGAGGATGAACAAAGAGAGAACATCTTCCATACCAAATGTCACGTGGGAGATAAAATTTGCGTGGTGATCATTGATGGAGGAAGTTGTACAAACGTAGCAAGTACTCACATGGTGGAAAAGTTGGGTCTCAATACTTCCAAGCATCCTCATCCTTACAAACTTCAGTGGCTCAATGATGTGGGTGAAGCCAAGGTAACCAAACAAGTTGTTGTACCTTTCTCAATTGGGATATACAATGATGAAGTCCTTTGTGATGTGGTGCCCATGAGTGCAAGTCACATTATACTAGGACGTCCTGGGTAGTTTGACAAGAAGGCTACCCATGATGGATTTTCTAACAAGTACTCTTTCCAGCATCAAGGAAAGAAAATCATATTGGCACCCTTGCTTCCCAGTCAAGTTCATGAATGTCAAGTGACCCTTAAGTCACGCATAGAAGAATGGGAGAAAACAAAGGCCATGAAGAAAAGTATTGAAGATATGAGGAGAAATGAGCAAATCAAAGAAAATACCATTGAAGAAGAATATTTTGAGGAGACAAGAAGAATTGGAAATGAATCTATTGAAGTTAAAAAGGATGATTTGCAAGTAGTGGAGCAAATTGAAAATGGCATATTTAAAAAGGATGAGTGTAGAGAAGAGAAGCAGAGTGAAGGATAAATTTTACCTAACAAATCTTCTTCTACTATTTCTTTTTCCTTGTAGGATATTCCAAGAGACATATTTTTTCAAGCTAGAGATTCAAGAAACATGTCTTTTGAAGAATCAATAGATGTGACTTTTGGTGATCCACAAGACATGTCCTTTGACATTTCAAATGATGTACCTCTTGAAATTCAAAAGAATATGCCAATTGAAGTGCCACAAGTTGTGATCATTGAGGCTTCAAGTACATTGCAACTATTAAAGAGATTTCAACAACCAATCGAGTTTTCCATCATCAAGCAACCAACAACCTTTAAACATCCTCCATGGTTTACTGTTTCCATTCATCTTGTTTATTCAGTTTCTAATTTTTGTTTATTTTACAGTGAAATGATTCATATCTATGGAGTTATTTTCACATGTGTTGAACAATTCGAAGAGATGAATCGAGCACTATCCACCAGCTCAAAAGCTATCATTTGGAAAGGTACAAAGTTTAAAGGAGTGATCCAAAAGGCAAGTTCTATTCTAAAATGACATCACGTTTCCAAAGAGGGATCTCAATGGACTTGTGCCTTTTCAATCGAATGTGTTGTTTCAAGTAAAAAGGTAAGATTATTCACACACAAAGGAGATGATTCCTTGAAGAGTTAGAGATTCATCAAAGGGCACATGATGGTTCAAAGGAAAACTTCCAAAGATTATGTCCTTTCACCAAGGGTGATGAATTTCCAAATAGACATGATGATTTAAATCAGCGCCAAGGAGTTATTATCTTCACTAAAGGATATGTCTCTCCCGTTCAAAGGACATATGATGGTTCCTAATCATTGTGTCCTCCCATAAAAGGATGTGAAGTTACCAGAATTGAAGCTAAGAGTTTCAACATTTCGTGTGAAGCATCTATTGGAGGAAAACATAAGGATTCAATCCTTCCAACATCAAGAATGTCTTCAATGAGAAACTACTTTGATTCGAGGACAAATCGCCTAAAAGAAGGGGAGGATGATACAATCCAAACTAGCTCCAATTTTCTCCATGACTTAATCACACCATGGATGTTTTTCATTGCTGATTCTAAGGGAGTTATTTCTTACCCTATCTTATATTATATCATTTATACATTCTATTCTATCATAATCATGCATTCACATGTTAGTATAAGTTATCATATTATTATTTTCATCCTATGCTTAGTTGATAAAGTCTTTTATATCATTCAAATATATGCTATGATTACATATCATTTATTAGGATATTATTATTACATGTTTCCATTTATCATTTATGAATACCATGTTATATGATATTCATGCATACAACATATACCCAGATCTTTATATTGATACACAATGTTATAAGTATGTTAGATTAATCTTACATCCATTTAAGCATGATTCAATACATTCATGAAATGGCAGCATGCTTAATCATTCATTTGTTAGCTCATATGCATTCATTTTAGCTCCTAGGTCTTACACATTAGCTTACATATGTTATATCATTATATACTTAGCTCATGACATGCATTCTCAGCTTATATCACTCAAATACCTCACGTCAGCATGCATTTTACCTTAAATAAACTCACACATTACTTATTTTATTTGTTTGGTGATTCTTACAGGTGAAACACAAAGCAAGGCATATTATGGTAGCTTGGTTAGCTAAAAGGACAAGCATAGCAACTCAAACTAGCTCGTGAACATTATGGCAGCTCATTTCATCACATAAGGAGCTTCAACTTAGCTAGAGGAGCTAGCATGTAGCTGAACTTAGCTGGAGGAGAGTTTTGGACCAAAGTGCTGAAAAGTGAACTAAAGGTAGCTGGAAGTAGCTGGGAGAGTAGCTGAGGAGATGAGAAGACCAAAGCTAACTAGCTTGAGTTTATCAAGCTATAACTCACCTAGTTAGCTACCAAGACACTCATCTAGCTTATCTTGAAGCTAGTTCATCTCTAGGCTGCCCAATGGATGCCATGTCATCTAGATACACGTTGGAAGCTAATTCACGCCTAGTTGTTGCCTATCTTCATTCCATGGACTTCAAGACATCATCCTATGGTTGCAACCTCATCAAAGCATAGCAAGAAGACCCATGTACATTCATGTAGGCTGCCATGTGAATCATTCAAGCATGTGCACTTCATGTGACATCAATTTGGCGCCAAAACACCAAGGCATGCTTCCTATTCGGCCAAAGACTCTTTCCTCTTCATTTTGGCGCCCAAATAACTTCCAAATGCATTCAAATCATCCTTAGGGCCGAACCAACAAATAACCATTCGGCCAAGAGCATGTATTTTCATTAAAGTCTTGTTTTTTCATTAAAAATCATGTCATTTTAGGAAGGTACAAGGGCTGGCCGAACCAACATGTACCTATTCGGCCAAGTCCCTCCAAAAACTATAAATAGGCCATTATATTTCATTTGTAATCAGACCTTTTGTTTAATTAAAGTGAGATTATTCTCTTCCTTAAGTCCTGGTGACTTTTATCGACTTATCAAGTATAATTTATACTTGTGGCGTCAACCCCTTCTCTTTTCACCTTGATACTTCTGGTTCCTAGGTCTTTATAACTAGTGGGTCAAAGTACTTTATACCACCCCTTAAAGAAGCAATATAAAGTCTGGGTCTTTGCTCTATATAGCATTGGTTCTTCTTTGAGTCTTCTTTAAGATATTATCCTCACAACTATCCCTTTGTTTCATAAACCGTAACCATAGCCATATCAAGCATCTTCCGCTTCCATCTCTCAATTAAATAGACCACCTAATCACCTATACGTTTACCACCCTTAACCATTCTGTTTTGAGCCATTCACTTCGTAGGTTGTTTTGCTTCCTTCCTAGATCCATAATCAATTGTTAAGGCATCAGAAGAGCCTTACATCATTACATAATATCATCATCATAGCTATAAATGTAATGTATTCAAAATATGATCATAAATATGATATAAAGAAAGAATAAGTTAGAGAAAATCCCCCTTTGATTATTGTGAAAGGTTGGAGATGCAAGGACATTTATGTTGCTGATTTGGATCACATCATCCCCATTCTTTAAAGAGATTTGTTCTCAAATCGAAGGGTGATTTCTTTTCAATGTTCTTCCATCCCATAGTTGATGTCTTGTAAAATGGGGATCTATTTAATAGGTACTTGTTTGAGATATGTCCATGTAATTTTTCTTTGAAAGTTTTGGTCCCTTAACGTCCCAAAAGTGGTGTCCCATAAATCTTCAATCAGCATTGTACATTAAGTCCTCAAGAGTCACGTCCATTGGTTCTCCTAAGGTCACATCCTTTGAATGAAAAATTGCATCCTTTTGCTGTTCAATAGACACATCTTTTGGATTTTTTAAAGGACATATCTCCTAAACCTTTATTTTAACAAATGGTGCCTCTTGGTACATCCTGCAAGTCAAAGAAAAAATATGTATTTTCAAAGTTAGAATAATCATCTTCAACCTTGCATTTTGTCAGTAGGCATTCTCGTATCAAGCACTTTGAAGAATAAGCACTTGTTCTCAGATCAGTTTCCTCCACGATTGTCGATGCTTGTCCTTTCCTTATAGCCTCAACACTCTGTTTCATTTTGCTTGATCATTCCAAACTTGTTTCAGCGTTAAAGGAGTAAGACTAATCTGCTTCCCTCTATGGTTGAACGAGTATTGATTGGTAAAACAATCATGGATAGTCCTTTTGTCGTATTACCATGGAGTTCCAAGAAGTAGATGGCTGGCATGTATAGGGACAAAATCACACATCACCTCGTCCTTGTATTTGCCAATTGAAAAAGGAACTATCACCTGTTTGTTAACGTTGAGTTCCCCTCATTTATTGAGCCACTGTAGCTCATAGGGATTCAGATTCTTCATTGTTTTCAAGCCAAGCTTTTCTACCATTATTGTACTGACCGCGTTAGTACAACTTCCACCATCTATAATAACAAAACATACTTTTTCATTCACATGGCATCGGGTATGAAAAATGTTTTCTTGCTTGCATTGTCCTCCGTGACTTGAATGTTCAAACGTCTTTTTATTACCAAAGCTTCTCCTCTATCAACGGGATCTGCAAGGGTGATTTCTTCATTGACTTCAGTGGGAGCCTCTTTTTCTTCTTCAGATTCAGATTCTATTTCACCATTTCCAAGTAAGAGCATGGTGTTTCAGTTAGGACACTCTATAGATACATGGCCCCTCCTAAGACATTTAAAGCACCAAATGTCTCTCTAACGTTTATTGGTTTGCTTTCCTCGGTTGGGGTCTTTACTTACTTGTTGAGTTTTTAAAGATTTGACTTACTCTTTGACAGGAGAATGAGTAGGCTTCTTTATGTTGTTTGGACTCCATTTTGATGGTGTGGGCACAATATTGCGAGATATATGTCTCATTTTCAGTTGCCTTTCGATCTTCAGTGCCATTTGCACCATTTCATCTATTTCAATGTAATGATACAACTCCAAGGTGTTGGCAATTTTAGTATTAAGTCCAGCAAGGAATCTAGCCATAGTTGCTTTACGATCTTCCTCAATGTTGACTCAGATCATGGCCACTTCCATCTCTTTGTAGTAGTCCTCCACACTTTTCTGGCCTTGTTTGAGATTCTATAACTTCTGAAACAAGTCTCGATGATAATGAACATGAATGAATCGTTTCCGCATAATACCTTTCCTTTCATGCCAAGTTGAGACTGATCGTTCTCCATTCCTCCTTCTGTTAAGAGTAAGTTGATCCCACCATATTAAGGCATAGTCTATGAACTCCATGGCTTCCAATCTCACTTTCTTCATCTTGGAATAGTTGTCGCAACTAAAAACATGTTTCACCTTGCTTTCCCATTCGAGATAGGCTTCAGAATCAGTCTTTCCTTGGAATTAAGGAATCTTAATATTGATGTTACTTAAGTTGTTATCAACAATAGCACGTCAAGGGCCTTAGAATGCTTATTGTTCTCCACCCTCAATATTTTCTTGAGCATCTACTTCTGGAGGTGGTTCTTGTTATCTCCTAGGAACTCCATTATTCTGGGCTAGTGGTAGATCCTGACGTTGATTTATATTCTCATGAAGAGCATCGAACTCTTCGCAAAGTATTCTCATCATTTCGCCAATGAGTGCATGTATTTGTAAGTTTGGTTTCCTGCATTTTCTCTGGGGCTTTGAGACATGGTTAATGAAATAAAATAAATTAAATTGAAACCTTACCAGTACGCTCACAAAAACCTCACTTGGTCACTCCAAAGAAAATTCAGATTGCACTCCACTCACACTCGTGTTTGCATTTGGAGATATGTTCCTTGGCTTTTTCTGATCCCTCTTCTGATCTCACCCTCTCGTTTGTCTTTTTCCGCTCAATTCTATCTTGTGGGTCCTTTAGAGAACTAAATCAAGATTTGAGGAAGTTTCTTTGTTTGTTACGTCAGCTAAAAGAGATTGTTAGGGTTAGTATATGGTAAAGGTAGGATAGAATGGTTAAGAAAGGATAAGGTAGCAAATAAGAAAAGATGAAAGAAAAGGAAATGAAATAAAGAGAAAATGAAGATAACTTACAACTCAAGTTGCAACACTTACTATCTTCCTTCACAAGAAACAACAATGATACCTCCCTCAAGTTTGATGTTGGCCAGATTGTAATGTGCTTCTCTTTGAGTGTAGTTTACAACTTTGCTTCACTTTTCTTTTGTTTTTGAATTTCTTCTTTTCTTTTCTTTCTTTCTTTCTGCACTCCAAATTTGATATAGGAGTCTTTTCTCTTTCTTCCTTTTTTTTGTTTATTTTTCTTTTGCTTTTTGTTGCAGTACTTGATTGTAAATCCGACTAAGCTCTGATACCACTTGATGTAACGCTATCCAAGCTTCTTCAATGATGGAAAAGTTGGCAGCCATGTTGTTTCCCGTTCTAGGAGAGACACCAAATGCTATGCTTGAATATATAAGTAATCTGCACCAAATAAAGAAAGAAATGATTAAAGGAATTGAAAATTAAGAATTGAAATGAAAATAGAAAGAAATGATAGTGATAAAAATGTTATCAAATGTTGACTGCAGAAGTGTTGTTGATTTGTCCCTCAAATACAATAGGATTCGACCTCCGATGGTGATGATGGATGTTTTCCTTAATGAAGATTGAATGATGTAAGGCTAACCAGGCTTCTTCAATAATGGAGAAGTTGGCAACCTTGTTGTTTCCCGATCTAGGAGAGACACCAAATGCTACACCTTGGATTGAAAGTAATCTGCACAAAAGAAGAAGAATTGATTAAGTAATATGATAATTAAGAAATGAAAAGTAAATGGAAATGGAAAGAATTGAAATGGATAGATTAGTTATCAAAGAAGGGCTGCGGAAGTGTTGTAGATTGATCCTTC
Organism: Hibiscus syriacus; assembly: GCF_006381635.1. Lineage (NCBI taxonomy): Eukaryota > Viridiplantae > Streptophyta > Magnoliopsida > Malvales > Malvaceae > Hibiscus > Hibiscus syriacus. The sequence continues at coordinate 16,107,143 of NW_024063533.1, forward strand.
AAGTGATGATGGATTCGACCTCCAATGGTGGTGATGGACGAATGCCTTGTTGAGGATGAAGGATAATTCAAAGATGAAGAAATGGAAATTTATAAGTTGGTGATAATATGGGCGTGATATGGTGATGGAATATGGTGATGATATAGGCGTGATAATGGTGATGGACTATGGTGATGATATAGGCGTGATAATGGTGATAGACAGATTGTATCTTATAAAACTAAGAAAGAACCAATGCTATAAAGAGCAAAGACCCGTTTCTTATAAGTCTTACAAGGGATGGTAAGAAAGGACTTTGACCCACTAGTTATTTAAACTAGGAACCAGAAGTATCAAGGTGAAGGAATGACGCCACAAGCTTTAGAAAGGCTTGCTTAATCGATATAGTTCTAAAAAGAACTTGAAGAGAGAATAATCTCACAAAAGGATTTTAATTATCAAAGGGTTCGGTTTACAAATGAATGCCAAAGCCTATTTATAGATTTGTAAAGGCTTGGCCGAATAAATACATGCCTTTTCGGCAAAGTTCATGTCTTAAAACGAAAATAAATGATGCTTGGATGAGGGGAGATGTCTTTGGCCGAATAGTTCCCTTATCTCTTCATCTTGGCGCCAACTTGAAGCATGATGATGTTTAGGCCGAATAGAGATAAGCCTCTTCATTTTGGCACCTATTTCATTTACATGCAAAGCACATGGGTGGCAGGTCATGTGGCACTCACATGGATGGTGTAGAATGCTTAAAGCGTGGACTCCTCCATGGCGTGAAGATGAACAGCAACTTAGGCGTGACTTGGCATCAAACATGTGTCTAGGTGACATGGCATCAATGGGGCAGCAACTAATTATGAAAGGTCACATTTGTGTGAAATAACCTTTCATCATTTGAGCTACTTCCCATGAGTTTGAGCTGAAGTTGAGCTGGCCATAGATGAAGGACATGTGTACAAGTCATAGGATAACTCCTTGTGAAAAGGCACTTCTCGGAATGGCAACTCTTCGCGAAAAGGTACGAATCCACAAAAATTGACCTAGACTATATTTGTAGTGCTCTATGTGGTGAAGATGATGGTGCAACTCTCCAGCTGAAAAGAAGTCTCTAGCTAGCTCAAAAATACAGCTCAAGTGAGCTATGAGCTCGGAGATCAGCTGACAACTTTTCATCATTTGTTCTTCATGATCTCTCGAGTCATCTTATGAAAGTTTTCCTAGCACATTGACTCCCATGCTAGCTTTAAATCAGTTCCCAACATGTGGCCGAACATGCACCTACAAAAGAAAGCATAATATAAGCTAAGTATATGAATTATTATAAAGTAATAAGAATGTGCATATTATAAAGATGTGAACTATATGTTATAATAATAACTCATGCATCATACGATAATGAATGAATATTATTATTACAACTATAGATTATATGCATGAATATCAATCAATGATGAAAACCATAGGACATAATGAATGAATGCACATGTTATGATAATTCAAGCATAGTCTAATATGAAATTGTATGCTTATAATAATATATAGTGCATAAATAAGTAAATATAAGATAAAGTAAGGCAGAACTCCCTTATATTGAGTTTGATGGATTTTCAATGATGTGAGTATGTCATGCAAAAAGTTGGTGCTAGAGAGGATCACATCATTGAAGGATGGTTTTATAGTAATTGAATGGTGATATAAGTGAAGATGTTATAGTCGTGAAGGTGATGGAAAATGGTGATGGTTAGATAGTATCTTAAAGAAGATTCAAAGAAGAACCAATGTTAAAGAACAAAGACCCAGACTTTATATTACTTGTTTAAGAGGTGGTAAACATGGACTTGAACCCACTAGTAATAAGAACTAGGAACTCGAAGTATCTATAGAAGAGGTTGACCCACAAACTTTAGAAGCTTGCTTAATCAATATAGTTCTAAGAAGAACTTGAAGAGAGAATAATCTCATAAGAGTTTGTATTATCAAAAGGGTTGAGTTTACAAATAACTGCCAAAGCCTATTTATAGGCTTGCAAAGGTTTGGTCGAATAGTTACATGCCTTTTCGGTAAAGAACATGATTTAAATTGAAAATGCATGATGCTTGAATGAAAGGAAATGTCCTTGGCTGAATGGTCTCCTTATGGTTCATCTTGGCGCCAACTTAGAAGCAACACCTTGTTTTGGCTGAATAGGGAGAAGCCTCTTCACTTTGGCACCCATTTCGTCCACACACATGGCACATGTGTGGGCTGGTCATGAGACACTCACATGAGTGGTGTAGAAGGCTTAAGGTTTGGACTCCTCCATGGCGTGAAGATGAGTAACAAGTTAAGCGTGACTTGGTGATGTGATCCGGTCTAGCTCCAATTTTCTCCATGACTTAATCACACCATGGATGTTTTTAAGGGAGTTCTTTCTTACCTTTTCTTATATTATATCATTTATTCATTCTATTTGATGTGATCATGCCAAGGACCAAACTTCTTCAACACATGATCACTTCATGGACGTTCTGCCTTGTTGATTCTAAGGGAGTCATACCTTATTTTATTATTTATTTCCTCATATATGCATTACATGTCACGTGAATATGTTTATATTATTCTTAATTTTTTCTTGAATATTATATGCTATCATTTATATGTATAATATATGATATTCATGCATGACTTATTAATTCACATCTTTATATAACTCATTCAATGCATATGCATTCATAGTTAGCTCATTTGCATTATTAACATAGGTGGAAGCATGCATTCATAATTATCATAGCTCCATTCCTATCTAATTATTTCTTTACATACTTTGTCTAGGTTCATTGGATGCTAAGAAGACTAAAGGCAATTGAAGAGTTTGTTGGACAGTTCACGTCAGTCAGATTGATATACATTTTTGAACATTTTCCAAGCATCTTTGGGTGATGAAGTCTCTTAACATTTAATCCCCTATCTCGTATCTTTCCAACGCATTTTGAATCACATCAATCCGATATCGGTAACTTGAGATATGCCCAGATTACTGAAGACAGTGCAGGCTGGAAATTATTACGGGATATGCAACCATTCATCTCCTTCAAAGGACTTATGTATGGGAGGAATTAATGAAGACATGCATGGACGAGAAAAGAATATTAAAATGAATAAGAACATTTTTGAGGAGGTGTAAGGATTCATTCAAAGTCTTTTAAATTCATCCATTCATGCATATTCATGCAAGAAGCCAAATAGTCATGTTCACACAAGGGGGAAGAATTTCAGCCAAGATACATTCATGAACATTCATCCATAGAATACAAATCAACAAGTTCACACAAGGTGGGATGAATTCGGCCAAAGTATGTATTCCATTAAAAGATGAACATCCATTCATCAAAATTCATTCACCTAAGTCATGCTTTGTATCTACTTAAAGTATGAACATTCATCCATGAAGGTTCACTCATTAAATGTTTTGTATTCACACCATGCACTCTTAAGCCTATAAATAGCTTTCCATTCATTTGTAAAAGAAACGAATTCACTTTTTTTAATCAAATATTTGTGAGAGTTCATCTTTTTAGTTCTTAAGTGAACTTTATCGACTTATCAAGCTTATGCTTGTGGTGTCACCCCTATCTATGTCACCCTGATACTTCTGGTTCCTATCTCTTTATAGATAGTGGGTCAAAGTTCTTATTTACCACCCCTTAAAGAAGCAATATAAAGTCTCGGTCTTTGTTCTTTAACATTGGTTCTTCTTTGAGTCTTCTTTGAGATACTACTTTTCATATTCATCTTCATCACCTTCATTCTACTTCCATTACCATACTTTATCATTTCCTTTAAACATATCACCAACTTATTATATTTTCCGCTACCATAATTATCTTTCCATTTCATTACTTCCATTTAACTATTTTTTTAGCTTTCTTGTCTGTGCAGGATCCTTGTTGCTTTCCTAGATCGAAACAATCAAAGGTACAACCTTGACTTCAACATCATCCAAGTGAGGCTAGGTTGAACTGTATTATATCAGAGCTAAGGTTGATTGCTACAAGAACAAGAAAAAGCAACATCCTACCATTCAATAAAAAGAAAATCAAAAAAAGAAGTGCCCAACCGAAAAAAAAATCAGCAAGTTAATCCCAACATCAACAAGGGATTCCAAGTGAAGAAAATCTAAAGAAAGGAAACAAAGAAAGCAAAATGCAAAGAAGTGCCCTAGGTGACAAGCAACATCATTTTTCCAACCGATCCTAAAGAAGTTTCAAGACCTTTGATTGTTTCTTCTAGGAAGGTGGTGAGTATCTTTGCATAGTAAGTGAACCTTTCTTTCTTTTTCCTTTTTTATAAGACCACCCTTCATTTTTTAATCTTTCTACCTTTCTATTTTTTCCTCTACACTAACAAATTTTTCAGTCGACGTCCATAGAACTTGAAAGATCTCGAGTTAGTTCTTTTAAGAACTTTTGATTTAAGGCTAACCAGGCTTCTTCAATAATGGAGAAGTTGGCAACCTTGTTGTTTCCGGATCTAGGAGAGACACCAAATGCTAGACCTTGAATTGAAAAGTAATCTGCACAAAAGAAGAATAATTGGTTAAGTAAATGAATAATTAAGAAAGGAAATGGAAAGAATTGAAATGGATAGAATAGTTATCAAAGAAGGGTTGCGGAAGTGTTGTAGAATGATCCTTCAAGTGATGATGGATTCAGCCTCCAATAGTGGTAATGGATGAATGCCTTGTTGATGATGAAGGATGATTATATGGGTATGAAGGGATATGGATAATGGTGATGGAAATAGTAATGGAATGTTGATGGAGTTGGCGTAAAAGTGATGATGGAAGGTGGTAATGATATATAGTATCTTATAAGACTAAGAAGGAACCAATGTTATAAAGGAGAAAAGACCCGTTTCTTATAAGTCGTTATAAGGGATGGTATTAAGGACTTTGACCCTCTATCCATAGGAGATAGGAACCAGAAGTATCAAGGTGAAGGAATGACGCCACAAGCTTTAGAAAGCCTTGCTTAATCGATATAGTTCTAAAAAGAACTTGAAGAGAGAATAATCTCATAAAGGATTTTTAATTGATCAAAGGGTTGTGTTACAATGTAAATAGCCTAGCCTATTTATAGTTTTCAAAGGGTTTAGGCTGAAAAGATACTTGATGGTTCGGCCAAGGTTGAAACCCCTTTGAAAATACATGATTTTTGATGAAAATACATGATTTAAATGAAGATAAATGCTCTTGGCCGAATGGTTATGTGTTGGTTCGGCCCTAAGGATGTTTTAAATGCATTTGGAAGTTATTTGGGCGCCAAAATGAAGAGGAAAGAGTCTTTCGCCAAATAGGAAGCATCCCTTGGTGTTTTGGCGCCAATTTGATGTCACATGGAGTGTACATGCTTGAATGATGCACATGGCAGCCTACTTGAATGCACATGGGTCTTCTTGCAAGGCTTTGGTGAGGTTGCAACCATAGGATGATATCTTGAAGTCCATGGGCAGCCTAGAGATGAACTAGCTTCAATGGTAAGCTTAGGTGAGTGTCTTGGTAGCTAACTAGTTGAGCTATAGCTTGATGAACTCAAGCTAGTTAGCTTTGGTCTTCTTAGCTCCTCAGCTACTCTCTCAGCTACTTCTAGCTACCTTTAGTCCAATTTTCAACAATTTGGTCCAAAGCTCCCCTCCAGCTAAGTTTAGCTACATGCTAACTCCTCTAGATAAGTTGAAACTCCTTAAATGATGAAATGAGCTGCCATAACATTCATGAGCTAGTGTGAGCTACTATACTTGTCCTTTTAGCTAACCAAGCTACCATAATATGTCTTGCTTTGTGTTTCACCTATAGGAATCAACAAACAAATAAAGTAAGCAATGTGTGAGCTCATTTAAGGTAAAATGCATGCTGCCGTGAGGTGTTTAAGTGATATGAGCTATGAATGATCATCTAGAAGCTAAGATAACATGTATATAAGCTAGATAAAAGGCATAGGACGTTCATGAGCTTTAAGAAAACATATATGAGCTATAAAATAGATGCATGCTTGCAAATAAGCTAAAGAAACATGGATTTAAAGCTAGTGAGCTAATGTAAACATAACATGAGCTAGAATAACATGACATGGGCTAATAAATGAATGGTACATGCTGCCATGATATGTAAATGATATGCAAACATAATAAATGAATCTAAAACATACGTAAGACATAATATAAAGCTAAGTAAAGATGTGAAAACATATGTTATGCATGAAAATCATATAGTATGCAAGTAAGTGATAACATATGATTATTCAAGCATAGTTTAAGATGCAAATGTATGCTCATAATAATATATATAGTATATAAATGAGTAAATATAATATAAAGTAAGGAAGAACTCCCTTAGATTGATCTTGATGGATCTTTAATGATGTGAGTATATCATGCAAAAAGTTGGTGCTAGACAGGATCACATCATCCTCCCCTTCTTTTGGGCGATTTGTCCTCAAATCGAAAGGTGACTTATCTTTAGTGTCTTTCCATTTAAACATTTCTGTTTTGTCTTCAAAATATATCCATTCAATAACAACTTGTTCAAGACATTCCCTTTCGAAAAGATCTATGAAAGGATCCTTGTGAAAAGTCATGAACCTTGAATAAGTACCTTGAACCTCCTTATCCTGAAAAGAAAGAAATCTTTCATAAGTAAGAGAACTATTAATTATTAGTAAGTTGAAGATATACTCCATGTTCATATCTTTTGGATGGCCAAGAGTTATGTCTTTTGAATCACAAGATATGTTGCTTTGAACGATCATAAATTTTGGCACTCCAAAAGACACATTCTTTTGTTCGTCAAAGGTCATGTCCTTTGTTTGAAGAGTCACATCCTTTGGCAACTGAAAATATAAGTCTTTTAAACTTCCATGTATCACGTCTCTTGGCTCTTTCCATTGACAAATTATGTCTTTTGAATCATCCTTGTCATCACAAATTGATAAGATAATGCCACAGACATGAATTGAATTGCTGTAAAATGAATCAAAATAAGTAAATGAAAAACTATTGACAAGATGAATGGACATATCAAACCAGGGTGGATGTTTAATGGGAGTTAGTTGCTGAATTCTTTTCATAATTGGCAATGTACTTGGAATGTCAACGAACACAACTCTTGGCACTTCAAGTGACATTTCTCTTGGAACTTCAAACGACGTTATCTTTGAAACATCAAGAGATATGTTTCGTTGACCACCAAAAGTAACAACTATTTGTTCTTCAAAAGTCACATCTTTTAGTCCTCCAAAAGCCATGATTCTTGAATCATCACCTTGAAAAGATACGTCTCTGAAATTACCCTGCAAAACAGAAAGAAGGATAGGAGAAGAAAGATTAGATAAAATTTGTTCTTCACTCTCCTCTTTTTCTTCAAATTCATCTTTCTCATTTTCAACTCCAATGTTTTCTTCATCTACTCTTTGATTCTCATTATTTTCAACGTTTTTGAATGATTCCATTCTTTTCTTCAAATGGTGTTGCTCTTCATTTACTTGACTAGGAGAAAGTGGCGTCAAAGTGAATTTATTGTCATTATGGGTTATAGAAAATCTGTTTGTAAACCCATCATGGATTGCTCGTCTATCGAATTGCCACGGTCTTCCCAAAAGTATATGTCCAACATCCATTAGTACAACATCACAAAGAAATTCATCTTGATATTTGCCAATTGAAAACGGGATGACAACTTGCTTTGTGACTTCTAACTCTTCATCTTCATTTAATCCTTGCAAAACATATGGACTAGGATGTTTGAATGTTGTAAGTCCCAACTTCGTGACCATGTATGTGCTTTCAAGATTTGCACAACTTCCTCCGTCAATAGCTACAAGACACACTTTACCATCTACATGAGAACGAGTGTGAAATGCATTCATTCTTTGCTGTTCATACTTCATTGAAAAGATGAAAAATTGTCTGTGAAATAAAGAATGGAAATGTGTAAAATGACCTTACCAAGAACACTCTCACAAAACCTCACAGTAACACTCCAAAGAAATTAAAATGTCACTCCACTCACATTAGTGTTTGCACTCGGATATATACTCTTGGCTTTTTCCGATCCCCCTTCTGATCTCACCCTCTCGTTTGTCTTTTACTACTCAATTATCTCTTGTGGTCCTTTTAAAGAACTAACTCAAGATTGAGCAAGTTTCTTTAGTTTGTGCATCGGCTTAGAATGGTTAGGAATAGAAATGGTTATGATAGGGGTAGGATAGAAAAAAAAGGGTTAAGAAAATGATATGGTAATGAAATAGGAAAAGATGAAAGAAAAGGAAATGAAATAGGAAGAGATGAAAGAAAAGGAAATGAAATAGTAAGAAAGTGAAGATAACTTACAACTCAAGTTGCAACACTTACTATCTTCCTTTATAAGAAACAACAAGGATACCTCCTTCTAGTTTGTTGTTTGGGGCAGATTGTATTGTGCTTCTCTTTGAATGTACTTTGCAACTTTCTTCACTTTTCTTTTTCTTTGAATTTTTCTTCTTTTTCTTTTCTTTCTTTGGCACTCCCCAATTTTGATATAGGAGTATTCTTTTTTTCTTTTTGTTTTTTTCTTCTTTCTTGTTGCTTTTGCTTCAGCACTTGATTGTCAATCCACCAAAGCTCTGATACCACTTGATGTAAGGCTAACCAGGTTTCTTCAATAATGGAGAAGTTGGCAACCTTGTTGTTTCCCGATCTAGGAGAGACATCAAATGCTACATCTTGAATTGAAAAGTAATCTGCATAAAAGAAGAATAATTGGTTAAGTAAATGAATAATTAAGAAAGGAAATGGAAAGAATTGAAATGGATAGAATAGTTATCAAAGAAGGGCTGCGAAAGTGTTGTAGAATGATCCTTCAAGTGATGATGGATTCGGCCTCCAATAGTGGTAATGGATGAATGCCTTGTTGATGATGAATGATGATTATATAGGTGTGAAGGGATATGGATAATGGTGATGGAAATAGTAATGGAATGTTGATGAAGTTGGCGTGAAAGTGATGATGGAAGGTGGTAATGAATAGATAGTATCTTATAAGACTAAGAAGGAACTAATGCTATAAAGGAGCAAAGACCCGTTTCTTATAAGTCGTTATAAGAGATGATATTAAGGACTTTGACCCTCTATCTATAGGAGATAGGAACCAGAAGTATCAAGGTGAAGGAATGACGCCACAACCTTTAGAAAGGCTTGCTTAATCGATATAGTTCTAAAAAGAACTTGAAGAGAGAATAATCTCACAAAAGATTTTTAATTGATCAAAGGGTTGTGTTACAATGTAAATAGCCTAGCCTATTTATAGTTTTCAAAGGGTTTAGGCCAAAAAGATACTTGATGGTTCGGCCAAGGTTGAAACCCCTTTGAAAATACATGATTTTTGATGAAAATACATGGTTTAAATGAAGATAAATTCTCTTGGCCGAATGGTTATGTATTGGTTCGGCCCAAATGATGTTTTGAATTTGGGTGCCAAAATGAAGAGGAAAGAGTCTTTGGCCGAATAGGAAGCATCCCTTGGTGTTTTGGCGCCAATTTGATGTCACATGGAGTGCACATGCTTGAATGATGTACATGGCAGCCTACTTGAACGCACATGGGTCTTCTTGCAAGGCTTTGGTGAGGTTGCAACCATAGGATGATATCTTGAAGTCCATGGGCAGACTAGAGATGAATTAGCTTCAATGGTAAGCTTAGGTGAGTGTCTTGGTAGCTAACTAGTTGAGCTATAGCTTGATGAACTCAAGCTAGTTAGCTTTGGTCTTCTCAGCTCCTCAACTACTCTCCCAAATACTTCTAGCTACCTTTAGTCCACTTTTCAACAATTTGGTCCAAAGCTCCCCTCCAGCTAAGTTTAGCTACATGCTAGCTCCTCTAGATAAGTTGAAACTCCTTAAATGATGAAATGAGCTGCCATAACATTCATGAGCTAGTGTGAGCTACTATACTTGTCCTTTTAGCTAACCAAGCTACCATAATATGTCTTGCTTTGTGTTTCACCTATAGGAATCAACAAACAAATAAAGTAAGCAATGCGTGAGCTCATTTAAGGTAAAATGCATGCTGCCGTGAGGTGTTTAAGTGATATGAGCTATGAATGATCATCTAGAAGCTAAGATAACATGTATATAAGCTAGATAAAAGGCATAGGACGTTCATGAGCTTTAAGAAAACATATATGAGCTATAAAATAGATGCATGCTTGCAAATAAGCTAAAGAAACATGGATTTAAAGCTAGTGAGCTAATGTAAACATAACATGAGCTAGAATAACATGACATGGGCTAATAAATGAATGATACATGCTGCCATGATATGTAAATGATATGCAAACATAATAAATGAATATAAAACATACGTAAGACATAATATAAAGCTAAGTAAAGATGTAAAAACATATGTTATGCATGAAAATCATATAGTATGCAAGTAAGTGATAACATATGATTATTCAATCATAGTTTAAGATGCAAATGTATGCTCATAATAATATATATAGTATATAAATGAGTAAATATAATATAAAGTAAGGAAGAACTCCCTTAGATTGATCTTGATGGATCTTCAATGATGTGAGTATGTCATGCAAATAGTTAGTTCTAGACAGGATCACATCAACTTTACAAGAGAGGAACGAGTGGAAAAAGGCTAATCGAGTGTGTGAGATCAGAAGGGGAGTTACAAAAGTCAAAGACATATTCCCGAGTGAAACACGAGTGCTTGAGTGGAGTGACATCACAATTTTTTTTGGAGTGACCGTGAGGTTTTTTTGTGTAAAATTTGGTAAGATCCTAATTTTCACATTTCAAATTTTTACTAACAATGTTATTTGATCTTTCCTTTTCCCAAGAAATGGAGAACATTCAACAAAGAGATAATGCATTTCATACTCATTGCCATGTAAACGGTAAAGATGGCAAAGTATGTCTTGTATCCATTGATAGTGGAAGTTGTACAAACATTGCAAGGACGTACATGGTCAAGAAGTTGGGACTTACAACATTGAAACATCCCAGCCCATACGTTTTGCAAGGATTAAATGAAGATGAAGAGTTCGAAGTCATAGAGTAAGTACTTGTGCCCTTTTCAATTGGGAGATATGAAGATGAAGTATTTTGTGATGTTGCCTCCATTAATTCAAGCCATCTTCTTTTCGATCGACCTTGGAAGTTTGATAAACGAGCATTGTATAATGGGTTCTCCAACAAGTATTCATTCAAACACCAAGGGAGAAAGATCACGTTGGTTCCAATGTGCCCAAATCAAGTCAATGAATGCCAAGTTATTATCAAATCACGTATAGAAGAATGGAAGAAAACTAAAGCCATGAAGAAAGTTGAAAGAGAAGTTTTACATGAAAAACAAATAAGAGTAGAGAGAGTTGAACATGCAAAAATCAAAGAAGAACATCATTAGAAAACCAAGACATTTGGAGTTGAAAAAGAAAGTGTGATTTTGCGTGAGAAATCCATTGGAGTAATTGAAAATGAGAGTAAGATCATTGAGAGTGAAGATGAGTGTGTTGTAAAACATGAGAGTGGGATTGAAGAGAGAATTCAAAACAAACATGAGCATGAGAGAAAAGAATGTGAGGAGAAGGAAGTTTTACTTTATACTAATCAATCTTTTCTTCCTATTCTTTCATTTGATTTGCTGGTTATTCCAAAGGCGATACCATTGCAAATTGATGAATCACATTTGTCCATTGAAGTTCCAAAAGTTGTAATATTTGGTATTCCAAAGCATGTGCTCTTTGACATTCGAAGTACGTTCATTCTACATTCAAAGTTAAAACAACCTTATGAAAGGGAAGTTTCAACAAACCAAATTCCATTCATGACCTTTAATGAATCTTGTACGTTCATTCACATTGTTAATGATGTTTCATGTTCTAACTTATTTCTATTTTGCAGCACATAGAATCATTTACATGGAAGTGTTCTTGCTTGTGATCATCAATTCAAGGAAAAGAAACGAGCATTATCCAACTATTCAAGATTTATAACGTGGAAGGGTACAAAGACTAAAGTTGGCATGCCTTACATACTTGAAGGATTCAAAGAAATTCATGCATACCCTAATAGGCATAATGATCTTCATTCATCATTTCTTAAACCAATTGATCAATCAATGACAAAAGCCTTCGATTTGAGGACAAATCGCTCTAAAGAAGGGGGGATGATGTGATCATGCCAAGGATCAAACTTCTTCAACACATGACCACTTCATGGACGTTCTGCCTTGTTGATTCTAAGGGAGTCATACCTTATTTTATTATTTATTTCCTCATATATGCATTACATGTCACGTGAATATGTTTATATTATTCTTAATTTTTTCTTGAATATTATATGCTGTCATTTATATGTATAATATATGATATTCATGCATGACTTATTAATTCACATCTTTATATAACTCATTCAATGCATATGCATTCATAGTTAGCTCATTTGCATTATTAACATAGGTGGAAGCATGCATTCATAATTATCATAGCTCAATTCCTATCTAATTATTTGTTTACATACTTTTTCTAGGTTCATTGGATGCTAAGAAGACTAAAGGCAATTGAAGAGTTTGTTGGACAGTTCATGTCAGTCATATTGATCTACATTTTTTAACATTTTCCAAGCTTCTTTTGGTGATGAAGTCTTCTTAACATTTAATCCCCTATCTCGTATCTTTCCAACGCATTTTAAATCACATCAATCCGATATCGTTAAATTGAGATATGCCCAGATTACTGAAGACAGTGCAGGCTGGAAATTAATACGGGATTTGCAACCATTCATATCCTTCAAAGGACTTATGCATGGGAGGAATTAATGAAGACATGCATGGATGAGAAAAGAATATTAAAATGAATCAGAACATTTGTGAGGAGGTGCAAGGATTCATTCAAAGTCTTTTAAATTCATCCATTCTTGCATATTCATGCAAGAAGCCAAATAGTCATGTTCACACAAGGGGGAAGAATTTCAGCCAAGATACATCATGAACATTCATCCATAGAAGACAAATAAACAAGTTCACACAAGGTGGGATGAATTCGGCCAAAGGATGTATTCCATTAAAAGATGAACATCCATTCATCAAAATTCATTCACCTAAGCCATGCTTTGTATCTACTTAAAGTATGAACACTCATCTATGAAGGTTCACTCATTAAATGTTTTGTATTCACACCATGCACTCTTAGGCCTATAAATAGCTTTTCATTCATTTGTAAAAGAAACGAATTCACTTTGTTTAATCAAATATTTGTGAGAGTTTCTCTCTTTAGTTCTTAAGTAAACTTTATCGACTTATCAAGCTTATGCTTGTGGCGTCACCCCTATCTATGTCACCCTGATACTTCTGGTTCCTATCTCTTTATAGATAGTGGGTCAAAGTCCTTGTTTACCACCCCTTAAAGAAGCAATATAAAGTCTGGGTATTTGTTCTTTAACATTGGTTCTTCTTTGAGTCTTCTTTGAGATACTACTTTTCATATTCTTCTCCATCACCTTCATTCTACTTCCATTAACATACTTCATCATTTCCTTTAAACATATCACTAACTTATTATATTTTCCGCTACCATATTTATTTTTCTATTTCATTACTTCCATTTAACTATTTTTTTAACTTTCCTGTTTGTGCAGGATCCTTGTTGCTTTCCTAGATCGAAACAATCAAAGGTACAACCTTGACTTCACCATCATCCAAGTGAGGCTAGGTTGAAATGTATCACTATTTCATCATAATCATGCATCCACATGTTAGTGTAAATTATCATAACATTCGTACCATCCTATGTTTAGTTCATCATGTTTTTCATATTATTCAAATTTATGCTATGATTGCATATCATTTCTTGGGATATCATTATTACATGTTTCCGTTTATCATTTATTATGAATACCATGATATATGATATTCATTCATATAACATATCCACATGTTTAATTGCTGCACAATGATACTTCAAGCATGTTATTGTTTCATATTAGTTTTTGCATTCATCTAAGTATGTGATGTAAGGCTAACCAGGCTTCTTCAATAATGGAGAAGTTGGCAACCTTGTTGTTTCCCGATCTAGGAGAGACACCAAATGCCACACATTGAATTGGAAGTAATCTGCAAAAATTAAAGAAAGAAATGATTAAAATAAAATATGAAAGAAGAAAGGAAATGATAAGAAAAGGAAATGGATAGAAATGTTTCAAAGATGGTTGCAGAAGTATGATAGAAGAATCCTTCAAGAATTGATGAATTCGGCCTCCAAATAATGTTGATGGATGAATGCCTTGATGATGATTGAAGGATAATTTATTGGTGAAAAGATGTAGATGGCAACGGAATGATAATGGAATTGGCGTGAAGGTGTTGGACTATGGTGATGTTATAGGCGTGAAAATGGTGATGGAAGATGGTGATGAACATATAGTATCTTATAAAACTAAGACGGAACCAATGCTATATAAAGAAGCAAAGACCCGTTTCTTATAAGTCTTATAAGGGATGGTAGGAAAGGACTTTGACCCACTAGTTATAGGAACTAAGAATCAGAAGTATAATGAAAGGGGTTTGACGCCACAAACTATGAAAGCTTGCTTAATCGATATAGTTCTAAAAAGAACTTGAAGAGAGAAATATCTCACAAAGAGTTTTTAATTGATCAAAGGGTCATTTTTACAAATGAATGTCAAAGCCTATTTATAGATTTGTAAAGGCTTGGCCGAATAGATATATGCCTTTTCGGCAAAGTAAATGTCTTAAAACGAAAATAAATGATGCTTGGATGAGGGGAGATGTCTTTGGCCGAATGGTTCCCTTGTCTCTTCATCTTGGCACCAATTTGAAATAAGATGATGCTTTGGCCGAATGGCTAGAAGCCTCTTCATTTTGGCGCCCGTTTCATCCACATGCATGGCACATGTGTGGGCTGTTCATGAAGCACTCACATAGGTGGCATAGGGGCTTATGGTGTGGCTTCTTCTTGGCATGAATTTGAGCAGCAACTTAGGCGTGACTTGGCATCAAACTTGCATCTAGGTGATATAGCATCAATGGGGCAGCAACAAATTATGAAAGGTCACATTTGTGTGAGACAACCTTTCATCATTTGAGCTACTTCCCATGAGTTTGAGCTGAAGTTGAGTTGTCCACAGATGAAGGACATGTGTATAAGTCATAGGACAACTACTTGTGAAATGACACTTCTCGAAATGGCAACTCTTCACGAAAAGGTACGAATTCACAAAATTCAACCTAGACCATATTTGTAGTGCTCTGTGTGGTGAAGATGATGGTGCAACTCTCCAGCTGAAAAGAGGTCTCTAGCTAGCTCAAAAGTCCAGCTCAAGTGAGCTATGAGCTCGGGGGTCAGCTGGCAACTTTGTCCCAAAATGTTCTTGAGCTGTCCCGGGGTTGTCCTAGTCACTTTTCCTTAGCTCGTTGACTCCAATGCTAGCTTTAAGTCAGCTCCCATCATGTGGTCGAACATGTATCTACAAAAGAAAGCATTTATAAGCTAAGTAATATAAGATATAAATATATAAATATGTGGTTCATAACAATAACTTCATACATTCATAATATCATCATCATAACTATAAATATAATGTATGTAAGCTATTATCATAACTATGGTATAAAGAAAGATTAAGTTAAAGAAAATCCCCCTTTGATTATTGAGAAAGGTTAGAGATGCAAGTCAATTTTTGACGCTGAATCGGATCACATCATCCCCCCTTTTTTAAAGCGATTTGTCCTCAAATCGAAGGGTGTTTTCTTTTCAATGTTCCTCCATTCCATAGTTACTGTTTCATCAGAAATTGGGATCCCTTCTTTAGGCTCTTGAATGAGATATGCCCATGTAATTTTGCTTTGAATGTTTAGGTCCCTTGATATCCCAAAAGTGGTGCCTCTTAATACTCCAATAGGCATGATCACTGAATCCTTATAGGTCACGTCCATTGGTTCTTCTAAAGAAACGTCCTTTGAATGAAAAATGGTGTTCTTTTGCTGCTCAATGGACACATCTTTTGTATTCCCAAAGATCACTTCTCCTAAACATTCCTTTTGGAAAATGGTGTCTCTTGATATAACCTGCAAGTCAAAGAAACAATCTACATTTTCAAAGTTAGAATAATCATCTTCAACCTTGCATTCTATCAATAGGCATTCTCGAATCAAGCATTTTGAGGAATAAGCACTTGTTCTCGGATCAGTTTCCTCCATGGTTGTTGCCTTTCCTTTCCTTATAGCCTCAACATTTTGCTTCATTTTGGCTTGATCATTCTGGACTTGTTTAGGCGTTAAAGGAGTAAGGATAATCTTCTTCCCTGTATGGCTAAACGAGTATTGATTGGTAAAACAATCATGAATAGTCCTTTTGTCGTATAGCCATGGCCTCCCAAGAAGTAGATGGCTAGCGTGCATAGGGACAACATCACACATAACCTCATCTTTGTATTTGCCAATGGAAAAAGGAATTATCACCTGTTTGCTAACGTTGAGTTCTCCTCGTTCATTGAGCCACTGCAACTTATATGGATTCAGGTGCTTCATCGTTTTCAAACCAAGCTTTTCCACCATTATTGTACTGGCCACATTAGTACAACTTCCACCATCTATAATAACAAAGCATACCTTTTCATTCACATGGCATCAGTTATGGAATATGTTTTCTCGCTGTGCATTGTCTTCCGCAACTTGAAGATTCAAACTTCTTCTAATTACCAAGGCTTCTCCTCCATCAACGGGATCTTCAAGAGTTATTTCTTCATTAACTTCAGTAGGTACCTCTTCTTCTTCTTCAGATTCAGATTCTATTTCACCATTTCCAAGTAAGAGCATGGTGTTCCTGTTAGGACATTGTGTAGCTATGTGGCCCCTCCCAAGACATTTAAAGCATCTAATGTCTCTTGTACGTTCAGTGATTTGCTTTCCTCGATTGAGGTCTTTACTTACTTTCTGCGTCTTTAAAGATTCGGCTTGTTCTTTAACAGGAGGAGGAGTAGGTTTCTTTATGTTTGGACTCCATTTTGATGGTGTGGGTGCAATATTGCGAGATGTATGTCTCCTCTTTAGTTGTCTTTCAATCTTCATTTCCTTTTACACCATTTCATCTAATTCGATGTAATGATACTGATGTAAGGCGAATCTACAAACTTTGATGAAAAGAGTAGATAGCCTTAATGTGTCCCGATCTACATATCATTTCTTAAGATATTATTATTACATGTTTCCATTTATCATTTATGAATACCATGTTATATGATATTCATGCATACAACATATACCCATATCTTTATGATTGATACACAATGTTATAAGCATGCTAGGATAGTCTTATAATCATATTAAGCATGATTATCATATATACATAAAGGCAGCATCATTATAAATCATTTCATTAGTTCATATGCATTCATATTAGCTCTTAAGCTTCATGCATTATCTTACACATATTTTGAGATGATATAATTAGCTCATGACCTTCAAACATAGCTCACATCACCATAATCATACATGGCAGCAAGGTATTTAGCTCATAACAGCTCAATGCCATGGACTTACCTTGTTTCCTTGCACATGTAGGTACATTGGATCATGACACATGTTGGGGTAGCTTGGTGGATTTTTTGGACATCAAATGCATCTCACAAATAGCTCACATGGAATATGGCAGCTCATGGAACACTAAGGAAAGCTCAACTTAGCTGGAGGAGCTAGCATGTAGCTGAACTTAGATGGAGGAGAGTTTTGGAACAAAATGCTGAAAAGTGGACTAAAGGTAGCTGGAAGTAGCTGAGGAGCTGAGAAGACCAAAGCTAACTAGCTTGAGTTTATCAAGCTATAACTCACCTAGTTAGCTACCAAGACACTCATCTAGCTTACCTTGAAGCTTGTTCATCTCTAGGCTGCCCAATGGATGCCATGTCATCTAGATACACGTTGGAAGCTAATTCACGCCTAGTTGTTGCCTATCTTCATTCCATGGACTTCAAGACATCATCCTATGGTTACAACCTCATCAAAGCATAGCAAGAAGACCCATGTCCATTCATGTAGGCTGCCATGTGCATCATTCAAGCATGTGCACTCCATGTGACATCAAATTGGCACCAAAACACCAAGGGATGCTTCCTATTCGGCCAAAGACTTTATCCTCTTCATTTTGGCGCCCAAATAACTTCCAAATGCATTCAAATCATCCTTAGGGCCGAACCAACACATAACCATTCGGCCAAGAGCATGTATTTTCATTAAATTCTTGTTTTTTTCATTAAAAATCATGTCATTTTAGGATGGTACAAGGGCTGGCCGAACCAACATGTACCTATTCGGCCAAGTCCCTTCAAAAACTATAAATAGGCTTTCCTATTTCATTTGTAATCAGACCTTTTGTTTAATTAAAGTGAGATTATTCTCTTCCTTAAGTCATGGTGACTTTTATCGACTTATCAAGTATAATTTATACTTGTGGCGTCAACCCCTTCTCTTTTCACCTTGATACTTCTGGTTCCTAGTTCTTTATAACTAGTGGGTCAAAGTACTTCATACCACCCCTTAAAGAAGCAATATAAAGTATGTGTCTTTGCTCTCTATAGCATTGATTCTTCTTTGAGTATTCTTTAAGATACTATCCTCAAAACCATCCCTTTGTTTCATAAACCATAACCATAGCCATATCAACCATCTTTTGCTACCATCTCTTAATTAAACATCCCACCTAATCACCCATATATTTACCACCCTTAACCATTCTGTTTTGAGCCATTCACTTTGCAGGTTGTTTTGCTTCCTTCCTAGATCCACAATCATTTGTTAAAACATTAGAAGAGCCTTACATCAAGTGGTATCAGAGCTTTGGTAGAAGAAAGCAACGTGCAACAACAACAACAACAAAAATACAAAAAAAAAGTGCAAGTGAAGTGCAAAGTCAAAGAAATAAAAAAATCATAAAAGGAATTAAGCACTCCAAAAGAAGAATTTCCAGCACTCAAAAAGAAGAAAAGAAAAGAAAAGGAAAGAAAGAAATTTGAAGCACTCATCAACAACTCTCATCACCAAGCCATTCAAGTAAGCCTTTAAATTGATTGTGGTGATAGAAGATTGTAAAATGACTTTGTGTAAGTAACCCCTTTTTGTTCTCTTCTATCTATTTCTAAGCCACCATTTCATTATATTTTGTTTTTCCATTCCTACTAACCCATTTGCAGCCGACGCACAACAAGTGAAATTTATTTGATACGGTTTTGAGTAAAGTCCTCTAGAACTTGGAACAAGAGAATCGAGAGAAAAAAGGCTAGAGTGTATGTGAGAACAGAAGAGGACAAGTAAAAGCTATTAAAGTCCTAGAGTGCAAACACGAGTGGATTGAGTGAAATTCAAGTTTTCTTGGAGTGACTCGTGAGGCTTTGTGAGAGCAATATTGGTAAGGTCCAAAACACATTTCCTTTTTTTTCTTATTTGCTAACATGTCTCTTCCATCCAACATCTTTGTAGTCAAAAGGACTTTGAACATTCAAAGTCAAGAAGATGAACAGAGACAAAATATCTACCATACAAAATGTCACGTGGTAGATAAAGTTTGTGTGGTGATCATTGATGGAGGAAGTTGTACAAACATAGCAAGTACTCACATGGTGGAAAAGTTGGGTAATGTAAGGCTAACCAGGCTTCTTCAATAATGAAGAAGATGGCAACCTTGTTATTTCCCGATCTAGGAGAGACACCAAATACTACACCTTGAATTGAAAAGTAATCTGCACAAAGAAGAATGATTAGTTAAGTAAATGAGTAATTAAGAAAGGAAATGGAAAGAATTGAAATGGATAGAATAGTTATCAAAGAAGGGCTGCGGAAGTGTTGTAGAATGATCCTTCAAGTGATAATGGATTCAGCATCCAATGGTGGTAAATGGACGAATGCCTTGTTGATGATGAAGGATAATTTCAAAGATGAAGAAATGGAAATTTAAAAGTTGGTGATAATATAGGCGTGATATGGTGATGGAATATAGTGATGATATAGGCGTGATAATGGTGATAGACAGATTGTATATTATAAAAACTGATGTAAGGCTAACCAGGCTTCTTCAATAATGGAGAAGTTGGCAACCTTGTTGTTTCCCGATCTAGGAGAGACACCAAATGCTACACCTTGGATTGAAAGTAATCTGCACAAAAGAATAAGAATTGATTAAGTAATATGATAATTGAGAAATGAAAAGTAAATGGAAATGGAAAGAATTGAAATGGATAGATTAGTTATCAAAGAAGGGCTGCAGAAGTGTTGTAGAATGATCCTTCAAGTGATGATGGATTCGACCTCCAATGGTGGTGATGGACGAATGCCTTGTTGAGGATGAAGGATAATTCAAAGATGAAGAAATGGAAATTTATAAGTTGGTGATAATATAGGCGTGATATGGTGATGGAATATGGTGATGATATAGACGTGATAATGGTGATGGACTATGGTGATGATATAGGTGTGATAATGGTGATGGACAGATTGTATCTTATAAAACTAAGAAGGAACCAATGCTATAAGGGAGAAAAGACCCGTTTCTTATAAGTTTTATAAGGGATGGTATGAAAGGACTTTGACCCACTAGTTATTTAAACTAGGAACCAGAAGTATCAAGGTGAAAGAATGATGCCACAAGCTTTAGAAAGGCTTGCTTAATCGATATAGTTCTAAAAAGAACTTGAAGAGAGAATAATCTCACAAAAGGATTTTAATTATCAAAGGGTTTGGTTTATAAATGAATGCCAAATCCTATTTATAGATTTGTAAAGGCTTGGCCGAATAAATACATGCCTTTTCGGCAAAGTTCATGTCTTAAAACGAAAATAAATGATGCTTGGATGAGGGGAGATGTCTTTGGCCAAATGGTTCCCATATCTCTTCATCTTGGCGCCAACTTGAAGCATGATGATGTTTAGGCCAAATAGAGAGAAGCCTCTTCATTTTGGCGCCTATTTCATTCACATGCAAAGCACATGGGTGGCTGGTCATGTGGCACTCACATGGATGGTGTAGAATGCTTAAGGCGTGGACTCCTCCATGGCGTGAAGATGAACAGCAACTTAGGCGTGACTTGGCATCAAACATGTGTCTAGGTGTCATGGCCTTCAATGTGCAGCAACTTGTCATGAAAGGTCACATTATGTGGAAGGTAACCTTTCATCATTTGAGCTACTTTACAAGTGTTTGAGCTGAAGAGGAGCTGGCCATAGATGAATTACATGAAGATGAGTCATAGGTCAGCTCCTTCTGAAAAGGCACCTTTTAGAATGCCAACTATTCGCGAAAAGGTACGAATCCACAAAAATTGACATAGACCATATTTGAAGTGTTCTGTGTGGTGAAGATGATGGTGCAACTCTCTAGCTGAAATGAGGTCTCTAGCTAGCTCAAAAGTCCAGCTCAAGTGAGCTATGAGCTCGGGGGTCAGCTGGCAACTTTGTCCCAAAATGTTCTTGAGCTGTCCCGGAGTTGTCCTAGTTAAGTTTCCATAGCTCTTGGACTCCAATGCTAGCTTTAAGTCAGCTCCCATCATATGGCCGAACATGCACCTACAAAAGAAAGCATAATATAAGTTAAGTATATGAATTATTATAAAGTAATAAGAATGTGCATATTATAAAGATGTGAACTATAGGTTATAAAAATAACTCATGCATCATACGATAATGAATGAATATTATTATTACAACTATAGATTATATGCATGAATATCAATCAATGATGCAAACCATAGGACATAATGAATGAATGCACATGTTATGATAATTCAAGCATAGTCTAATATGAAATTGTATGCTTATAATAATATATAGTGCATAAATAAGTAAATATAAGATAAAGTACGGTAGAACTCCCTTAGAACCAGATTTGAATAACCTCCATGGTGTGATCAAATCATGGAGAAATTTGGAGCTAGACAGGATCACATCATCCTCCCCTTCTTTTGAGAGATTCGTCCTCAAATCGAAAGGTGACTTCTCCTTAGTGTCCTCCCATCCGATATATGCAACAGGGTTCTTTATGAAATGATTCTTTTCATAAGTCATATCCTTTGAATAAGTGCTTTGAACGTACATGACCTGAAAAGAAAGATAACTCTCATAAGTAAAAACATGATTAAATACAAATAAAGGAAAATTGTACTTCATGTTGGTGTTTGATGGTTGGTTAAAAATCATGTCTGTTGAAGACATGATGCTTTGAATGATCATGTTCCTTGGCATCCCAAAAGTCATGTCCATTGGATCATGAAAATTCACGATTTTATGCTCTTGAAGGGTCACGTCCATTAAGCCTTTATGATTCACGTCTCTTGGCTCTTTCCCTTGACAAATTGTGTCTTTTGAATCATCCTTGTCATCACAAATTGATAAGATAATGCCACATATATGAATTGAATTGCTGTAAAATGAATCAAAATAAGTAAATGAAAAACTATTGACAAGATGAATGGACATATCAAACCTGGGCGGATGTTTAATGGGAGTTGGTTGCTGAATTCTTTTCATAATTGGCAATGCACTTGGAATTTCAACAAACACAACTCTTGGCACTTCAAGTGACGCTTCTCTTGGAACTTCAAACGACGTTATCTTTGAAACATCAAGAGATATGTTTCGTTGACCACCAAAAGTAATAACTATTTGTTCTTCAAAAGTCACATCTTTTAGTCCTCCAAAAGCCATGATTCTTGAATCATCACCTTGAAAAGATACGTCTCTGAAATTGCCCTGTAAAAAAGAAAGAAGGATAGGAGAAGAAAGGTTAGATAAAATTTGTTCTTCACTCTCCTCTTTTTCTCCAAATTTATCTTTCTCATTTTCAATTCCAATGTTTTCTTCATCTACTCTTTGATTCTCATTAATTTCAACGTTTTTGAATGATTCCATTCTTTTCTTCAAATGGTGCTGCTCTTCATTCACTTGACTAGGAGAAAGTGGCGTCAAAGTGAATTTCTTGACATTATGGGTTATAGAAAATCTGTTTGTAAACCCATCATGGATTGCTCGTCTATCGAATTGTCACGATCTTCCCAAAAGTATATGTCCAACATCCATTGGTACAACATCACAAAGAACTTCATCTTGATATTTGCCTATTGAAAACGGGATGACAACTTGCTTTGTGACATCTAACTTTTCATCTTCATTTAATCCTTGCAAAACATATGGACTGGGATGTTTGAATGTTGTAAGTCCCAACTTCGTGACCATATATGTGCTTGCAAGATTTGCACAACTTCCTCCGTCAATAGCTACAAGACACACTTTACCATCTACATGGCAACGAGTGTGAAATGCATTCATTCTTTGTTGTTCATACTTCATTGAAAAGTTGAAAAATTGTCAGTGCAATAAAGAATGCAAATGTGTAAAAGGAACTTACCAAGAACACTCTCACAAAACCTCACAGTAACACTCCAAAGAAATTAAAATGTCACTCCACTCACACTCGTGTTTACACTCAGGGATATATTCTTGGCTTTTTCTGATCCCCCTTCTGATTTGACCTCTCGTTTGCCTTTTACCGCCCAATTCTCTCTTGTGGGTCCTTTTTAAGAACTAACTCAAGATTAAGCAAGTTTCTTTAGTTTGTGCGTCGGTTTAGAATGGTTAGGAATAGAAAATGGTTATGATAAGCGTAGTATAGAAAAAGGTTTAGAAAAAAATATGGTAATGAAATAAGAAAAGATGAAAGAATAAAGAAATGAAATGATAAAAAAAATGAAGATAACTTACAACTCAAGTTGCAACACTTACTATCTTCCTTCACAAGAAACAACAAGGATATCTCCTTCAAGTTTGATGTTGGGCAGATTGTAATATGCTTCTCTTTGAGTGTACTTTGCAACTTTACTTCACCTTTTCTTCTTTTCTTTTCTTTCTTTTGCACTCCAAATTTGATGTAGGAGTCTTTTTCTTTTCTCTTTTGTTTTCTTCTTTCTTGTTGCTTTTTTTGTTGTAGCACTTTGTATGTCAATCCACCAAAGCTCTGATTATCGCTTGATGTAAGGCTAACCAGGCTTCTTCAATAATGGAGAAGTTGGCAACCTTGTTGTTTCTCGATCTAGTAGAGACACCAAATGCCCATTTCATCCACATGAATGGCACATGTGTGGGCTGTTCATGAGGCACTCACATGGGTGGCATAGGGGCTTATGGTGTGGCTTCTTCTTGGCGTGAATTTGAGCAGCAACTTAGGCATGACTTGGCATCAAACTTGCATCTAGGTGACATGGCATCAAAGGGGCAGCAACTATTTATGAAAGGTCACATTTGTGGAAGGTAACCTTTCATCATTTGAGCAACTTCCCATGTGTTTGAGCTGAAGATGAGCTGGCCATAGATGCAATACATGTCAATGAGTCTTAGGACAGCTCATTGTGAAAGGGCACTTCTTGGATTGGAAACTCTTCGCGAAAAGGAACGAATTCAAAAAATTCGACCTAGACCATATTTGTAGTGCTCTATGTGGTGAAGATGATGGTGCAACTCTCCAGCTAAAAACAAGTCTCTAGCTAGCTCAAAAGTCCAGCTCAAGTGAGCTATGAGCTCGGAGGTCAGCTGACAACTTTTCATCATTTATTCTTTATGATCTCCCGAGTCATCTTATGGAAGTTTTCCTAGCTCATTGACTCCCATGCTAGCTTTAAATCAGCTCCCAACATGTGGTCGAACATGCACCTATAAAAGAAAGCATAATATAAGCTAAGTATATGAATTATTATAAAGTAATAAGAATGTGCATATTATAAAGATGTGAACTATAGGTTATAATAATAACTCATGCATCATACGATAATGAATGAATATTATCATTACAATTATAGATTATATGCATGAATATCAATCAATGATGCAAACCATAGGACATAATGAATGAATGCACATTTTATGATAATTCAAGCATAGTCTAATATGAAATTGTATTCTTATAATAATATATAGTGCATAAATAAGTAAATATAAGATAAAGTAAGGTAGAACTCCCTTAGAACCATATTTGAATAACCTCCATGGTGTGATCAAATCATGGAGAAATTTGGAGCTAGACAGGATCACATCATCCTCCCCTCTTTTGAGCGATTTGTCCTCAAATCGAAAGGTGACTTCTCCTTAGTGTCCTCCCATCCGATATATGCAACAGGGATCTTTATGAAATGATTATTTTAATAAGTCATATCCTTTGAATAAGTGCTTTGAACGTACATGACCTGAAAAGAAAGATAACTCTCATAAGTAAAAACATGATTAAATACAAATAAAGGAAAATTGTACTTCTTGTTGGTGTTTGATGGTTGGTTAAAAATCATGTCTGTTGAAGACATGTTGCTTTGAATGATCATGTTCCTTAGCATCCCAAAAGTCATGTCCATTGGATCATGAAAATTCACGATTTTATGCTCTTGAAGGGTCACGTCCATTAAGCCTTTATGATTCACGACTCTTGGCTCTTTCCCTTGACAAATTGTGTCTTTTGAATCATCCTTGTCATCAAAAGATAATGCCACAGACATGAATTGAATTGCTGCAAAATGAATCAAAATAAGTAAATGAAAAACTATTGAGAAGATGAATCGACATATCAAACCAGGGTGGATGTTTAATGGGAGTTGGTTGCTGAATTCTTTTCATAATTGGCAATGCACTTGGAATTTCAACGAACACAACTCTTGGCACTTCAAGTGACGTTTTTCTTGGAACTTCAAATGACGTTATCTTTGAAACATCAAAAGATATGTTTCGTTGACCACCAAAAGTAACAACTATTTGTTCTTCAAAAGTCACATCTTTTAGTCCTCCAAAAGCCATGATTCTTGAATCATCACCTTGAAAAGATACGTCTCTAAAATTGCCCTGCAAAACAGAAAGAATGATAGGAGAAGAAAGGTTAGATAAAATTTGTTCTTTACTCTCTTCTTTTTCTCCAAATTTATCTTTCTCATTTTCAACTCCAATGTTTTCTTCATCTACTCTTTGATTCTCATTATTTTCAACGTTTTTGAAAGATTCCATTCTTTTCTTCAAATGGTGTTGCTCTTCATTCACTTGACTAGGAGAAAGTGGCGTCAAAGTGACTTTCTTGCCATTATGGGTTATAGAAAATCTGTTTGTAAACCCATCATGGATTGCTCGTCTATCGAATTGCCACGGTCTTCCCAAAAGTATATGTCCAGCATCCATTGATACAACATTACAAAGAACTTCATCTTGATATTTGCCAATTGAAAACGGGATGACAACTTGCTTTGTGACTTCTAACTCTTCATCTTCATTTAATCCTTGCAAAACATATGGACTAGGATGTTTGAATGTTGTAAGTCCCAACTTTGTGACCATATATGTGCTTGCAAGATTTGCACAACTTCCTCCGTCAATATCTACAAGACACACTTTACCATCTACATGGCAACGAGTGTGAAATATGTTTGTTCTTTGTTGTTCATCCTCCAATGTTTGGAAAGATGGAAGATCACAAGACATTGTTAGTATAAAAATAAAAAAAATTAAAACCTTACCAGCACACTCACAAAAGCCTCACTTGGTCACTCCAAAGAAAATTAAGACTTCACTCCACTCGCACTCGTGTTTGCACTCGGGGATATGTTCTTGGCTTTTTCTGATCCCCCTTCTGATCTCAGCCTCTCGTTTGCCTTTTACCGCTCAATTCTCTCTTGTGGGTCCTTAAAAGAACTAACTCAAGATTGAGCAAGTTTCTTAGTTTGTGCGTCGGCTTAAAACAATATGGTAACGGTATAGAAATTGTTATGGTAAAGGTAGGATAGAAAAGGTTAAAAAAAGGATAAAGTAATAAAATAAGAAAATATGAAAGAAAAGGAAATGAAATAGTAAGAAAGTGAAGATAACTTCCAACTCAAGTTGCAACACTTACTATCTTCCTTCACAAGAAACAACAAGGATACCTCCTTCAAGTTTGATGTTGGGGCTGATTGTATTGTGCTTCTCTTTGAGTGTATTTGCAATTTTGCTTCACTTTTTCTTTGCTTTTTGATTCTTCTTTTTCTTTTCTTTCTTTTGCACTCCAAATTTGATGTATGAGTCTCTTTCTTTTCTTTTTGTTTATTTCTTCTTTCTTGTTGCTTTTTGTTGTAGCACTTTGAATGTCAATCCACAAAAGCTCTGATACCGCTTCATGTAAGGCTAACTAGGCTTCTTTAATAATGGAGAAGATGGCAACCTTGTTATTTCCTGATCTAGAAGAGACACCAAATGCTACACCTTGAATTGAAAAGTAATCTGCACAAATAAGAATGATTGGTTAAGTAAACGAGTAATTAAGAAAGGAAATGGAAAGAATTGAAATGGATAGAATAGTTATCAAAGAAGGGCTGCGGAAGTGTTGTAGAATGATCCTTCAAGTGATAATGGATTCGGCCTCCAATGGTGGTAAATGGACGAATGCCTTGTTGATGATGAAGGATAATTTCAAAGATGAAGAAATGGAAATTTAGAAGTTGGTGATAATATAGGCGTGATATGGTGATGGAATATAGTGATGATATAGGTGTGATAATGGTGATGGACAGATTGTATAGTATAAAAACTAAGAAGGAACCAATGCTATAAAAGAGCAAAGACCCATTTCTTATAAGTCGTTATAAGGGATGGTATTAAGGACTTTGACCCTCTATCTATAGGAGATAGGAACCAGAAGTATCAAGGTGAAGGAATGATGCCACAAGCTTTAGAAAGGCTTGTTTAATCGATATAGTTCTAAAAAGAACTTGAAGAGAGAATAATCTAACAAAAGGATTTTAATTATCAAAGGGTTTTTTTTACAAATGAATGCCAAAACCTATTTATAGATTTGTAAAGGCTTGGCCGAATAGATATATGCCCTTTCGGCAAAGTACATGTCTTAAAACGAAAATAAATGATGATTGGATGAGGGGAGATGTCTTTGGATGAATGGTTCCCTTGTCCCTTCATCTTGGCGCCAATTTGAAACAAGATGATGCTTTGGCCGAATGGTTAGAAGCCTCTTCATTTTGGCGCCCATTTCATCCACATGCATGGCACATGTGTGGGCTGTTCATTAGGCACTCATATGGGTGGCATAGGGGCTTATAGTGTGGCTTATTCTTGGCGTGAATTTGAGCAGTAACTTAGGCATGACTTGGCATCAAACTTGCATCTAGGTGACATGGCATCAATGGGGCAGCAAATATTTATGAAAGGTCACATTTGTGGAAGGCAACCTTTCATCATTTGAGCAACTTCCCATGTGTTTGAGCTAAAGATGAGCTGGCCATAGATGCAATACATGTCAATGAGTCTTAGGACAGCTCCTTGTGAAAAGGCACTTCTTGGATTGGAAACTCTTCGCGAAAAGGTACGAATTCACAAAATTCAACCTATACCATATTTGTAGTGCTCTATGTGGTGAAGATGAGGGTGCAACTCTCCAGCTGAAAAGAAGTCTCTAGCTAGCTCAAAATTCCAGCTCAAGTGAGCTGTGAGCTCGGAGGTCAGCTGACAACTTTTCATCATTTGTTTTTCATGATCTCCCGAGTCATCTTATGGAAGTTTTCCTAGCTCATTGACTCTCATGCTAGCTTTAAATCAGCTCCCAACATGTGGTCGAACATGCACCTACAAAAGAAAGCATAATATAAGCTAAGTATGTGAATTATTATAAAGTAATAAGAATGTGCATATTATAAAGATGTGAACTATAGGTTATAATAATAATGATGTAAGGTAATTCTACCTTCTTGTTTGATTTTGGATCTAGGAAGGAAGCAAAACAACCTGCACAAGAGAATGACTCAAAACAGAATGGATAAGGGTGGTAAACATATGGTTTAATAGGTAGGCTATTTAATAAATGAGAGATGGAAGCGGAAGATGATTGAAATGGTTATGGTTATGGCGATGAAACAAAAAGGATGGTTGTGAGGATAGTATCTTGAAGAACGCTCAAAGAAGAACCAATGTTATAGAGAGCAAAGACCCAATCTTTATATTGTTTCTTCAAGGGGTGGTGATAAGTACTTTGACCCACTAGTTATATGAACTAGGAACCAGAAGTATCAAGATGAAAGAAGAGGGTTGACGCCATAAGTATAAATACTTGATAAGTCGATAAAAAGTCACCAGGACTTAAGAAAGAGAAAAATCTCACTTCAATTAAAATAAAAGGTCTGACTACAAATGAAATATAATGGCCTATTTATAGTTTTTGAAGGGACTTGGACGAATAGGTACATATTGGTTCGGCCAGCCCTTGTACCTTCCTAAAATGACATGATTTTTAATGAAAAATCAAGACTTTAATGAAAATACATGCTCTTGGCCGAATGGTTATGTGTTGGTTCGGCCCTAAGGATGATTTGAATATATTTGGAAGTTATTTGGGCGCCAAAATGAAGAGGAAAGAGTCTTTGGCCAAATAGGAAGAATCCCTTAGTGTTTTGGCGCCAATTTGATGTCACATGGAGTGCACATATGATAGGGAAGCGGTGGCGGATTGATGAACGTTGCTCTTGTTGAAGAATCAAACCTAGAAAAGCTCTAGACTCGATGAAGAACAATAAGGAATGAATGAGGAAGGTTGCGGCAATAGCTAGGGTTCTTTAGGGTTTCTTTTGGTGCTGGAAACAAGAAAAGAAACAAGATTAAAATAAGATAAACAAAAGATAAAGGAATTAAACCAAGAAATCAAAGATCTCCCTTATGAAAGTGAACGGTAAAGATGATTGATGGTGTGGATGGATGTGGAAAATCGATGGATAATGTCCTATCGAGCCCTCCTAGTCGCAATGAAAAGGCAAACACGATAATATGGCTCTAACCAACCCTCCTAGTCACGATGAAAAGGCAAATTGGAGTGTGAAGATTAATCTCCCTCACAAGAACTTGAAAGAACTCAAGGAGAAGAAGCTTCGAAGGCACAAGGCAATCAGCACTTGCAAAAACAAACTCTCGTTGTATTATTGATCAAAGAAATCTGATTTACAAAGTTGAATGAAGCCTCCTTTATATAGGGGCTGAATTCTAAAGGTCCTAAATAACTAAAGAATAAAATATTAATAAACTAAACATGTTTTGACTCTAATTCCTAATAAAATAATAATAACTAAAAATATTATTTTAACCCAACCTTAATTCCTAATAAAATAATAAATCTGATCCTAAAAGATAATTAATCATCCTATATTAAATTATATTACAAATAATCAATATAAATATTAAAAATTCGTAATATTTACAAAATAACGTATTAATCCCGTATAGGATTTACTGCATGCACAGTGTTCAGTAAAATGGCCATATCTTGAGTTCCCGATACCGGATTGATGCGATTAAAGAACCGTTGGAAAGATAAGAGACAGACGGTTGTATCTACAGAAGACATGTCGACCGGATAACAACTGGATCCCCTTCAAAAAGTTGTTTCAAATATGATGCTATTAGACCCTTCCGAATGAATGCTTGAATTGCGATTTGAAGCTTGTCTTTAAGAAGTTTGGTCCGACCTCGTGTGATAGGCCCAAGTGGTATAGTAAATTTATCATCCTTAGCTTTAGGGCGTGTGGTGCATGTATCATCTCCCCCTTCCTTAAAAGGATTCATCCACGAATCTGAAATATCAAAAGGAGATAAGTCAGAAACATTAAAGGATGCACTCACGTTATACTTACCGGGAAGATCAATGCGGTAGGTGTTGTCATTGATTCGTTCAAGAACTTGGAATGGGCCATCTCCTCGTGGGTCTAGCTTGGATTTCCTTTGTGTCGGGAACCTTTCTTTTCTCATGTGAACCCATACCCAATCTCCTGGTTCAAAGGTGACATGTCGTCGGCCCTTGTTAACTCGGTTTGTGATTGCCTCATAGGTTTTCTCCATCTTGAGTTTGGCTTTGGCGTGAATGTCTTTGACAAGGGAAGCCTTCTTTTCACCATCTAAACTGGCAACCTGATCTACAGGTAAGGGAATAAGATCCAAAGTAGTTAGTGGGTAGTGGGTTAAAACCATAAACTATTTTGAATGGAGAATAACTTGTTGTGGAGTGAATGGATCGATTATAAGCAAACTCAACAAAAGGTAAACATTCTTCC
The DNA here is from genome assembly GCF_006381635.1 of Hibiscus syriacus. NCBI lineage: Eukaryota > Viridiplantae > Streptophyta > Magnoliopsida > Malvales > Malvaceae > Hibiscus > Hibiscus syriacus. The sequence goes on from NW_024063533.1 coordinate 16,138,260, forward strand.
CAATTACGGGTATTCTTACCTACCACAGTTCTTAGCAAAGATCCTAGAATCCGATTTATTACTTCGGTTTGTCTGTCGGTTTGAGGATGACAAGAAGTGGAATAGAGAAGTTTTGTGCCAATCTTACCCCATAATACCTTCCAAAATTGGCTTATGAACTTAGTGTCATGATCGGACACAATGGTGCGAGGAATGCCATGAAGGCAGACTATTTCTCGAAAGAATAAATCAGCAATATGTGTGGCATCGTCCGTTTTATGGCAAGGAATGAAGTGTGCCATCTTTGAGAATCTGTCCACAACCACAAAAATATTATCTCGTCCTTTCTTAGTGTGGGGCAAGCCAAGTATAAAATCCATCGATAAATCGATCCAAGGAGAAGAAGAAATTGGTAAAGGCGTATACAAACCATTAGGATTTACCTTTGACTTTGCTTGTTTGCACATGATGCATGATGCACAAATCTTTTCCACTGTTTTACGCATGTGCAGCCAAAAGAAGTGTTCCATGACCATATCAAGTGTTTTGTGAATATCGAAGTGTCCCATAAGTCCTTCGGCATGTGACTCATGAACCAAGAACTCTCGCAAAGAGCCTTGTGGTATACACAACCTGTTCATGCGAAAAAGAAAGCCATCTACAAGATAAAACTTGTTAAAAGCACCTTTTACACATTATTTATAAATCTCAGAAAAATCTGGATCGTTAGGATAAAGTTCTTTGATATGTGCAAAACCCAGAACAGTAGCATGCATTCAAGTGATAAGTGTGTATCGATGGGATAATACATCAGCTACGATGTTATCTTTCCCTTGTTTGTATTTGATGATGTAAGGAAAAGATTCAATGAACTCAACCCATCGAGCATGTCGTTTGTTTAACTTATCTTGTCCATTTAACCATTTGAGTGATTCATGGTCTGTGTGAATGACAAACTCTTTAGGGAGAAGATAGTGTTGCCACACTTCGAGTGCTCGGACGAGTGCAAGAAGTTCCTTGTCGTAAGTAGAGTAGTTCAATTGTGCACCTTTTAGCTTTTCACTAAAGTAAGAGATAGGTTGTCTTTCTTGCATGAGGACGGCACCAATGCGTATGCCTGAAGCATCACATTCTAGCTCAAAGGTGTTAGAAAAATTGGGAAGATGAAGAATAGGGGCAGAACATAACTTATCTTTAAGAAGTTCAAAAGCTTTTTGTTGTAGTGGTCCCCATTTGAATTCAACTGACTTTTTGATGTTCTCGGTTAATGGTGCAGGAATGGTTGAGAAATCTTTGACAAAGCGACGGTAGAAACTTGCCAAACCATGAAAAGATCTTACCTTGGTGATGCAAGTAGGCGTGGGCCATTCTTGAATTGCCTTGACCTTCTCTTTATCTACATGAATACCCTGTACACTAACTATAAAGCCTAAAAACATAAGCTTATCACTGCAAAACACACACTTATCCATGTTAGCATATAAATGTTCTCGTCGAAGAACTTCGAGAACCATTCGAACGTGAATGACATTAGAATCAAAAGAAGATGAGTATATAAGAATGTCATCAAAGTAAACGAAAACAAATTTACCTATAAACTCCTTAAGAACATGATTCATTAATCTCATGAAGGTGCTTGGAGCGTTTGTGAGTCCAAAGGGCATAACAAGCCATTCATACAAGCCGAACTTTGTCTTGAATGATGTTTTCCATTCGTCACCTTCTTTCATTCGAATTTGATGGTAACCACTCTTCAAGTCAATTTTGGTGAAGATACTTGCACCATGTAGTTCATCCAACATATCATCTAGCCATGGAATAGGATGCCTATACTTGATTATTATCCGATTGATAGGTCGACAATCTACACACATTCGGAATGTGCCATCTTTCTTTAGAACTAGAATGACGGGAACCGCACAAGGACTAAGACTCTCACGGATGTGTCCTTTTTGTAATAATGAATCTATTTGTCGTTCCAATTTCTTCGTTTCCTCAGGATTGTATCGGTAAGCGGGGCGGTTTGGTATGGTTGATCCAGGGATGAAGTTGATTTGATGTTCGATTCCTCTTGTAGGTGGTAAACCATCCGGTGGGTTGCTTAAGACATCTTGAAACTCCTGTAATAGAGAAGAAAACACACTAGGCAAATCTGTGATGTTAGTGATAGTTGATAAAATGGAGTCCTTGAAACGGACTAGAATGCACGACCTATTTTGAAAAAGGGTCTCTCTCATGTCTTTTGCACTTGCATAAATGTTTTGAGATACTCTTTTATTTTCACATTGAGGTTCACTCACCACCCGTGGGTCATTTGTTTGGCTTTTATCGGTTGTGACCTCTTTTGCCTTTTGTTTCAAATTCCCTGTTTCCTTGAGAATTCGTTGTTGATCTATGAGAATCTCTTTGGGGGGTAAGGGGTTAAGTCGGAACGGTTTACCTTTTATTGTAATTGTGTAAATGTTCTTTCGACCATAATATGTGACGTCGTTATCGTATTGCCAAGGCCGTCCTAGGAGAATGTGGGATGCTTGCATCGGAATTACATCACACCATACGTCGTCACAATACTTTCCCATCTTGATATTAACGAGGCATTGTTTAACTACCTTCATCTCGGCATTGTTTAACTACCTTCATCTCGGTACTCTCATTAAGCCATTGTAAGCAATAAGGTTTCGGATGTCGTTGGCAAGGAAGTTTGAGTGATTCAACAACGTTAGAGCTAATGACGTTGACACAACTACCATTATCAATGATGATGGAGAATGGTTGTTCCTTGATTAGGCAGCGTGTGTGGAAGATGTTGGAACGTTGTATGTCAGACTCGTTAGATGCTTGGATCTTCAATGTATGACGAATCACCAAGATTGTGACATTGTACTCATCGCTTCCATAGTCATCACTATCTTCTTTGGCTTCGGCATGTGCTGGATTGTCGGCGATGTCGTCATCGGAGTCAGAATAGTAAGATCCATCACCTAGTATGGTTAAGGTCCTCGTGTTTGGATAATTGCGGCTGATATGGCCTCTTCCTAAGCATTTAAAACACTTGATTTATCTTGCTCGGGTGTCGTCTTTAGGGGCTGGAAGTGTCTCATTCTTCGCTGGTCGTTGTTTCTCTTTGTCGAGTTTGTCATCTCTCGACTTTTTTTGAGAAGATGGAGTAGAAGATGAGGAAGGATTTGAAGGATTACCTTGGTAAGAGAATGAAGTACCTTGGTAATGTTCTCTGAATCGGAATATCCTTTTTATTTGTGCTTCGATTGTCATTGCTTTCTTCAGTGTATCTTCGAGGTTTTTGTACCCATGGAGATCAAGAAGATCAGTGATGTTTGAGTTTAAGCCGACGACGAATCTTGACATGGTGTTCTCTTCTTCTTCAGTTATGTTAGCCCTATTGAGTAAGGACTGCATCTCCTTGTAGTAATCTTCAACTGAACTTCTACCTTGTCGAAGTTGGTGCAGTCGTTGTTTAACTTCTCGTGTATAATGTGTCGGTAGGAATCGGTTCCTCATGGCATGTTTGAGTTCGGTCCAAGACGTGATTGGTTGAATTTGGTAGTTGTCGATCTTTTTCCTTGTTTACATCCACCAAGTGTGAGCATATCCTTCGAATTCCAAGGTGATGAGGGGAACTTGTTCAGCTTGGGGGTAGTCATGGTATGCGAACAAGAGATCAACTTTTCCTTCCCAATCGATGTATTTGTCTAGATCGTAGTCTCCTTTAAAAGACGGGATCGTGAACTTTGGTTTTGCAAAGAGTTTGGGTGTTTGAAAACGTGGTTGTGCTCGCCTGGGGGCCAAAAGTTCAGCATTGTTTGGCCTTGGATTCTGGTTTGGTAGATCCAGTTGTAGTTCTTGTCGTTCTCTCAAGGCATTGTTAAGTTGATCAAATTGAGTTGTGAGTCGTTCAAGTGCGGCTAAGATAGCCGTAAGTGTCTCATTGTTATTGTCGCCCATCATGCAAATATAACACTCAAAAAAAGATTTTAAAGTAGAATAAAAATAAAAGAAAATAAATTCAACAAAGCAAGAAACCTCACAAGTCACTCCAAGAAAGTAACACAACGAGAGGCAAGTAATCCGATCTTGTACTCTTTAAAACTCACTTTACCAAGTAGTCTTTCACAGTTCGTATCGGAGTTTGATTATTAGCAAAGGCGATAAGAAAAACCTAAAAGCTCTAAGAGGCCAAACAAAGGTTAGACTCCAAGAGAACGAGAATGCAAAGAAGGAAGAAGTATGCAAACTCTTTAGTCCTACTAACACAAAGAAGATAATGTGTTAGATAATGCAAAAGAACAATAACAAGGAAAAAAACAAAAGAACCTAAAGCACTGAGAGTCAAAGAAAAAGGGACCAAACCAGAAAACCTAGAAAATGCTGGATCAACTTGAGCAACGTTTTTGAAGGGGTTACCAGTGTCCAAGAATTTTGGAAAATTCTTGAATGTCTTTCGATGCGTCAAGCAACCACCTGTAACATTTCAGAACCAAATACCTTCAGTATTATCCAGTAGACTTTGTTGAACGGTGAGTCCTCAAATAATCTGTTTTTCTTGATCACTTTTTTCGAAGTTGTTCTTGATCTCCAAAAATTATGATTTTTTGTTTGAATTATCTCCAATATATGAAGTTTCAATCTGGAAATCTTCTCTGAACTAGCTCCGTTGGGGTACCTTGACGGTTTTGTGCGCAAGAACAAGCAAAATTGCTTGCTTCTTTCCAAGAATCAACCCAAATCTGATACAATTGATAGAGAAGCGGTGGCGGATTGATGAACGTTGCTCTTGTTGAAGAATCAAACCTAGAAAAGCTCTAGACTAGATGAAGAACAATAAGGAATGAATGAGGAAGGTTGCGGCAATAGCTAGGGTTCTTTAGGGTTTTTTTTGGTGCTGGAAACAAGAAAAGAAACAAGATTAAAATAAGATAAAAAAAGATAAAGGAATTAAAAATAGAGAAAAATAACCAATAAATCAAAGATCTCCCTTATGAAAGTGAACGGTAAAGATGATTGATGGCGTGGATGGATGTGGAAAATCGATGGATAATGTCCTATCAAGCCCTCCTAGTCGCAATGAAAAGGTAAACACGATAATATGACTCTAACCAACCCTCCTAGTCGCGATGAAAAGGCAAATTGGAGTGTGAAGATTAATCTCCCTCACAATAACTTGAAAGAACTCAAGGAGAAGAAGCTTCGAAGGCACAAGGCAATCAGCACTTGCAAAAACAAACTCTCGTTGTATTATTGATCAAAGAAATCTGATTTGCAAAGTTGAATGAAGCCTCCTTCATATAGGGGATGAATTCTAAAGGTCCTAAATAACTAAAGAATAAAATATTAATAAACTAAACATGTTTTGACTCTAATTCCTAATAAAATAATAATAACTAAAAATATTGTTTTAACCCAACCTTAATTCCTAATAAAATAATAAATCTGATCCTAAAAGATAATTAATCATCCTATATTAAATTATATTACAAATAATCAATATAAATATTGAAAATTCGTAATATTTACAAAATAACGTATTAATCCCGTATAGGATTTCCTCCATGCACCATCTTCAGTAAAATGGCCATATCTTGAGTTCCCGATATCAGATTGATGCTATTAAAGAACCGTTGGAAATATAAGAGACATACGGTTGTATCTCCAGAAGACATGTCGACCGGATAACAACTGGATCCCCTTCAAAAAGTTGTTGCAAATCTGCTGCTATTAGACCCTTCCGAATGAATTCTTGAACTGCGATTTAAAGCTTGTATTTAAGAAGTTTGGTCCGACCTCGTGTGATAGGGCCAAGTGGTATAGTAAATTCATCATCCTTAGCTTTAGGGCGTTTGGTGTATGTATCAACATGCTTGAATGATGCACATGGCAGCCTACATGAATTCACATAGGTCTTCTTGCTATGCTTTAATGAGGTTGCAACCATAGGGTGATGTCTTGAAGTCCATGAAATGAAGATAGGCAACAACTAGGCGTGAATTAGCTTCCAACATGCATCTAGGTGACATGGCATCCATTGGGCAGCCTAGAGATGAACTAGCTTCAAGGTAAGCTAGATGAGTGTCTTGGTAGCTAACTAGGTGAGTTATAGCTTGATGAACTCAAGCTAGTTAGATTTGGTCTTCTCAGCTCTTAGCTACTCTCCCAGCTACTTCCAGCTAGCTTTAGTCCACTTTTCAACAATTTGGTCCAAAGCTCTCCTCCAGCTAAGTTCAGCTACATGTTAGCTCCTCCAGCTAAGTTTAAGCTCCTTATGTGATGAAATGAGCTGCCATAATGTTCATGAGCTAGTGGGAACTGCTATGCTTGTCGTTTTAGCTAACCAAGCTACCATAATATTCCTTGCTTTGTGTTTCACCTATAGGAATCAACAAACAAACAAATTAAGCAATGTGTGAGCTCATTTAAGGTAAAATACATGCTGTCGTGAGGTGTTTAAGTGATATAAGCTATGAATGCATGTCATGAGCTAAGTACATAATGATATAACATATGTAAGATAATGTGTAAGACCTAGGAGCTAAAATGAATGCATATGAACTAACAAACAGATGATTAAGCATGCTGCCATTTCATGAATGTAATGAATCATGCTTAAATGGATGTAAGATTAATCTAACATACTTATAACATTGTGTATCAATCATAAAGATCTGGGTATATGTTGTATGCATGAATATCATATAACATGGTATTCATAAATGATAAATGGAAACATGTAATAATAATATCCTAAGAAATGATATGTAATCATAGCATATATTTGAATGATATGAAAGACATGATCAACTAAGCATAGGATGGAAATAATAATATGATAATTTATACTAACATGTGAATGCATGCTTATGATAGATTAGAATGTATAAATGATAGAATATAAGATAGGGTAAGAAAGAACTCCCTTAGAATCAGCAATGAAAAACATGCATGTTATGATTAAGTCATGGAGAAAATTGGAGCTAGTTTAGATTGTATCAAATAACTCATGCATCATATGATAATGAATGAATATTATTATTACAACTATAGATTATATGCATGAATATCAATCAATGATGCAAACCATAGGACATAATGAATGAATGCACATGTTATGATAATTCAAGCATAGTCTAATATGAAATTGTATGCTTATAATAATATATAGTGCATAAATAAGTAAATATAAGATAAAGTAAGGTAGGACTCCCTTAGAACCATATTTGAATAACCTCCATGGTGTGATCAAATCATGGAGAAATTTGGAGCTAGACAGGATCACATCATTGGGTCTAACGACTTCCAAGCATCCTCATCCTTACAAACTTCAGTGGCTAAATGATGTGGGGGAAGACAAGGTAACCAAACAAGTTATTGTTCCTTTTTCAATTGGAAGATACAATGATGGAGTCCTTTTTGACGTGGTGCCCATGAGTGCAAGCCACATTATATTAGGACGTCCTTGGCAGTTTGACAAGAAAGCTACCCATGATGGATTTTCTAACAAGTACTCTTTCCAACATCAAGGAAAGAAAATCATATTGGCGCCTATGCTTGCAAATCAAGTCCATGAATGTCAGGTTACCCTCAAATCACGTATAGAGGAATGGGAGAAAGTTAAAGCCATGAAGAAAGTTGAAAGAGAATTTTTGCATGAGAAAAGAGTGGAGAGAGTTGAAAATGAACAAAATGAAAGGATTGAATATGAGAGCAAAGAGGGAAAGGAAAATGAGGGTGAAGAACATATTTTATCTAATCCTACTCCTATTCTTTCTTTTGACGTGCAGGACAATCCAATAGACATGTCACTTCAAGTTGAAGATTCAAGAAACATGTCTTTTGAAGAATCAATAGACGTGACTTTTGGTGATCCACAAGATATGTCCTTTGACATTTCAAAGGATGTACCTCTTGAAATTAAAAAGAATGAGCCAATTGAAGTACCAAGAGTAGAGATCATTCAAACTCCAAGTACATTGCACATATTAAAGGGAATTCAACAACCAATGGAGTTTTTCATCATTAAGCAACCAATGCCCATTAAACATCCACCCTGGTTTGCTATTTCCATTCATCTTGTTAATAAATTTTCATTTACTAACTTTGATTTATTTTGCAGCAACTTGTTTCATCCTTATGGTGAAGAAATCATACCAACCCTCAAGGAAATCATTTGGAGAGGTACAATGGTGAAAGGACACGATGATTTAAATCAGCCCCAAAAAGTCATTCAAAGAACACTTATCTTCACTAAGTGACGTGATGACTTCAACCAAGAGACAAACCTTTTCACCAACAATTATGGTGAATTAAAAGGAGGAAATAAAGATATAGAGGTCCTTTCCAAGCATTGTGATGATTCAAAGAATAAAGAGAAGGGATCAAGTTGGTTCGTGAAGGGCTATGTCTCTCCCGTTCAAAGGACATGTGATGATTCCCAAACATTGTGTCCACCCATCACAGGATGTGAAGTTACCATATTTGAAGCCAAGAGGTTGAACATATCGTGTGAATCATCTATTGGAGGAAAACATAAGGAATCAATCCTTCCTACATCAAGAAGGTCTTCAATGAGAAACTTCTTCGATTTGAGGACAAATCCCCTAAAAGAAGGGGAGGATGATACAATCCAAACTAGCTCCAACTTTCTCCATGACTTGAACACACCATGGATGTTCTTCAAAGATGTTTCTAAGGGAGTTCTTCATTACCCTATCTTATACTATATCATTTATACATTCTATTCTATCATAAGCATGCATTCACATGTTAGTATAAATTATCATATTATTATTTCCATCCTATGCTTATTTGATCATGTTTTTCATATTATTCAAATATATGCTATGATTACATATCATTTCTTAGGATATTATTATTACATGTTTCCATTTATCATTTATGAATACCATGTTATATGATATTCATGCATACAACATATACCCAGATCTTTATGATTGATACACAATGTTATAAGTATGTTAGATTAATCTTACATTCATTTAAGCATGATTCATTACATTCATGAAATGGCAGCTTGCTTAATCATTTGTTTCCTATCTTCATTGAAGCTAGCTACCAAGACACTCATCTAGCTTACATTGAAGCTAGTTCATCTCTAGGCTGCCCAATGGATGCCATGTCATCTAGATACACATTGGAAGCTAATTCACGCCTAGTTGTTGCCTATCTTCATTCCATGGACTTCAAGACATCATCCTATGGTTGTAACCTCATTAGAGCATAGCAAGAAGACCCATGTGCATTCATGTAGGTTGCCATGTGCATCATTCAAGCATGTGCACTCCATGTGACATCAAATTGGTGCCAAACCACCAAGGGATGCTTCCTATTCGGCCAAATACTTTATCCTCTTCATTTTGGAGCCCAAATAACTTCCAGATGCTTTTAAATCATCATTAGGGCCGAACCAACACAAAACCATTCGGCCAAGAGCATGTATTTTCATTAAAGTCTTGTTTTTTCATTAAAAATCATGTCATTTTAGGAAGGTACAAGGGCTGGCCGAACCAACATGTACCTATTCGGCCAAGTCCTTTTAAAAACTATAAATAGGCTTTCCTATTTCATCTGTAATCAGACCTTTTGTTTAATTAAAGTGAGATTATTCTCTTCCTTAAGTCCTGGTGACTTTTATCGACTTATCAAGTATAATTTATACTTGTGGCGTCAACCCTTTTCTTTCATCTTGATACTTTTGGTTCCTAGTTCATATAACTAATGGGTCAAAGTACTTAACACCACCCCTTGAAGAAACAATATAAAGATTGGGTCTTTGCTCTCTATAGCATTGGTTTTTCTTTGAGCGTTCTTCAAGATACTATCCTCACAACCATCCTTTTGTTTCATCGCCATAACCATAACCATTTCAATCATCTTCCGCTTCCATCTCTCATTTATTAAATAGCCTACCTATTAATTCATACGTTTACCACCCTTATCCATTCTGTTTTGATTCATTCACTTGTACAGGTTGTTTTGCTTCCTTCCTAGATCCACAATCAAATGAGAAGGTAGAATTACCTTACATCAAGCGGTAATCAGAGCTTTGGTGGAAGAAAACAACGTGCAACAACAACAAAAAGAAAAATACAAAAAAAAAAAAAAGAAGTGCAAAGTCAAAGAAATCAAGAAAAATCAGAAAACAAATTGAAGCACTCCTAAAGAAGAAATTTCCAGCACTCAAAAAGAAGAAAAGAAAAGAAAAGAAAGAAGTTGAAGCACTCATCAACAATTCTCATCACCAAGTAATTCAAGTAAGCCATTTAAATTGATTGTGGTGATAGAAGGTTATGAAGTGACTTGTGTAAGTAATCCCTTTGTTCTTTTCTTTCTATTTCTAAGCCACCCTTTCAATTATATTTTTGCTTTCCATTCCTACTAATCCATTTGCAGCTGACGCACAACAAGTAAAATATACTTGATACGATTTTGAGTAAAGTCCTCTAGAACTTGGGATAAGAGAATCGAGAGGAAAAAGGCTAGAGTGTGTGAGATCAGAAGAGGACAAGTAAAAGCCATTAAGTCCTAATGTGTAAACACGAGCGAATTGAGTGACATTCAAGTTTCCTTGGAGTGACTCGTGAGGCTTTATGAGAGTATAATCTGGTAAGGTCCTACACACATTTCATTTTTTTTCTTATTTGCTAACATGTCTCTTCCATCCAACATCCTTGTAGTCAAAAGGACTTTGACCATTCAAAGTCAAGAAGATGAACAAAGAGAGAATATCTTCCATACAAAATGTCACGTTGGGGATAAAGTTTGTGTGGTGATCATTGATGGAGGAAGTTGTAAAAACGTAGCAAGTACACACATGGTGGAAAAGTTGGGTCTCAAGACTTCCAAGCATCCTCATCCATACAAACTTCAGTGGCTCAACGATGTGGGTGAAGCCAATATAACCAAACAAGTTGTTGTACCTTTCTCAATTGGAAGATACAATGATAAAGTCCTTTGTGATGTGTTGCCCATGAGTGCAAGCCACCTTATACTAGGACGTCCTTGGCAATTTGACAAGAAGGCTACTCATGATGGATTTCCAAACAAATATTCTTTCCAACATCAAGGAAAGAAAATCATATTGGCGCCTCTACTTCCAAATCAAGTTCATGAATGCCAAGTGACCCTTAAGTCACACATAGAAGAATGGGAGAAAAAGAAAGCCATGAAAAGAACCCTTGAAGAAGAATATTTTGAGGAGACAAGAACAATTGTAAATGAAATTGTTAGTGTTGAAAGAGAAGTCTTGCAAGAGCATCAAGTAGAACAAGTGGAAAATCATATTGATACGAGAAACATTGGAAAAGAAAGGGAGAAGCATGATTCACCTAACAACTCTTTTCCTCCAATTATTAATTTTGTTTTGCAGGACAATCCAAGAGACATATCACTTCAAATTGAAGACTCAAAGAACATGTCTTTTGAAGAATCAATAGGCGTGACTTGTGGTGATCCACAAGACATGTCCTTTGAGGTTCCAACAATTATGTCTCTAGAAGTTCAAAAATATGTGTCACTTGAAGTGCCACAAGTTGTGATCATTGAGGCTCCAAATACATTACAACTATTGAAGAGATTTCAGCAACCAATAGAATTTTTCATCATCAAGCAACCAACACCCATTAAACATCCTCCATGGTTTGCTATTTTCAATCATATTGTTAATAATTTTTCATTTACTAACTTTGATTTATTTTGCAGCAACTTGTTTCATCCTTATGGTGAAGAAATCATACCAACCCTCAAGGCAATCATTTGGAGAGGTACAATGGTGAAAGGACACGATGATTTAAATCAGCCCCAAAAAGTCATTCAAAGAACACTTATCTTCACTAAGTGACGTGATGACTTCAACCAAGAGACAAACCTTTTCACCAACAATTATGGTGAATTAAAAGGAGGAAATAAAGATATAGAGGTCCTTTCCAAGCATTGTGATGATTCAAAGAATAAAGAGAAGGGATCAAGTTGGTTTGTGAAGGGCTATGTCTCTCCCGTTCAAAGGACATGTGATGATTCCCAAACATTGTGTCCACCCATCACAGGATGTGAAGTTACCATATTTGAAGCCAAGAGGTTGAACATATTGTGTGAATCATCTATTGGAGGAAAACATAAGGAATCAATCCTTCCTACATCAAGAAGGTCTTCAATGAGAAACTACTTCGATTTGAGGACAAATCGCCTAAAAGAAGGGGAGGATGATACAATCCAAACTAGCTCCAACTTTCTCCATGACTTGAACACACCATGGATGTTCTTCAAAGCTGTTTCTAAGGGAGTTCTTCATTACCCTATCTTATACTATATCATTTATACATTCTATTATATCATAAGCATGCATTCACATGTTAGTATAAATTATCATATTATTATTTCCATCCTATGCTTATTTGATCATGTTTTTCATATTATTCAAATATATGCTATGATTACATATCATTTCTTAGGATATTATTATTACATGTTTTCATTTATCATTTTATGAATACCATGTTATATAATATTCATGCATACAATATATACCCTATCTTTATGATTGATACACAATGTTATAAGAATGTTAGGATAGTCTTATAATCATATTAAGCATGATTATCATATATACATCAAGGCAGCATCATTATAAATCATTTCATTAGTTCATATGCATTCATTTTAGCTCTTAAGCTTCATGCATTATCTTACACATACTTTGAGATGATATAATTAGCTCATGACCTTCAAACATAGCTCACGTCACCATAATCATACATGGAAGCAAGGTATTTAGCTCATAACAGCTCAATATCATGGACTTACCTTGTTTCCTTGCACATATAAGTACATTGGAGTGTGATGCACGATGAGGCAGCTTGGTAGAGTATTTGGACGTCATATGCAGCTCACAAATAGCTCACAAATATCATGGCAGCTCGTGGAACACTAAGGAAAGCTCAACTTAGCTGGAGGAGCTAGCATGTAGATGAACTTAGCTAGAGGAGAGCTTTGGACCAAAGTGCTGAAAAGTGGACTAAAGGTAGCTGGAAGTAGCTGGGATAGTAGCTGAGGAGCTGAGAAGACCAAAGCTAACTAGCTTGAGTTTATCAAGCTATAACTCACCTAGTTAGCTATCAAGACACTAATCTAGCTTACATTGAAGCTAGTTCATCTCTAGGCTGCCCAATGGATACCATGTCATCTAGATACACATTGGAAGCTAATTCACGCCTAGTTGTTGCCTATCTTCATTCCATGGACTACAAGACATCATCCTATGGTTGCAACCTCATCAGAGCTTAGCAAGAAGACCCATGTGCATTCATGTAGGTTGCCATGTGCATCATTCAAGCATGTGCACTCCATGTGACATCAAATTGGTGCCAAAACACCAAGGGATGCTTCCTATTCGGCCAAAGACTTTATCCTCTTCATTTTGGGGCCCAAATAACTTCCAGATGCATTCAAATCATCCTTAGGGCCGAACCAACACATAACCATTCGGCCAAGAGCATGTATTTTCATTAAAGTCTTTTTTTTTCATTAAAAATCATGTCATTTTAGGAAGGTACAAGGGCTGGCCGAACCAACATGTACCTATTCGGCCAAGTCCTTTCAAAAACTATAAATAGACTTTCCTATTTCATTTGTAATAAGACCTTTTGTTTAATTAAAGTGAGATTATTCTCTTCCTTAAGTCCTGGTGACTTTTATCGACTTATCAAGTATAATTTATACTTGTGGCATCAACCCTCTTATTTCATCTTGATACTTCTGGTTCCTAGTTCATATAACTAGTGGGTCAAAGTACTTAACACCACCCCTTGAAGAAACAATATAAAGATTGGGTCTTTGCTCTCTATAGCATTGGTTCTTCTTTGAGCGTTCTTCAAGATACTATCCTTACAACCATCCTTTTTTTTCATCTCCATAACCATAACCATTTCAATCATCTTCCGCTTCCATCTCTCATTTATTAAATAGCCTACATATTAAACCATACGTTTACCACCCTTATCCATTCTGTTTTGAGCCATTCACTTGTGCAGGTTGTTTTGCTTCCTTCCTAGATCCAAAATCAAATGAGAAGGTAGAATTACCTTACATCACTACATTAATGTTCTTGTAATGTTTTGGTGAGGTTGCAATCATAGGATGATGCCTTGAAGTCCATGGAATGAAGATAGGTAGCAACTAGGCGTGACTTAGCTTCCAATGTGCATCTAGGTGTCATGGTCTTCAATGGGCAGCAACTTGTCATGAAAGGTCACATTTTTGGAAGGTAACCTTACATCATTTAAGCTACTTTCCATGTGTTTGAGCTGAAGATGAGCTAGCCAGAGATGAATTACATGAAGATGAGTCATATGACAACTCCTTGTGAAAAAGCACCCCTCTTGGAATGGCAACTATTCGCGAAAAGGTATGAATCCACAAAAATTGACCTGGACAATATTTGAAGTACTCTGTGAGGTGGTGATGATAGTACAACTCTCCAGCTGAAATGAGACCTTTAGCTAGCTCAAAAGTCTAGCTCAAGTCAGTTATGAGCTCGGGGGTCAGCTGGCAACTTTGTCCCAAAATGTTCTTGAGCTATCCCGGAGTTGTCCTAGTCAAGTTTCTATAGCTCTTGGACTCCGATACTAACTTTAAGTCAGCTCCCTTTATGTGGCCGAATACGCACATACAAAAGAAAGCATAATATAAACTAAGTATTTAAATTAAAAAATTTATAATATAAAGATGTGGACTACAGGTTATAATAATAACTCATGCATCATATGTTAATGAATGAATATTATTATTATAATTATAGATTATATGCTTGAATATCAATCAATGATACAAAGCATATAATGAATGAATGCACATGTTATGATAATTCAAGTGTAGTCTAATCTGCAAATGTATACTCATAATAATATATAGTGCATCAATAAGTAAATATAAGATAAAGTAAGGTAGAACTCCCTTAGAACCATATTTGAATAACATCCATGGTGTGATCAAGTCATGGAGAAAAATGGAGCTATACAGGATCACATCACTTAAAGTGCCAAGAGTTGTGTTCGTTGACATATGTTAATAATAACTATAGATTATATGCTTGAATATCAATCAATGATACAAACCATATAATGAATGAATGCCCATGTTATGATAATTCAAGTATAGTCTAATCTGCAAATGTATGCTCATAATAATATATAGTGCATAAATAAGTAAATATAAGATAAAGTAAGGTAGAACTCCCTTAGAACAAGATTTGAATAACATCCATGGTGTGATCAAGTTATGGAGAAAATTTGAGCTAGACAAGATCACATCGCTTGAAGTGCCAAGAGTTGTGTCCGTTGACATTCCCAGTGCATTGCCAATTATGAAAAGAATTCAGCAACCAACACCCATTAAACATCCACCCTGGTTTGCTAATTCTATTCATTTTGTTATTAGTTTTTCATTTCCTAATTTTGATCTATTTTGCAGCAATACGATTCATGTTTATGGTGTTATCTTATCAATTTGTGATGAAAAGGTCATTCGAGAATGCCTATGCATTAGACGAAAGTTCAAGGATGATTATTCTAACCATGAAATTGCAAAATTTTTCTTTGTGATTCAGAATAATCTAAAAGGCACAATTTGTCAAATGGAGGAACCAAGAGGCATGATTCAAGGAAGCTTAAGAGAATTATCTTTTCAAGTGCCAAAAGCTATAACTTTTCATTATTCAATAGACATGACTTGATGTAGGGCGAATCTACACACTTTGATGAAAAGAGTAGATAGCCTTATTGTGTCCCGATCTAGGATTGACAAGTACTGATGTCCTTGAATTTATAAGTTTGGGCTACAAAATAAGATAAGAAAAAAATGATTAATAATGGAATTAATAAAGGGGATAATAATATAAGTAATGAAAATAAATAATAAGAATGAAATGAAATAAAGAAAGGATAGAGATGGCTGCGGAATTGATGGAAGAGATGGATGATGGTGATGATGAAATGGCAATGGTGGTGATGTTGTATCTCAAACACGCCAAAGAGGAAACTATGCTATGAAGCACAATCCCGGTATTCACAAACTTGCTTGAGGGGTGGTGATAGTGTCTTCAACCCACTAGATAACAATCTAGGAATTTTGGAATCAAAATGGAAGGAATGACGCCAAAAGTATATGAACTATACTTGTTTAATCAATAAAGTTCACAAAGAACTTTGAAGAGAAATAACTCACAAGAGTATGTTTTATATAAGAGATGAGATGATTACAAATGAAATGCACTAGCCTATTTATAGTTTTTCAAAGGGTTTAGGCCGAATAGACACATGATGGTTTGGCCAAGGTTGAAACCCCTTTGAAAATACATGATTTTAATGAAGATACATGCTCTTGGTCGAATGGTTATGTGTTGGTTCAGCCCTAAAGATGATTTGAATATATTTGGAAGTTATTTAGGCGCCAAAATGGAGAGGAAGGAGTCTTTGGCCGAATTGGAAGTTATAGCTTGATGAACTCAAGCTAGTTAGCTTTGGTCTTCTCAGCTCCTCAGCTACTCTTCCAGCTACTTCCAGCTATCTTTAGTCCACTTTTCAACAATTTGGTCTAAAACTCTTCTCCAACTAAGTTCAGCTACATGCTAGCTCCTCCAGCTAAGTTGAAGCTCCTTAAGTGATGAAATGAGCTGCCATAATGTTCAAGAGCTAGTGTGAGCTGCTATGCTTATCCTTTTAGCTAACCAAGCTACCATAATATGCCTTGATTTGTGTTTCACCTATAGGAATTAACAAACAAACCAATTAAGCAATGTGTGAGCTCATTTAAGGTAAAATGCATGATGTCGTGAGGTGTTTGAGTGATATAAGCTATGAATGATCATCTAGAAGCTAAGATAACATGTATATAAGTTAGATAAAAGGCATAGGACGTTCATGAGCTTTAAGAAAACATATATGAGTAAGAAAATAGATGCATGCCTACAAATGAGCTAAAGAAACATGGATTTAAAGCTAGTGAGCTAATGTAAACATAACATGAGCTAGAATAAATGACATGAGTTAATGAATGAATGAATACATGCTGCCATGATATCTAAATGATATGAAAACATAATAAATGAATCTAAAACATATGTAAACATAATATAAAGCTAAGTAAAGATGTGAAAACATATGTTATTCATGAAAATCATATAGTTGCAAGTGAATGATAACATATGATTATTCAAGCATAGTTTAAGATGCAAATGTATGCTCATAATAATATATAGTGCATAAATGAGTAAATATAATATAAAGTAAGGTATAACTCCCTTATATTGAGCATGGTGAATCTTCAATGATGTGAGTGTCTCATGAAGAAAGTTGGTGCTAGATATGATCACATCATCCTCCCCTTCTTTTAGACGATTTGTCCTCAAATCGTAAGGCGACTTCTCCTTAGTATCTTTCCATTCAAATTTTGCTGATTTGACTTCAAAATGTATCCATTCAATAGCAAATTGTTCAAGACATTTCCTTTTGAAAAGATCTATGAAAGGATCCTCGTGAAAGGTCATGAATCTTGAATAAGTACTTTGAATCTCCTTATCCTGAAAAGAAAGAAGACTTTTATAAGTAAGGGTAATATTAATCATTAGAAAGTTAAAGGTATACTCCCTGTTCACATCTTTCGGATGGCCAAAAGTGTTGTCTTTTGAATCACAAGATATGTTGCTTTGAACTATCATGTCCCCAAAAGTCATGTTCCTTGGTCCTCCAATAGGTGTATTCATTGAATCATGAAAGATTATAACTCTTGGAATGGAAATGTCCTTATAATCCTCATAAGTCACATCCTTTGGATGATAAAATATTTCCCTTTTCCTCGCATCTCTTGCTCTTTGAAGGTCACGTCCCCTAGCCTCCCAATTTGACAAGTTGTGTCGCTTGGAACATTCGAAAAATCAAAGAAAAAATCTGCAATTACATGGTTAGAATAATCATCCTTGATCTTTCGTTTCATCCATAGGCATTCTTGAATGACCTTGCCATCACCAAGTGATAAGATAATACCATAGATATGAATCGAATTGCTGCAAAATAAATCAAAACATGTAAAGGAAAAACTATTGACAAGATGAAAGGAAATATCAAACTAGGGTGGATGTTTAATGGGAGTTGGTTACTGAATTCTTTTCTGGATTGGCAATGTACTTGGAATGTCAACGAACACAACTCTTGGCACTTCAATTGATGTTTTTTTGGAACTTCAAATGGCATAACCTTTGAAATATCAAGAGACATGTTTTGTGAATCAGCTCCTTGAAAAGATATGTCTCTTGAATTATCCTACAAAACAAAAGAGAGAATAGGAGAAGAAGTAAGGTTAGATAAAAATTGTTCTTCACTCTCCTCTTTTCCTCCAAATTCATTCTTTTCAACTCCAACGGTTTCTACATCCACTCTCTGTTCATCATTTTCAACTCCAACATTTTGTTCAACTTCAAAATGCTTTTGTTCATTTGAATTTTTCTCCAAACATTCTTCAGTTGCATTGTCTTTAAGTTGTTCTTTCATTGCTTCAATGTTCTTCTTCAAGGTGTTTTGATCTTCATTTACTCGGCTAGGAGATAGTGGAGTCAAGATGATTTTCCTTTCATTGTGAAAGAAGGAGTATCGGTTTGTGAAACCATCATGAACATCACGCTTGTCAAATTGCCATTGCCTCCCCAAGAGTAAATGTCTCGTATTCATATGTACCACGTCACATAGAATCTCTTCTTTGTAACTTCCAAGTGAGAATGGAACAAGTACTTGTTCAGTGACCTTCATCTCTTCCTCATTGTTCAACCATTCCAATTCATATGGGCTGGAATGTTTAATCGTTGTAAGCCTCAATTTGTTCACCATGTATGTACTTGCAATGTTTGTACAACTTCCTCCGTCAATAGCTACAAGACACACTTTACCATTTACATGGCAACGAGTGTGAAATGTGTTTGTTCTTTGCTGTTCGTTCTCCATTGTTTGGAAAGATGAAAGATCATAAGACAATGTTAGTAGAAAGAAAAAAAATTAAAACCTTACCAGCACGCTCTCAAAGCCTCATAATCTTCACTCCAAAGAAAATTAAGAGATCACTCCACTCAACACTCGTGTTTACTCTCGGGAATATAATTTGGCTTTTAACAATTCCCCTTCTGATCTCACTCTCTCAATAGCCTTTTTCCACTCAAATTTCTCTTGCTAAGTCCTTTGAGAAACTTACTCAAGATTATATAACAAGTTAATTCATTCCTTGTGTGCGTCAGCTGCAAATAGGTTAGGGTAGAAAGAAAAAAAAATGGAAAGGTAGAAGAAATGATTCAAAGGTATTAAAAGAAGGAAATGGTTGAAGACAAGGAAAATGAAAGGATAGAAAATGAAAGGATAGAAAATAAAGAGGTGACTTACAATTCAAGAAACAACACTTACTGCAACCTTTCTCAAGAAACAATAAGGTTATCTTCTCTTAGTGTAGATGGCCTCTTTGATGTACTTGCAATGGTAGAACACACTTTCCTTGGCTTTGCTTTTTTTTTTGAAATTCTTCTTTTTTTTTCTTTTATTATTTTCTGATTTTTCTCTTCTTTTGTCTTTTTCTTTCTTTTTGCACTCCAATTCTGATGGAGTCTTTTCTTCCATTTTTCTTCTACTTTGCACGCCAATGACACTTTTATTGTCAATCCGACTATGCTCTAATTACCGCTTGATGTAAGGCGAATTACACACTTTGATGAAAAGAGTAGATAGCCTTATTGTGTCCCGATCTAAGATTGACAAGTACTGATGTCCTTGAATTTATAAGTTTGGGCTGCAAAATAAGATAAGAAAAATTAATAATGGAATTAATAAAGAGGATAATAATATAAGTAATGAAAATAAATAATAAGAATGAAATGAAATAAAGAAAGGATAGAGATGGCTGCGGAATTGATGGAAGAGATGGATGATGGTGATGATGAAATGGCAATGGTGGTGATGTTGTATCTCAAACACGCCAAAGAGGAAACTATGCTATGAAGAACAATCCCGGTCTTCACAAACTTGCTTGAGGGGTGGTGATAGTGTCTTCAACCCACTAGATAATAATCTAAGAATTTTGGAATCAAAATGGAAGGAATGACGCCACAAGTATAGGAACTATACTTGTTTAATCGATAAAGTTCATAAAGAACTTTGAAGAGAAATAACTCACAAGAGTATGTTTGAGTGATATAAGCTATGAATGATCATCTAGAAGCTAAGATAACATGTATATAAGCTAGATAAAAGGCATAGGACGTTCATGAGCTTTAAGAAAACATATATGAGCAAGAAAATAGATGCATGCCTGCAAATGAGCTAAAGAAACATGGATTTGAAGCTAGTGAGCTAATGTAAACATAACATGAGCTATAATAAATGACATGAGTTAATGAATGAATAAATACATGATGCCATGATATCTAAATGATATGCAAACATAATAAATGAATCTAAAACATATGTAAACATAATATAAAGCTAAGTAAAGATGTGAAAACATATGTTATTCATGAAAATCATATAGTTGCAAGTGAATGATAACATATGATTATTCAAGCATAGTTTAAGATGCAAATATATGCTCATAATAATATATAGTGCATAAATGAGTAAATATAATATAAAGTAAGGTATAACTCCCTTATATTGAGCATGATGAATCTTCAATGATGTGAGTGTGTCATGAAGAAAGTTGGTGCTAGACATGATCACATCATGACTTTTGAAGAATCAAACAATATGTCTTTTGGTGTACCAAGAGATATGATTATTCAAGACAATATGTCTTCAAAAGACATGACTCTTGACCACCCATCAAACATAGACATGCTGTATTTCTATCAATTATTTCTCATTAATCATTCTCTTACTTATGAAAGTTTTTTTTCTTTCAAGTCATGGACATTCAAGGAACTTATTCAAAGAATATGACTTTTGATAAGAATTCTTTCATAAAGATGACCTATAGAGGCAAACCAGCAACGATTGAATGGGCATACAATTTGGAGAAGTCACATTTCGATTTGAGGACAAATCGCCCAAAAGAAGGGGAGGATGATGTGATCCTGTCTAGCTCCAATTTTCTCCATGACTTAATCACACCATGGATGTTTTTCATTGTTGTTTCTAAGGGAGTTCTTTCTTACCTTATCTTATATTATATCATTTATGCATTATATTCCATCATAATCATGCATCCACATGTTAGTGTAAATTATCATAATATTCATACCATCCTATGTTTAGTTCATCATGTTTTTCATATCATTCAAATCTATGCTATGATTGCATATAATTTCTTGGGATACTATTACATGTTTCCATTAATCATTTATTATTAATACCATGATATATGATATTCATGCATATAACATATCCACATGTTTAATTGCTGCACAATGATACTTCAAGCATGTTATTATTTCATATTAGTTTTTGCATTCATCTAAGTATGTTTTAATACGTTCATGTCATGACAGCATATTTATCAATCATTTTTTATTAGCTCATTTGCATTCATTTCAGCACCTAAGTCATATACATCAGCTCACATATATTATATAATGATATATTTAGCTCATGACATGCATTCAAAGCTCACAAGGACATATACATGCATGACATCAAGGTATTTGGTTCATTCCAGCTCATTTCCTTTGAATTTACCTTGTTTTCCTTGCACATGTAGGTACAATAGAGCATGATACACTTTGGAACAGCTTGGTGGAGCATTTGGAATATATAAACAACTTAGTGGAGCATTTGGGAGACATAAACAACTCACAAACATCTCACAAAGAACATGGCAGCTAGTGGAACACTAAGGAGAGCACCAAACCAGCTAATCACAACTAGCCTTTACTTGTTAACTAGATACCCACTCAAGCAAGCTTGGAGAAAGACTCGTGCAAGTCCAAGATGTTCTATATAACTAGAAATCCATGTTCAATGTATGTGAATCCACTTGACACCAACTTGAAAGGATACAAGTGCTATTCAGCCATGAAACATGTTCCTACTTTTCAACTGAACCAATACCCATTTATTCATGTTAATTAGGCATTAAATTATGTATTTGAGGAAGCACAAGGGCTGGCCAAATAACCATGTATCCATTAGGCTATACCCCTTTAAAATTCTATAAATAGGCTTTCCTATTTCATTTGTAACCAGACTTTTGATGATTAAAAATTATTGTGAGGTTTTCTCTCAATGTTGGTTCTTCTTAGAACTATTTTCTTGACATTTCAAGTCTGATCTTGTTTTGTCATACTTGTAATACTTCGGGTTCTTGGATTGCTATCTAACGGGTCCAAGTCCTTTGAACATTGAACATATAAGGTTCGAGTTTATACTTTTTAGTATAGGTCCTTCCTCGTTCTTTGTTTGTTAACAAAATTTCCAGATTTGTTCTTTCACCATTGATATTTTCTCCGAGCACTCATCTTCCACCTTTTCTTTATCCTTTCTTAGCCATTTTCATCCATAGCCTTAACTATACAACCCACACCATCATCCTTAGTTTTAAGTAAGTTTACTGCAAAGGAATTACTTACTTCGTTCTAGATCCATTATGATACAATCCAAACAAGCTCCAACTTTCTCCATGACTTGAACACACCATGGATGTTCTTCAAAGCTGTTTCTAAGGAAGTTCTTCATTACCCTATCTTATACTATATCTTTTATACATTCTATTCTATCATAAGCATGCATTCACATGTTTGTATAAATTATCATATTATTATCCTATGCTTATTTGATCATGTTTTTAATATTATTCAAATATATGTTATGATTACATATCATTTCTTAGGATATTATTATTACATGTTTCCATTTATCATTTATGAGTACCATATTATATGATATTCATGCATTCACATCTTTATAATTGATGCACAATGTTATTTCAAGTGTGTTAAGTATGTTATATTAGTCTTGCATTCATTTAAGCATGATTCAATTCATTCGTGAAATGGCAGAATGCTTAATCATTCATTTGTTAGCTCACGTGCATTCATTCTAGCTCCTAGGTCTTATACATTAGCTTACATATGTTATATCATTATGTACTTAGCTCATGACATGCATTCATAGCTCATATCACTCAAACACCTCACGGCAGCATGCATTTTACCTTAAATGAGCTCACACATTGCTTATTTTATTTGTTTGGTGATTCCTATAGGTGAAACACAAAACAAGGCATATTATGGTAGCTTGGCTAGCTAAAAGGACAAGCACAACAGCTCACACTAGCTCATGAACACTATGGCAGCTCATTTCATCACATAAGGAGCTTAAACTTAGCTGGAGGAGCTAGCATGTAGCTGAACTTAGCTGGAGGAGAGCTTTGGACCAAATTACTGAAAAGTGGACTAGAAGTAGCTGAGGAGTTGAGAAGACCAAAGCTAACTAGCTTGAGTTCATCAAGCTATAACTCACCTAGTTAGCTACCAAGACACTCACCTAGCTTACCTTGAAGCTAGTTCATCTCTAGGCTGCCCAATGGATGCCATGTCACCTAGATGCATGTTGGAAGCTAATTCACGCCTAATTGTTGCCTATCTTTATTCCATGGACTTCAAGACATCATCCTATGGTTGCAACCTCATCAAAGCATAACAAGAAGACCCATGTGCATTCATGTAGGCTGCCATGTGCATCATTCAAGCATGTGCACACCATGTGACATCAAATTGGCGCCAAAACACCAAGGGATGCTTGCTGTTCGGCCAAAGACTCTTTCCTCTTCATTTTGGCGCCCAAATAACTTCCAAATGCTTTCAAAATATCCTTAGGGCCGAACCAACACATAACCATTCGGCCAAGAGCATGTATTTGCATTAAGTCATGTATTTTCACACAAAAATCATGTCATTTTAGGAAGGCACAAGGGCTGGCCGAACCAACATGTATCTATTCGCCCAAATCCCTTCAAAAACTATAAATAGGCTTTCCTATTTCATTTGTAACTACACACCTTTTATTCAATTAAAGTGAGATTATTCTCTTCTTAAGTCCTGGTGACTTTTTATCGACTTATCAAGTATTTTATACTTGTGGCGTCAACCCCTTTTCTTTCATCTTGATACTTCTGGTTCCTAGTTCATATAACTAGTAGGTCAAAGTACTTAATACCACCCCTTGAAGAAGCAATATAAAGATTGGGTCTCTGCTCTCTATAGCATTGGTTCTTCTTTGAGATTTCTTCAAGATACTATCCTCACAACCATCCCTTTATTTCATCTCCATAACCATAGCCTTATCAACTATCTTCCGCTTCCATTACTCATTATTTAAATAGCCTACCATTTCACCCCTACGTCTACCACCCTTAACCATTCTATTTTGAGCCATTCACTTTGCAGGTTGTTTTGCTTCCTTCCTAGATCCACAATCATTTGAAAATGTACAAGTACCTTACATCAAGCGGTAATCAGAGCTTTGGTGGAAGAAGCAACGTGCAACAACAACAAAAAGAAAAATACAAAAACAAGTGCAAAAGTGAAGTGCAAAGTCAAAGAAGAAGAAAAAATCAGCAAAGAAAAATTGAAGGACTCAAAAGTCAAAGCACTCAAAAAGAAGAAAAAGCAAAGAAAAGAAAGAAAAGTTGGAAGCACTCATCAACAATTCTCATCACCAAGCATTTTCAAGTAAGCCTTTAAAATTGATTGTGGTGATAGAAGGTTGTGAAGTGACTTGTGTAAGTAACCCTTTCATTCTCTTCTTTCTAATTTCTAAGCCACCTCTTCAATTATATTTGTTTTTCATTCCTACTAACCATTTGCAGCCGACGCCAAACAAGTGAAATTACTCGATATAGTCTTGAGTAAAAGTTCACTAGAACTTGAGACAAGAGAATCGAGAGGAAAAAGGCTGGAGCATGTGTGAGATCAGAAGAGGACAAGTAAAAGCCATTAAAGTCCTAGAGTACAAACACGAGTGGATTGAGTGACATCAAGTTTTCTTGGAGTGACTCGTGAGGCTTTGTGAGAGTATACTCTGGTAAGGTCCTTTTACACATTTTCCATTTTTTTTATTTCACTAACAAAATTTTAATTTCTTCCATGGAGTATGAACAACAAAGAGTGAATGCATTTCATACTCGTTGCCATGTAAGCAATGGTAAAGTATGTCTTGTAACCATTGATAGTGGAAGTTGTGCAAATCTAGCTAGCACATATACGATAGAGAAGTTGGGACTTGCAACATTTAAACATCCCAAGCCATATGTTTTGCAAGGATTTAACGAAGATGAAGAGTTAGAAGTCATAGAGCAAGTACTTGTACCATTCTCAATTGGAAAATATGAAGATGAGGTCTTGTGCGATGTTGTCTCCATGAGTTCGAGCCACCTTCTTTTTGGTCGACCTTGGCAGTTTGATAAACGAGCAACACATAATTGCTTCATCAATCGCTTTTCATTCATCCATAATGAAAAGAAGATTACATTGGTGCCAATGATGCCAAATCTAGTGCATGAAGACCAAACTCAACTTAAATCTCGAATAGAAGAATGGCAGAAAGCTAAAGCCATGAAGAAAGTTGAAAGAGAATTTTTGCATGAGAAAAGAGTGGAGAGAGTTGAAAATGGACAAAATGAAAGGATTGAATATGGGAGCAAAGAGGAAAAGGAAAATGAGGGTGAAGAACATATTTTATCTAATCCTACTCCTATTCTTTCTTTTGATGTGCAGGACAATCCAATAGACATGTCACTTCAAGTTGAAGATTCAAGAAATATGTCTTTTGAAGAAGCAATAGACGTGACTTTTGGTGATGCACAAGATATGTCCTTTGACATTTCAAAGGATGTACCTCTTGAAATTCAAAAGAATGAGCCAATTGGAATACCAAGAGTTGAGATCATTCAGACTCCAAGAACATTGCACATATTGAAGGGAATTCAACAACCAATGGAGTTTTTCATCATTAAGCAACCAATGCCCATTAAACATCCACCTTGGTTTGCTATTTCCATTCATATTGTTAATAATTTTTCATTTACTAACTTTGATTTATTTTGTAGCAACTTGTTTCATCCTTATGGTGAAGAAATCATACCAACCCTCAAGGCAATCATTTGGAGAGGCACAATGGTGAAAGGACACGATGATTTAAATCAGCCCCAAAAAGTCATTCAAAGAACACTTATCTTCACCAAGAGACGTGATGACTCCAACCAAGCGACAAACCTTTTCACCAACAACCATGGTGAATTAAAAGGAGGAATTGAAGATATATAGGTCCTTTCCAAGCATTGTGATAATTCGAAGAATAAAGAAAAGGGATCAAGTTGGTTCGTGAAGGGCTATGTCTCTCCTGTTCAAAGGACATGTGATGATTCCCAAACATTGTGTCCTCCCATCAAAGGATGTAAAGTTACCAGATTTGAAGCCAAGAGGTTGAACATATCGTGTGAATCATCTATTGGAGGAAAACATAAGGATTCAATCCTTCCTACATCAAGAAGGTATTCAATGAGAAACTACTTCGATTTGAGGACAAATCGCCTAAAAGAAGGGGAGGATGATACAATCCAAACAAGCTCCAACTTTCTCCATGACTTGAACACACCATGGATGTTCTTCAAAGCTGTTTCTAAGGAAGTTCTTCATTACCCTATCTTATACTATATCATTTATACATTCTATTCTATCATAAGCATGCATTCACATGTTTGTATAAATTATCATATTATTATCCTATGCTTATTTGATCATGTTTTTAATATTATTCAAATATATGTTATGATTACATATCATTTCTTAGGATATTATTATTACATGTTTCCATTTATCATTTATGAGTACCATATTATATGATATTCATGCATTCACATCTTTATAATTGATGCACAATGTTATTTCAAGTGTGTTAAGTATGTTATATTAGTCTTGCATTCATTTAAGCATGATTCAATTCATTCGTGAAATGGCAGAATGCTTAATCATTCATTTGTTAGCTCACGTGCATTCATTCTAGCTCCTAGGTCTTATACATTAGCTTACATATGTTATATCATTATGTACTTAGCTCATGACATGCATTCATAGCTCATATCACTCAAACACCTCACGGCAGCATGCATTTTACCTTAAATGAGCTCACACATTGCTTATTTTATTTGTTTGGTGATTCCTATAGGTGAAACACAAAACAAGGCATATTATGGTAGCTTGGCTAGCTAAAAGGACAAGCACAACAGCTCACACTAGCTCATGAACACTATGGCAGCTCATTTCATCACATAAGGAGCTTAAACTTAGCTGGAGGAGCTAGCATGTAGCTGAACTTAGCTGGAGGAGAGCTTTGGACCAAATTACTGAAAAGTGGACTAGAAGTAGCTGAGGAGTTGAGAAGACCAAAGCTAACTAGCTTGAGTTCATCAAGCTATAACTCACCTAGTTAGCTACCAAGACACTCACCTAGCTTACCTTGAAGCTAGTTCATCTCTAGGCTGCCCAATGGATGCCATGTCACCTAGATGCATGTTGGAAGCTAATTCACGCCTAATTGTTGCCTATCTTTATTCCATGGACTTCAAGACATCATCCTATGGTTGCAACCTCATCAAAGCATAACAAGAAGACCCATGTGCATTCATGTAGGCTGCCATGTGCATCATTCAAGCATGTGCACACCATGTGACATCAAATTGGCGCCAAAACACCAAGGGATGCTTGCTGTTCGGCCAAAGACTCTTTCCTCTTCATTTTGGCGCCCAAATAACTTCCAAATGCTTTCAAAATATCCTTAGGGCCGAACCAACACATAACCATTCGGCCAAGAGCATGTATTTGCATTAAGTCATGTATTTTCACACAAAAATCATGTCATTTTAGGAAGGCACAAGGGCTGGCCGAACCAACATGTATCTATTCGCCCAAATCCCTTCAAAAACTATAAATAGGCTTTCCTATTTCATTTGTAACTACACACCTTTTATTCAATTAAAGTGAGATTATTCTCTTCTTAAGTCCTGGTGACTTTTTATCGACTTATCAAGTATTTTATACTTGTGGCGTCAACCCCTTTTCTTTCATCTTGATACTTCTGGTTCCTAGTTCATATAACTAGTAGGTCAAAGTACTTAATACCACCCCTTGAAGAAGCAATATAAAGATTGGGTCTCTGCTCTCTATAGCATTGGTTCTTCTTTGAGATTTCTTCAAGATACTATCCTCACAACCATCCCTTTATTTCATCTCCATAACCATAGCCTTATCAACTATCTTCCGCTTCCATTACTCATTATTTAAATAGCCTACCATTTCACCCCCTACGTCTACCACCCTTAACCATTCTATTTTGAGCCATTCACTTTGCAGGTTGTTTTGCTTCCTTCCTAGATCCACAATCATTTGAAAATGTACAAGTACCTTACATCAAGCGGTAATAAGAGCTTTGGTGGAAGAAGCAACGTGCAACAACAACAAAAAGAAAAATACAAAAAGAAGTGCAAAAGTGAAGTGCAAAGTCAAAGAAGAAGAAAAAATCAGCAAAGAAAAATTGAAGGACTCAAAAGTCAAAGCACTCAAAAAGAAGAAAAAGCAAAGAAAAGAAAGAAAAGTTGGAAGCACTCATCAACAATTCTCATCACCAAGCATTTTCAAGTAAGCCTTTAAAATTGATTGTGGTGATAGAAGGTTGTGAAGTGACTTGTGTAAGTAACCCTTTCATTCTCTTCTTTCTAATTTCTAATCCACCTCTTCAATTATATTTGTTTTTCATTCCTACTAACCATTTGCAGCCGACGCCAAACAAGTGAAATTACTCGATATAGTCTTGAGTAAAAGTTCACTAGAACTTGAGACAAGAGAATCGAGAGGAAAAAGGCTGGAGCATGTGTGAGATCAGAAGAGGACAAGTAAAAGCCATTAAAGTCCTAGAGTACAAACACGAGTGGATTGAGTGACATCAAGTTTTCTTGGAGTGACTCGTGAGGCTTTGTGAGAGTATACTCTGGTAAGGTCCTTTTACACATTTTCCATTTTTTTTATTTCACTAACAATATTTTAATTTCTTCCATGGAGTATGAACAACAAAGAGTGAATGCATTTCATACTCGTTGCCATGTAAGCAATGGTAAAGTATGTCTTGTAACCATTGATAGTGGAAGTTGTGCAAATCTAGCTAGCACATATACGATAGAGAAGTTGGGACTTGCAACATTTAAACATCCCAAGCCATATGTTTTGCAAGGATTTAACGAAGATGAAGAGTTAGAAGTCATAGAGCAAGTACTTGTACCATTCTCAATTGGAAAATATGAAGATGAGGTCTTGTGCGATGTTGTCTCCATGAGTTCGAGCCACCTTCTTTTTGGTCGACCTTGGCAGTTTGATAAACGAGCAACACATAATTGCTTCATCAATCGCTTTTCATTCATCCATAATGAAAAGAAGATTACATTGGTGCCAATGATGCCAAATCTAGTGCATGAAGACCAAACTCAACTTAAATCTCGAATAGAAGAATGGCAGAAAGCTAAAGCCATGAAGAAAGTTGAAAGAGAATTTTTGCATGAGAAAAGAGTGGAGAGAGTTGAAAATGGACAAAATGAAAGGATTGAATATGGGAGCAAAGAGGAAAAGGAAAATGAGGGTGAAGAACATATTTTATCTAATCCTACTCCTATTCTTTCTTTTGATGTGCAGGACAATCCAATAGACATGTCACTTCAAGTTGAAGATTCAAGAAATATGTCTTTTGAAGAAGCAATAGACGTGACTTTTGGTGATGCACAAGATATGTCCTTTGACATTTCAAAGGATGTACCTCTTGAAATTCAAAAGAATGAGCCAATTGGAATACCAAGAGTTGAGATCATTCAGACTCCAAGAACATTGCACATATTGAAGGGAATTCAACAACCAATGGAGTTTTTCATCATTAAGCAACCAATGCCCATTAAACATCCACCTTGGTTTGCTATTTCCATTCATATTGTTAATAATTTTTCATTTACTAACTTTGATTTATTTTGTAGCAACTTGTTTCATCCTTATGGTGAAGAAATCATACCAACCCTCAAGGCAATCATTTGGAGAGGCACAGTGGTGAAAGGACACGATGATTTAAATCAGCCCCAAAAAGTCATTCAAAGAACACTTATCTTCACCAAGAGACGTGATGACTCCAACCAAGCGACAAACCTTTTCACCAACAACCATGGTGAATTAAAAGGAGGAATTGAAGATATAGAGGTCCTTTCCAAGCATTGTGATAATTCGAAGAATAAAGAAAAGGGATCAAGTTGGTTCGTGAAGGGCTATGTCTCTCCTGTTCAAAGGACATGTAATGATTCCCAAACATTGTGTCCTCCCATCAAAGGATGTAAAGTTACCAGATTTGAAGCCAAGAGGTTGAACATATCGTGTGAATCATCTATTGGAGGAAAACATAAGGATTCAATCCTTCCTACATCAAGAAGGTATTCAATGAGAAACTACTTCGATTTGAGGACAAATCGCCTAAAAGAAGGGGAGGATGATACAATCCAAACAAGCTCCAACTTTCTCCATGACTTGAACACACCATGGATGTTCTTCAAAGCTGTTTCTAAGGAAGTTCTTCATTACCCTATCTTATACTATATCATTTATACATTCTATTCTATCATAAGCATGCATTCACATGTTTGTATAAATTATCATATTATTATCCTATGCTTATTTGATCATGTTTTTAATATTATTCAAATATATGTTATGATTACATATCATTTCTTAGGATATTATTATTACATGTTTCCATTTATCATTTATGAGTACCATATTATATGATATTCATGCATTCACATCTTTATAATTGATGCACAATGTTATTTCAAGTGTGTTAAGTATGTTATATTAGTCTTGCATTCATTTAAGCATGATTCAATTCATTCGTGAAATGGCAGAATGCTTAATCATTCATTTGTTAGCTCACGTGCATTCATTCTAGCTCCTAGGTCTTATACATTAGCTTACATATGTTATATCATTATGTACTTAGCTCATGACATGCATTCATAGCTCATATCACTCAAACACCTCACGGCAGCATGCATTTTACCTTAAATGAGCTCACACATTGCTTATTTTATTTGTTTGGTGATTCCTATAGGTGAAACACAAAACAAGGCATATTATGGTAGCTTGGCTAGCTAAAAGGACAAGCACAACAGCTCACACTAGCTCATGAACACTATGGCAGCTCATTTCATCACATAAGGAGCTTAAACTTAGCTGGAGGAGCTAGCATGTAGCTGAACTTAGCTGGAGGAGAGCTTTGGACCAAATTACTGAAAAGTGGACTAGAAGTAGCTGAGGAGTTGAGAAGACCAAAGCTAACTAGCTTGAGTTCATCAAGCTATAACTCACCTAGTTAGCTACCAAGACACTCACCTAGCTTACCTTGAAGCTAGTTCATCTCTAGGCTGCCCAATGGATGCCATGTCACCTAGATGCATGTTGGAAGCTAATTCACGCCTAATTGTTGCCTATCTTTATTCCATGGACTTCAAGACATCATCCAATGGTTGCAACCTCATCAAAGCATAACAAGAAGACCCATGTGCATTCATGTAGGCTGCCATGTGCATCATTCAAGCATGTGCACACCATGTGACATCAAATTGGCGCCAAAACACCAAGGGATGCTTGCTGTTCAGCCAAAGACTCTTTCCTCTTCATTTTGGCGCCCAAATAACTTCCAAATGCTTTCAAAATATCCTTAGGGCCGAACCAACACATAATCATTCGGCCAAGAGCATGTATTTGCATTAAGTCATGTATTTTCACACAAAAATCATGTCATTTTAGGAAGGCACAAGGGCTGGCCGAACCAACATGTATCTATTCGCCCAAATCCCTTCAAAAACTATAAATAGGCTTTCCTATTTCATTTGTAACTACACACCTTTTATTCAATTAAAGTGAGATTATTCTCTTCTTAAGTCCTGGTGACTTTTTATCGACTTATCAAGTATTTTATACTTGTGGCGTCAACCCCTTTTCTTTCATCTTGATACTTCTGGTTCCTAGTTCATATAACTAGTGGGTCAAAGTACTTAATACCACCCCTTGAAGAAGCAATATAAAGATTGGGTCTCTGCTCTCTATAGCATTGGTTCTTCTTTGAGATTTCTTCAAGATACTATCCTCACAACCATCCCTTTATTTCATCTCCATAACCATAGCCTTATCAACTATCTTCCGCTTCCATTACTCATTATTTAAATAGCCTACCATTTCACCCCTACGTCTACCACCCTTAACCATTCTATTTTGAGCCATTCACTTTGCAGGTTGTTTTGCTTCCTTCCTAGATCCACAATCATTTGAAAAGGTACAAGTACCTTACATCACATTACAATCGAAGAGGTCCTTAATCAACAGGTTGCCTCCTATCACTTGGCATCCAACATGTATCTAAATGACATGTCATCAATTAGGTATCAACTTGTTATGAAAGGTCACATTCTTTCATCATTTGAGTTGAAGATGAGCTGGCCATAGATAAAGGACATTGATGTAAGGCTAACCATGCTTCTTTTATAATGGGGAAGTTGGCAACCATGTGTTTCCCGATCAAGGAGAGACACCAAATGCTACACTTTGAATTAATAAGTAATCTACAAAAATTTAAAGAAAGAAATTATTAAAATGGAATATGGAAGAAGAAATGAAATGATAAGTAAGGAAATGGAAAGAAATGATATCAAAGTGGGCTGGGAAATGTTGACTTCGGCCTCCAAATGGTGGTGATGAAATGCCTTGTTGATGAATGAAGGATGATTTAATGGTGAAGAGATGGTAATGGAAGGATGATGATATAGGCGTGAATGGTAATAGAGGATGGTGATGGATAGATGATGATGAATAGATAGTATCTTCTAAAACTAAGAAGGAACCAATGCTATAGAGGAGCAAAGACCCTTTTCTTATAAGTCTTATAAGGGATGGTATGAAAGGAATTTGACCCACTAGTTATATAAACTAGGAACCAGAAGTATCAAGGGAAGGAATGACGCCACAAACTTTAGAAAAGCTTGTTTAATCGATATAGTTCTAAAAAGAACTTGAAGAGAGAATAATCTCACAAAGAGTTTGTATTATCAAAAGGGTTCTGTTTACAATGGAAATACAATAGCCTATTTATAGTTTTCAAAGGGTTTAGGCCGAATAGACACATGATGGTTCGGCTAAGGTTGAAACCCCTTTGAAAACACATGATATTTAATGAAAATACATAATTTTAATGAAGATAAATGCTCTTGGCCGAATGGTTATGTGTTGGTTTGGCCCTAAGGATGTTTTGAATGCATTTGGAAGTTATTTGGGCGCCAAAATGAAGAGGAAAGAGTCTTTGGTCGAATAGGAAGCATCCCTTGGTGTTTTGGCGCCAATTTGATGTCACATGGAGTGCACATGCTTGAATGATGCACATGGCAGGCTACTTAAACGCACATGGGTCTTCTTGCAAGGCTTTGGTGAGGTTGCAATCATAGGATGATGTCTTGAAGTCCATGGAATAAAGATAGGCAACAACTAGGCGTGACTTAGCTTCCAACATGCATCTAGGTGTCATGGTCTTCAATGGACAGCAACTTGTCATGAAAGGTCAAATGTGTAGAAGGTAACCTTTCATCATTTGAGCTACTTCCCATGTATAGAAGGTAACTTGTCTTTGGCCAGCTCCTTGTGAAAAGGCACCTCTTGGAATAGCAAATCTTCGCGAAAAGGTACGAATCCACAAAAATTGACCTTGACCATATTTGAAGTACTCTGTGTGGTGGTGGTGATGGTGCAACTCTCCAGCTGAAATGAGGTCTCCAGCTAGCTCAAAAATCCAGCTCAAGTCAGCTATGAGCTCGGGGGTCAGCTGACAACTTTTCACCATTTGTTCTTCATGATCTCCCGAGTTATCCTATGTAAGGTTTCCTAGCTCCTTATCCTTAGTTAAGCTCAAATTTAACTCCCATCATGTGATCGAATATGCACCTACAAAAGAAAGCATAATATAAGCTAAGTATTTAAAGTAAATAACTTATAATATAAATATGTGGACTATAGATTATAATAATAACTCATGCATCATATGATAATGAATGAATATTATTATTATAACTATAGATTATATGCTTGAATATCAATCAATGATGCAAACCATATAATGAATGAATGCTCATGTTATGATAATTCAAGTATAGTATAATATGTCAATGTATGCTCATAATAATAGATAATGCGTAAATGAGTAAATATAAGATAAAGTAAGGTAGAACTCCCTTAGAACTAGCTTTTAATAAAATCCATGGTGTGATCAAGTCATGGAGAAAATTGGAGCTAGACAGGATCACATCAGACATGTAGGTGAGTCTTAGGACATCTCCTTGTGAAAATGCACCTATTAAAATGACATCTCTTCGTGAAAAGGTACGAATCCACAAAAATTAACCTAGACCATATATGAAGTGCTCTGTGTGGTGGTGATGATGGTGCAACTCTCCAGCTGAAATGAGGTCTCTAGCTAGCTCAAAAGTCCAGCTATGAGCTCGGGGTCAGCTAGCAACTTTGTCCCAAAATATTCTTGAGCTGTCCCGGAGTTGTCCTAGTCATGTTTCCTTAGCTCATGGACTCCAATGATAGCTTTAAGTTAGCTCCCCTTATGTGGTTGAATATACACCTACAAAAGGAATTATAATATAAGCTAAGTAATATAAGATATAATCATATAAATATGTGGTTCATAATAATAACTTCATACATTACATAATATCATCATCATAGCTATAAATGTAATGTATGTAAAATATGATCATAACTATGGTATAAAGGAAGAATAAGTTAGAGAAAATCCCCTTTTGATGATTTTGAAAGGTTGGAGATGCAAGGACATTTATGTTATTGATTTGGATCACATCACAATCTCACCACTTCCTTGAAGAATAGATTAGCCACATGATGATGTAAGGTAATTCTACCTTCTCGTTTGATTGTGGATCTAGGAAGGAAGCAAAACAACCTGCACAAGTGAATGGCTCAAAACAGAATGGATAAGGGTGGTAAACGTATGGTTTAATAGGTAGGCTATTTAATAAATGAGAGATGGAAGCGGAAGATGATTGAATGGTTATGGTTATGGCGATGAAACAAAAGGATGGTGGTGAGGATAGTATCTTGAAGAATGCTCAAAGAAGAACCAATGCTATAGAGAGCAAAGACCCAATCTTTATATTGTTTCTTCAAGGGGTGGTGTTAAGTACTTTAACCCACTAGTTATATGAACTAGGAACTAGAAGTATCAAAATGAAAGAAGAGAGTTGACGCTACAAGTATAAAATACTTGATAAGTCGATAAAAAGTCACCAGGACTTAAGGAAGAGAATAATCTCACTTTGATTAATAAAAATGGTCTGATTACAAATGAAATAGGAAGGCCTATTTATAGTTTTTTAAGGGACTTGGCCGAATAGGTACATGTTGGTTCGGCCAGCCCTTGTACCTTCTTAAAATGACATGATTTTTAATGAAAAAACAAGACTTTAATGAAAATACATGCTCTTGGCCGAATGGTTATGTGTTGGTTCGGCCCTAAGGATGATTTAAATGCATTTGGAAGTTATTTGGGAACCAAAATGAAGAGGAAAGAGTCTTTGGCCGAATAGGAAGCATCTCTTGGTGTTTTCGCGCCAATTTGATGTCACATGGAGTGCACATGCTTGAATGATGCACATGGCAGCCTACATGAATGCACATGGGTCTTCTTGCTATGTTTTGATGAGGTTGCAACCATAGGATGATGTCTTGAAGTCCATGGAATGAAGTAGGCAACAACTAGGCGTGAATTAGCTTCCAACATGCATCTAGGTGACATGGCATCATTGGGCAACCTAGAGATGAACTAGCTTCAAGGTAAGCTAGGTGAGTGTCTTGGTAGCTAACTAGGTAAGTTATATCTTGATAACTCAAGCTAGTTAGCTTTGGTCTTCTCAACTCCTCAGCTACTTCCAGCTACCTCTAGTCCACTTTTCATTAATTTGGTCCAAAGCTCTCCTCCAGCTAAGTTCAGCTACATACTAGCTCCTCCAGCTAAGTTTATGCTCCTTATGTGATGAAATGAGCTGCCATAATGTTCATGAGCTAGTGTGAGCTGTTGTGCTTGTCCTTTTAGCTAGCCAAGCTACCATAATATGCCTTGTTTTGTGTTTCACCTATAGGAATCACCAAACAAATAAAATAAGCAAAGTGTGAGCTCATTTAAGGTAAAATGCATGCTTCCGTGAGGTGTTTGAGTGATATGAGCTATGAATGCATGTCATGAGCTAAGTACATAATGATATAACATATGTAAGCTAATGTATAAGACCTAGGAGCTAAAATGAATGCAAATGAGCTAACAAAATGAATGATTAAGCATGCTGCCATTTCATGAATGAATTGAATCATGCTTAAATGAATGCAAGACTAATATAGCATACTTAACATGCTTGACATACTTAAATAACATTGTGTATCAATCATAAAGATGTGAATATGTTGTATGCATGAATATCATATAACATGGTATTCATGATAAATGATAAATGGAAACATGTAATAATAATATCCTAAGAAATGATATGTAACATATCATATATTTGAATGATATGAAAGACATGATCAAATAAGCATAGGATGGAAATAATAATATAATTTTATACTAACATGTGAATGCATGGTTATGATAGCATAGAATGTATAAATAATATAATATGAGATAGGGTAAGAAAGAACTCCCTTAGAAGCAGCAATGAAGAACATCCATGGTGTGATCAAGTCATGGAGAAAGTTGGAGCTAGTTTGGATCGTATCATCCTCCCCTTCTTTTAGGCGATTTATCCTCAAATCGAAGTAGTTTCTCATTGAATATCTTCTTGATGTTGGAAGGATTGAATCCTCGTGCTTTCCTCCAATAGATGATTCACATGAAATGTCCAACCTATTGGCTTCAAATCTGGTAACTTCACGTCCTTTAATGGGAAGACACAATGTTTGGAAACCATCACATGTCCTTTGATTAAAAAATTGTGTCTTGTACTCCAAAGTTGTATCCTTTTAAAACATTGTATCTTTTCTGATGTAAGGCTAACCAGGCTTCTTCAATAATGGAGAAGTTGGCAACCTTGTTGTTTCCCGATCTAGGAGAGACACCAAATGCTACACCTTGGATTGAAAGTAATATGCACAAAAGAAGAAGAATTGATTAAGTAATATGATAATTAAGAAATGAAAAGTAAATGGAAATGGAAAGAATTGAAATGGATAGATTAGTTATCAAAGAAGGGTTGCAGAAGTGTTGTAGAATGATCCTTCAAGTGATGATGGATTCGACCTCCAATGGTGTTGATGGACAAATGCCTTGTTGAGGATGAAGGATAATTCAAAGATGAAGAAATGGAAATTTATAAGTTGGTGATAATATGGGCGTGATATGGTGATGGAATATGGTGA
Source organism: Hibiscus syriacus (assembly GCF_006381635.1). Lineage (NCBI taxonomy): Eukaryota > Viridiplantae > Streptophyta > Magnoliopsida > Malvales > Malvaceae > Hibiscus > Hibiscus syriacus. The sequence continues at coordinate 16,175,785 of NW_024063533.1, forward strand.
TGATATAGGCGTGATAATGGTGATGGACTATGGTGATGATATAGGTGTGATAATGGTGATGGACAGATTGTATCTTATAAAACTAAGAAGGAACCAATGCTATAAAGGAGCAAAGACCCGTTTCTTATAAGTTTTATAAGGGATGGTATGAAAGGACTTTGACCCACTAGTTATTTAAACTAGGAACCAGAAGTATCAAGGTGAAGGAATGACGCCGCATGCTTTAGAAAGGCTTGCTTAATCGATATAGTTCTAAAAAGAACTTGAAGAGAGAATAATCTCACAAAAGGATTTTAATTATCAAAGGGTTCGGTTTACAAATGAATGCCAAAGCCTATTTATAGATTTGTAAAGGCTTGGCCGAATAAATACATGCCTTTTCGGCAAAGTTCATGTCTTAAAACGAAAATAAATGATGCTTGGATGAGGGGAGATGATACATGCACCACATGCCCTAAAGCTAAGGATGATGAATTTACTATACCACTTGGCCCTATCACACAAGGCCGGACCAAACTTCTTAAAGACAAGCTTCAAAGCGCAGTTCAAGCATTCATCCGGAAGGGTCTAATAGCAGCAGATTTTCAACAAATTTTTGAAGGGGATCCAGTTGTTATCTGGTCGACATGTCTTCTGGAGATACAACCGTCTGTCTCTTATCTTTCCAAAGGTTCTTGAATCGCATCAATCCGATATCGGGAACTCAAGATATGGTCATTTTACAGAAGACGGTGCATGCAGGAAATCCTATACGGGATTAATACGTTATTTTGTAAATATTACGAATTTTCAATATTTATATTGATTATTTGTAATATAATTTAATATAGGATGATTAATTATCTTTTAGGATCAGATTTATTATTTTATTAGGAATTAAGGTTGGGTTAAAACAATATTTTTAGTTATTATTATTTTATTAGGAATTAGGGTTAAAACATGTTTAGTTTATTAATATTTTATTCTTTAGTTATTTAGGACCTTTAGAATTCAGCCCCTATATAAAGGAGGCTTCATTCAACTTTGTAAATAAGATTTATTTGATTAATAATACAACGAGAGTTCGTTTTTGCAAGTGCTGATTGCCTTGTGCCTTCGAAGCTTCTTCTCCTTGAGTTCTTTCAAGTTCTTGTGAGGGAGATTAATCTTCACACTCCAATTTGCCTTTTCATCGCGACTAGGAGGGTTGGTTAGAGCCATTTATCGTGTTTGCCTTTTCATTACGACTAGGAGGGCTCGATAGGACACTTATCCATCTATTTTTCCACAAATCCATCCGCACCATCAATCATCTTTACCATTCACCTTCATAAGGGAGATCTTTTGATTTCTTGGTTATCTTATTTTATTTGCAATTCATTTATCTTTTCTTTATCTTGTTTTAATCTTATTTTTATCTTGTTTCCAACACATAAAAGAAACCTTAAACAATCCTAGCGACTGCCGCCACATTCTCATATTCATCACCTTTGTTCTTCATTGAGTCTAGAGCTTTCTAGGTTTGATTCTTCAACAAGAGCAACGTTCATTAACCCGCCACCGCTTCCCTATCAATTGGTATCAGATTTGGGCCGATTCTTGGAGAGAAACAAGCAATCTTGCTTGTTCTTGCACACAAAACCGTCAAGGTACCCCAACGGAGCTAGTTCACAAACGATTCAGCGTTTCAGGTTCTTTTTATTTAATTTTATTTTAGATTTAAATCCTTCTTGTTAGTTTGCTATTTTTTTCAAAAAAAACAAAAAAAAAACAAAAAAAGCCAAAAAAACAAAAAAAGCCAAAAAAAGCCAAAAAAGCCAAAATTTCAAAAAAATTGCAAACGAAGGTATTTATGTCTGATTTTATCCATAAATTATATTCATTCTAAGAGTAATCTCCAGTCCAAATTTCACCCCAATCGGAGTTCATTGGAGCCTTCAAATACATCATTCAAGTTTCATCGGCAGATTCGGTTTAGAATCTTGTCGAATTTCTTGAAAATTTTACAGGAGTAATTTCGTGGTGAAAATTTCCAGATTGAAACTTCATATATTGGAGATCATTCAAACAAAATATCAGAATTTTTGGAGATCAAGAACAACTTCGAAAAAAGTGATCAAGAAAAACAGATTGTTTGAGGACTCACCGTTCAACAGAGTCTACTGGATACTACTGAAGGTATTTGGTTCTGAAATTTTACAGGTGGTTTCTTGACGCATCGAAAGATATTCAAAAAAAATTTCAGTATTTTTGGACACCGGTAACCCCCTCAAAAACGTTGCTCAATTTGATCCAGCGTTTTCTAGGTTTTCTGGTTTGGTCCCTTTTTCTTTGACTCTTAGTGCTTTAGGTTCTTTTGTTTTTTCTTGTTATTGTTCTTTTGCATTATCTAACACATTATCTTCTTTGTGTTAGTAGGACTAAAGAGTTTGCATACTTCTTCCTTCTTTGCATTCTCGTTCTCTTGGAGTCTAACCTTTGTTTGGCCTCTTAGAGCTTTTAGGTTTTTCTTATCGCCTTTGCTAGTAATCAAACTCCGATACGAATTGTGAAAGACTACTTGGTAAAGTGAGTTTTAAAGAGTACAAGATTGGCTTACTTGCCTCTCGTTGTGTTACTTTCTTGGAGTGACTTGTGAGGTTTCTTGCTTTGTTGAATTTATTTTATTTTATTCTACTTTAAAATCTTCTTTTGAGTGTTATAATTGCAGGATGGGCAACAATAACAATGAGACACTTACGGCTATCTTAGCCGCACTTGAACGACTCACAACTCAATTTGATCAACTTAACAATGCTTTGAGAGAATGGCAAGAACTACAACTGGATCAACCAAACCATAATCCAAGGCCAAACAATGCTGAACTTTTGGCCCCCAGGTGAGCACAACCACGTTTTCAAACACCCAAACTCTTTGCAAAACCAAAGTTCACGATCCCGTCTTTTAAAGGAGACTACGACCCAGACAAGTACATTGATTGGGAAGGAAAAGTTGATCTCTTGTTCGCATACCATGACTTCCCCCAAGCTGAACAAGTTCCCCTCATCACCTTGGAATTCGAAGGATATGCTCACACTGATGTGATCCTGTCTAGCTCCAAATTTCTCCATGATTTGATCACACCATGGAGGTTATTCAAATCTGGTTCTAAGGGAGTTCTACCTTACTTTATCTTATATTTACTTATTTATGCACTATATATTATTATAAGCATACAATTTCATATTAGACTATGCTTGAATTATCATAACATGTGCATTCATTCATTATGTCCTATGGTTTGCATCATTGATTGATATTCATGCATATAATCTATAGTTGTAATAATAATATTCATTCATTATCGTATGATGCATGAGTTATTATTATAACCTATAGTTCACATCTTTATAATATGCACATTCTTATTATTTTATAATAATTCATATACTTAGCTTATGTTATGTTTTCTTATGTAGGTGCATGTTCGGCCATATGATGGGAGCTGACTTAAAGCTAGCATTGGATTCCAAGAGCTATGGAAACTTAACTAGGACAACTCCGGGACAGCTCAAGAACATTTTGGGACAAAGTTGCCAGCTGACCCCCGAGCTCATAGCTCACTTGAGCTGGACTTTTGAGCTAGCTAGAGACCTCATTTCAGCTGGAGAGTTGCACCATCATCTTCACCACATAGAGCACTACAAATATGGTCTAGGTTGAATTTTGTGAATTCGTACCTTTTCGCGAAGAGTTTCCAATCCGAGAAGTGCCCTTTCACAAGGAGCTGTCCTAAGACTCATTGACATGTATTGCATCTATGGCCAGCTCATCTTCAGCTCAAACACTTGTAAATAGCTCAAATGATGAAAGGTTACCTTCCACATAATGTGACCTTTCATGACAAGTTGCTGCACATTGAAGGCCATGACACCTAGATGCATGTTGGAAGCCAAGTCACGCCTAGTTGCTGCCATATTAATTCCATGGACTTCAAGACACCATCCTATGGTTGTAACATCACCAAAGCCTTGCAAGAAGACCCATGTGCGTTCAAGTAGGCTGCCATGTGCATCATTCAAGCATGTGCACTCCATGTGACATCAAATTGGCGCCAAAACACCAAGGGATGCTTCCTATTCGGCCAAAGACTCTTTCCTCTTCATTTTGGCGCCCAAATAACTTCCAAATGCATTCAAATCAACCTTAGGGCCGAACCAACATATAACCATTCGGCCAAGAGCATGTATCTTCATTTAAATCATGTATTTTCATCAAAAATCATGTATTTTCAAAGGGATTTCAACCTTGGCCGAACCATCAAGTATCTATTCGGCCTAAACCCTTTGAAAACTATAAATAGGCTATTGTATTTCATTTGTAACAGAACCCTTTGATAATTAAAATCCTTTTGTGAGATTATTCTCTCTTCAAGTTCTTTTTAGAACTATATCGATTAAGCAAGCCTTTTCTAAAGCTTGTGGCGTCATTCCCTCATTGATACTTCTGGTTCCTAGTTTAAATAACTAGAGGGTCAAAGTCCTTTCATACCATCCCTTATAGAACTTATAAGAAACGGGTCTTTGCTCCTTTATAGCATTGGTTCCTTCTTAGTTTTATAAGATACAATCTGTCCATCACCATTATCACGCCTATATCATCACCATAATCCATCACCATATCACGCCAATAACATCATCCTTTCATTACCATTTCATCACCATTAAATCATCCTTCATTCATCAACAAGGCATACTTCATCACCACCATTGGAGGCCGAAGTCAACATCACTTGAAGGAGATTTATTCAACATTTCCGCAGCCCAACTTTGATAACTATTCTATCCATTTCAAATCTTTTCATTTCTATTTACTTTTCATTTCTTAATTATCATATTACTTAATCAATTCTTCTTCTTCTGTGCAGATTACTTTCAATCCAAGGTGTAGCATTTGGTGTCTCTCCTAGATCGGGAAACAACAAGGTTGCCAACTTCTCCATAATTGAAGAAGCCTGGTTAGCCTCACATCAAGCGGTAATCAGAGCTTTGGTGGATTGACATTAAAAGTGCTACAACAAAAAGCAACAAGAAAGAAGAAAACAAAAGAGAAAAGAAAAGACTCCTACAACAAATTTGGAGTGCAAAAGAAAGAAAAGAAAAGAAGAAATTCAAAAGCAAAAGAAAAGTGAAGCAAGTTGCAAAGTACACTCAAAGAGAAGCACCATACAATCTGCCCAACATCAAACTTGAAGGAGGTATCCTTGTTGTTTCTTGTGAAGGAAGATAGTAAGTGTTGCAACTTGAGTTGTAAGTTATCTTCACTTTCCTACTATTTCATTTCCTTTTCTTTCATCTTTTCTTATTTCATTACTTTATCCTTTTTCTTAACCTTTTTCTAGCCTATCCTTTATCCTATACCTTAACCATTTCTAAACCGACGCACAAACTAAAGAAACTTGCTCAATCTTGAGTTAGTTCTTTAAAAGGACCCACAAGAGAGAATTAAGCGGTAAAAGGCAAACGAGAGGGTGAGATCAGAAGGGGGATCAGAAAAAGCCAAAGAACATATCCCCGAGTGCAAACACGAGTGTGAGTGGAATCTAAACTTTCTTTGGAGTGACCAAGTGAGGCTTTGTGAGTGCGCTGGTAAGGTTTAATTTTTTTTTTACTAACAATGCCTTGTGATCTTCCATCTTTCCAAACATTAGAGGACGAACAACAAAGAACAAACACATTTCACACTCGTTGCCATGTAGATGGTAAAGTGTGTCTTGTAGCTATTGACGGAAGAAGTTGTACAAACATTGCAAGCACATACACGGTGAACAAATTGGGGCTTTCAACGATTAAACATTGCAGCCCATATGAATTGCAATGGTTTAATGACGAGGAAGAGTTGATGGTCACTGAACAAGTACTTGTTCCATTCTCAATTGGAAGGTACAAAGACGAGATTCTATGTGACGTGGTGCCTATGAATACGAGTCATTTGCTGTTTGGACGACCATGGCTATTTGACAAACGAGCTGTCCATGATGGATTCTCAAATCGATACTTAATCATCCACAATGAAAGAAAATTCATTTTGACTCCATTATCTCCTAGTCGAGTGAGTGAAGATCAAACTCATTTGAAAATGAGAATTGAAGCAATGAACAAGCAACTTAAAGACAATACAACTGAAGGAGAACGTTTGGAGGAAGAATCAAATGAAGAAAAGCTTTTTGAAGTGAACAAAAGAGAGCGGATGTAGAAAACGTTGGAGTTAAAAATGAGAAGAATGAATTTGGAGAAAAAGAGGAGAGTGAAGAACAAATTTTATCTAACCTTTCTTCCCCTATCATTCCTTTTGTTTTCCAGGACCATTCAAGGGACATATCTTTTCAAGGAGATGAATCAAGAATCATGGCTGTTGGAGGACTAAAAGATGTGACTTTTGGTGATCCACAAAACATGTCTCTTGATATTTCAAAGGAAGTGTCACTTGAAATACCTAGAGTAGCAGCCGTTGACATTCCAAGTACATTGCCAATTATGAAAAGAATTCAGCAACCAACTCCCATTAAACATCCACCCTGGTTTGATATGTCTATTCATCTTGTCAATAGTTTTTCATTTACTTATTTTGATTCATTTTGCAGCAATTCAATTCATGTCTGTGGCATTATCTTATCAATTTGTGATGACAAGGATGATTCAAAAGACATAATTTGTCAAGGGAAAGAGCCAAGAGACGTGAATCATAAAGGCTTAATGGACGTGACCCTTCAAGAGCATAAAATTGTGAATTTTCATGATCCAATGGACATGACTTTTGGGATGCCAAGGGACATGATCATTCAAAGCAACATGTCTTCAACAGACATGATTTTTAACCAACCATCAAACACCAACAGGAAGTACAATTTTCCTTTATTTGTATTTAATCGTGTTTTTACTTATGAGAGTTATATTTCTTTTCAGGTCATGTACATTCAAAGCACTTATTCAAAGGACATGACTTATGAAAAGAAACATTTCATAAAGATCCCCGTTGCATATACCGGATGGGAGGACACTAAGGAGAAGTCACATTTCGATTTGAGGACAAATCGCTCAAAAGAAGGGGAGGATGATGTGATCCTGTCTAGCTCCAAATTTCTCCATGATTTGATCACACCATGGAGGTTATTCAAATCTGGTTCTAAGGGAGTTCTACCTTACTTTATCTTATATTTACTTATTTATGCACTATATATTATTATAAGCATACAATTTCATATTAGACTATGCTTGAATTATCATAACATGTGCATTCATTCATTATGTCCTATGGTTTGCATCATTGATTGATATTCATGCATATAATCTATAGTTGTAATAATAATATTCATTCATTATCGTATGATGCATGAGTTATTATTATAACCTATAGTTCACATCTTTATAATATGCACATTCTTATTATTTTATAATAATTCATATACTTAGCTTATGTTATGTTTTCTTATGTAGGTGCATGTTCGGCCATATGATGGGAGCTGACTTAAAGCTAGCATTGGATTCCAAGAGCTATGGAAACTTAACTAGGACAACTCCGGGACAGCTCAAGAACATTTTGGGACAAAGTTGCCAGCTGACCCCCGAGCTCATAGCTCACTTGAGCTGGACTTTTGAGCTAGCTAGAGACCTCATTTCAGCTGGAGAGTTGCACCATCATCTTCACCACATAGAGCACTACAAATATGGTCTAGGTTGAATTTTGTGAATTCGTACCTTTTCGCGAAGAGTTTCCAATCCGAGAAGTGCCCTTTCACAAGGAGCTGTCCTAAGACTCATTGACATGTATTGCATCTATGGCCAGCTCATCTTCAGCTCAAACACTTGTAAATAGCTCAAATGATGAAAGGTTACCTTCCACATAATGTGACCTTTCATGACAAGTTGCTGCACATTGAAGGCCATGACACCTAGATGCATGTTGGAAGCCAAGTCACGCCTAGTTGCTGCCATATTAATTCCATGGACTTCAAGACACCATCCTATGGTTGTAACATCACCAAAGCCTTGCAAGAAGACCCATGTGCGTTCAAGTAGGCTGCCATGTGCATCATTCAAGCATGTGCACTCCATGTGACATCAAATTGGCGCCAAAACACCAAGGGATGCTTCCTATTCGGCCAAAGACTCTTTCCTCTTCATTTTGGCGCCCAAATAACTTCCAAATGCATTCAAATCAACCTTAGGGCCGAACCAACATATAACCATTCGGCCAAGAGCATGTATCTTCATTTAAATCATGTATTTTCATCAAAAATCATGTATTTTCAAAGGGATTTCAACCTTGGCCGAACCATCAAGTATCTATTCGGCCTAAACCCTTTGAAAACTATAAATAGGCTATTGTATTTCATTTGTAACAGAACCCTTTGATAATTAAAATCCTTTTGTGAGATTATTCTCTCTTCAAGTTCTTTTTAGAACTATATCGATTAAGCAAGCCTTTTCTAAAGCTTGTGGCGTCATTCCCTCATTGATACTTCTGGTTCCTAGTTTAAATAACTAGAGGGTCAAAGTCCTTTCATACCATCCCTTATAGAACTTATAAGAAACGGGTCTTTGCTCCTTTATAGCATTGGTTCCTTCTTAGTTTTATAAGATACAATCTGTCCATCACCATTATCACGCCTATATCATCACCATAATCCATCACCATATCACGCCAATAACATCATCCTTTCATTACCATTTCATCACCATTAAATCATCCTTCATTCATCAACAAGGCATACTTCATCACCACCATTGGAGGCCGAAGTCAACATCACTTGAAGGAGATTTATTCAACATTTCCGCAGCCCAACTTTGATAACTATTCTATCCATTTCAAATCTTTTCATTTCTATTTACTTTTCATTTCTTAATTATCATATTACTTAATCAATTCTTCTTCTTCTGTGCAGATTACTTTCAATCCAAGGTGTAGCATTTGGTGTCTCTCCTAGATCGGGAAACAACAAGGTTGCCAACTTCTCCATAATTGAAGAAGCCTGGTTAGCCTCACATCACACACTTGGTGGATGCAAACAAGGAAAAAGATTGACAACTACCAAATTCAACCAATCACGTCTTGGACCAAACTCAAACGTGCCATGAGGAACCGATTTCTACCGACACATTATACATGAGAAGTTAAACAATGACTACACCGACTTCGACAAGGTAGAAGTTCAGTTGAAGATTACTACAAGGAGATGCAGTCCTTACTCAATAGGGCTAACATAACTGAAGAAGAAGAGGACACCATGTCAAGATTCGTCGTTGGCTTAAACTCAAACATCACTGATCTTCTTGATCTCCATGGGTACGAAAACCTCGAAGATACACTAAAGAAAGCAATGAAAATTGAAGCACAAATACAAAGGAGATTCCGATTTAGAGAACATTACCAAGGTACTTCATTCTCTTACCAAGGTAATACTTCAAATCCTTCCTCATCTTCTACTCCATCTTCTCAAAAAAAGTCGAGAGATGACAAACTCGACAAAGAAAAACAACGACCAGCGAAGAATGAGACACTTCCAGCCCCTAAAGACGACACCTGAGCAAGAGACATCAAGTGTTTTAAATGCTTAGGAAGAGGTCATATCAGCCGCAATTATCTAAACCCGAGGACCTTAACCATACTAGGTGATGGATCTTACAATTCTGACTCTGATGACGACCTCGTCGACATTTCAGCACATGCCGAAGCCAAAGAAGACAGTGATGACTATGGAAGCGATGAGTACAATGGCACAATCTTGGTGATCCGTCATACATTGAACATCCAAGCATCCGACGAGTCTGACATACAACGTTCCAACATCTTCCACACACGCTGCCTAATCAAGGAACAACCATTCTCCATCATCATTGATAATGGTAGTTGTGTCAACGTCATTAGCTCCAATGTTGTTGAATCACTCAAACTTCCTTGTCAACGACATCCGAAACCTTATTGCTTACAATGGCTTAATGAGAGTGCCGAGATGAAGGTGGTTAAACAATGCCTCGTTAATATCAAGATGGGAAAGTATTGTGACGACGTATAGTGTGATGTAATTCCGATGCAAGCATCCCACATTCTCTTAGGACGACCTTGGCAATACGACAATGACGTCACATATTATGGTCGAAAGAACATTTACACAATTCCAATAAAAGGTAAACCGTTCCGACTTAACCCCCTACCCCCCAAAGAGATTCTCATAGATCAACAACGAATTCTCAAGGAAACAGGGAATTTGAAACAAAAGGCAAAAGAGGTCACAACCGATAAAAGCCAAACAAATGACCCACGGGTGGTGAGTGAACCTCAATGTGAAAATAAAAGAGTGTCTCAAAACATTTATGCGAGTGCAAAAGACATGAGAGATACCCTTTTTCAAAATAGGCCGTGCATTCTAGTCCGTTTCAAGGACTCCATTTTATCAACTATCACTAACATCACAGATTTGCCTAGTGTGTTTTCTTCTCTATTACAGGAGTTTCAAGATGTCTTAAGCAACCCACCGGATGGTTTACCCCCTACAAGAGGAATCGAACATCAAATCGAATTCATCCCTGGATCAACCATACCAAACCACCCCGCTTACCGATGCAATCCTGAGGAAACGAAGGAATTGGAACGACAAATAGATTCATTATTACAAAAAGGACACATCCGTGAGAGTCTTAGTCCTTGTGCAGTTCCCGTCATTCTAGTTCCAAAGAAAGATGGCACATTCCGAATGTGTGTAGATTGTCGACCTATCAATCGGATAACAATCAAGTATAGGCATCCTATTCCACGCCTAGATGATATGTTGGATGAACTACATGGTGCAAGTATCTTCACCAAAATTGACTTGAAGAGTGGTTACCATCAAATTCGAATGAAAGAAGGTGACGAATGGAAAACAGCATTCAAGACAAAGTTCGGCTTGTATGAATGGCTTGTTATGCCCTTTGGACTCACAAACGCTCCAAGCACCTTCATGAGATTAATGAATCACGTTCTTAAGGAGTTTATAGGTAAATTTGTTGTCGTTTACTTTGATGACATTCTTATATACTCATCTTCTTTTGATTCTCATGTCATTCACGTTCGAATGGTTCTCGAAGTTCTTCGACGAGAACATTTATATGCTAACATGGATAAGTGTGTGTTTTGCAGTGATAAGCTTATGTTTTTAGGCTTTATAGTTAGTGTACAGGGTATTCATGTAGATAAAGAAAAGGTCAAGGCAATTCAAGAATGGCCCACGCCTACTTCCATCACCGAGGTAAGATCTTTTCATGGTTTGGCAAGTTTCTACCGTCGCTTTGTCAAAGATTTCTCAACCATTGCTGCACCATTAACCGAGATCATCAAAAAGTCAGTTGAATTTAAATGGGGACCACTACAACAAAAAGCTTTTGAACTTCTTAAAGATAAGTTATGTTCTGCCCCTATTCTTCGTCTTCCCAATTTTTCTAACACCTTTGAGCTAGAATGTGATGCTTCAGGCATAGGCATTGGTGCCGTCCTCATGCAAGAAAGACAACCTATCGCTTACTTTAGTGAGAAGTTAAAAGGTGAACAATTGAACTACTCTACCTACGACAAGGAACTTCTTGCACTCGTTCGAGCACTCGAAGTGTGGCAACACTATCTTCTCCCTAAAGAGTTTGTCATTCACACGGACCATGAATCACTCAAATGGTTAAATGGACAAGGTAAGTTAAACAAACGACATGCTCGATGGGTTGAGTTCATTGAATCTTTCCCTTACATCATCAAATACAAATAAGGGAAAGATAACATCGTAGCTGATGCATTATCCCGACGATACACACTTATCACTCGAATGCATGCTACTGTTCTGGGTTTTGCACATATCAAAGAACTTTATCCTAACGATCCAGATTTTTCTGAGATTTATAAACAATGTGTAAAAGGTGCTTTTAACAAGTTTTATCTTGTAGATGGCTTTCTTTTTCGCATGAACAGGTTGTGTATACCACAAAGCTCTTTGCGAGAATTCTTGGTTCACGAGTCACATGCCGGAGGACTTATGAGACACTTCGGTATTCACAAAACACTTGATATGGTCATGGAACACTTCTTTTGGCCGCACATGCGTAAAACAGTGGAAAATATTTGTGCATCATGCATCACGTGCAAACAAGCAAAGTCAAAGGTAAATCCTAATGGTTTGTATACGCCTTTACCAATTTCTTCTTCTCCTTGGATCGATTTATCGATGGATTTTATACTTGGCTTACCCTCACTAAGAAAGGACGAGATAGTATTTTTGTGGTTGTGGACAGATTCTCAAAGATGGCACACTTCATTCCTTGCCATAAAACGGACGATGCCACACATATTGCTAATTTATTCTTTCAAGAAATAGTCTGCCTTCATGGCATTCCTCGCACCATTGTGTCCAATCGTGACACTAAGTTCATAAGCCACTTTTGGAAGGTATTATGGGATCAGGTTGCCAGTTTAGATGGTGAAAAGAAGGCTGCTCTTGTCAAAGACATTCACGCCAAAGCCAAACTCAAGATGTAGAAAACCTACAAGGCAATCGCAAACCGAGTTAACAAGGGCCGACGACATGTCACCTTTGAACCAGGAGATTGGGTATGGGTTCACATGAGAAAAGAAAGGTTCCCGACACAAAGGAAATCCAAGCTAGACCCACGAGGCGATGGCCCATTCCAAGTTCTTGAACGAATCAATGACAACGCCTACCGCATTGATCTTCCCGGTGAGTATAACGTGAGTGCATCCTTTAATGTTGCTGACTTATCTCCTTTTGATATTTCAGATTCGAGGACGAATCCTTTTAAGGAAGGGGGAGATGATACATGCACCACATGCCCTAAAGCTAAGGATGATGAATTTACTATACCACTTGGCCCTATCACACGAGAGATGGAAGCGGAAGATGATTGAATGGTTATGGTTATGGCGATGAAACAAAAGGATGGTGGTGAGGATAGTATCTTGAAGAATGCTCAAAGAAGAACCAATGCTATAGAGAGTAAAGACCCAATCTTTATATTGTTTCTTCAAGGGGTGGTGTTAAGTACTTTAACCCACTAGTTATATGAACTAGGAACTAGAAGTATCAAAATGAAAGAAGAGAGTTGACGCTACAAGTATAAAATACTTGATAAGTCGATAAAAAGTCACCAGGACTTAAGGAAGAGAATAATCTCACTTTGATTAATAAAAATGGTCTGATTACAAATGAAATAGGAAGGCCTATTTATAGTTTTTTAAGGGACTTGGCCGAATAGGTACATGTTGGTTCGGCCAGCCCTTGTACCTTCTTAAAATGACATGATTTTTAATGAAAAAACAAGACTTTAATGAAAATACATGCTCTTGGCCGAATGGTTATGTGTTGGTTCGGCCCTAAGGATGATTTAAATGCATTTGGAAGTTATTTGGGAACCAAAATGAAGAGGAAAGAGTCTTTGGCCGAATAGGAAGCATCTCTTGGTGTTTTCGCGCCAATTTGATGTCACATGGAGTGCACATGCTTGAATGATGCACATGGCAGCCTACATGAATGCACATGGGTCTTCTTGCTATGTTTTGATGAGGTTGCAACCATAGGATGATGTCTTGAAGTCCATGGAATGAAGTAGGCAACAACTAGGCGTGAATTAGCTTCCAACATGCATCTAGGTGACATGGCATCATTGGGCAACCTAGAGATGAACTAGCTTCAAGGTAAGCTAGGTGAGTGTCTTGGTAGCTAACTAGGTAAGTTATATCTTGATAACTCAAGCTAGTTAGCTTTGGTCTTCTCAACTCCTCAGCTACTTCCAGCTACCTCTAGTCCACTTTTCATTAATTTGGTCCAAAGCTCTCCTCCAGCTAAGTTCAGCTACATACTAGCTCCTCCAGCTAAGTTTATGCTCCTTATGTGATGAAATGAGCTGCCATAATGTTCATGAGCTAGTGTGAGCTGTTGTGCTTGTCCTTTTAGCTAGCCAAGCTACCATAATATGCCTTGTTTTGTGTTTCACCTATAGGAATCACCAAACAAATAAAATAAGCAAAGTGTGAGCTCATTTAAGGTAAAATGCATGCTTCCGTGAGGTGTTTGAGTGATATGAGCTATGAATGCATTTCATGAGCTAAGTACATAATGATATAACATATGTAAGCTAATGTATAAGACCTAGGAGCTAAAATGAATGCAAATGAGCTAACAAAATGAATGATTAAGCATGCTGCCATTTCATGAATGAATTGAATCATGCTTAAATGAATGCAAGACTAATATAGCATACTTAACATGCTTGACATACTTAAATAACATTGTGTATCAATCATAAAGATGTGAATATGTTGTATGCATGAATATCATATAACATGGTATTCATGATAAATGATAAATGGAAACATGTAATAATAATATCCTAAGAAATGATATGTAACATATCATATATTTGAATGATATGAAAGACATGATCAAATAAGCATAGGATGGAAATAATAATATAATAATTTATACTAACATGTGAATGCATGGTTATGATAGCATAGAATGTATAAATAATATAATATGAGATAGGGTAAGAAAGAACTCCCTTAGAAGCAGCAATGAAGAACATCCATGGTGTGATCAAGTCATGGAGAAAGTTGGAGCTAGTTTGGATCGTATCATCCTCCCCTTCTTTTAGGCGATTTATCCTCAAATCGAAGTAGTTTCTCATTGAATATCTTCTTGATGTTGGAAGGATTGAATCCTCATGCTTTCCTCCAATAGATGATTCACATGAAATGTCCAACCTATTGGCTTCAAATCTGGTAACTTCACGTCCTTTAATGGGAAGACACAATGTTTGGAAACCATCACATGTCCTTTGATTAAAAAATTGTGTCTTGTACTCCAAAGTTGTATCCTTTTAAAACATTGTATCTTTTCTGATGTAAGGCTAACCAGGCTTCTTCAATAATGGAGAAGTTGGCAACCTTGTTGTTTCCCGATCTAGGAGAGACACCAAATGCTACACCTTGGATTGAAAGTAATATGCACAAAAGAAGAAGAATTGATTAAGTAATATGATAATTAAGAAATGAAAAGTAAATGGAAATGGAAAGAATTGAAATGGATAGATTAGTTATCAAAGAAGGGTTGCAGAAGTGTTGTAGAATGATCCTTCAAGTGATGATGGATTCGACCTCCAATGGTGTTGATGGACAAATGCCTTGTTGAGGATGAAGGATAATTCAAAGATGAAGAAATGGAAATTTATAAATTGGTGATAATATGGGCGTGATATGGTGATGGAATATGGTGATGATATAGGCGTGATAATGGTGATGGACTATGGTGATGATATAGGTGTGATAATGGTGATGGACAGATTGTATCTTATAAAACTAAGAAGGAACCAATGCTATAAAGGAGCAAAGACCCGTTTCTTATAAGTTTTATAAGGGATGGTATGAAAGGACTTTGACCCACTAGTTATTTAAACTAGGAACCAGAAGTATCAAGGTGAAGGAATGACGCCGCATGCTTTAGAAAGGCTTGCTTAATCGATATAGTTCTAAAAAGAACTTGAAGAGAGAATAATCTCACAAAAGGATTTTAATTATCAAAGGGTTCGGTTTACAAATGAATGCCAAAGCCTATTTATAGATTTGTAAAGGCTTGGCCGAATAAATACATGCCTTTTCGGCAAAGTTCATGTCTTAAAACGAAAATAAATGATGCTTGGATGAGGGGAGATGATACATGCACCACATGCCCTAAAGCTAAGGATGATGAATTTACTATACCACTTGGCCCTATCACACAAGGCCGGACCAAACTTCTTAAAGACAAGCTTCAAAGCGCAGTTCAAGCATTCATCCGGAAGGGTCTAATAGCAGCAGATTTTCAACAAATTTTTGAAGGGGATCCAGTTGTTATCCGGTCGACATGTCTTCTGGATATACAACCGTCTGTCTCTTATCTTTCCAAAGGTTCTTGAATCGCATCAATCCGATATCGGGAACTCAAGATATGGTCATTTTACAGAAGACGGTGCATGCAGGAAATCCTATACGGGATTAATACGTTATTTTGTAAATATTACGAATTTTCAATATCTATTTGATTATTTGTAATATAATTTAATATAGGATGATTAATTATCTTTTAGGATCAGATTTATTATTTTATTAGGAATTAAGGTTGGGTTAAAACAATATTTTTAGTTATTATTATTTTATTAGGAATTAGGGTTAAAACATGTTTAGTTTATTAATATTTTATTCTTTAGTTATTTAGGACCTTTAGAATTCAGCCCCTATATAAAGGAGGCTTCATTTAACTTTGTAAATAAGATTTCTTTGATTAATAATACAACGAGAGTTCGTTTTTGCAAGTGCTGATTGCCTTGTGCCTTCGAAGCTTCTTCTCCTTGAGTTCTTTCAAGTTCTTGTGAGGGAGATTAATCTTTACACTACAATTTGCCTTTTCATCGCGACTAGGAGGGTTGGTTAGAGCCATTTATCGTGTTTTCCTTTTCATTGCGACTAGGAGGGCTCGATAGGACACTTATCCATCTATTTTTCCACAAATCCATCCGTACCATCAATCATCTTTACCGTTCACCTTCATAAGGGAGATCTTTTGATTTCTTGGTTATCTTATTTTATTTGCAATTCATTTATCTTTTCTTTATCTTTTCTTTATCTTGTTTTAATCTTATTTTTATCTTGTTTCCAGCACATAAAAGAAACCCTAATCAATCCTAGCGACTACCGCCACCTTCTCATATTCATCACCTTTGTTCTTCATTGAGTCTAGAGCTTTCTAGGTTTGATTCTTCAACAAGAGCAACGTTCATTAACCCGCCACTGCTTCCCTATCAGGAGATGTCTTTGGCTGAATGGTTCCCATATCTCTTCATCTTGGCGCCAACTTGAAGCATGATGATGTTTAGGCCGAATAGAGAGAAGCCTCTTCATTTTGGCGCCTATTTCATTCACATGCAAAGCACATGGGTGGCTGGTCATGTGGCACTCACATGGATGGTGTAGAATGGTTAAGGCGTGGACTCCTCCCTGGCGTGAAGATGAACAACAACTTAGGCATGACTTGGCATCAAACATGTGTCTAGGTGACATGGCATCAATGGGGCAGCAACTAATTATGAAAGGTCACATTTGTGTGAAACAACCTTTCATCATTTGAGCTACTTCCCATGAGTTTGAGCTGAAGTTGAGCTGGCCATAGATGAAGGACATGTGTACAAGTCATAGGACAGCTCCTTGTGAAAAGGTACTTCTCAGAATGGCAACTCTTCGCGGAAAGGTACGAATCCACAAAAATTTACCTAGACCATATTTGTAGTGCTCTGTGTAGTGAAGATGATGGTGCAACTCTCCAGCTGAAATGAAGTCTCTAGCTAGCTCAAAAGTCCAGCTCAAGTGAGCTTTGAGCTCGGGGGTCAGCTAGCAACTTTTCACCATTTGTTCTTCATGATCTCCCGAGTCATCCTTTGTAAGATTTCCTAGCTTATTGACTCCCATGCTAGCTTTAAATCAGTTCCCAACATGTGGCCGAACATGCACCTACAAAAGAAAGCATAATATAAGCGAAGTATATGAATTATTATAAAGTAATAAGAATGTGCATATTATAAAGATGTGAACTATAAGTTATAATAATAACTCATGCATCATACGATAATGAATGAATATTATTATTACAACTATAGATTATATGCATGAATATCAATCAATGATGCAAACCATAGGACATAATGAATGAATGCACATGTTATGATAATTCAAGCATAGTCTAATATGAAATTGTATGCTTATAATAATATATAGTGCATAAATAAGTAAATATAAGATAAAGTAAGGTAGAACTCCCTTAGAACCAGATTTGAATAACCTCCATGGTGTGATCAAATCATGGAGAAATTTGGAGCTAGACAGGATCACATCATCCTCCCCTTCTTTTGAGCGATTTGTCCTCAAATCGAAAGGTGACTTCTCCTTAGTGTCCTCCCATCCTGTATATGCAACGAGGATCTTTATGAAATGTTTCTTTTCATAAGTCATGTCCTTTGAATAAGTGCTTTGAATGTACATGACCTGAAAAAGAAATATAACTCTCATAAGTAAAAACACGATTAAATACAAATAAAGGAAAATTGTACTTCCTGTTGGTGTTTGATGGTTGGTTAAAATTCATGTCTGTTGAAGACATGTTGCTTTGAATGATCATGTCCCTTGGCATCCCAAAAGTCATGTCCATTGGATCATGAAAATTCACGATTTTATGCTCTTGAAGGGTCACGTCCATTAAGCCTTTATGATTCACGTCTCTTGGCTCTTTCCCTTGACAAATTGTGTCTTTTGAATCATCCTTGTCATCACAAATTGATAACATAATGCCACAGACATGAATTGAATTGCTGCAAAATGAATCAAAATAAGTAAATGAAAAACTATTGACAAGATGAATAGACATATCAAACCAGGCTGAATTCTTTTCATAATTGGCAATGTACTTGGAATGTCAACGGCTGCTACTCTAGGTATTTCAAGTGACACTTCCTTTGAAATATCAAGAGACATGTTTTGTGGATCACCAAAAGTCACATCTTTTATTCCTCCAACAACCATGATTCTTGATTCATCTCCTTGAAAAGACATGTCCCTTAAATGGTCCTGCAAAACAAAAGGAATGATAGGAGAAGAAAGGTTAGATAAAATTTGTTCTTCACTCTCCTCTTTTTCTCAAAATTCATTCTTCTCATTTTCAAGTCCAACGTTTTCTACATCCGCTCTCTTTTGTTCAACTTCAAAAAGCTTTTCTTCATTTGATTCTTCCTCCAAACGTTCTCCTTCAGTTGTATTGTCTTTAAGTTGCTTGTTCATTGCTTCAATTCTCATTTTCAAATGAGTTTGATCTTCACTCACTCGGCTAGGAGATAATGGAGTCAAAATGAATTTTCTTTCATTGTGGATGATTGAGTATCGATTTGTGAATCCATCATGGACAGCCCGTTTATCAAATAGACATGGTCGTCCAAACAGCAAATGACTCGTATTCATAGGCACCACGTCGCATAGAATCTCGTCTTTGTACCTTCTAATTGAGAATGGCACAAGTACTTGTTCAGTGACCATCAACTCTTCCTCGTCATTAAACCATTGCAATTCATATGGGCTGGAATGTTTAATCATTGAAAGCCCCAATTTGTTCATCGTGTATGTGCTTGCAATGTTTGTACAACTTCCTCCGTCAATAGCTACAAGACACACTTTACCATCTACATGGCAACGAGTGTGAAATGTGTTTGTTCTTTGTTGTTCGTCCTCTAATGTTTGGAAAGATGGAAGATCACAAGGCATTGTTAGTAGAAAAAAAATTAAACCTTACCAGCGCACTCACAAAGCCTCACTTGGTCACTCCAAAGAAAGTTCAGATTCCACTAACACTCGTGTTTGCACTCGGGGATATAATCTTGGCTTTTTTTGATCCCCCTTCTGATCTCACCCTCTCGTATGCCTTTTTCCACTCGATTCTCTCTTGTGGGTCCTTTTTAAGAACTAACTCAAGATTGAGCAAGTTTCTTTAGTTTGTGCATCGGTTTAGAAATGGTTAGGGTATATGATAAAGGATAGGCTAGAAAAGGTTAAGAAAGATGATAAGGTAATGGAATAAGAAAAGATGAAAGAAAAGGAAATGAAATAGTAAATAAGTGAAGATAACTTACAACTCAAGTTGCAACACTTACTATCTTCCTTCACAAGAAACAACAAGGATACCTCCTTTAAGTTTGATGTTGGGCAGATTGTATAGTGCTTCTCTTTGAGTGTACTTTGCAACTTGCTTCACTTTTCTTTTGCTTTTGATTTTCTTCTTTTTCTTTTCTTTCTTTTGCACTCCAAATTTGATGTAGGAGTCTTTTCTTTTCTCTTTTGTTTTCTTCTTTCTTGTTGCTTTTTTTTTTGTAGCACTTTGTATGTCAATCCACCAAAGCTCTGATTACCGCTTGATGTAAGGCTAACCAGGCTTCTTCAATAATGGAGAAGTTGGCAACCTTGTTGTTTCCCGATCTAAGAGAGACACCAAATGCTACACCTTGGATTGAAAGTAATCTGCACAAAAGAAGAAGAATTGATTAAGTAATATGATAATTAAGAAATGAAAAGTAAATGGAAATGGAAAGAATTGAAATGGATAGATTAGTTATCAAAGAAGGGCTGCGGAAGTGTTGTAGAATGATCCTTCAAGTGATGATGGATTCGACCTCCAATGGTGGTGATGGACGAATGCCTTGTTGAGCATGAAGGATAATTCAAAGATGAAGAAATGGAAATTTATAAGTTGGTGATAATATGGGCGTGATATGGTGATGGAATATGGTGATGATATAGGTGTGATAATGGTGATGGACTATGGTGATGATATAGGCATGATAATGGTGATGGACAGATTGTATCTTATAAAACTAAGAAGGAACCAATGCTATAAAGGAGCAAAGACCAGTTTCTTATAAGTTTTATAAGGAATGGTATGAAAGGACTCTGACCCACTAGTTATTTAAACTAGGAACCAGAAGTATCAAGGTGAAGGAATGACGCCACAAGCTTTAGAAAGGCTTGCTTAATCGATATAGTTCTAAAAAGAACTTGAAGAGAGGATAATCTCACAAAAGAATTTTAATTATCAAAGGGTTCAGTTTACAAATGAATGCCAAAGCCTATTTATAGATTTGTAAAGGCTTGGCCGAATAAATACATGCCTTTTCGGCAAAGTTCATGTCTTAAAACGAAAATAAATGATGCTTGGATGAGGGGAGATGTCTTTGGCCGAATGGTTCCCATATCTCTTCATCTTGGCACCAACTTGAAGCATGATGATGTTTAGGCCGAATAGAGAGAAGCCTCTTCATTTTGGCGCCTATTTCATTCACATGCAAAGCACATGGGTGGATGGTCATGTGGCACTCAAATGGATGGTGTAGAATGCTTAAGGCGTGGACTCCTCCATGGCGTGAAGATGAACAACAACTTAGGCGTGACTTGGCATCAAACATGTGTCTAGGTGACATGGCATCAATGGGGCAGCAACTAATTATGAAAGGTCACATTTGTGTGAAACAACCTTTCATCATGTGAGCTACTTCCCATGAGTTTGAGCTGAAGTTGAACTGGCCATAGATGAAGGACATGTGTACAAGTCATAGGACAGCTCCTTGTGAAAAGGTACTTCTCGGAATGGCAACTCTTCGCGGAAAGGTATGAATCCACAAAAATTTACCTAGACCATATTTGTAGTGCTCTGTGTGGTGAAGATGATGGTGCAACTCTCCAGCTGAAATGAAGTCTCTAGCGAGCTCAAAAGTCCAGCTAAAGTGAGCTATGAGCTCGGGGGTCAGCTAGCAACTTTTCACCATTTGTTCTTCATGATCTCCCGAGTCATCCTTTGTAAGATTTCCTAGCTTATTGACTCCCATGCTAGCTTTAAATCAGTTCCCAACATGTGGCCGAACATGCACCTACAAAAGAAAGCATAATATAAGCTAAGTATATGAATTATTATAAAGTAATAAGAATGTGCATATTATAAAGATGTGAACTATAAGTTATAATAATAACTCATGCATCATACGATAATGAATGAATATTATTATTACAACTATAGATTATATGCATGAATATCAATCAATGATGCAAACCATAGGACATAATGAATGAATGCACATGTTATGATAATTCAAGCATAGTCTAATATGAAATTGTATGCTTATAATAATATATAGTGCATAAATAAGTAAATATAAGATAAAGTAAGGTAGAACTCCCTTAGAACCAGATTTGAATAACCTCCATGGTGTGATCAAATCATGGAGAAATTTGGAGCTAGACAGGATCACATCATTTTCACTCTTACTCCTTGAATCATCATGATGGTTGGTGAAGAAATCTGACTTTTGATCTCCTTAAAGAAAATGGACAAAATCAACAACTTTAAGCTTTGTGCCCTTCCAGATGATGGCCTTTAAAAAGGTGGACAATGCTTGCTTCACGTCATCGTAGTGGTTGAATTTGATGCACCGATCAAACTCAAAATGACAAATGATCTTGCCATCATAAATTGATTGGATAACACCACTTATACTAATCAAATTGCTGCAAAATGAATCAAAGTTATAAAATGAAAAACTAATAACAAAATGAATAGAATTAACAAACCAAGGTGGATGTTTAAAGGGCGTTGGTTGCATAATGATTGAAATCTCCATTGGTTGCTGAATTCCCTTCAATATGTGCAATGTACTTGGATTATCAATGATCCCATTCATTGGCACTTCAAGTGATATATCCTTTGGAACTTCAAGGGACATAATTGTTGGTTCTTCAAAAGACATGTCTTGTGGATCACCAAAGGTCATGTGATACATGCACCAAAGTCCATAATACATGCTTCTTTGGAGTAATGTTTCTACTCGAACCTATTAAAAGAACAAAGTCTCGAAGATTCAAAGCATATCTATTCGGTAAGTATAATGTGAATGAATCATTAAACGATTCTAATGTTGCTCCCTTTAATGTTTCAGATTCGAGGTTGAATCTTTTTGAAGAATGGGAGGATGATACATGCATCACAAGGCTCACATCAAAGGAAGAAGTAATAACTCTTCCAAATGATCCACTCGTCCAAGCATTGGAAAAGAAGATCAGAACAGAAGCAGACTTACGACGACTTTTTAAATGGGATTCTGATCTTATTTAGTCAAGATGTCTTCTGAAGATACGACCGTCTGTCTCTTATATTTCCAACGGTTCTTTAATCGCATCAATCCGATATCGGGAACTCAAGATATGGCTATTTTACTGAAGACGGTGCATGCAGAAAATCCTATACGGGATTAATACGGGATTTCGTAAATATTACGAATTTTCAATATTTTTATTGATTATTTGTAATATAACTTAATATAGGATGATGCATTATCTTTTAGGATTAGATTTATTATTTTATTAGGAATTAAGATTGGGTTAAAAGTATTATCTTTAGTTATTATTATTTTATTAGGAATTAGAGTTAAGATATGTTTAGTTTATTATTATTTTATTCATTAGTTATTTAGGATCTTTAGAACTTATCCCCTATATAAAGGAGGCTTCATTAAACTTTGTAATTCAAGATTTCTTTGATTAATAATACAACGAGAGTTCGTTTTTGCAAGTGCTGATTGCCTTGTGCCTTCGAAGCTTCTTCTCCTGGAGTTCTTTAAAGTTCTTGTGAGGGAGATTAATCTTCACACTCCAATTTGCCTTTTCATCGCGACTAGGAGGGTTGGTTAGAGCCATTTATCGTGTTTGCCTTTTCATTGCGACTAGGAGGGCTCGATAGGACACTTATCCATCTATTTTTCCACAAATCCATCCGCACCATCAATCATCTTTACCGTTCACCTTCATAAGGGGGATCTTTTGATTTCTTTATTATCTTATTTCATCTTTCATTTATTTATCTTTTGTTTATTTTATTCTAATCGTGTTGTCTTGATTCCAGCACATAAAAGAAACCCTAAACAATCCTAGCAACTACCCTCACCTTCCCATATTCATCACCTTTGTTCTTCATCGAGTCTAGAGCTTTCTAGGTTTGATTCTTCAACAAGAGCAATGTTCATCAATCCGCCACCGCTTCCCTATCAATTGGTATCAGATTTGGGCCGATTCTTGCAAAGAAGCAAGCAATCTTGCTTGTTCTTGCACACAAAACCGTCAAGGTACCCCAACGGAGCTAGTCCAGAAAAGATTCATCGTTTTAGGTTCTTTTTTATTTAATTTTAATTTAGATTCAAATCCTTCTTGTTAGTTTGCTATTTTTTTCAAAAAAAAAAACAAAAAACAAAAAAAAAACAAAAAAGCCAAAATTTCAAAAAAATGAAAACGAAGGTATTTACGGCTGATTTTCTCTAGATATCATATTCGTCTTAAGTTTAATCTCCAGTCCAAAATTCACTTCTATCAGAGTTCATTAGATCGTTTAAATACATCATTCAAGTTTTATCGGCAGATTCGGTCTAGAATATTGTCGAATTTATTGAAAATTATACAGGAGGAATTTTGTGGTGAAAATTTTCAGTTTGAAACTTCATATATTGGATATCATTCACACAAAAAATCAGAATTTTTGGAGATCAAGAACAACTTCGTAAAAAGTGATCAAGAAAAATAGATTGTTTGAGGACTCACTGTTCAACAGAGTCTACTAGATAATAGTGAAGGTATTTGGTTCTGAAATTTTACAGGTGGTTGCTTGACGTATCGAAAGACATTCAAGAATTTTTCCAGAATTTTTGGACACCGGTAACCCCTTCAAAAACGTTTCTCAAGTTGATCAAGCATTTTCTAGGTTTTCTGGTTTGGTCCCTTTTTCTTTGACTCTTAGTGCTTTAGGTTCTTTTGTTTTTTCCTTGTTATTATTCTTTTACATTATCTAACACATTATCTTCTTTGTGTTAGTAGGACTAAAGAGTTTGCATACTTCTTCCTTCTTTGCATTCTCGTTCTCTTGGAGTCTAACCTTTGTTTGGCCTCTTAGAGCTTTTAGGTTTTTTCTTATCGCCTTTGCTAGTAATCAAACTCCAATACGAAATGTGGAAGACTACTTGGTAAAGTGAGTTTCAAAAAGAGTACAAGATCGGCTTACTTGCCTCTCGTTGTGTTACTTTCTTGGAGTGACTTGTGAGGTTTCTTGCTTTGTTGAATTTTCTTTCTTTTATTTTTATTTTACTTTAAAATTTTCTTTCGAGTGTTATGATTTCAGGATGTGTGACAATAACAACAAGACACTTACGGCTATCTTAGCCGCACTTGCACGACTCACGACTCAAGTTGAAAGATTTGATGAACTTACCAATACAGTGAGAGAATGACAAGAACCACAACTGGATCTACCAAACCAGAATCCAAGACTAAACAATGCTGAACTTTTGGTACCCAGGCGAGAACAACCACGTTTCCAAGCACCCAAACTGATGTGATCCGATTCAGCGTCACAAATGGACTTGCATCTCCAACCTTTCTCAATATTCAAAGGGGGATTTTTCTTAACTTAATCTTTCTTTATACCATAGTTATGATAATAGCTTACATACATTATAATTATAATTATGATGATGATATTATGAATGTATGAAGTTATTGTTATGAACCACATATTTATATCTTATATTACTTAGCTTATAAATGCTTTCTTTTGTAGGTACATGTTCGGCCACATCATGGGAGCTGATTTAAAGCTAGAATTGGAGTCAATAAGCTTGGAAATCTTACATAAGATGACTCGGGAGATCATGAAGAACAAATGATGAAAAAGTTGTCAGCTGACCTCCGAGCTCATAGCTCACTTGAGATGGACTTTTGAGCTAGCTAGAGACTTCGTTTCAGCTGGAGAGTTGCACCATCGTCTTCACCACACATAGCACTACAAATATGGTCTAGGTCAATTTTTGTGGATTCGTACCTTTCCGCGAAGAGTTGCCATTCCGAGAAGTGCCTTTTCACAAGGAGTTGTCCTATGACTTGTACACATGTCCTTCATCTATGGCCAGCTCAACTTCAGCTCAAACTCATGGGAAGTAGCTCAAATGATGAAAGGTTGTTTCACACAAATGTGACCTTTCATAATTAGTTGTTGCCCCATTGATGCCATGTCACCTAGACACATGTTTGATGACAAGTCACGCCTAAGTTGCTGATCATCTTCACGCCATGGAGGAGTCCACGCCTTAAGCATTCTACACCATCCATGTGAGTGCCACATGACCAGCCACCCATGTGCTTTGCATGTGAATGAATTAGGCACCAAAATGAAAAGGCTTCTCTCTATTCGGCCTAAACATCATCATGCTTCAAGTTGACGCCAAGATGAAGAGTTATGGGAACCATTTGGCCAAAGACATCTCCCCTCATCCAAGCATCATTTATTTTCGTTTTAAGACATGTACTTTGCCGAAAAGGCATATATTTATTCGGCCAAGCCTTTACAAATCCATAAATAGGCTTTGGCATTCATTTGTAAACTTAACCCTTTGATAATTAAAATCCTTTTGTGAGATTATTCTCTCTTCAAGTTCTTTTTAGAACTATATCGATTAAGCAAGCCTTTCTAAAGCTTGTGGCGTCATTCCTTCACCTTGATACTTCTGGTTCCTAGTTCTTATAACTAGAGGGTCAAAGTCCTTACTACCATCCCTTATAAGACTTATAAGAAACGGGTCTTTGTTCTTTATAACATTGGTTCCTTCTTAGTTTTATAAGATACTATTTCCATCTCCATATTCCATCACCTTCACGCCAAATCTATCTCCATTTCAATACCATCTTCATCACCAATTAAAACATCCTTCATTCATCATTAAGGCATACGACCAGCAACATCATTGGTGGCTGAATTCTCTTGCATTGAAGGATAAATCAACATTACTTCCGCAGCCCATCTTTGATAACATTCCTTTCCATTTCAATTCTTACCATTTCCATTTACTTTTTATTTCTTTATTATCATATTACTTAATCAATTCTTCTTCTTTTGTGAAGATTACTTTCAATCCAAGGTGTAGCATTTGGTGTCTCTCCTAGATCGGGAAACAACAAGGTTGCCAACTTCTCCATCATTGAAGAAGCCTGGTTAGCCTTACATCACAAACTCTTTGCAAAACCAAAGTTCATGATCTCGTCTTTCAAAGGAGACAACGATCCGGACAAGTACATCGAATGGGAAGGAAAAATTGATCTCATATTCGCATACCATGACTACCCCAAGCTAAACAAGTTCCCCTCATCACCATGCAATTCGAAGGATATGCTCAAACTTGGTGGATGCAAACAAGGAAAAAATCCAGAATTTCCAAATTCCAACAATCACTTCTTGGACCGACCTCAAACAAACCATGAGAAAGCAATTCCTACCGACACATTATACATGAGAAGTTAAACTACGACTACACCGACTTCAACAAGGTAGAAGTTCAGTTGAAGACTACTACAAGGAGATGCAGTCCTTACTCAATAGGGCTAATATAACCGAAAAAGAAGAAGTCACCGTGTCAAGATTCGTCATCGGCTTGAACTCAAACATCACTGATCTTCTTGACCTCCATGGGTACGAAAACCTTGAAGATACACTAAAGAAAGCAATGACAATCGAAGTACAAATCCAAAGGAGATTCCGAGAACATTACCAAGGTACTTCATCCTCTTACCAAGGTAATCCTTCAAATCCTTCCTCGTCTTCTGCTCCATCTTCTCTAAAAAAGCTAAGAGATGACAAACCTGACAAGGAGAAAGAACGACCAGCAAAGAATGACACACTTCCAGCCCCTAAAGATCAAATGATAATTTGTGAGGAGGTAGGGAAAGCAAAAAAAGAAAAAGCTGAGAAAGAGGCAAAAGAAAAAGAGGTCACTAGTTACAAAAGCCAAAAGAATAATGACCCATGGGAGGTGAGTGAACCTAATTGTGAGAAGAAAAGAGTGATTCAAAATCTATGTGTGAGCATAAAAGAATTGAGAGAGAACCTTCTTTACAAACATCCTTCCATCCTTGTTCGCTTTAGAGAATCAATTGTTTCGATTTCTAATATTAACAAGGATTTGCCTAGTGTGTTTTCATCTTTGTTACAGGATTTTCAAGAAGAATTAGGTGATCCACCTGACGGATTACCACTGGAAAAAGGAAAACAACACCAAACCAATCTAATTCAAGTTCATTCACAGGGAATCCATGTAAATGATGAGAAAGTAAAAGCAACTCGAGACTGGCCCGCACCATCTTCTATCGCCAAGAGTTGTCGAATAGTGCTAGGTGACCCTCCTGACGGGTTACCACCTGAAAGCCCTAATCACTATGCTATATCAATGAAGAGTCATGATTTACGAGAGTCCAAAGGTAAGTATTTTATTACTCATTTTAATGACATTGTAACATACTTCTTCTCCTTCTTATAAGGTAAGGCTCGTGAAGTTGTCATCCATACTAAACACAACTCCTTTAAGTGCGTAACATACCGAGGTAAGCAAAACACAGTAGACGATACACTACCATGAAGGTATACTCTTACCTATCAAACTCATACTACTATTCCGAGAATTGAACATAACAAAGATTTATATCACGATAACTCGGATATTTTTAATATTCATACCCATACTTTTAAAAGTGCTTTTAATGAGATTTATCTTGTATATGAGTTTCCTTGCCAACTAAATAGGTTCTACAGTCCACAAAGCTCCTCCCGGAAATCATTAATTCATGAACCCCACTTAGGAGACTTAAGGGATTACTTTAACAAACCAGTTGACATGGTTTTTAAACACTCATTCTCGCCACACACAAATAAAACCATGGAGAAATTATCTGAAATAATCATACATAAAGCCAACAGTGGCTGGCACCATGTTGAATTTCAACCAAAACATCAGATTACAAGACTTGTATGCAAAAGAGGATTTCAAGACTTCAAGAAATCAGTTCCTACAAAGAAGAAACCTCGACTAAAACGCATAAAGACACATCACATTGATCCTGGTAAATGTTTCACAAGTTTTTCTTTCAACACATCTAAATCTCTTTCTTTTGGATTTTCAGATTCGAGGACGAATCCTTTTGAGGAGTGGGGGAATGATACATGCACCAGAGTCCATAATACATGCTTCTTTGGACTAATATTTCTACTCGAACCTATTAGAAGAACAAAGTCTCGAAGATTCAAAGCATATCTATTCGGTAAGTATAATGTGAATGAATCATTAAACGATTCTAATGTTGCTCCCTTTAATGTTTCAGATTTGAGGTTGAATCTTTTTGAAGAATGGGAGGATGATACATGCATCACAAGGCTCACATCAAAGGAATAAGTAATAACTCTTCCAAATGATCCACTCGTCCAAGCATTGGAAAAGAAGATCAGAACAGAAGCAGACTTACAACGACTTTTTGAATGGGATCCTGATCTTATTTAGTCAAGATGTCTTCTGGAGATACGATCTTCTGTCTCTTATCTTTCCAACAGTTCTTTAATCGCATCAATCCGATATCAGGAACTCAATATATGGCTATTTTATTGAAGACGGTGCATGCAGAAAATCCTATACGAGATTAATACGGGATTTTGTAAATATTACGAATTTTCAATATTTTTATTGATTATTTGTAATATAACTTAATATAGGATGATGCATTATCTTTTAGGATTAGATTTATTATTTTATTAGGAATTAAGATTGGGTTAAAAGTATTATCTTTAGTTATTATTATTTTATTAGGAATTAGAGTTAAGATATGTTTAGTTTATTATTATTTTATTCATTAGTTATTTAGGATCTTTAGAACTTAGCCCCTATATAAAGGAGGCTTTATTAAACTTTGTAATTCAAGATTTCTTTGATTAATAATACAATGAGAGTTCGTTTTTGCAAGTGTTGATTGCCTTGTGCCTTCGAAGCTTCTTCTCCTGGAGTTCTTTCAAGTTCTTGTGAGGGAGATTAATCTTCACACTCCAATTTGCCTTTTCATCGTGACTAGGAGGGTTGGTTAGAGCCATTTATCGTGTTTTCCTTTTCATTGCGACTAGGAGGGCTCGATATGACACTTATCCATCTATTTTTCCATAAATCCATCCGCACCATCAATCATCTTTACCGTTCACCTTCTTAAGGGAGATCTTTTGATTTCTTTATTATCTTATTTCATCTTTCATTTATTTATCTTTTGTTTATTTTATTATAATCGTGTTGTCTTGATTCCAGCACATAAAAGAAACTCTAAACAATCCTAGCGACTGCCGTCACCTTCCCATATTCATCACCTTTGTTCTTCATCGAGTCTAGAGCTTTCTAGGTTTGATTCTTCAACAAGAGCAACGTTCATCAATCCGCCACCATTTCCCTATCATCATGACTTTTGGTTCTTAAAAAGACATGTAATGCATGCTTATGATAGAATAGAATGTATAAATGATATAGTATAAGATAGGGTAATGAAGAACTCCCTTAGAAACAGCTTTGAAGAACATCCATGGTGTGTTCAAGTCATGGAGAAAGTTGGAGCTTGTTTGGATCGTATCATCCTCCCCTTCTTTAGAGCGATTTGTCCTCAAATCGAAGTAGTTTCTTATTGAAGACATTCTTAGTGTAGGAGAGATTGATTCCTCATGCTTTCCCCCAATAAATGATTTGCACGACATGTTTAACCTCTTGGCTTCGAATCTGGTAACTCCATGTCTCCTTGAATCATCTATCCATGGTGGATGTTTAATTGGAGCTGGTCGCTGAATTCTCCTAATAATTGGCATTGCACTTGGGATGTCAATGATTCCATTTCTTAGCACTTCAAGTGACACCTTTAATTGGAAATTCAATGGTATAACCCTCAAAACATCAATAGACATGTCTTGTGAATCACAAAGAGTCACGCCTATTGGTTCTTCAAAGGTCACATCCTTTAGTCCTCCATAATTCATGATCCTGGATTCATCCTCCCGAAAAGATACATCTCTTGAATTGTCCTGCAAAACAATAGGAAGAATAGATGGAAGAGAAAAGTTGGTTAAAATATGTTCTTCACTTTGCTTCTCTTCTCTACACTCATCAATTCCAACTTTTGTCACATCAATCTGATTTTTCGGTTGTTGAACTTGTTGCTCTTGCAAGACTTCTTTTTCAGCTCTCTTCATGGCTTTACTTTTCTGCCATTCTTTTATTCGAGATTTAAGTTGAGTTTGGTCTTCATGCACTAGATTTGGCATCATTGGCACCAATGTAATCTTCTTTTCATTATGGATGAATGAAAAGCGATTGGTGAAGCAATTATGTGTTGCTCGTTTATCAAACTGCCAAGGTCGACCAAAAAGAAGGTGGCTCGAACTCATGGAGACAACATCGCACAAGACCTCATCTTCATATTTCCAATTGAGAATGGTACAAGTACTTGCTCTATGACTTTTAACTCTTCATCTTCGTTAAATCCTTGCAAAACATATGGCTTGGGATGTTTAAATGTTGCAAGTCCCAACTTCTCTATCGTATATGTGCTAGCTAGATTTGCACAACTTCCACTATCAATGGTTACAAGACATACTTTACCATTGCTTACATGGCAACGAGTATGAAATGCATTCACTCTTGTTGTTCATACTCCATGGAAGAAATTAAAATTTTGTTAGTGAAATAAAAAAAATGGAAAATGTGTAAAAGGACCTTACCAGAGTATACTCTCACAAAGCCTCACGAGTCACTCCAAGAAAACTTGATGTCACTCAATCCACTCGTGTTTGTACTCTAGGACTTTAATGGCTTTTACTTGTCCTCCTCTGATCTCACACATGCTCCAGCCTTTTTCCTCTCGATTCTCTTGTCTCAAGTTCTAGTGAACTTTTACTCAAGACTATATCGAGTAATTTCACTTGTTTGGCGTCGGCTGCAAATGGTTAGTAGGAATGGAAAGCAAATATAATTGAAAAGGTGGCTTAGAAATTAGAAAGAAGAGAATGAAAGGGTTACTTACACAAGTCACTTCACAACCTTCTATCACCACAATCAATTTTAAAGGCTTACTTGAAAATGCTTGGTGATGAGAATTGTTGATGAGTGCTTCCAACTTTTCTTTCTTTTCTTTGCTTTTTCTTCTTTTTGAGTGCTTTGACTTTTGAGTCCTTCAATTTTCTTTGCTGATTTTTTTTTCTTTGACTTTGCACTTCACTTTTGCACTTCTTTTTGTATTTTTCTTTTTGTTGTTGTTGCACGTTGCTTCTTCCACCAAAGCTCTGATAACCGCTTGATGTAAGGTACTTGTACCTTTTCAAATGATTGTGGATCTAGGAAGGAAGCAAAACAACCTGCAAAGTGAATGGCTCAAAATAGAATGGTTAAGGGTGGTAGACGTATGGGTGAATTGGTAGGCTATTTAAATAATGAGTAATGGAAGCGGAAGATAGTTGATAAGGCTATAGTTATGGTGATGAAATAAAAGGATGGTTGTGAGGATAGTATCTTGAAGAGATCTCAAAGAAGAACCAATGCTATATAGAGCAGAGACCCAATCTTTATATTGTTTCTTCAAGGGATGGTGTTAAGTACTTTGACCCACTAGTTATATGAACTAGGAACCAGAAGTATCAAGATGAAAGGAAGGGGTTGACGCCACAAGTATAAAATACTTGATAAGTCGATAAAAAGTCACCAGGACTTAAGAAGAGAATAATCTCACTTTAATTGAATAAAAAGGTGTCGTTACAAATGAAATAGGAAAGCCTATTTATAGTTTTTGAAGGGATTTGGCCGAATAGATACATGTTGGTTCGGCCAGCCCTTGTGCCTTCCTAAAATGACATGATTTTTGTGTGAAAATACATGACTTAATGCAAATACATGCTCTTGGCCGAATGGTTATGTGTTGGTTCGGCCCTAAGGATATTTTGAAAGCATTTGGAAGTTATTTGGGCGCCAAAATGAAGAGGAAAGAGTCTTTGGCCGAACAGCAAGCATCCCTTGGTGTTTTGGCGCCAATTTGATGTCACATGGTGTGCACATGCTTGAATGATGCACATGGCAGCCTACATGAATGCACATGGGTCTTCTTGTTATGCTTTGATGAGGTTGCAACCATAGGATGATGTCTTGAAGTCCATGGAATAAAGATAGGCAACAATTAGGCGTGAATTAGCTTCCAACATGCATCTAGGTGACATGGCATCCATTGGGCAGCCTAGAGATGAACTAGCTTCAAGGTAAGCTAGGTGAGTGTCTTGGTAGCTAACTAGGTGAGTTATAGCTTGATGAACTCAAGCTAGTTAGCTTTGTCTTCTCAACTCCTCAGCTACTCTCCCAGCTACTTCCAGCTACCTCTAGTCCACTTTTCAGTAATTTGGTCCAAAGCTCTCCTCCAGCTAAGTTCAGCTACATGCTAGCTCCTCCATCTAAGTTTAAGCTCCTTATGTGATGAAATGAGCTGCCATAATGTTCATGAGCTAGTGTGAGCTGTTGTGCTTGTCTTTTTAGCTAGCCAAGCTACCATAATATGCCTTGTTTTGTGTTTCACCTATAGGAATCACCAAACAAATAAAATAAGCAATATGTGAGCTCATTTAAGGTAAAATGCATGCTGCCGTGAGGTGTTTGAGTGATATGAGCTATGAATGCATGTCATGAGCTAAGTACATAATGATATAACATATGTAAGCTAATGTATAAGACCTAGGAGCTAGAATGAATGCACGTGAGCTAACAAATGAATGATTAAGCATTCTGCCATTGCACGAATGAATTGAATCATGCTTAAATGAATGCAAGACTAATATAACATACTTAACATACTTGAAATAACATTGTGCATCAATTATGCATGAATATCATATAATATGGTATTCATAAATGATAAATGGAAACATGTAATAATAATATCCTAAGAAATGATATGTAATCATAACATATATTTGAATAATATGAAAAACATGATCAAATAAGCATAGGATAATAATATGATAATTTATACTAACATGTGAATGCATGCTTATGATAGAATAGAATGTATAAATGATATAGTATAAGATAGGGTAATGAAGAACTCCCTTAGAAACAGCTTTGAAGAACATCCATGGTGTGTTCAAGTCATGGAGAAAGTTGGAGCTTGTTTGGATCGTATCAGCATACAAATTGGATCTTCTTGGAGAATACAATATAAGTGCCACCTTCAATATAGCAGATATTTCTCTAATCAAGGATTATGATGATTTGGGGACAAATCGCATAAAAGAAGGGGGGATGATGTGAGCACACCAACGCCATCTTCAAAGGATATGGAAGTAATGCCACAAGGACCAATCACTCGATCAAGACCCAAACTTTTCAGGGAAGCTCTTATAACCAGATGCATTAAAACCTTTGAATCATTTAGAAATGCATCCCCAAACAAAAGATTATATACTATGGTTTGTGTTAACATATAATATAATCTATGAACCATATATTTACATAATTATATCTTATATTATTTAGCTTATTATATGCTTTCTTTGTAGGTACATGTTCGACCACATCATAGGAACTGATTTAAATCTAGCATTGGAATAATTGAGCTAAGGAAACTTGACTAGGAAAACTCCGGGACAGCTCAAGGACATTTGAGACAAAGTTGTCAGCTGACCTCCGAGCTCATAGCTCACTTGAGCTGGACTTTTGAGCTAGCTAGAGACCTCTTTTCAGCTGGAGAGTTGCACCATCATCTTCACCACACAGAGAACTACAAATATGGTCTAGGTCAAATTTTGTGAATTTGTACCTTTTCGCAAAGAGTTGCCAATCCAAGAAGTGCCCTTTCACAAGGAGCTGTCCTATGACTCATCTTCATGTAATTCATCTATGGCCAGTTCATCTTCAGCTCAAACACATGGGAAGTAGCTCAAATGATGAAAGGTTACTTCACACAAATGTGTCCTTTCATAATTAGTTGCTGCCCAATTGATGACATGTCATTTAGACACATGTTTGATTCCAAGTCACGCCTAACTTGCTGCTCATCTTCACGCCATGAAGGAGTCCGCACCATAAGTATTCTACAACATCCATGTGAGTGCCTCATGACCAGCCTACACATGTGCCAAACGTGTGGGTGAAATGGGCGCCAAAGTGAAGAGGCTTCCACCTATTCGGCCAAACCAAGGCATTGCTTCAAAGTTGGCACCAAGATGAACCATAAGAAGACCATTCGGCCAAGGACATTTCCTTTCATCCAAGCATCATGCATTTTCAATTTAAATCATGTACTTTTCCGAAAAGGCATGCATCTATTCGGCCAAGATTATACAAATCTATAAATAGGTTTGGCATTTTATTTGTAACAAAAACCTTTTGATAAATTAAAACTCTTGTGAGATTATTCTCTCTTCAAGTTCTTTTTAGAACTATATCGATTAAGCAAGCTTTTCTAAAGTTTGTGGCGTCAAACCCTTCCTTGATACTTATGGTTCCTAGTTCATATAACTAATGGGTCAAAGTCCTTGCTACCATCCCTTATAAGACTTATAAGAAACGGGTCTTTGTTTTTTATAACATTGGTTCCTTCTTAGTTCTATAAGATACTATTTCCATCACCATCATTCATCACTTTCACGCCAATTCTATCACCATCCCATTACCATATTCATCACCATTCCTTAAACATTGAATTATCCATCAACTATCATCAAGAATCACGTGCATCATCATCAATGGTGGCCGAGTTCTCTTACAATTGAAGGACAATTCAACAACACTTCCACAGCCCATCTTTGATAACATTTCTATCCATTTCAATTCTTATCATTTCCTTTCTTCTTCAATTTCTTATTTATATTTCCACCTTAATTATACGATCCAAACTAGCTCCAACTTTCTCCGTGACTTGAACACACCATGGATGTTCTTCAAAGCTATTTCTAAGGGAGTTCTTCATTACCCTATCTTCTAGTATATCATTTATACATTCTATTCTATCATAAGCATGCATTCACATGTTAGTATAAATTATCATATTATTATTTCCATCCTATGCTTATTTGATCATGTATTTCATATTATTCAAATATATGCTATGATTACATATCATTTCTTAGGATATTATTATTACATGTTTCCAGTTATCATTTATGAATACCATGTTATATGATATTCATGCATACAACATAAACCCATATCTTTATGATTGATACACAATGTTATAAGCATGTTAGGATAGTCTTATAATCATATTAAGCATGATTATTATATATACATCAAGGCAGCATCATTATAAATCATTTCATTAGTTCATATGCATTCATATTAGCTCTTAAGCTTCATGCATTATCTTACACATATTTTGAGATGATATGCAAGTTATTTAGCTCATAACAGCTCAATATCGTGGACTTACCTTGTTTTCTTGCACATATAGGTACATTGGAGTGTGATGCACGATGAGACAACTTGGTAGAGTATTTGGACGTCATATGCAGCTCACAAATAGCTCACAAATATCATGGCAGCTCGTGGAACACTAAGAAAAGCTCAACTTAGCTGGAGGAGCTAGTATGTAGCTGAACTTAGCTGGAGGAGAGCTTTGGACCAAAGTGCTAAAAAGTGGACTAAAGGTAGCTGGGAGAGTAGCTGAGGAGCTGAGAAGACCAAAGCTAACTAGCTTGAGTTTATCAAGCTATAACTCACCTAGTTAGCTACCAAGACATTCATCTAGCTTACCTTGAAGATAGTTAATCTCTAGGCTGCCCAATGGATGCCATGTCATCTAGATACACGTTGGAAGCTAATTCACGCCTAGTTGTTGCCTATCTTCATTCCATGGACTTCAAGACATCATCATATGGTTACAACCTCATCAAAGCATAGCAAGAAGACCCATGTGCATTCATGTAGGCTGCCATGTGCATCATTCAAGCATATGCACTTCATGTGACATCAAATTGGTGCCAAAACACCAAGGGATGCTTCCTATTCGGCCAAAGACTCTTTACTCTTCATTTTGGCCCCCCAAATAACTTCCAAATGCATTCAAATCATCCTTAGGGCTGAACCAACACATAACCATTCGGCCAAGAGCATGTATTTTCATTAAAGTTTTGTTTTTCATTAAAAATCATGTCATTTTAGGAAGGTACAAGGGCTGGCCGAACAAACATGTACCTATTCGGCCAAGTCCCTTCAAAAACTATAAATAGGCCTTCCTATTTCATTTGTAATCAGACTTTTTGTTTAATTAAAGTGAGATTATTCTCTTCCTTAAGTCCTGGTGACTTTTATTGACTAATCAAGTATAAATTATACTTGTGGCGTCAACCCCTTCTCTTTTCACCTTGATACTTCTGGTTCCTAGTTCTTTATAACTAGTGGGTCAAAGTACTTCATACCACCCCTTAAAGAAGCAATATAAAGTCTGGGTCTTTGCTCTATATAACATTGGTTCTTCTTTGAGTCTTCTTTATGATACTATCCTCACAACCATCCTTTTGTTTCATAAACCATAACCATAGCCATATCAACCATCTTCTGCTTCCATCTCTCAATTAAACAACCCACCTAATCACCCATACGATTACCACCCTTAACCATTCTGTTTTGAGCCATTCACTTTGCAGGTTGTTTTGCTTCCTTTCTAGATCCACAATCAATTTGTTAAGGCATCAGAAGAGCCTTACATCAAGCGGTAATCAGAGCCTTGGTGGAAGAAAGCAACATGCAACAACAACAAAATGAAAAATACAAAAAGAAGTGCAAGTGAAGTGCAAAGTCAAAGAAATCAAGAAAAATCAGAAAACAAATTGAAGCACTCCAAAAGAAGAAATTTCCAGCACTCAAAAAGAAGAAAAGCAAAGAAAAGAAAAGAAAGAAGTTGAAGCACTCATCAACAATTCTCATCACCAAGTAATTCAAGTAAGCCATTTAAATTGATTGTGGTGATAGAAGGTTGTGAAGTGACTTGTGTAAGTAACCCCTTTTGTTCTTTTCTTTCTATTTCTAAGCCACCCATTCATTATAATTGTTTTCCATTCCTACTAACCCTTTTGCAGTCGACGCCAAACAAGTAAAATTTACTTGATATAGTCTTGAGTAAAGTTCTCTAGAACTTGAGACAAGAGAATCAAGAGGAAAAAGGTTGGAGAGTGTGTGAGATCAGAAGAGGACAAGTAAAAGCCATTAAAGTCCTAGAGTGCAAACACGAGCGGATTGAGTGACATTCAATATTTCTTGGAGTGACTCGTGAGGCTTTGTGAGAGTATATTCTGGTAAGGTCCTACACACATTTCGTTTTTCCTTATTTGCTAACATGTCTCTTCCATCCAACATCTTTGTAGTCAAAAGGACTTTGAACATTCAAAGTCAAGAGGATGAACAAAGAGAGAACATCTTCCATACCAAATGTCACGTGGGAGATAAAATTTGCATGACGATCATTGATGGAGGAAGTTGTACAAACGTAGCAAGTACTCACATGGTGGAAAAGTTGGGTCTCAAGTCTTCCAAGCATCGTCATCCTTACAAACTTCAATGGCTCAACGATGTGGGTGAAGCCAAGGTAACTAAACAAGTTGTTGTACCTTTCTCAATTGGAAGATACAATGATGAAGTCCTTTATGATGTGGTTCCCATGAGTGCAAGCCACCTTATACTAGGACGTCATTGGCAATTTGACAAGATGGCTACTCATGATGGATTTTCCAATAAGTATTCATTCCAACACCAAGGGAGGAAAATCATATTAGCACCGATGCTTCCAAGCCATGTCCATGAATGCCAAGTGACCCTTAAGTCACACATAGAAGAATGGGAGAAAACGAAGGCCATGAAGAAAAGTATTGAAGATATGAGGAGAAATGAGCAAATCAAAGAAAATACCATTGAAGAAGAATATTTTGAGAAGACAAGAAGAATTGGAAATGAATCTGTTGAAGTTGAAAAGGATGATTTGCAAGTAGTGGAGCAAATTGAAAATGGCATATTTGAAAAAGATGAGTGTAGAGAAGAAAACCAGAGTGAAGGACAAATTTTACCTAACAAATCTTCTTCTACTATTTCTTTTTCCTTGCAGGATATTCCAAGAGACATATTTTTTCAAGCTGGAGATTCAAGAAACATGTCTTTTGAAGAATCAATAGATGTGACTTTTGGTGATCCACAAGAAATGTCCTTTGACATTTCAAAGGATGTACCTCTTGAAATTCAAAAGAATGTGCCAATTGAAGTGCCACAAGTTATGATCATTGAGGCTCCAAGTACATTACAACTATTGAAGAGATTTCAGCAACCAATGGAATTTTTCATCATCAAGCAACCAACACCCATTAAACATCCTCCATGGTTTGCTATTTCCATTCATATTGTTAATAGTTTTTCATTTACTAACTTTGATTTGTTTTGCAGCAACTTGTTTCATCCTTATGGTGAAGTAGTACCAACCTTAAAGGCAATCATTCAGAGAGACACAAAGGTGAAAGGACATGATCATTTAAATCAGCACCAAGAAATCATTCAAAGAACAATTATTTTCACCAAGATACGTGATGACTCCAACCAGGAGACAAACCTTTTCACCAACAAGCATGGTGAATTAAAAGGAGGAATTGAAGAGATAGAGGTCCTTTCCAAGCATTGTGATTATTCAAAGAATAAAATAAAAGGATCAAGTTGGTTCGTGAAGGGATATGTCTTTTCCATTGAAAGGACATGTGATGGTTCCCAAACATTGTGTCCTCCCATTAAAGGATGTGAAGTTACCAGATTTGAAGCCAAGAAGTTGAATATTTTGTGTGAATCATCTATTGGAGGAAAACATAAGGATTCAATCCTTCCTACATCAAAAAGGTATTCAACGAGAAACTACTTCGATTTGAGGACAAATCGCCTAAAAGAAGGGGAGGATGATACGATCCAAACTAGCTCCAACTTTCTCTGTGACTTGAACACACCATGGATGTTCTTCAAAGTTGTTTCTAAGGGAGTTCTTGATGTAAGGCTCTACTGATGCCTTAGCAATTGATTGTGAATCTAGGAAGGAAGCAAAACAACCTGCAAAGTAAAAGGCTCAAAACAGAATGGTTAAGGCTGGTAAACGTATGGGTGATTAGGTGGACTGTTTAATTGAGACATGGAAGTGAAAGATTGTTGATATGGCTATGGTTATGGTTTATGAAACAAAGGGATGGTTGTGAGGATAGTATCTTAAAGAAAACTCAAAGAAGAACCAATGCTATATAGAGCAAAGACCCAGACTTTATATTGCTTCTTTAAGGGGTGGTATGAAGTAATTTGACCCACTAGTTATAAAGAACTAGGAACCAGAAGTATCAAGGTGAAAAGAAAAGGGGTTGACGCCACAAGTATAAATTATACTTGATAAGTCGATAAAAGTCACCAGGACTTAAGGAAGAGAATAATCTCACTTTAATTAAACAAAAGGTCTGATTACAAATGATGAATGCTTTCCTATTTATAGGAAATAGAGAGACATGGCTGAATAATTACAAGGAGATTCGGCCAGCCTTGTGCCTTCCTAAAATAACATAATTTAATTCATAAATAACTTGAATAAATAGGTGCTGGTTCGCTTGAAGTGTAGGGGTATGTCTCATGGCCGAATAGCACTTGAAACCCTTTAAGTTGGCGCCAAATTGGAGGAGTAATGGTGTTTGGCATAATGGATAGATGGCCATTCATCTTGGCGCCTAAATGGAGTCATATGCAAGGCACATGGGGGCTGATCACATGCAAAATATATGGCTTGGCCGAATAGGGAGAGAACTCTTCATCTTAGCGCCTAAATGATCCATATGCAAGGCACATGGGGGCTGGTCATATATAAGGCACATGGGTGTTCTAGGAAGCCTTGTGCATGGAATGATGGCTGGTCATGCTCTCTCTCTTTAGGGCGTGCATGTGTCTCCTTCAAGCTAGCTTGAGTTGTGGAGCTAGCTAGCAAACATGAGCTGTTCGTGAACAAGCTTCCTAGCTAAGTCCTTGTGAGCTCCTCAACATTATGTTCAGCTACATTCAGCTACCTTTGACATCACTTTTGGCAACTCAGCTCCAAATAGTCCAACTAGCTAAGTTTAGCTAGCCTTAAGCTCCTCCAGCTGAATCGAGCTTCCCTTAGTGTTCCATGAGCTGCCTTGTACTTTGTAAGCTATTTGTGAGCTGCATATGATGTCCAAATCATTCACCAAGCTACCTCAACGTGCATCATGCTCCAATGTACCTACATGTACAAGGA
Source organism: Hibiscus syriacus (assembly GCF_006381635.1). Taxonomy (NCBI): domain Eukaryota; kingdom Viridiplantae; phylum Streptophyta; class Magnoliopsida; order Malvales; family Malvaceae; genus Hibiscus; species Hibiscus syriacus. Next base: position 16,216,525 of record NW_024063533.1, read on the forward strand.
AACAAGGTAAGTCCATGATATTGAGCTAAGACGAGCTAAATTCCTTGCTGCCATGTTTGATTATGGTAATGTGAGCTAAGTTTGAAGGCCATGAGCTAATTATATCATCTCATAATATGTGTAGGATTATGTATGAGGCTTAAGAGTTAATATGAATGCATAAGAACTAGCGAAATGTATTATAAGTATGTTGCCTTGATGTATAAATAATAATCATGCTTAGTATGTTTATAAAGCTATCCTAACATGCTTAACATATTAAAATAACAATGTGCAAGATGTATTCATACTAAGTTATTCTTTAGCTTCATAACTAATATCCTTAGCATGATATGTATTATAATAGTATATATTATAAGGCTAGTATAAAGTGAATGCATTATAAAGATGTTCAAGAATACTCCCTTTATAGTTGAAAATGTGCTTGTATCATCCCCCTTTCTTTAGGGCGATTTGTCCTCAAATCGAGTTCATTCTGTCCTTGCATAGCGTCACGTCTTTTTGCTAAAAGAAAACATCCTTTGAACGATTGTGTCTTTCCATTAGATTCCCTATCGTAAGATTTCCCTTTAGGTCTTTCTTTGGATTATGATTTACCAACAGGTACCTTTTACGAATGATCTTTATCTAGGGATATCCCTTTTGGAAGTGACCTTTCACGTGATTTGTCCTGAAAAGTGAGGAGAGAAAAGGTTTCATATGAAAGGGTACTTACCTTTTGAATATTAAAACCATTGGTAAAGAGTTGTGACTTTAAGTCCCAATCATCACCACTTTTTGTAGGAGACCCTTCATTTTCCAGAATTGAACCATCATGTTTCTTTATGAAGAAGTTTGGTTTCTTGTTTAGTTCCTCTTCATTTTTCGTTGGGGTTTTGTCTTTGCGCCATGCTTGTACACTCTTTCGCATATGCAATTGATCTTGTTGTACTTCTTTAGGCGTTAAAGGCATCAAGGTCACCTTGCGTCCATCATGCTTAAAAGTGTATTGATTGTGAAAACAATCATGAATGGCCCTTTTGGCATACTTCCATGGTCTCCCAAGTAGAATGTGGCTAGCATGCATAGGGACAATGTCATAAAGCACCTCGTCCTTGTACCTTCCAACTGAAAAAGGAATTAGAACTTGTTTGGTAACATTTAACTCACCTCCTTCATTAAGCCAATAGAGTTTATATGGCGTAGGATGCTTTGACGTTGCCAATCCAAGTTTTTCAACCATAAGAGTGCTGGCTACGTTTGTGCAACTTCCTCCATCGATGATCATTGTGCAAACCTTATCCTTAACATGGCACCTTGTATGAAAGATATTGTTTCTTTGAATATCATCTTGGGATTTTTGTGATTCTAGGCACCTCTTTGAAACAAGCATCTCACCATGATCTACATTTTCTTCCGCTTCTTCTTCTTGTATTATTTCAGGTTCCTCGTCCAAAATAGGCTCATCAGAATCTGATACAATATCTCCATTGTCAAGTAACATCATGGCATTTCGGTTGGGGCATTGACTAGCAACATGCCCTTTTCCAAAACACTTGAAACATTTGATATCTCTTGATCTCTCGAAAGTGCTGGTTTGCTTTTCTTTACCCTTGCTAGATTCGCCCATTTGTATAATTTTGGGTACTTCTGTACGATCCTTTGATTGGACTGGAGTTTGTTTCCAGAAGGTAATAGGCTCTTACTTTCATTTGGTGGTCGAATTTGGACTGCTCCGATTGTAGGTTTTCCTCTTAAGTTATCGTTCAATTTTCATGGCTACATGCACCATCTCTTCAATCTCTACATAATGCTGAAGTTCAACAAGGTTAGCAATATCAAGATTTAGGCCAGATAAGAACCTTGCCATTGTTGCTTCTCTATCTTCATCCACATTGGCTCGGATCATGGCTATCTTTATTTCTTTGAAATAATCTTCAACGCTCTTGCTTCCTTGTTTCAAGTTTTGTAGTTTATGATAAAGATCTCGGTGATAGTGAGTAGGCACGAACCTTTTCCTCATAATGGCTTTCATTTCTTCCCATGTAGTGATGGGGCGTTCACCATTTCGTCTTCTTGAACTTACCAATTGATCCCACCAAACTATGGCATAATCCAAAAATTCCATAGCAGTAAGCCTGACCTTCTTTTGTTCCGTATAATTTTGACATTCAAAAATGTGTTCGATTTTGATTACCCAGTCCATATAGGCATCAGGATCTGTTCGTCCTTGAAATGGAGGAAGAATGGTCACTTTGATGTTACTGAAGTTGTCATTCTGATTTCTATGAACATCTCTTCTTGCTACTGATGTTACTTTAGCCTCCTCCTCTTCTAATTCTTCTTCCATTCTAGGGCTTTTTACTCTCCGGTTGCCTAAGGATGCTTCTAATTGATCCATATGATCTTTCAAAGGCTCCAATTTTAATGTCAGCAATCTTGACATTTCATGCATAATGGCTTGGGTTTGCAAGTTAGGGGCTTCTCTTTCTGGTGATCGTCCTGAACTCCGAGACATGGTTAGCAAATAAGAAAAGAATAAGATGTGTAAAAGACCTTACTAGAATATACTCTCACAAAGCCTCACGAGTCACTCCAAGAAAACTTGATGTCACTCAATCCACTCGTGTTTGCACTCTAGGACTTTAATGGCTTTTACTTGTCCTCTTCTGATCTCACACACTTTCCATCCTTTTTCCTCTCGATTCTATTGTTTCAAGTTCTAGAGAACTTTACTCAAGACTATATCAAGTAAATTTTACTTGTTTGGCGTCGGCTGCAAAAGGGTTAGTAGGAAGGGAAAAACAAATATAATGAAAGGGTGGCTTAGAAATAGAAAGAAGAGAAACAAAAGGGTTACTTACACAAGTCACTTCACAACCTTCTATCACCACAATCAATTTAAATGGCTTACTTGACTTGCTTGGTGATGAGAATTGTTAATCAGTGCTTCACCTTTCTTTCTTTTCTTTTCTTTGCTTTTCTTCTTTTTGAATGCTGAATTTCTTTCTTTCTTTTAGAGTGCTTCAATTTCTTTTCTGATTTTCTTTTTCTTTGCACTTCACTTGCACTTCTTTTTTTGTATTTTTCTTTTTGTTGTTGCACGTTGCTTCTTCCACCAAAGCTCTGATTACCGCTTGATGTAAGGCTCTTCTGATGCATTAGCAATTGATTGTGGATCTAGGAAGGAAGCAAAACAACCTTGATGTGATCATGTCTAGCACCAACTTTCTTCATGACACACTCACATCATTAAAGATTCATCAAGCTCAATCTAAGGGAGTTCTACCTTACTTTATATTATATTTACTCATTTATATAATATATATATTATTATGAGCATACATTTGCATTCTAAACTATGCTTTAATAATCATATGTTATCATTCACTTGCATATTATATGATTTTCACGCATAACATATGTTTTCACATTTTTACTTAGCTTTATATTATGTCTTACGTATGTTTTAGATTCATTTATTATTTTTGTATATCATTTACATATCATGGCAGCATGTATTCATTCATTCATTAACTCATGTCATGTTATTCTATCTCATGTTATGTTTACATTACCTCACTAGCTTTAATTCCATGATTCTTTAGCTCATTTGCATGCATGCATCTATTTTCTAGCTCATATATGTTTTCTTAAAGCTCATGAACGTCCTATGCGTTTTATCTAGCTTATATACATGTTATCTTAGCTTCTAGATGATCATTCATAGTTTATATCACTCAAACACCTCATGACAGCATGCATTTTACCTTAAATGAGCTCACACATTACTTACTTGGTTTGTTTGTTAATTCCTATAGGTGAAACACAAAGCAAGGCATATTATGGTAGCTTGGTTAGCTAAAAGGATAAGCATAGCAGCTCACACTAGCTCTTTAATATTATGGCAGCTCATTTCATCACTTAAGGAGCTTCAACTTAGCTGGAGGAGCTAGCATGTAGCTGAACTTAGTTGGAGGAGAGCTTTGGACCAAATTGTTGAAAAGTGGACTAAAGGTAGCTGGAAGTAGCTGGGAGAGTAGCTGAGGAGCTGAGAAGACCAAAGCTAACTAGCTTGAGTTCATCAAGCTATAACTCACCTAGTTAGCTACCAAGACGCTCACCTAGCTTACCTTGAAGCTAGTTCATCTCTAGGCTGCCCATGGACTTCAAGACATCATTCTATGGTTGCAACCTCACCAAAGCCTTGCAAGAATACCCATGTGCGTTCAAGTTGGCTGCCATGTGCATCATTCAAGCATGTGCACTCCATGTGACATCAAATAGGTGCCAAAACACCTAGGGATGCTTCCTATTCAGCCAAAGACACCTTCCTCTCCATTTTGGCGCCCAAATGACTTCCAAAAGCATTTAAAACATCCATAGGTCGAACCAACACCTTACCATTCGGCCAAGAAAATGTATCTTCATTAAAATCATGTATTTTCATTTAAAAATCATGTATTTTCAAAGGGGTTTCATCCATGGCCGAACCATCATGTATCTATTTAGCCTAAACCCTTTGAAAACTATAAATAGGCTAGTGCATTTCATTTGTAAGCATCTCATCTCTTATATAAAACATACTCTTGTGAGTTATTTCTCTTCAAAGTTCCTTGTGAACTTTATCAATTAAACAAGTATAGTTCCTATACTTGTGGCGTCATTCCTTCCATTTTTATTCTAAAATTCCAAGATTGATATCTAGTGGGTTGAAGACACTATCACCACCCCTCAAGCAAGTTTGTGAAGACCGGGATTGTGCTTCATAGCATAGTTTCCTCTTTGGCGTGTTTGAGATACAACATCACCACCATTGCCATTTCATCATCACCATCATCCATCTCTTCCATCAATTCTGCAACCATCTCTATCATTTCTTTATTTCATTTCATTATTATTATTTATTTTCATTACTTAAATTATTATCCCCTTTATTAATTCCATTATTAATCATTCTTTTCTTATCTTATTTTGCAGTCCAAACTTATAAATTCAAGGATATCAATACTTGTCAATCCTAGATCGGGACACAATAAGGCTATCTACTCTCTTCCGTCAAAGCGTGTAGATTCGCCTTATATCAAGTGGTATCAGAGCATAGTTGGATTGACAACAAAAGTGTCATTGGCATGCAAAGAAAAAGAAAAACAAAAGAAAAGTCTCCTTCATCATAATTTGAGTGCAAAAAGAAAGAAAAAGAATTCAAAAAAAAAGAAAGCAAGACAATTAAAGTGCTCTACCATTGCAAAGTTCATCAAAGAGGCCATCTACACTAAGAGAAGATAACCTTATTGTTTCTTGAGAAAGGTTGCAGTAAGTGTTGTTTCTTGAATTGTAAGTCACCTCTTCCTTTTTTATACTTTCATTTTCCTTGTCTTCAACCATTTTCTTCTTTTAATACCTTTGAATCCTTTCTTCTACATTTCCATTTTTTTCTACTCTTTCTACCCTAACCTATTTACAGCTGACGCACACAATGAAGGAATTAACTTGTTATAATCTTGAGTAAGTTCCTAAAAGGACTTAATAAGAGAAATTGAGTGGAAAAAGGCTAATTGAGAGAGTGAGATCAGAAGGGGAATTGTTAAAAGCCAAATTATATTCCCGAGAATAAACAAAAGTGTTGAGTGGAGTGATCTCTTAATTTTCTTTGGAGTGAAGATTGTGAGGCTTTGAGAGCGTGCTGGTAAGGTTTTAATTTTTTTTTCTTTCTACTAACAATGTCTTATGATCTTTCATCTTTCCAAACAATGGAGAACGAACAACAAAGAACAAACACATTTCACACTCGTTGCCATGTAAATGGTAAAGTGTGTCTTGTAGCTATTAACGGAGGATGTTGTACAAACATTGCAAGCACATACATGGTGAAAAACTTGGGGCTTTCAATGATTAAACATTCCAGCCCATATAAATTGCAATGGTTGAACGACGAGGAAGAATTGAAGGTCACTGAACAAGTACTTATGCCATTCTCAATCAGAAGTTACAAAGAAGAGATTCTATGTGACGTGGTACATATGAATATGAGTCATTTACTCTTGGGGAGGCCATGGCAATTTGACAAGCGTGTTGATGTAAGGAGAATCTACACGCTTTGGTGAAAAGAGTAGATAGCCTTATTGTGTCCCGATCTAGGATTGACAAGTACTGATGTCCTTGAATTTATAAGTTTGATCTGTAAAATAAGATAAAAAAATAATGATTAATAATGGAATTTAATAAAGGGGATAATAATATAAGTAATGAAAATAAATAATAAGAATAAAATGAAATAAATAAAGCATAGAGATGGCTGCGGAATTGATGGAAGAGATGGATGATGTTGATGATGAAATGGCAATGGTGGTGATGTTGTATCTCAAACACGCCAAAGAGGAAACTATGCTATGAAGCACAATCCCGGTCTTCACAAACTTGCTTGAGGGGTGGTGATAGTGTCTTCAACCCACTAGATATCAATCTAGGAATTTTAGAATCAAAATGGAAGGAATGACGCCACAAGTATAGGAACTATACTTGTTTAATCGATAAAGTTCACAAAGAACTTTGAAGAGAAATAACTCACAAGAGTATATTTTCTATAAGATATCAGATGATTAAAAATGAAATGCACTAGCCTATTTATAGTTTTTCAAAGGGTTTAGGCCGAATAGATACATGATGGTTCGGCTATGGATGAAACCCCTTTGAAAATACATGATTTTTAAATGAAAATACATGATTTTAATGAAGATACATGCTCTTGGCTGAATAGTAAGGTGTTGGTTCGGCCTAAGGATGTTTTGAATGCTTTTGGAAGTCATTTGGGCGCCAAAATGGAGAGGAATAAGTCTTTTTCCGAATAGGAAGCATCCCTTGGTGTTTTGGCGCCTATTTGATGTCACATGGACTGCACATGCTTGAATGATGCACATGGTAGCCTAATTGAACGCACATGGGTCTTCTTGCAAGGCTTTGGTGAGGTTACAACCATAGGATAATGTCTTGAAGTCCATGGAATGAAGATGGCAGCAACTAGGCATGACTTGGCTTCCAACATGCATCTAGGTGTCATGGTCTTCAATGGGCAGCAACTTGACATGAAAAGTCACATTTGTGGAAGGTAACCTTTCATCATTTGAGTTACTTCTCATGTGTATGAGCTGAAGATGAGCTGGTCATAGGTGAATTACATGAAGATGAGTCTTTGGACAGCTCCTTGTGAAAAGGCACCTCTTGGAATGGCAACTCTTCGCGAAAAGGTACGAATCCACAAAAATTAACTTAGACCATATTTGAAGTACTCTGTGTGGTGGTGATGATGGTGTAACTCTCCAGCTGAAATGAGGTCTCTAGCTAGCTCATAGGTCCAGCTCAAGTGAGCTATTACCTCGGGGGTCAGCTGATAACTTTTCATCATTTGTTTTTCATGATCTCCCGAGTCATTCTATGTAAGTTTTTCTAGCTCCTTATCCTTAGTTAAGCTCAAATGTAGCTCCCAAGTGTTGGTCGAATATTCCTACATGCATAATATAAAGAAATAAACTAAGTATATAAACTATATAATGCATATAATATAATGATGTGCATAAGATGTGAACTATAGGTTATAATAATAACTCATGCATCATATGATAATGAATGAATATTAATATTAGAACTATAGATTATATACATGAATATCAATCAAAGATACAAACCATAGGATATAATGAATGAATGCACATACTATGATAATTCAAGTATAGTCTAATGTGCAAGTGTATGCTCATAATAATATATATAGTGCATAAATAAGTAAATATAAGATAAAGTATGGAAGAACTCCCTTAGAACCAGCTTTGAATAACATCCATGGTGTGATCAAGTCATGGAGAAAATTGGAGCTAGATAGGATCACATCACGTGTTGTTCATGATGGTTTCACAAACCGATACTCCTTCTTTCATAATGAAAGGAAAATCATCTTGACTCCACTATCTCCTAGCCGAGTAAATGAAGATCAAAACACCTTGAAGAAGAACATTGAAACAATGAAAGAACAACTTAAAGACAATGCAACTGAAGAATGTTTGGAGAAACATTCAAATGAACAAAAGCATTTTGAAGTTGAACAAAATGATGGAGTTGAAAATGATGAACATATAGTGGATGTCGAAACCATTGGAATTGAAAAGAATGAATATGGAGGAAAAGAGGAGAGTGAAGAACAATTTTTATCTAACCTTACTTCTTCTCTTATTCTCTCTTTTGTTTTGAAGGATAATTCAAGAGACATATCTTTTCAAGGAGATGATTCAAAAATCATGGCTTTTGGAAAACCAAAAGATGTGACTTTTGAAGAACCAATAGTCATGACTTTTGGTGATTCACAAAACATGTCTCTTGATATTTCAAAGGTTATGCCATTTGAAGTTCCAAAAGAAGCATCACTTGAAGTGCCAAGAGTTGTGTTTGTTGACATTCCAAGTACATTGCCAATCCAGAAAAGAATTCAGCAACCAACTCCCAT